>NC_058080.1:386555737-387192404 GCF_014858855.1 Bufo gargarizans | reverse complement strand
AGCCATGAGAAGGATATCGTCGGGATAGACAATAAGACGGATCCCTCGACTGCGGAGACAACCGGGCTCAATAATTTCATAAAGGCCCAAGGAGCCGAAGAAAGTCCAAATGGAAGACAAGTAAATCTCCATGTCCCCTTGTCCCAACGTAATTGAAGGAGGTCTCTGGAAACTTCGGACACTGGGACTGTTAGATAGGCATCCTTCAGATCTAACTTTACCATCCAATCGCCGTAAAGGAGCATGTTTCTCAAGAGGTGAATACCCTCCATTTTGAAATGGCGGTAACGGACGAAGGCGTTTAGCGGCCGGAGATTGATAACAGGGCGCATTTGGCCCCCTTTTTTGGCCACTAGAAACCTATTGCTGAGCACTCCCCTGGAGGAGGATGGGGCCGGTTCTATGGCGGCCTTCCGGGATAGGGCCAATAATTCTTTGTGCAAAAGAAGGAGTTTTGGAACAGGAAGGTGGTAAGGTACAGGAGGGGGAATGTAGACCTGAGATCTGGTTAGCTCTATTCGGAAACCTAGCACCGTAGAGAGAACCCATGGGTCCGAGGTAATTGTAGCCCAAACGTGGGAAAAAAGACGGAGTCTGCCCCCTACCCAGGTAATTGAAGAAGGGGATGGGGTTGGTAGACTTACCGAATGGGCGTCTTGAAGTTGGGAAACCTCTGGAGCCTCTGGATCTCCAAGCCAGGCCACGAGAGGGGAAGAAGGTAGACGGCTGTCTGGATTCCTGATTCGGGCCTCGGTATATGAAGGAGCCTCGACCCAATCCACGGGTCTGGAATGATCGGCTGGACAGGCGGCCCCTAGAGCTGCCGGCCCTGGTGGAGACCCGACCTTGAAAAACGCGTCTCATAGACGTTTGTGCCTTATCCAAGGCCGTAGAGGCCCCAACAAAATGGGAGAGATCCTTTATAAAAGAATCCCCAAAAAGGAGGCCTTGGGAGTCTTTACCCGCTTCGGTTAATGCCAAATTTGAGAGTTTTGGCTCAATTTTAAATAGTATGGCTTATCGTCTCTCAATAAAGAGGGACGTATTAATATTCCCAGTGATACACACAGCACGCTGGACCCAACCCCGTAGCTCTTCTGGGTCTACTAGCGTGTTTTGAGCTTTAGCGGACTCAGCCAACTCAAATATTTTAGTCAGGGGGCCTAAAATATCTAAGACCTTGTCTTGACAGGCTTTTAGAGCAGATTCAAGCCCTCTGCGGGGATTCCATCCCGACTTAGCTAAATATTGGGACATCTTCGGGTCCACAATAGGGGTCTCACAGACCTTATTCTGAACAATTGGTCTGGGGCATTCAGCTCTTAACTTATTTCTAGCCACTTTACTAAGAGGTTGGCGCACTCTCGCCTCCAAGTATTTGGCAACATGCTCTGAGGGGAGCCATTCTGCGGATCTGGGATGGTGAAGAGCATCCGGGTCAAAAAGCGGTTCACCAGCTGGGTCTAGAATGGTCAAGGAGGGTTCAAAAGAACCGTCAGTATTAGAGGTAGGGGGTATGGCCGGGGTAGTAGATGGGCCCGGGGGGTCCATATCTAAAAGGACTAAACCCTCCTCCTCTGCACCACAGAAAGATTTATCCTGTGCCTCCTCATCCGAACAATGATCGGAGTCTGAATCGGTGTCATGTTGTGCTCTGGCGCATTTCCATTGCCTCGCCTTTTCTGCCTGGCGGGCGTAGGCTCTTTTGCGCGAACGAGGCGCGCTATCTAGGGTGGCAGGTAACTCACCAACATTACTGGTTCTGGAGGCTGGTAAATCAGGGGCAGCCGCCCGTGAGCTAGAGGGTGCAGGGAGGGTATTATCTTTAGAGGGCAGAATATGCAATAAGAAAGCCTCAGAGATGGAGTGAGATATGGCAGAAGCCATGGACCCCATAGCAGATTGAATGGCCATAGCTACAGAGCGCTGAATTGCCAGCGCCTGATCATCAGACTGAGCAGAGGCAGACTCCTGGACAAGAGACAACTGCTCTAAGTCCCTAGGAGTGGGGGTGCGCTGATTGTGATCAGTCATGGTACAAGCACTGAAGGTACAAATAAGCCTAACTAATATATGGCCTGGGACAGGAACCAGAGAGACAATAATAGTATAGTGTCAGGGCACTAAAATATGTAAGGGCCCCAGCGATAACTAACCTAGAGGCCGGCAGCAAGCACGGGGGAAATCACTTAAGAGACGCAGAGCGCTATTGCTGAAAAAACCGCCCAACCAGAAGTACTAGTGAGCGGTTACAAGCGAGATCTCGCGATGCTGGAAGCAATAAAAGCAAGAGATCTCGCGAGAACAGGGGAAAAACGGCACGAACAGTCCGAGATGAAGCTGGAGAGAGAGGACAAGATAAGAATATGGCGGCCGAAGTCCCGCGAGACAACGGCCGCCCAGCGGGTGCGTGCAGGAGAGCAAGCAGCAGGTAAGACCGAAAAGACAAAGGCAAAAAAGGGGGGGGGGGGGGGGACAGGAACAGGAACCTGTGGAATAAAAAAAAAAAAACAGATGACCCACGGAATAAAGAAATAACGACTAATATATATAAACCTAAAGAAAGAAATATATATTCAAATATACACAAGTACAAGCAAGCTAAAGGAATAGAAGCTGCCTAAATAAAAGGGGGGGGGGGGCGAAAAGAAGGAAGGGAACAAATCCCTAACAATATAAAGCTCCCACAGATTTCAGCCCACACAAAGTACTTATCTGTGGACGGCAGCAGCAAAGAAAGAGGAGGAGTGTTTGGGATCCAGACCTATTATACTGGGTCATTTGGGGGAGGGTTCTGTTGCCATAGCAACTTGTTTGACTTGTATTTTTTCTTTGCTGCTATTTTGTCTAAGTAATGAAAGAGAAAGCAATATGAGCCTCCGTGTCATGTAATAAAATTTTGTGGGATCTATTGGTGCCACGTGTACACCGATAATTTTTGCACTAGCATACCTCTTTTTAAATCCCTTCATGCTGCAAACACAGGGGCTTGTGGGACAGTCTGTAAAAATAAAGTAGGATACCCACAACTGCTGGTATCCAAGCATTTGGAGAAAGGAGCATCCTTTGCCCTTGCAAGTGACCAGCTGCTTGCAGTGAAGTGGAAGGACAGAAAGGATGTATACATGCTCACCACCATGCACGCAAACACCACAGTGGCAGTAAGGGAGAGGGGGGCTACTGCTGAAAAGCACAAACCAGTATGTGTGACAGACTATAATACCTTTATGGGAGGTGTAGACCTCTTGGACCAGGCTCTTCAACCCTACCTGGTGAAGCGAAAAAACAGGGCCTGGTATAAAAAGGTAGCAATCTACCTCATTCAGATTGCTACCTATAATAGTTTAGTTTTATTTAAAAAGGCCCAAGGAACCCTCAACTTCCTTGAGTTCCAGGAGAAGGTGGTTGAGAGTCTCCTGTTTGAGTCCCCCGCACCTGGGCAAGCCTTTGAATCTGAGGATGTTCTAAGGCTTTCGGAACGCCACTTCCCTGCCACTACCAACAAGACATATCTTCAGAAACGATGCCGGGTGTGTAGCAAACACGGAAGGGAAACCTGAATTTACTGCTCCAGTTGCCCATCACAACCAGGCCTCTGCAATTACCCCTGTTTTGAGACGTACCATACGGTTGCTAATTAATAATTTTATTTAATACCAAAAAGGGTGAGTTAGGGGTCTTTTCAGAAAGTCAATTTATTCTCATATTCTGTTTACTTTGTGAGCTTTGCAGGGAGGGAGGGATCCTTTTCGGATGGGTTGTGGAGATAATTTTTTTTTCAGACATTGGAACAAATTTTACCTTTTCTGATTTGTTTTCTTATCATCAGGTGTACGGAAAAGGTTTTAGACCGGGTCTCAGCTCTCTAGCATGTACCGTTGCTGACATATTCTAAAAGAAAATGCAAATATGGCACTATCACATGACCTACATTAGCCATTAGTAGCCTGCAGGTCTTTCTCCTCATATCCCAACTGCCATACACATGGTCACATGACCCTTATCAGCCAATAGAAGTCGCAGGCCCTTAGTCTCCACATTCACACAGTTTTACACCAGGTTTCCATAACAACCCAGCCATTTTTCTTTATTGCTGTGGAGGTCACTGTTAAGGGGGCGAGATGCTGTGGAGGTCACTGTTAAAGGGGTGGGTGCTGTGGAGGTCTCTGTTAAGGGGACAGGAAACTGTGGCGTTCACAGTTAAGGGGACTGTCCGCTATGGAGGTCAGTGTTAAAGAGCGGGGTGCTGTAGAGGTCACTGTTAAAGGGATTCTGTCATAAGATTTTACCCCTGTAACCTAAACATATGCCCATGTCCACTGTGGCGTTCACAGTTAAGGGGACTGTCCGCTATGGAGGTCAGTGTTAAAGAGCGGGGTGCTGTAGAGGTCACTGTTAAAGGGATTCTGTTATAAGATTTTACCCCTATAACCTAAACATATGCCCATGTCCATACTAATAACATGAATCCTAAGCTGGCCTTATTAAACCTACTTGTGGCTCTATTAGCCCAAAAAACTGGTTTTTATAACCTGTCAATCACCTACCTATGGTGCCCAAGGGGACGTCCGTTAATACAGGGTGCCCGGCTGCACCCATCGCCGTCTGGTGCCCAGCGCCGCCATCCCTGTCTACAGTGCCACCTTCCTCACCTCAGCGCTGCCTCCGCAATCCTCCCGTCCCTCTGCCAGATCCCGCGCAAGCGCACTAGGCTCAGCCTGATGTGCCCATGCGGACTCCTGGCAGCGGCTTTGTTGGGCTAATAGAGCCACAGGCAGGTTTAATAAGGCCAACTTAGGATTCATGTTATTAGTACGGACATGGGCATATGTTTAAGTTATAGGGGTAAAATCTCATGACAGAATCCCTTTAAGGGGGCGGGGTGTTGTGGAGGTCAAATTTTAAGGGAACAGAGCTCTGTGGAGGTCACTGTTAAGGGGGCGGGTTATTGTGGAAATCACTGTTAACGAGACAGGGTACTGTGGAGATCAGAAATAAAGGGGCGGCCGCTGTGGAGGTCATGGGGCAGGGGACTTTGGAGGTCACTATTAAAGGGGCAGCTGCTGTCAAGGTCACTGTTAAGGGGTGGGTTATTGTGGAAATCACTGTTAAGGAGACGGGGTACTTTGGAGTTCACTAATTAAGGGGCGACAGCTGTGGAGGTCACTGTTAAAAGGGAGGGCGCTGTAGATGTTACTGTTAAGGGGGCAGGCCACTGTGGAGTTCACTGTTAAGGGAGGAGGGGACTGTGGAGGTCACTATTAAAGGGAGTCTGTCACCACATTTTAGCATATTAGACCGTTAAAATAGGGTTATGTGATCCAGCCAGAACATAAAAACGGTTCCTTTGTGGTAGAAAACTGACTTTTCAATTTGCAGAAAACGAACTTATAAGATTATCTTCTGAGCCCTCTCAAGTGCCCAGGGCGGTCTCTCAATCCTCGGAGCCCCAGGCAGGCACCTCCTAAACGGCTGATAACTCCGCCCTCCGTGCGCCTCTGCCCGCCCGTTTACTCCCCTCCCCTGTCCCTTTCCACTGCGGCTGTGCGGTACAAATCGTAGCGGGCGCATGCGCAATAGGTATTGCGATGCCCTGCCAGGAGCGGGCATCGCATTGCGCATGCGCCCGCTACGATTTGTACCGCACAGCCACAGTGGAAAGGGACAGGGGAGGGGAGTAAACGGGCGGGCAGAGGCGCACGGAGGGCGGAGTTATCAGCCGTTTAGGAGGTGCCTGCCTGGGGCTCCGAGGATTGAGAGACCGCCCTGGGCACTTGAGAGGGCTCAGAAGATAATCTTATAAGTTTGTTTTCTGCAAATTGAAAAGTCAGTTTTCTACCACAAAGGTACCGTTTATATGTTCTGGCTGGATCACATAACCCTATTTTAACGGTCTAACATGCTAAAATGTGGTGACAGACTCCCTTTAAACGGGCAGCGGGGTACGGTGAGATCACTGTTAAGGCAACGGGGTACTGTGAGGTCACTGTTATGGGAGCGGGGTACAGTGGTGGTGACTGTTAAGGGAGCGGAATACTGTGGCAGTCACTGTTAAAGGGGCAGTCACTGTGGAGGTCTCTGTTAAGGGGGCCGGGAATGGTGGAGGTCACAGTAAAGGGGACTGTAACCTACGGTCAGTGTTAAGGGGCGGGTGCTGTAGAGGTCACTGTTAAGGGGCGAGCCCCTGTGGAGGTCACTGTCAAGGGGTGGGCTGCTGTGGAACTCACTGTTAGAGGGGCAGGCTGCTGTGAAGGTCAAAGTTAAGGGGGTGGGCTGCTGTGGAGGTCTAATTTTAAGGAGGCGGGGCACTGTGGGGGGTCAGTGATAAGTGGTGGGGGGCTGTGGAAGTCGCTGTTAATTAAGGGGGTGGGGTAAAGTGCCTCTTACTGGATAGAGAATTTTTTCTATCCAAGGTAAGGACTGTGGGGTAGTGGATTCTATTATGGCTTTTAATGGCATTTGTGACACTGTAATCTATTAGGGAGTTCAGATATGTGTATATGGAGGTTATACCGTATGTGATCTACATGTGTGGTAGTGGCATCCAGTAACCACACTCTTAGGGTCCATTCACACGTCCGCAATTCTGTTCCGCATTTTGCGGAACGGAATTGCGGACCTATTCATTTCTATAGGGCCACACTATGTGCTGTCTGGATCCGGAAATGCAGATCCGCACTTCCTGGTCTGCAATTCCGTTCCCGAAAAAAAATAGAACATGTCCTATTTTTGTCCGCAATTATTATAGTGCCAGCAATGTGCGGTCTGCAAAATGCGGAACACACATTGCCAGTGTCCGTGTTTTGCGGATCTGTGGATCAGCAAAACACATATGGATGTGTGAATGGACCCTTAATGGGGAGAGCTAATCCTGTTGTGTTAACTTTGTTACATAGCTTTGAACTTGCAGATAATGAAAACTTGAAAAGGTATATGAGAAAATTTGGTTTGGAGGTCAGAGAGAGCATTTCTTGGTCAGTTATGAAAAAATTGTTAAAACAGGCATTTCAGACATCAAGAGTGCCATGTGTGAAATATTCTATGGATTTTGGCTTGATTGAGTATTGGGTTATTACTTAAGGAAGAAACAATTCAGTACTGGGCATTTAGATGTTTTTGTGTGTATTTAATGCAGTGCACAACATGTTATCAGTAATAGGTTGGTTTTTTGCCTCTGTTAGAAACATGCCCTAGGGCAGGTACAGGCAAACTGCGGCTCTCCAGCTGTTGTAAAACTGCAAATCCCATCATGCCCTGCTGTAGGCTGATAGCTGTAGGCAGACTGGGCATTCTGGGAGTTGTAGTTTTACAACAGCTGGAGAGCTGCAGTTTGCTCGTCCCTGCCCTAGGGTACATGAATAATTTGTCTGGATCATAAGATTGGTCTCATTTCTGCTTTGTGTGATAGGGTGATTGCAGTTAGTGATTATTCTGGTTAGGGCAGTCAGGTTGTACAAACTTATGTTAGGAAAATTAATGTTACAAAGCAGATGGGATCCACTGTGTCACTTGAACAGGTTTGGCTTGGGGCTACTCCTAAGGTGGTTATCTAAGTGGCCCCACTGGTCTTCACCCTTTAATCCCTGTACAGGGATCTGGACTTCACTGCTGGGGAACCACCAGGCCGCTACCTCTTGGAGTAGTCTCTTTCCAAGTGACTGCTGACCCACAGGGACTAAGACACTGTTGCATAGCACCAAGGGATCAGGCAAAACCGTATTCAGGGACAGGCCAAAGTCAGGGGAGGCAGAGTTCGTACAATACAATAAAAGGTCTGAGGTCAGGGCAGGCAGCTCAGGGTCAGAACAGGGATCAGGCAGATGTCCGCAGCAAAAGGTCAAATCTGTAAAACAGGCAGAAGCAGTACATATGCAAACAAACTTAGAACAGCACAACCTTTACAGTACACTAGCAGACTAGAATCTATTGCTGGGGCACTTTCCCATAGAGTATAATGCCTTAAGTACCCCAGGGTAGCCGTCCATTAGCTAGGGAAGATTAGGGTGTGCGTGCGCTGTGACTTGAGTCAGTGAGAGCCCGTGCCTTATGGGTAGAGAGAAGCCTAGCTGGCAAGAAGGATGGCGCAGCCTTCGTGGATGGACAGAGCTATTCTGGTGCCCGGGCTTGTCAGGAAGAAGGAGAGAGAGGAAGGGAAGAAGGCAGTTCCAAGCCGCAGGAACCCAGCCAGAGCAGGTAAACAGAGCAGCTGCAGCCACAGTTCTCTTCTATTACAAAGGTTACGGACAACTTTGGGAGTATTTTTTTATTATTATTGCATTCTACTCATTTTAGGCTAAAAATCTTTTTTTTTAGTTTAGTCTTCATTAAAAAATGTTAGCAGTTCTATAGCTTTCACTTGTATTGCATTTGTGGACTAGAAGACTCTACTTCACATTGAAAAGATCAAAGAATGACTGTTAGTTCGATCTGTAGCTCTTATAGCTGAACTCCTGGCAGCTCATAAACACTTATTTAAGCAAATTCTTATCACACAGATAAGAGTTTAGTGACAAATAACCCAATTTTAAAAACTGCACCATTCAAAGTATTCAAAATAACATGTAGGAAGTTTGTAATCTATTGAGATATTTCACAGGAATGAATTAAAAATGGATGTGAAATTTAAAAATATTTTATATTTTTTTTACAGATTTTAATTTTGGGGGGGGAGGGGGGGAACAAAAAAAGTGTGGAATTACCCTGATTCTGCAGTTTTTAGTATCCCATATGAGCTATTTGACTCAAATACCAGCCGCAGAAATAATAGAGCACCTTATGGATTTTGGGGCTGTAACTACAACATAATAAACACCCCCAAAAGACCCCATTTTGGAAACTATACCCCTTAAGAAATTTATCTATGAATATTTTCCAAAAATATGTAGTTCATTATCTCATGGGTTAATTTGAGAAAAATTGCCCCAGAAATTGGTAGTTAATTTCTCCAGAGTACGGCAATTTGGTACGTGAGGTCATAAACGGCTGTTTCGGCAGATGGCAGGGCCCAGAAGGGAAACAGCATAATTTGGATTTTGAAGCATGGATTTTTCTAAAATGATTTTTAAGAACCATAACCATAATTTTGGGGTACATACATTTGGGGTACATGGCATTTTGATTTCTTTTTATATATTTTTGAGGGGAAGTGAGGTGACCAAAAGGTTTTAGTTCTGTCATCAGTGTTTTATTTATTATGGCGTTCAGTGTGCAGAAATAAAATGAGCCCTTATTTTGGTGGTCTTACACAGAAGTGCTATGTGATCAAGCAAAGTAAATTCCTCTTCACACAATCAATCTATCATATAAGGTGATACATGCTGCTCCTTTTATTGAAAGTGCTGGGAGTGCTGTTAAGAAATCATTTTCATCCCTTTCTTCCCAGAATTCCACAGAAGCATGTACAGTCGTGGCCAAAAGTTTTTGAGAATTGCATATATATTGGAAATTGGAAAAGTTGCTGCTTAAGTTTTTATAATAGCAATTTGCATATACCCCAGAATGTTATGAAGAGTGATCAGATGAATTGCATAAATTTGCCATGAAAATTAACTTAATCCCCAAAAAAACCTTTCCACTGCATTTCATTGCTGTCATTAAAGGACCTGCTGAGATCATTTCAGTAATCGTCTTGTTAACTCAGGTGAGAATGTTGATGAGCACAAGGCTGGAGATCATTATGTCAGGCTGATTGGGTTAAAATTGCAGACTTGACCTGTTAAAAGGAGGGTCATGCTTGAAATCATTGTTCTTCCATTGTTAACCATGGTGACCTGCAAAGAAACGCGTGCAGCCATCATTGCGTTGCATAAAAATGACTTCACAGGTAAGGATATTGTAGCTACTAAGATTGCACCTCAATCAACAATTTATAGGATCATCAAGAACTTCAAGGAAAGAGGTTCAATTCTTGTTAAGAAGGCTTCAGGGCATCCAAGAAAGTCCAGCAAGTGCCAGGATCGTCTCCTAAAGAGGATTCAGCTGCGGGATCGGAGTGCCACCAGAGCTTGCTCAGGAATGGCAGCAGGCAGGTGTGAGCGCATCTGCACGCACAGTGAGGCGAAGACTTTTGGAAGATGGTCTGGTGTCAAGAAGGGCAGCAAAGAAGCCACTTCTCTCCAAAAAAAAAACACATCGGGGACAGATTGATCTTCTGCAGAAACTATGGTGAATGGACTGCTGAGGACTGGGGCAAAGTCATATTCTCAGATGAAGCCTCTTTCCGATTGTTTGGATCAGGAAAAAGGCTTGTCCGGAGAAAAAAAGGTGAGCACTACCATCAGTCTTGTGTCATGCCAACAGTAAAGCATCCTGAGACCATTCATATGTGGGGTTGCTTCTCATCCAAGGGAGTGGGCTCACTCACAATTTTGCCCAAAAACACAGCCATGAATAAAGAATGGTACCAAACACCCCCCAGCAGCAACTTCTTCCAACAATCCAACAACAGTTTGGTGAAGAACAATGCATTTTCCAGCACAATGGAGCACCGTGCCTTATAGAAACATAGAATGTGTCGGCAGATAAGAACCATTTGGCCCATCTAGTCTGCCCAATATACTAAATACTATGGATAGCCCCTGGCCCTATCTTATATGAAGGATGGCCATATTCCTATCCCATGCATGCTTAAACTCCTCCACTGTATTTGCAGCTACCACTTCTGCAGGAAGGCTATAAGGCAAAAGGGCCATAAGGCAAAAGTGATAACTAAGTGGCTCGGGGACCAAAACGTTGACATTTTGGGTCCATGGTCTGGAAACTCCCCAGATCTTAATCCCATTGAGAACTTGTGGTCAATCCTCAAGAGGCGGGTGGACAAACAAAAACCCACTAATTCTGACAAACTCCAAGAAGTGATTATGAAAGAATGGGTTGCTATCAGTCAGGAATTGGCCCAGAAGTTGATTGAGAGCATGCCCAGTCGAATTGCAGAGGTCCTGAAAAAGAAGGGCCAACACTGCAAATACTGACTCTTTGCATAAATGTCATGTAATTGTCGATAAAAGCCTTTGAAACGTATGAAGTGCGTGTAATTATATTTCACTACATCACAGAAACAACTGAAACAAAGATCCAAAAGCAGTTTAGCAGCAAACTTTGTGAAAACTAATATTTGTGTCATTCTCAAAACTTTTGGCCACGACTGTATGTCCTATAAGTCTCCTCACGCTGATTAAGGCGTTCTCTCCACAAGGAGAGATAGTCACCCCAAATCCTGACTTAGGCCTCTCACCCAGTTAAGCCGGTACTCATTGCTCTGCACTGATAAGGGGCAATCATCCCGAAAGAGCTGTCTGCAGATGTACTGGCTTATTTTATATCCGAGTCATGTCTCAAGGCCTATTTAAAGGGTGGAACATTGATTTATAGGATAGCTGCCTTACATCTGGTGGCATTAGAGGCAGAGCTTGTTAAGAGCTCATTAGCATCCTTTCTCTCCATAATTCCAGAGGAGCATTTATGGCCTATGAGTCTCCTGATGTCGATTAAAGTGCTCTCTTTACAGCGCCAAATCAGGGGCACACACTGAAATTATTGGAAACCATCTCAAAATTTAGAATGGCTAGCAAAATTAATGTCTGTCAACTAGGTGTAGTTGGACCTGGCATTTTTTTCAGTGAATTTACCAATTATTCCCCTTTAGCTAGTTTTTGCCACTTTGTGCATTTTATATTTCCCTTTTGATGTTAATCTTACACCTGGTGCCCCTAACATCTGGTTCTAACCACAGGGCTCTTCACAGTTGTTTGGTCTGTCAACAAGCAAGGTAAACCACTACATTGTGCCTACTTCTGCATTACATGTGCAGCAAAGATCTGATACCGCTGGGTAGGATTTATGTGGGAGCTTGTGGCATCTATACCATCTGGTCTCAATTTTGAGTTTTTTTCTCCCAGAGTTGGCAGATCACGTGCAACATTTTTCTGCTATTCTGCATCAGATAGACTCAATCCCAAAAAAATTTCCCCAGACTCCTGTAAATGAGGGAGCAGGGGACTGAGAAGGGGGAGTGGATTAAAGCAGGATTGATAGCTTTAAAGTCATTGGGCTTATTTGTCTGGGCCTGCAAAACATACTTTTCTGTACCATTATTCTATCCTAGATACTGAGGAAATGTTGAGTCAGGATGGAGATTGAGGTCTGTTATTCAGTAAAATCTAGGAGAGTGATCTCAGAGATAGGGTAGTCATTGGGCCCTTAATGCCTACCGACGTCTTATGTATGCCGTTGTGAAACCTATACAATTATCATTAGGAGGTTGGCTTCATGATAGAGTAGGAAATCTGGTAGGCTGCCCCCCATCAGTATGAACAATAAAAATAACAAGTGTATGGGGCGCCACAGTATGTTTTCCAAGTGAATAGAATAAAATGGCACAATTAGTATAAAAAAAGAGCAATCGTATCTTTTAGCTCCTAAAAGGTATATAGATAGGAGGTATACACAATGATTAGAATTATAACTATAAAACATACGCTAAAAATTATATTAGGCCACTTGAATGGAATATATTACTTACTTCACTAGGGAGGGGGGGTGCAAGATAAACTCAAGACACTTGACACCCTCGCCGAGCTTTCTGCCTCCAGCACTGTCCATTATGTTTTTTCCCATTCCGGGTGGCTGCCAAGATTAGCTGATTGGTGGGTGGGCTGGTTGTCGAAAAAAACACATTGATCTGATATTGATGAGCTATCCTGAGGATAGGTCAAGAGTAGGTTTAGAACCCAGAAAACCCCCTGTAATTGTCCCATCAACCTCCCAACTTACCAGTATGTATTATTTGCTCTAATTTAGAATATTAATTTTTAGGTATGATTATGTCTAAGCTATAAATAGGTGACATAACACTAAATGCCAAAGGAGACACTATTGTGTTTATTGGTAGCTGCTAGGCTTCTGGTATGTTTGACAGGAAAGGATAGTGCTGCATACTGAACGATTCTGGTCATCAAAAACTACCAGAACTGCCAATGGAACCCCTCTCCCATGGTGTAACTATAGGGACTGCAGTTTCACAGTTGGTACATGGCCCACAAGCCAGGTGGGCCCACAGGACCACTTCACCACACTAAGGCTGATTAATATCTTTTGATATCTGACAGCTTGTGTATTGTAGATATTTTGGTGCCTTGAGATGCTGGAGTGGAGAAGACAGGGGCAGAAGATGTAGGATGTACAAGCTGTCGTACATATGATTTTTTTTCAGAAAGGAGATCATTAACCTTTTAATGCCAAAAGTAGCAATAGAAAGAGCCTGTCGAGAAGAATTGAGACAGGTATCTGCAAGGGATACACAGTGTTCTCATAGCACCTATCTAGCAGAGATTTCTGGTATGTATAGAAGATTATACTCCCTCCCCCCCACTACTTCCAGTTGTTATGGTTAGAGATGAGCAAATAAATTCAGGATAAATTTCAGGATAAATTCGATTTACCTCAAAGCCAAATTTACTTGTGCTTCGATTTAACCTGAAATAGTTTAAAAAAAAAAAAAAAATCATACTTTCGCGCCAGATCTTCAAGAGCAAATGAAGGCCGTAAGTTTTATTAAAAAAAAATGTAATGTTAATTTATTGTAATTTGTCACAAAGCGAATTTTGTTTGTAAAATTCGTCAAATCAGCCGAATCGAACTTTTCAATAATTCACTCATCTCTACTTATGGTGTACAAGGGCGAATTGGCCAAATACCCTACAGGGAAATTTCTTGGTGGGCTGATGCCTGGGGGACCACCTGAGCCCCCCTCACGGCCAGCCAGTGGAAGTTTTTTGGGATGTATTTTGTGCTGCTGGAAGTATTTTGTGATGGACTGTAGTATTTGGCTCTGTTGGTGTGGTATAATGTGCTACAATATGGTATTGCTGGCCTTGCCTTCCATCAATTTGGACCCAACTACAAAATGGGGGCACTTTTAGTACTTTTTTCCAGGGCCACTTTAAGTTCCCAGTACACCCCTGATGGTGTATAGGGGTATCCACTAAGTAAATTGAGACCCATATCAGAACCTACAGCCCAAGTAGATTACATTTGGATGTTCATGCACTGGCTGACAGCATAGACCAAGTGCATGCATAGAATTGTACAAAAAGCATAATGTGTGAAAGCTCACTCTTTCAAACACAGAGGCTGCGGTTCGTATTGGGAAGCAAACTTCTCCAATCAGAGAAGACGTAACTGCACTGTGATCACTTTTCATTGCGTAGAACTGGTATCTGACCATTATTTGGTGACTCCTTTATAGAGGTATATTGCCATACATAGACCAGAGCCACTGTTTCTAAATCTGCCATGTTAGAAAAGATGTCTTGTAGATAGGTTGTTTCCAAGATATATAGTCTTTTGGTTAGAGAAAGAGAAGTTAAAACATATGCCTTTGGGGATTTTGCCCATGATCTAGAAATGGACCTGGCTTCTAGTGCTGCTTTGAGGGGTTACTTTAGAGACCCAGGAATTATGCTAAAATGTATGGCTACAGATGGTGAGCATGAGGAGTTTAGAGGTGCCTAAGCTGAACTTTTGCACTTTTGTGACCCTTTAGGTATACCACTGCCAACAGAGATTAAGAACTCAAGTAAAAGAAAAAAATGATTTTTATAATAGGATTATATGATAGGTTGGGTCTTATGGTAATTATGTATTAACTTGAATATAAGATGGAAATCAGTTATTCAACTTTGACTAAAATATTTGGGAAGTGCTTACACTCCAAACTCAAGGGAGAATAGAAGGTGCTCTGTTCATTTATTTACAGTATGCTATCTATCATTGTGAAGACCAAATTATTATGATCTCCCAGGTTATATTTTCCCTATGCTTTGAATAACTGTGCATATTGTGTTTGACTCTTTATAAAAATATTCCTGTGTTTCCTTCCTCCTATTAAATAAAATGAAGTACCAATGGTTTGTTTTTTTCATTATGAAAATTTCCTGTATCCAATTAATCCCAGAAACAGTTAATAGCAGGATTTTCCATTGTATACTATGAATTTTTGGTAATCCTACTTGTATCCTTTTATAAACACTTCTATGCGTCTGACTCCAGGTTTATCTATTTTTCCAAAGATAAGATTCTATGTAAACCGCAATGACAACAAATTCTCCTCCCATATTGGAAAGACTTCAGGATACTGGACAGAATGTTCCCATTGCTTTGTACGGTACACTATGTTGTCTTGGAAAGGTCTGGTTACAGTATGACAATGATTTTTAATGATTGTTTATTAAGTATTTAAGGCAAGATCAAGGATAAGGCAGTATTTTGTATAAAATATAGGTCAGGGTACTGAAAAAGATGGCAGTATGATCTGTGCAGCCCAAATTCAGTTGAAATGCAAAAGTAACAAAAAAAGTTAAACCTCATGAAGGGCACTAAGCATCGCGTAACAGAATAAGGGAATCAGTATGGCATTTCTTCCATCCAAATGGTAGTAATGCATGGGACTGAATATATTGACAACAGCCACTTTACATGCAATGAGATCCTGCTCTGAGGCAGATGTAACAAGAGAGAATTCGATTATGATTCATATAAATTCATTTTCTTCTTTAAAAAAAAGTCAAAATCTCCCAACCCATTGGAGGCTTGGACTGGGGCTCATCCATGGATCTGTTTGGAAAATTGACCCCACTGAACTGAGCTTCAGCTAGTATGCCAGGTTTATAGAGTGACAACTGTAACTCTGCTGTTGATGTCTTCAGCCAGTTGAACTGGAATTGGATTAAACTGAAAGCTTTCCTCTGGCAGCAGTTTATCCCATCTCCATGTGGCAGTACATGCATACTTAGGCAATTCTTAGAGCGAAATAACTAAGACCCACCCATATTTGGAAAAGTGGCAAGCATGATAGATTTCCCTTATGACTTTTTTGTGACAGCAACAATTCTTCTAATTTGGTGACACATTGACAGTTGACTGCTCCTATCCATTTTAGTGGGATTAGATGATCTTAACATGCCAAAGCCTTCCTCTGGCAGCCAGTCAACATCTCCCAACTCAATGGAGGCTTGGACTGTGGCTTGGGCTACGTGGACCAATATGAAATATTAAACCCATTGAACTGAGCTTCAGCCTTCTATTCCAGGTTCATAGAGTGACAACTGTCACTCTGCTGTTGATGGCTTAAGCCAGTTGAAATGGCACTGGATAGTGCTGTTGTCAATGTTTACAGTTGAATAATTCTATCCATACTATGTATCAGATAACATGCCAAAGCTTTCCCCTGGCAACCTGTCCTTTATATGCAATGGTATGCTGTATTGATTGATAAAAAAAAAAAAGTCAACATCTCCCAACTCAATGGAGCCTTGCTCAATGCATGTCAAAGCTTTCCTCTGGCCCCTCTCCATGTGGCAGTACGTGCATACTTAGGCAATCCTTAAAGATATAAGGATAAATTAAATTAAGTCCCACCCATATTTTGAAAAGTGGCAAGCATAGAGTTTGTTTTTTTTTGTGCGAAAATGACATGTTTCAAAACTTGCAATGATATAACCCCTTAATGACCCCCGCTGTACATGTATGGCGCTGGTGGACGTGACTTAAGGACAAGCGCCGTGCATGTATGGCGAGCTGATCGGGAGGGTGCAGGAGCTGCGCCCGATCAGCGGCACGGACCCGGCAGTCACTGACAGCAGGCCCCCTGCTGCATATGCCGGCATAGGTGAAAACACTGATGCCGGCGTATTAACGCCTTGTATGCCGCGGTCAAAGCTGACCGCGGCATGCGGAGGGTACGGGTGCCATCCGCATCCCCATTGCGTCTACGCCACTGTACCACTGGCAGAGAAGACAAGCCTGTGAGATCCAGCTCTTAGGCTGGGTCTCACAGGCACGCTATCAGCATACAAGCTGACATTCAATTTATTACAATACAGGATGTATTGTAATACATTGCAGAGGGGATCAGACCCCAGAAGTTGAAGTCCCATAGTGGGACAAAAAAAAATAAAAAAATGTAATTTCCCAAAATAAATGTTCCCAAACACATAAAATTGTAAAAAAAAAAAAGAAAAACAGACATATTGGGTATTGCCGCATCCGTAACGACTGGCTCTATAAAAATATCACATGATCCACCCCCTCACCTGAATTCCGTAGAAAAAAAATATAATGAAAACCGTGCTAAAACAATCATTTTTTTTGTCACCTTACATCACAAAAAGTGCAACACCAAATAATCGAAAAGGCGTATGCCTCCCAAAATAGTACCAATCCAACCTTCACCTCATCCCGCAAAAAAATTAGTCCTTACATAAAACAATCGGGCAAAAAATAAAAAAACTATTGCTCTCAGAATATGTAGACATTAAAACATGATTTTTTTTTGTTTCAAAAATGCTTTTATTGTGTTAAAAGTGAAAAAAATAAACATATTTGGTATCGCCGTTTCCGTAACAACCAGGTCTATTAAAATATCACATGACCTAACCCCTCAGGTGAACATCGTAAAAAATAAAACTGTCAAAAAAGCAATTTTTTGTCACCTTACATCACAAAAAGTATAATACCAAGCGATCAAAAAGTCATACGCACCCTAAAATAGTACCCATTAAACCATCAGCTCTTTCGGCAAAAATGAGCCCCTACATAAGACAATTGGCCAAAAAAATGGCTATGGCTCTCAAAATATGGAGACACTAAAACATGATTTATTTTTTTTCAAAAAAGCTTTTATTGTGTAAAACTTAAATAAATAATAAAAAAAGTATACATATTAGGTATTGCCACATCCGTAATGACCTTTTGTATAAAAATATCTTATGACCTAACCCCTCAGGTGAACACCGTAAAAAAAAATGAAAACTGTCAAAAAAAGCCATTTTTTGTCACCTTACATCACAAAAAGTGTAATACCAAGTGATCAAAAAGTCATACGCACCCCAAAATAGTACCAATCAAACCGTCATCTTATCCCGCAAAAAATTAGACCTTACCTAAGACAAAAAAAACTATGGCTCTCAGAATATGGAGAAACTAAATATTAGGGCGGCGCATTTTCACTCGTCTCACGATTCGATGCGATTACGATTATCAAGTCCACGATTCGATTCAGCGATGCATCACGATGCATCAAGATTATTACCCAAGTCCCGTTGTTTTTCAATTTTACATCAAAAAATTAATTCAATCAGTCAGAAATTGCACAAAAATATTTATTTGTATCTGCTATTTAAACAAATCATACCAAGTTCCCTGCATATCATATAGCAAAGTCTGAATGAACAAAACAGTGCAGCAGACAACAGTATTTATTTAAAACAGTACTGTCAGTGTCTCTGTAACATTAAACTGTTGTGCTGGCCTGGCTGGTGCAGTTAGTTTATAAGTTTTACAATAGTTTTACCATATAATATATATTATATATTATATAATATTAAACAGTACCTACAAAAAATGGAGCACTTCAGTTCCTGACTGTAAAACATCACAGTGAGTCAGTGAACCTATAACACAGTCAGTGTGACAGTGACTGTGTTATAGGTTCACTCACTGTGATGTTTGCTAGTCAGGAACTGTCTGTCACACAGTGTGTTCAAGTTGTCTGTGTTGCAGAACTTCCTGGTTTACCGTGATTGTTTTGGCAGCAGGAGCAGCACCAGCACCACCACCAGCACCAGCACCACCACCAGCACCACCACCAGCACGTCTAGATCAGTGCTATAAGCTCTCAGAGTTGTCACTTTACAGAAAACGTTACCTGCACTGAGCACTCAGCAAGCACTCTACCACGATACATCAACTGAAGCCAAGCCATGCCACCATTAGAGGAAGCTGGAAAATCCTTGACAGAATACATTTTCAACTGAATCTGAAAACCTTGGACAAATCTTTATGGGATCACAAACACACACCACAGAATACCAGAAAAAAAATAAACACACATCCTCCTCACTGAATCATAATGGTAAAGGGCAGGCCACAGGACGGGCAATGTGGCACAGCCACCATAGTCAGACATGTCAGAAGGTCGGTGTGTGTTTTTTTGGTTTGTGTGAATGTGTATTTGTGTGATCCAATAAAGATTTACTCCAGGTTTTAAGTTTCAATTTATTCTTTCAAGGATTTGCCTTCCTCTGGTGGCTTGGCGGGCGTCAGTTGTCTGGAATTAAATACAGAATTCTTTTGGTTGAAGGTTAAACCCCTAAACAGAGTCAGAAATTCACAGAGCATGACAGACACATTGGGAAAACACCAAAAAACACGTCAGTGTAAAAATACAAAATGGATCGGACGGACAGTCGCATAATAGAAAACCATTCTCCATCTCCTCTCCACTCCAGTGCTGCTAAAAGCTAGAATAATATCATATATTCTGATTAATCATCACAGTGAACTTAGAATATATGATATTATACAATTACAAATATACATATTATAACAAAATGTTACATTCATTGATCGTTTGCAATTGCCACGACCTGCCGACCACTGCCAGTCACCTGCAGGCGGTCACTGCCAGTCTGACTGCCAGTGCCACGACGGCACCCCACCAGTCAGTCAGTCACAGTGACTGAGTGCGTTCCGTTGAGGACGAGAGTGGCATAACTGGCGTTAACCGTTAAGTAACTGGTCTTGTTGACAATGACAGGGAAGGGAAAAGGGAAGGGGGAAAAGGGGAGGGGAAGGGAAAAGGGGAGTCTGGCACTGGCAGGGGAGACAGAGAAATAAAAAATTTCAGTGGCAGAGACAATGCTATAAACAAAATCTATAAAATTAAAAACACTGCTCAGCATTTTGGAACATGTAGATTTTTCTGTAAGAACACCAATTGATCTACATGGTCTGGTTTGAGGGCGCTTCTTTTTGTAGTTACCACATCTCCTGCAGTGGAGAAAACCCGCTCTGCAGACACGCTTGTACCTGGGATACACAAGTATTGCTTTGACAGCCGAGAAAGGAGGGGAAATATGACCTCATGCTCACGCCACCAGTTCAAAGGGTCCTCAGTGAGAGGCAGAGGTGGGGCTTTACAATAGTTTTCCATTTCCTCTTCAGCCTTGGCATAGGGGGTCTTTTTGGGTTCTATTGTACCTTCAGTGTCAGTGAAAGACTGTCCCAGCAAACTCACGAGCAGCGATCTGGCCTTTTTGGGAGGAGATGGTGGAGATTCAGAATGGTTGTCTTCGATGGGTGAACTGTCCTCTTCTTCCAGAGTTTGTTTTCTTCTAGGCACTTGATGATCCTCTTGTGTCCTCTCACTCTCATCTGATGTAATCTGTGTTTGAACAAAAAAGAAACGGAAAAAAAAACAATAAGTAAAAACACAAATGTCAATGCCTTTGATTCTGATGGGGTGATGAAAAAGCACAGGAAACGGACAGTACAGTTCCCGCACCGCATCAGATTCAGAAGCGTGGTAGTGCTACTGTCGTTTCAAGAAGAAACATGATGGAATTCTTCAAATTAATTTAATTACCTCCAAGGATGCAGCTTCCTCAGTGACTCCTTTAAATATCTCCAATCTTTCTTCATCTGTGAGGATGAAAGGCAGTCCCTTAAAGCGAGGATCCAGTGCAGAGGCTGTATGAAGGATCTTCTTCTCGGCCTCACTGCTGTACCTCTTCTGGAGATCTGTTCTAATAGAATTCTTGATCTCATGGATCATGGGTGTGTCTCCCATCGTGTCTGTCATGCTCTGGAGAAGTTGTGCATTTATAGGGGCAATGAGAGAAACTGTTGGATTGCGCTCTTCTGACATCAGCATGGTTGCATCCTTCATTGGCTTTAATGCACTCACGGCGTCCTCTGCATTTGACACATCTGTTTCGTTTAGAGTGCAGAGATCGGACTCTCCTCTTCTGACTTCTGGAGACAGCAAGGTGGCACAGACTGCAGGTTGTTGTTCCAAGAACCTCTCGACCATGTCGTATGCACTGTTCCATCTTGTTGCCACATCAGTTATCAGCTTATGATTCTTCAGGCCAAGACATTTCTGTTTCTCTTTTAGACAGTGGCTTGCTCTAGTGCTGCGGTGAAAGAATGTGGATATCCGACGTACTCTGCCAAGAAGCCTAGAGAGAGTGGCCACTTTCAACGCTCGCTGGAATGCAAGATTCAGTGTATGGGCGAAGCATTTCACATGGGGGAATTTTCCAACTTGAGCTGCAACTATCATGTTTGACGCGTTGTCGGTCACAAGCACTACAGATTTATCGGACAGCTGCCATTCTTCCACAACATGAGAAAGTAGCTCTGCCAGATGAGCACCCGTGTGAGACTCATAAATGGCTCTCGTTTGCAGTACATGCGACAAAATCTGCCAGTCCTTACTAACGTAATGTGCTGTTATTGTAACATAAGACTCTGTCGTGACTGAAGTCCAGGAATCACACGTTATTGCGACTCGACTTGCTTGGCTCATTGATGCAATTATCTTAGCTTTGGTTTCGTGGTAGAGTGCAGGTATGACGTTTTCTGTAAAGTGACTTCGTGACGGGATCTTGTAACGCGGCTCTATCGTCTTCAAAAGGTAGCGAAACCCACTGTTTTCCACAACAGAGTAAGGGCGCAGGTCCTTCGCTATGAAAGCTGCCACAGCTTTTGTTATTCTCTTTACCTTTTCAGAGTTGGGCGGCAAAGTTGACTGTAACATTGCATCAATTCTTGGCTGATCTGGGTTCATTTCCTTGGTGGTGGTGGTGGTGGTGGTGGTAGGTTTTAGCATTTCTGGGTGAAAACGGCTGACGTGGTTTCTCAGATTAGTAGTATTCCCTAGATATTTAATTTTTGTGTGACAGATTTTACACACAGCGTATGACTTGTCCAATTCGTGCTTCCTACTTTTTTCATAAAAGCCAAAATGTTCCCAGATGTTTGCTTTTAAAAAGCTAGGTGCATTTTTTATCTCTCGTTCCTTTTGTTCTACTTCTGCCATTTTTATTTACTAGCAAATGCAATGCATGCCAGGCATCTATGTGAATTTGTGAGTAGGGATGACACAAGTCTTGAATTTGAGTGACTAAGCCTAAAGCCTGCCACGAGATCAACAGAAAAAGTAACACTGCTGGCTGCTGGTGGTGGAGCGATTCTCCTCCTGCCTGTGGTGGACTGGACTGAGCCTGAGGAGTGAGGAAAAACGGACAGGTGAGGTGACACAATTTTTTTTTTTTAGGTACGGTAATAACAGGCAGTGACCAGCTGCAGTCTCTGTGAGTGGTGTATCTGTGTGATGGTCACCTACCTGTCACAACAAGGTGGCAGAGTCTGGCTGGCACGTGGCACGTGGCACCTGCGCAGGGGCGTAGCTAGAAATGACTGGGCCCCATAGCAAAAAAAATTTATGGGCCCCTTGGGGACCGGAGTCAGATGTAACTGCTACAGAAAGCTATGTCCCGTGTCCCCATTGTCTTGGTTTCTTTACAAGGTTCATAGAGGTCACCACCGGGGGGCCCATAAATTTTTTTTGCTATGGGGCCCAGTCATTTCTAGCTGGTAGGCGGCGGTAGAGAGTTTACATTGGTGCTCGAGGCTGTGCTTAATGCTACTTTCACACTTGCGTCAGAGGATTCCGGCAATCTGGACGCAAACGGATGCATTTGTCAGGCGGATCCGTCTGACAAATGCATTGAAATACCGGATCTGTCTCTCCGGTGTCATCTGGAAAAACGGATCCGGTGTTTATTTTTTTCACAGATTTAAAGGTCTGCGCAGATCCGAAGAACGGATCCGTCAATGCAGCAATTTTAATGCCGGATCTGGCACTAATACATTTCAATATAAGTTTAAAGTTGGATCCGGCAAGTGTTCAGGATTTTTGGCAGGAGAGAAAACTGTAGCATGCTGCGGTATTCTCTCCGGTCAAAAAACGTAAGAGGGACTGAACTGATGCCTCCTGAACGGATCGCTCTCCATTCAGAATGCATTAGGATAAAACTGGTCAGTTCTTTTCCGGTATTGAGCTCCTAGGACGGAACTCTATGCCGGAAAAGAAAAACGCAAGTGTGAAAGAACCTGAGAGACCATCAGTATGTTAGTCCTGGAGGTTTCAGGTTGATAGATCCTGTGTATGCTACATTGTATCCACAATAACCATCCTCTCAGTAGGGACTGAGTCTGATACACGTGTGAACTGTGAAGGGGCTCTGATGGTGCAGGATCAGTAACTGTCAGTAAATCTGACACCCCAGCAGTTTCAGATCCCTGCCCTTAGCTGAGAGTTGTCAGTGTGGAATCGGATCACCTCCTGCTGGGAGCAATCTCCTGAATAGTGTGAGATAAATGTAGACATTCCCAGACTGGCCACTAGGGGCCGCTGTTTGACCGCCTTTCATAGACCCGGAACCTAAAGTTCCGTCCACTGTAGACGGAGGGGAAGAATAAGAGAGACACAACCGAAAAAAATAAAGAAGAAACATGGCGCGGGCGGCAAAGGTATGAGAAGCGGCAATATGAGCTGTGTAGGTGGCAGGCGGTAGGTGTATATGCTGTGTAGGTGGCAGGCGCTTTGGAGGTAGATATTACATACTCATAGGTGACAAAACTCACCTCGCCGCCAGCCACCGCACGTCCGCACTGCCGCCTGCTTCTGAGTGTCTGACTGGGAGCCGGAGATGCGCGGAAAGCCGGAAACCACGCCTCCGGCTCCTCCTCACTCAGTCAGACCTGGCTCACTCAATGTTGTGGCCACCCCCTCTGACACGTCAGCGGGAGGCGGGAAAGAAGGCGCCCAAAAACTTTTTTCCGACTCGGCTGCACGGCGGACGCGACGCTGACGTCATCAACATGCATCGATTATTTAAAGCAACCGCATCGATGCAGAATCGCCGGGGGTCGAATCGCGATGCATCGCTGCATCGATTATATTCGACAGCCCTGCTAAATATGATTATTTTTTGTTTAAAAAATGCTGTTATTGTGTAAAACTTGAATTAAGAATATTTTACGCAGGTACGCACCCCTATAATATATCATTGAAATATTCCAAAAGAAGGGATTGCTTAAAAACAAAAAAGTTTTATTGTTAAATATGCACTAAAAAGGGAAGGGGGAAATAGCACACTATATAAAGGGGAAGAAAACAGTGAGAGGGCCACACATGTGATCTGACCCCACACAACAACACTCTCTGAATTCAACCACTGTAAGGGCAACTAAGAGGTGAACATAAATCCTATTAGATATGATAGGCCATGCCACCATTAGATATCAACAGTGTGACCCGCAGCACTCCAACACACATCCCCCATACACAAAGCCCCAATATACAGCGCCCCCGTGCCATTCAACACGTGAGAGGGGGGGGGGGGGGGAGGACGAACAACCACTGCTCCAACACACACGCTGGTACCCCCAGCTGTTGAGCAGCTGCTGCAAGTCAGACACTGAAAACCAATCTGCCGGCTCTAAATGTTGTTGAACTGCTCTACACTAAGTTACAGACACCTGTGTGTCTCTGGCTCCACGCGTTTCTCCATAATGTATCATCAGGAGCCCACCCTGTAACCACCAAATACTCGAGCAGCCTAGATCAGTGTATGTGAAAACTCATATGCGCGTTCCCCCTCTCTCACTAGCGCTCCGGCACTATGACGGCCGTGAAGCGGCCGCCAAAAACGAAACTATTAAATAGTGAAGTCACTAAATAGCCACCAATGAATTATTCTGATATAGCATGCAACAACCAACACTCAATGGATGTTGAAAGAGTAACCACATTTCACATCTAAAAGGGGCACACTATGTCTCATACCCCATACGTGCATCATACATTTACAAGAAGCATGTATATGAAATGTGATCATTTAACCCTTTGGGTCTAACAGTCCCTAACCTAAAAGTCCATTGGGCTTCCTTTTGAATGATGCACTTGTTCAGATCCCCTCCTCTTGGGGAGGGCCAAACCATCTCAATGCCCTGAAACTGTATGACCCCAGGGTTACTGGCATGATTTTCCGTCACATGCCTGGCTACCGGAGTGTCTGCATCATTCTTAATATCATTTAAGTGCTCTCCAATACGTCTCCTAAACTCCCTGAACTAAAACCAGACAATGATGACAATTGGTCTACCACCACCTTCAGGAAAATATCCATTGGTGTGTGGTTACCCACAGGAGGATTCTTAGTGGAAGGCGGTTTAAGACGAGTAAAAGGGCCCTCTCCTAGACCCCTATTACTCTCCTCCCAATGGCCTGGCAGAATAGTTACATTGGCAAAGTCCTCCTCCTCAATGCCCAATTCCAGACATTATCTCCTATCGTACGTAGAAAATAATTTTTTCATTTTTAATCTATGCACGAATAAATGGAGATCCTTAACCCAACCAAACAGATCGAATTTGTTGGTTGGGACAAAGGATAATCCCTTGCTCGGGACCGCCATCTTGTCAATACTCAGCGATCTCTTTGACAGATTGTCAACAGGGGTTGAATTCAGGGTGTGTTGTGGTGTGGGGTCACATCACATGTGTGGCTCTCTCACAGTTTTCTTCCCCTTTTATATAGTGTGCTATTTCCCCCTTCCTTTTTAGTGCATATTTAACAATAAAACCTTTTTGTTTTTTTGTTTTTAAGCAAGCTCTTCTTTTGGAATATTTCAATAATATATTATAGGGGTGCGTACCTGCGTAAAATATTCTTAATTCATGATTAATAATAAATTGTACCAGGGATGGCAGGATTTCTGGCGGGGGGACTGGATATTGCAGGGATAATGAGGCCAAGCTGGTCTTTTTTGATGCACAACTACCAACTGATAGCAGATCGCCTAGTATCTCTGGTTCGTTTAAATCTCTCACCAACACATATAAAGATCTTATTAGGGGTTGGTGGGAGATTCAATCGCTTGAGACATATTTGAAACTTAGGATTGTTCAGCGGGGTATGAGAATCCCTTTATCCCCAGTCTCTCGGATTCGCTCAACTGAATTCTTGGTTAAATGGGAGAGGGAATCTATTGAGTCCTCTCTATGATTAATGACCCTGTTGTTGGAGGAGGAACGTAACGTTTTTTCCGTGAATACGGTTGCTCTGAATGAACAGATAGAGGCAGTTAAAATTTTTTACACCTTTCCAGATTTCCCCAGAAAATAGTCTGTGCTTCAGCAAATTATTGAGAAGTTCACCGCGTAGCTCAAAGAGAGGAAACACTTCCAATATGTGAGGGATACTGCCGACTTTAGGGATGGTCATATTTTTGACTATGGAGTAAAACAGAGCAGGGTTCTGGAAGTGGATACAGAGCCCTCCTCATCTGAGGGCAAATCCGAGAGAGAGGTTAATAGGTAGGGTCCTGTACAGTTAACTGCGCCTCGTCCGGGTCGGGGAAGGCCAAGAGGAAGAGGGGGTAAATCGAGAGGCACCCAGCCACGGAGCAATTTTTTAGGCAGGGGCCCTTCTCTTGGGGATTACCTGCGGAGGGAAAGAAAATAACCCCCGTAGTAATCCGCAGGTCACTTGGAACACGATAGGAGACAATGTCTGGAATTGGGCATTGAGGAGGAGGACTTTGCCAATGTAAATATTCTGGCAGGCCTTTGGGAGGAGAGTAATAGGGGTCTAGGGGAGAGGCCTTTTACTCGTCTTAAACCGCCTTCCACTAAGAATCTTCCTGTGGGTGACCACACACACACCAATGGATATTTTCCTGAAGGTGGTGGTGGACCAATTGTCATTATTGTCTGGTTTTACTTCAGGACATGCCAATTTGTCGCAGGCTGAGAGCAGGGGTCTGATGGTTCTTGAGAATGACAAGACAATTGTCATCAAACCGTCTGACAAGGGGAGTAACGTTGTCGTGATGGATCAGGATCGATATGTTCAGCTGTGTTTGTGGATTCTTGATGATGGGTTATGTTATAGTGTCCTCCCAGCTAATCCTATCATGACGGACCGCAAAGTACTCGATGTGATCATGACCACGGCCCTCCGTCAGCGACTTATTAGTGAGCTGGAATATCGATTCCTGCTTCCGCTACATCCTCAGTTAGCGTGTTTGTATGGCCTACCTAAGGTTCATAAAGGGTTGGACCCATTAAAAGGTAGGCCAATCGTCTCCATTACTGCAAGTCTCAGGCACCCCATTAGCATTTATGTTGATTACATACTTCGGCCTTTTGTTACATCTCTCTCGCAATTATGTCCCAATATTTATGGATCTGACTGTAACTGCCCTGCTGAACGGCAAATATATATTTTCTTTCTGCACTAATACAAGCCACAAAATGCTTTAGAACATATAACTGCACAGCACAAGGGCAGATAAGACGTAGAAATATTTCCTTGTAATAAACCCTGTTAATGCGTGTATCAATCAGCACTTGCACCCTAATAAGAACGGTTTGCTGGAACTACAGAGCTCTATAATGGCAATTTGGATCCCCAGTCAGTGCAGCAAGGTGTAATAGGATTGTTCCTATTACCCAGGCTGTCACCTCCCCTACTGAACCCTGTTCTACATAAATGCTGTGGAATGATTCCTCCCTATCCTTTCCCTACACCTTGAATAATCCTTCCCTGCACTTGTAAATCGTTTTTTTTAGCACAATGAAGTTTTTCTAGCACTGTCCCTAGCGCCTGCTGACGTCTCTCCCTGCACTAAGTACACTGGAAAATGGCAGAATCCAAGATGGCTGAAGCTATTTATCGGACTGTGACATCACAGGGCTGTCTGTCTGCTGATTGGCTGCTGCATGGCATTATGGGTGATCCCGCCTTCCCAGAGTTCCTTGCTCCATGTCCTCACATGTGCATCAGCCATTTTAGGAAAAAATGCAATTCGTTACCACGAATTGCGAGGACATTCGGCTTTGGTGCGAATCGAATTTTTCCTGAAATTCAGATCGAATTACACTTCGTCAGCTTTGATTCGCTGATCTCTAGTTATATTATTTACCCTATGGGAGTCCAATTAGGAGACTGGACACAAGAACCTTCATTAAACTCTTCTGTGTTTGTTTGAGATCCTGAGAATTGTCCTCTGATTTTGCTGACTGCCCTTCTCATTTTTGAGTCATGATTTCTCTATTCTACATCAGTGTCTCTGCCCTGTTTCTTGACTGTCCACAAGTATTTTCCTGATATGCTTATATTTACCTACTACTCTACACAAGTACAGCACAAGACAAGGCATTATCTACTGTACATTTCTAAATGTAATAAATACATGATTATCAATACATGTTTCTCTGTTATTCATACTAGAAATATTAGGGATAGACTGGTACACAGTCACCTTCTCTTTTAGGGCTGCATTCTAATTTGATGAAACTGAATTAGTTTTTTTTTTTTATGACAGCTTCAAAAACATTAAAAACTTTTACTAAATAAAATTTTGATGTACATTTTGAAAAAAACTTTCAAATTGATTGTGTTTTCAGTGGATAGAGAGGAGGAAGCTTCAGCCAGACAAATCTGATGGCAGCTTATCTCCAGAGAAAACTAAAAGGGTGCTGAAATTTACATTGGGCGCTCCATATACATGTTAGACTGTCAGCCAGTCCTAAAATGGCAGGTTCGGCCAAAATGAATACACTTTGTGTGGGGACTATTGAGAGAATGGAGTAGGCAGACACAGGTGGTGATGTAACATACCAACATCTGCCGGTCTATTCTATTTATTTTGGGTTTCTTTTTCTACCTCTACTACGTTTATATTTAGAGATGAGCAATTTTTTTTAAAATTCGATTGGGCCAGTTCGCCTATTTTTGGGAAAAAATTTGGTTCGATCGAAATTTATTTGTGGCGAATCGCGTTAAAAACTGCTATTTCCTGGCTGCAGAAAGCCTTTATAGTGGTGTAGAACACTGTGCCTTGTAGTAACACGCATAGGGAGTCTGCTGTTGTAGTGAAATAATACTGCAAGCCAGTTTCACATGCAGATGACAGGCGTCACTCTTACAATCACTGCACACTTCAGTCATGGGGCCAAAACTGACCAAATAACTCAAATATAAATTCAGCCTTACAGGCTATCGTCAAGAAGAAGCGCACTCCTTTTACAATGTCGTCAGCTGATTCCACATAGATGTCTACAGAACCTGTTCTATTAAACGCTTATACAATTAGAGCCCCCCGACAGAGTGAAGAGGTTGTTGAAAAAGGCTATCATAGCCGAAACGCGTCCTAGAATACAGGACATATTGTTACTTTGACAATAAATTTGTTACAAGCATCAAGTCACGTCTGCTGGGATCCTTTACTCCATTGCACGTGGAAACTGATCCTGGTCCCGTGCGGCGTGCATTCAAGCGAGTGCTGACCGATTTATCTTCACAGAGTGAAGAGGGTGTCAGCAGTAAGTTTGTGTTGACGTCACTGATTATTTTGCCCTTCCTCTGATCTGTCAGAACAATAACCCCCAAAAAAACGCTGAACGGCAAATATATTTTACTTTTGACACTAGTTTAGTGCTCTCATTAAAAGAAAGAAAATAAGAGTATTGCAGGTTTGATACGTTTTAATGAAAGTACTACGCCTGATGAAGGGTCTGGTGATGTCTCGAAGGCTAGCTATGTAAGGCTTTGTTCACATCACCATTCAGCCTTTCCGTTCTCCTTCTCAGTTTAGGAGCAGGAGAACGGAAAGGACGGAGAAGGCACATAACTGAACCTAACGGAGCCCTTAGGACCCCATAGACTATAATAGGGTCTGTTATGTTTCCGCTCAGAAGATGATTTTGAAGCGGAGAAAAAGTCCTGCATGCACGACTTTTGTCTCCGCTCCAAAATCATCTTCTGAGCAGAAACATAACAGACCCCATTTTAGTCTATGGTGTCATTAGGCTCCGTTCGGCTCAGTTATGCGACTTCTTCGTCCTTTCCGTTCGCCTGCTCCTAAACGGAGCAGGAGAACGGAAAGGCTGAATGGTGACAAAGCCTTACATAGCTAACTTTTGAGACATTTAAGGCTTTGTTCACATCACCATTCAGCCTTTCCGTTCTTCTGCTCCGTCAAGGAGCAGGAGAACTAAAAGGACGAAGAAGTCGCATAACTGAGCCAAATGGAGCCTAATGACCCAATAGACTATAATGGGGTCCGTTATGTTTCCACTCAGAAGATGATTTTGGAGCGGAGACAAAAGTCGTGCATGCAGGACTTTTGTCTCCGCTTCAAAATCATCTTCTGAGCGGAAACATAACTGACCCCATTATAGTCTATGGGGTCCTAAGAGCTCAGTTAGGCTCAGTTATGTGCCTTCTCCGTCATTTCCGTTCTACTACTCCTAAACTGAGAAGGAGAACGGAAAGGCTGAACAGTGATGTGAAAAAAGCCTAACATCATTACTTCTGGTGAAGTCTTCTCTTGATTGTTGACTTTGACACACATACACCTACCTCCTGGAGAGTGTTCTTGATCTGGCCAACTGTTGTGAAGGGTGTTTTCTTCACCAGGGAAAGAATTCTTCGGTCATCCACCACAGTTGTTTTCCGTGGTCTTTTGGTGTTGCTGAGCTCACCGGTGCGTTTCCTCTTTTTAAGAATGTTCCAAACAGTTGTTTTGGCCACGCCTAATGTTTTTGCTATCTCTCTGATGGGTTTGTTTTGTTTTTTTCAGCCTAATGATGGCTTGCTTCACTGATAGTGACAGCTCTTTAGATCTCTTCTTGAGAGTTGACAGCAACAGATTCAAAATGCAAATAGCACACTTAAAATGAACTCTGGACTTTTTATCTGCTCATCGTGATTGGGATAATGAGGTAATAACACACACCTGGCCATGGAATATCTGAGAAGCCAATTGTCCCATTACATTTGGTTCCTTAACAAGTGGAAGGCACATATGGAAACTGTTGTAATTCCTACACCATCCACCTGATTTTGATGTAAATACCCTCAAATTAAAGCTGACAGTCTGCAGTTAAAGGACATATTGTTTGTTTCATTTCAAATCCATTGTGGTGGTGTATAGAGCCAAAAATGTTACAATTGTATCGCAATTATGTCCCAATATTTATGGATCTGACTGTAACTGACCTGCTGAACGGCAAATATATATTTTCTTTCTGCACTAATACAAGCCACAAAATGCTTTAGAACATATAACTGCACAGCACAAGGGCAGATAAGACGTAGAAATATTTCCTTGTAATAAACCCTGTTAATGCGTGTATCAATCAGCACTTGCACCCTAATAAGAACGGTTTGCTGGAACTACAGAGCTCTATAATGGCAATTTGGATCCCCAGTCAGTGCAGCAAGGTGTAATAGGATTGTTCCTATTACCCAGGCTGTCACCTCCCCTACTGAACCCTGTTCTACATAAATGCTGTGGAATGATTCCTCCCTATCCTTTCCCTACACCTTGAATAATCCTTCCCTGCACTTGTAAATCGTTTTTTTAGCACAATGAAGTTTTTCTAGCACTGTCCCTAGCGCCTGCTGACGTCTCTCCCTGCACTAAGTACACTGGAAAATGGCAGAATCCAAGATGGCTGAAGCTATTTATCGGACTGTGACATCACAGGGCTGTCTGTCTGCTGATTGGCTGCTGCATGGCATTATGGGTGATCCCGCCTTCCCAGAGTTCCTTGCTCCATGTCCTCACATGTGCATCAGCCATTTTAGGAAAAAATGCAATTCGTTACCACGAATTGCGAGGACATTCGGCTTTGGTGCGAATCGAATTTTTCCTGAAATTCAGATCGAATTACACTTCGTCAGCTTTGATTCGCTGATCTCTAGTTATATTATTTACCCTATGGGAGTCCAATTAGGAGACTGGACACAAGAACCTTCATTAAACTCTTCTGTGTTTGTTTGAGATCCTGAGAATTGTCCTCTGATTTTGCTGACTGCCCTTCTCATTTTTGAGTCATGATTTCTCTATTCTACATCAGTGTCTCTGCCCTGTTTCTTGACTGTCCACAAGTATTTTCCTGATATGCTTATATTTACCTACTACTCTACACAAGTACAGCACAAGACAAGGCATTATCTACTGTACATTTCTAAATGTAATAAATACATGATTATCGATACATGTTTCTCTGTTATTCATACTAGAAATTTATGAAAACTTAGCGACTGGATGACACCATTTGGGGGGGGGGTGTATGTCGTTTTGGTCTAATGCCATCAGTAGATCGTCCTGGACATTGATCAGAGCGGTCTCAGTACCCCTTCCGGGTCGGAATCCCAACTGGAAGTCGTCAAGAATGTGATTGGCCTCTAGATATCCCTGTAGTTGTGCAACAACCTCCCTCTCGCCTATCTTTTCAGCGAACAGCAGTCCCGAAATCGGTCTAAGGTTACTCAGATCGGTCACAGGTAGCGCCGGTTTCTTAGGCAGGGGTGTTACCACTGCCTGCTTCAGAATAGCCGGCACCTGACCGCTGGAAATAACAGAGGAAAAAAGTGCTGTGGTGTACAGTCTGCTAAGTTCATGTTCCTCGCCATTAGTATCTCTCTTGATGATTAGTAGAGATGAGCGAATCGAAGCTGACAAAGTGGAATTCGATCGGAATTTCAGAAAAAATTTGATTTGCAACTAATATGAATTTCCTCGCTCTTTGTGGTAATGAATTAAATTTTTTCTAAAATGGCGGCTACACATGTGAGGACTGAGGACATGGGGCAAGGATCTCTGGGAAGGCCGGATCACCCAGATTGACATGTCTGCATGCAGCCAATCAGCAGCCAGCCAGCCCTGTGATGTCACAGCCCTATAAATACGGTGGCCATCTTACAGTTAGACATTTTCCAGCAGTCAGAGTGCAGGGACAGATGTGTAAAGGCGCTAGGGACAGCAATTGGAAAAACCTGATTGTGGAAAACAAAGACAGAAAAGCGATTTATAAGTGCAGGGAAAGAATAGGGAAGAATAATTTCACAGCATATTAGTGCAGGGAGAGATGTCAGAAGGCACTAGGGACATTGATAGGAAAGCAATTTACAAGTGCAGGGAAAGATTATTTGGGGATCCAAATAGCCATTAGACAGCTCTGTCATTCCAGATATTTGAGCTGCAAGTGCTATGTTAAAAAGCCTTTAGTGGCTTATATCTCAGTATCTTTAGTATCTTATATCAGTACTACAAGAAAAATATATACGCATGTCACTTCTGCAGTTATTTCTGGTGAAAGCGTATAGGGGCGTATTTCAGTAAGAAAATAAATTTATATACGCCCTGCACTATTGCAGTTATTTCTGCTGAAAGCATATAGGGGCTTATTTCGGTACTACAAGAAAATTATATACGCACTTCACTCTAAGTTTTTCCTGGTCAAAGCATATACGGTCGTGTTTCAGTACAACAAGAAAAATATATTCTCAGTGCATTTCTGCAGTTAATTCTGGTGAAAGCGTATAGTGGCCTATTTCAGTCCAACAAGAAAAATATATTGTCAGTTCACTTGTGCAGTTATTTCTGTTGAAAGGGTTTAGGGGTGTATTTCAATAAAAAAAGAAAAATATATATGTACTGCACTGTTGCAGTTTTTTCTGGTCAAAGCATATAGTGAAAAATCACAGAATAGAGTGGCATAACTTGGAGGAAATGCTCAAACCCCAAATACTGTAGCGTATTTATAACCGGGGGAGCAGATCCTCCACATGTCATCCGTTGCTAACGGCAATCCCCAGCAAAAATGCATACAATGGAGGATGTCGGCAGCTGACCATATTTACCACAAAAACATCCTACACAAGATGAAATAATGTGTGGATGAAAATATAAGAGTAAATAGATCACGGCAAATGGTGCACCACAATACACTACGTGCAGAATTATTAGGCAAATGAGTATTTTGACCACATCATCCTCTTTATGCATGTTGTCTTACTCCAAGCTGTATAGGCTCGAAAGCCTACTACCAATTAAGCATATTAGGTGATGTGCATCTCTGTAATGAGAAGGGGTGTGGTCTAATGACATCAACACCCTATATCAGGTGTGCATAATTATTAGGCAACTTCCTTTCCTTTGGCAAAATGGGTCAAAAGAAGGACTTGACAGGCTCAGAAAAGTCAAAAATAGTGAGATATCTTGCAGAGGGATGCAGCACTCTTAAAATTGCAAAGCTTCTGAAGCGTGATCATCGAACAATCAAGCGTTTCATTCAAAATAGTCAACAGGGTCGCAAGAAGCGTGTGGAAAAACCAAGGCGCAAAATAACTGCCCATGAACTGAGAAAAGTCAAGCGTGCAGCTGCCAAGATGCCACTTGCCACCAGTTTGGCCATATTTCAGAGCTGCAACATCACTGGAGTGCCCAAAAGCACAAGGTGTGCAATACTCAGAGACATGGCCAAGGTAAGAAAGGCTGAAAGACGACCACCACTGAACAAGACACACAAGCTGAAACGTCAAGACTGGGCCAAGAAATATCTCAAGACTGATTTTTCTAAGGTTTTATGGACTGATGAAATGAGAGTGAGTCTTGATGGGCCAGATGGCTGGATTGGTAAAGGGCAGAGAGCTCCAGTCCGACTCAGACGCCAGCAAGGTGGAGGTGGAGTACTGGTTTGGGCTGGTATCATCAAAGATGAGCTTGTGGGGCCTTTTTGGGTTGAGGATGGAGTCAAGCTCAACTCCCAATCCTACTGCCAGTTTCTGGAAGACGCCTTCTTCAAGCAGTGGTACAGGAAGAAGTCTGCAAGGTAAGAAAAACATGATTTTCATGCAGGACAATGCTCCATCACACGTGTCCAAGTACTCCACAACGTGGCTGGCAAGAAAGGGTATAAAAGAAGAAAATCTAATGACATGGCCTCCTTGTTCACCTGATCTGAACCCCATTGAGAACCTGTGGTCCATCATCAAATGTGAGATTTACAAGGAGGGAAAACAGTACACCTCTCTGAACAGTGTCTGGGAGGCTGTGGTTGCTGCTGCACGCAATGTTGATGGTGAACAGATCAAAACACTGACAGAATCCATGGATGGCAGGCTTTTGAGTGTCCTTGCAAAGAAAGGTGGCTATATTGGTCACTGATTTGTTTTTGTTTTGTTTTTGAATGTCAGAAATGTATATTTGTGAATGTTGAGATGTTATATTGGTTTCACTGGTAAAAATAAATAATTGAAATGGGTATATATTTGTTTTTTGTTAAGTTGCCTAATAATTATGTACAGTAATAGTCACCTGCACACACAGATATCCCCCTAAAATAGCTAAAACTAAAAACAAACTAAAAACTACTTCCAAAAATATTCAGCTTTGATATTAATGAGTTTTTGGGGTTCATTGAGAACATGGTTGTTGTTCAATAATAAAATTAATCCTCAAAAATACAACTTGCCTAATAATTCTGCACTCCCTGTAGTATGCAACTGACAATACAAGGCCCGCAATAAGCTGAGATACCTTGGCGGAGTACGCAGGCTCCGATATGTTTCTGACAGGAATATATTGGTTAAAATCTCGTTTTTTAACATCAGTGTGAGAGTTTAGCCTTACTATTGTGGTGCACCATTTGCAGTGATCTATTTACTCTTATATTTTAATCCACACATTATTTCATCTTGTGTAGGATGTTTTTTTGGTACATGTGGTCCGCTTCCGGCATCCTCAATTGTATGCATTTTTGCTGAGGATTGCTGTTAACAACAGATCACATGTGGAGGATCTGCTCCCCCGGTTATAAATACACTACAGTATTTAGGGTTTGAGCATTTCCTCCCAGTTAGGCCACTCTATTCTGTGATTTTTCTTGATATGTATTGAATGTGCGGACGCCTATCGTTGGTAACATTCTAGTGCACCTGGTAGCCAGTGTCACATGGCCTGCTATAGGTGGGGCTCTCAGCCTCCTCCCTCCTCCCATTGTATTAGTGATCTTACTTTGGAGGTATGTGGGAGTTTGGCTGTGAGTCGGACCTTGGCACCTATCGGACAGTGTTCACACACTATAGGTAGGTTAGCGGTAGGTCCCGCGCTACACTGAGATACCTTGGCAGGGTGCGCAGGCTTCGATATGTTCCCGACAGGAATATATTGGCTAAAATTTCATTTTTTAACATCAGTGTGAGGGTTTAGCTTTGCATTGCCAGTTGCATACTATTATGGTGCACCATTTGCAGTGATCAAAGCATATAGTGGCCTATTTCAGTCCAACAAGAAAAATATATTCTCAGTTTACTTCTGCAGTTATTTCTGTTGAAAGCGTATAGGGGCTTATTTCAGTAAAAAAAAGAAAAATATATATGCACTGCACTGTTGCAGTTATTTCTGTTGAAAGCTTATAGTGGTGTATTTCAGTAAAAAAAGATAAATATATACGCACTACACTGTTGCAGTTATTTCTAGTAAAAGCATATAGGGGTGTATTTCAGTACTACAAGAAAAATATATACGCACTTCACTCTTTAAGTTTTTCCTGGTCAAAGCGTATAGTGGCCTATTTCAGTCCAACAAGAAAAATATATTCTCAGTTCACTTCTGCAGTTATTTCTGTTGAAAGCATATAGGGGCGCATTTCAGTACTACAAGAAAAATATATACACACTTCACTCTTTAAGTTTTTCCTGGTCAAAGTGTATATGGTCGTGTTTCAGTACAACAAGAAAAATATATTCTCAGTGCATTTCTGCAGTTAATTTTGGTCAAAGCGTATAGTGGTATCACGACTGGTAAGGCAGGTACCAGACGTGCTGCTCAGAGGGAAGGAAGACCGGTCGCCCTAACACAAGGGAGAGGGAGGAGTGGTGACACCTAACTCACCTAACACTGGCACCTGGCTACCCTGACGTCCCTAGACGGGTTGCTCACCCGTACGCCGATCACGTGCCTCGTCCCTGGCTTAACCTGAAATAAGCCCTAGGTAGTGAGTAGGGTGGTGGGAGCACTAGTCTTCACCAATGACACCTAGGGTAACAACAGGGAATGGACAAACAATACAAACACCACATGTAATCCCCTGAAGGGAGACAGCAGACAATAGGACACAAACTGGAGAGAACCAGAGATCCAACCACACTGGTTCCAACAGCTCCAGCAGGCTCCACAGCAACGCCACCTGAGGTCAGAATAGAAGGTCTATATCTGGCAACAAGGGAAGTAGAGAGACAAAATAGTGGCTGGGAGTGGCAGACAAAGAACAACTGAAAGGAAAACTACCGAAACCTAGAAAGGACAAAAAGGATTGTAAACCAAAACAGGAAAACCTGGACTGGAATCCATTCCCACAACTAGGTCATGGAGCTATCCCTTGAAATAAGGCGAGTAGCCACCCACTGCGACCTTCTGACCCCAGGTACCACAGGGTCCACGATAGGTCATGAGCGTGACACCCTCGTGACAAGTGGTCTATTTCAGTCCAACAAGAAAAATATATTCTTAGTTCACTTCTGCAGTTATTTCTGTTGAAAGCGTATAGGGGTGTATTTCAGTGAAAAAATAAAAATATATACGCACTGCACTGTTGCAGGTTTTTCTGGTCAAAGCGTATAGTGGCCTATTTCAGTCCAACAAGAAAAATATATTATCAGTTCACTCCTGCAGTTAATTGTGGTGAAAGCGTTTAGTGGCTTTGTCGCTTTTAGGTGTGTTTTAATTTCCGTTTATTTTGTTTAGTTCAGCTACAAGTATGTCAGGAATTGCCAGGCCATGCACAGAGAAGTGGAAGAGGCCTAAATGTTTCTGGCGTAAGCAGAGGGGGCATGGCAGCAGGAGTTGCAGCGAGAGGCCTGAGCTCTTGGTGTCATCTAGCGTTCGTGTCTTGACCAGCAACACAGCAGCTCCTTGATTGGCTAACTCGGTCATCCACGTTATCCCAAGTGACATCAGACACCCCCAGCCAACAGTCGGTGTGTTCGTCAGACACAACCCTTGGGAGCAGGCCCTGTGCCCTCACCTGTCCTCAACCTGCCTCTGTCCTTTTCTGTTCCCTAACCTCGAGAAGTACTGTAAGGAAATATTCTTTATGTTCCCCCTTATGTGTACCCCTGGTACAAGACTTCAGTATTCAGCTTGGTTTGGTTCTTAAATCTGACGTCAGAGAGAGTGAGAATGACAAGACACTTCTGTGTAGTTCAAAATCACTCTGAGTTTTATTATTGATCTCATAAGACATATATAGTAGAAAATGACATGATGTTTAAGTTAACCAGTAACAGGCGTCTTAGCCGGCTACACCTTTAAGTTATCTTATCGTTTATTAGAGTCCAAGGCTATATGTGACATGTGAGCAAAACCTCTTAGTAGCAGCTTTTCAAGAACTTTGACCGCTACGTGTTCGTGTGTGCGTAATGTATTAATGTATAGATCATGATGAAATATAAGCTTATATAAAAAATAGGCTTTGGACTGTAATAGAACCCTTCAATCCTCTCTTTAAAACCCATTTACATATATAATGTGGGTTTTTCATTTTGTTCCTTTCTTGGTTTTCCTTTCAAAATATTTCTGTAAATATTGCTGGTAATCCTCTGGAGACCCAGGGTTTTCGTGAGGTATCTGAATATATGCAGCTTGTGGTGTATCTGGGACTCGCCTAAATCTCGTAAATGTATTAATTAATGACGGTATACATTGGATACAGCAACATATCATGATCAAGGAGGCAATTATAATTATAATACTAACAAATAATTTTCTTAACCAACTCAAATCCGGCATCCAGCTCAATAACCAGTCCCACCAGGAGGATGAATCAACATCCGTCTTAATATTATTGGCTATGTCATGTAACGATTGAATATGGGATTGGATTGATCTGGAATGGTCAGATAAATTAAAACAACACATTCCTTTAAAATCCTGACACCCTACATTATGTTTCAGCAACAAATAATCTACAGCAAATCTGTTTTCCAGCACTGCTCCTCGTAGTCCTTGTAGATCTAATAGTATGTCTGATAAGGCGATAGAGGTATGATTCAAAGATTTGGCCAGGTCACATGCAATAGAATTTACAGCGCGAGTATTATATATAGCCAGTGCAGGCACTCCTATTATGGAGACGCCCAAACTCATATATTCTGTACGGCTGAGAAGGGGTAGTGTAGAATCACAGTCTTCTGATAAAGTCTTGGTAACTGATCTATAAGCTCTCCTGTTAGGGGGTCGACTGGGAAGGGCTAAAGTCAGCCGTGATAACGCACAGGGACCTCCAATAACATTGGCAGCGATGTAATTGTAAGTACTGTTACCACAAGACAAAAACCATCCCTTAGGGAGCATGATATTATAGATAAAACTAGGTGTCACAATGGTTTTGTTACAACTCATAGAATTATTCAGGGAGCTAGCAGGTCTACTATTCTTTTTACAAGTGTCATCAATGTAATCATATACACTATTCTTAGGTAATCCTTTTTTTATACCTTTATCGTCACAATACAAAGTAATGTCTTGGGAAAAAGTAAAACAGGTTTCTGCTGCAGTTACGTTAATAGTAGTTATTCTAATATTATCGATGCCATCTTCTAATTTCTGAGACTCCCCACAGAAATCATACAAAGGAATAAAAGATTGTGTATTGTTAACCATTGACCAGACTTCAAGGAGGGATTCATCGGGTGTAGGCACAGCAACAACACATGTTTGTATAAGATCCCGTGGGCTCTGTAAGTCTTTAAGGCACAATGAGCTAACATTTAAGGCCTTCACTAGCCTGATTATACTATTTTGTTCAGAATAAGAAGGGCCAGGAACAAAAGGATCTTGCTCCTGAGCTCTTTTAGAGACTGTATGATTATTTGGTGCACTACATAATAAACTTATCTCCTCTGGATGATAAATACAAGTGGTAATGAGTCCGATTGGCAAGAAAACACAAAGATTAATAATCAGCAGCAGACAAACAAATCTCCCAGAATATTGTGGGGTCCTCATCTTCAGCCTGTGGCAAGGCTTCTTCTGAACTCCCCTCTTTGTTCAGGGCTTTCACACCTGCTTTACCCTCTTTGTCTTTGTTGGACACCGGAGAAGAAGCCTCAGGGACCATTTTCACTCTGCTAGCATGAATCCAGATCGGAGCCTCCTCTGTGAGAATGGCTGTTCTAGTGACTGCTACCACCGTGGTAGGGGGTCCGAATGCCAGCTCCTTGGGATCTTTTCCTTTTCGCAGTACCCTGACCACCACCGTGTCCCCAGCCCGGAAGGGGTGCGTTGGTTCCTGTAGAAGAGAGGGAGACTTACAAGCAACTTTTTCTTCAGTTTTGCTAAGAACTTTAATCAGTTTTGTGACATATTCTTCCCTAATCTGGTCTATGTCGCCTTCCTGTACCACTAGAGGGCGACTTGCCCAAGAAGTTGGAAAAGGCCTACCCATAAGGATTTCAAAGGGTGACAGTCCTAACCGTTTATTAGGACTCATTCTTTTTTCTGCCAATATAATAGGTAGGATTTGTTTCCATTTCTCAAAAGTACCTGCTGTGGCTTTCCTAATTTTGTCTTTAATTGTTCGATTCATGCGTTCTACAATTCCGGAGCTTTGGGGGGGATACGGGATATGAAATTTCCATTCCACTTGTAGCAATCTGGCTATTTCTCTATTTAACTTGGATGTAAATGCTGGCCCCCGATCTGATTCAATGACCAGGGGACATCCCCATCTCGGAATTATCTGCTGAGTGATAATCCTTGCTGTGGTCTTGGCATCTTCTGCCTTTGTAGGGAATACCTCTGGCCATCTAGAAAACATGTCCACTATGACCAGAGCGTATTCTTGCTTACCCTTTGTCTTGGGGATATGTGTGTAGTCAACCTGTAAATGGGTGAATGGAGTCGTGGGATAATCAAGATGTTGGTGTAATATCCTATGTGGATTACCAGGATTAGCTCGAAGGCAAATCAGGCATCTGCCTATGTAGTCTGCAACCAAACGTTGCAAGTCTGTTATATAAAAAATTTGGCTCAAAAGGGTGCATGTTGTTTTAATGCTGTTGTGCCCTACTCCGTGAAAATGTGCTATGAAAAGTATAGCGCTGTGCTGGGGTATACATGGTTTCCCGTTCTTGCAGATCAATCCAGTTTGTGGATTTTTCTGCAAAACAGTGTAAACCCAGTCTTTTTCCTCTTCCTCTGTGGCATATCTTTGGAGCTCTGTCAGCATGTGTGTGGAGCTTAAGGATGGAGGCTTTAGGCAAGCCATTGCCCAAGGGTCTGGTTCATGAATCCGATTAGGATATTTTTGGGCTGTTTCTTTAGCCACCTTGTCAGCCAGGGCATTGCCCTGGGAAATCCTGTCTTTCCCTCGAGTATGTGCTTTGCAATGTATAACAGCTATTTGCGAAGGAAGCTGGAGGGCGGCCAACAGATCATTTAAAAGCTGGGAATGTGATAATTTCTTACCGTCAGCTGTGGTGAAACCCCTACGTTGCCAGATTACCCCATGGTCCCACACAACCCCGTGTGCATATCTGCTGTCTGTGTATATTGTGACAGGTTTGTTTTTGTGTATGTGACATGCCCTTGTAAGTGCTATTAATTCTGCAGCTTGGGCTGATTGCACATGAACGGACCGTGATTCAAGGATAATATCTGGCAGCATCACTACTGCATATGCTGCACAGTAGACGGTGTCGAGTGGACGTGAACATGAACCGTCTACAAACACTTCTGGTGCATCTGGTATGGGGGTGGCTGACAAGTGTAGTCTGGGAGAGGTTTCGTATTCAAGTACTTTGAGACAGTCATGTTCGTCTGGTAAAAAGTCTTCTGTCCCTTTTAGTCCTAGTAATGCATTTAGTATAGGTGCTGGCCCTGCCGTATGTGAGGCATATTTAATCTGTAATGATGGATCACTGAGTAAAAGGACTTCATATCCTGACAATATTTGTGCTGACATGTGCTGCGTATGAATACCTCTGAGTAGTCCCACTACGTCATGGGTAGTATGCAAGACAGTGTGGTGTCCCAGTGTAAAGGTTGTGGCCAATTCCACCATCATTGCACAGGCCGCAAGAGTACGTAGACATGCCGGCATCCCTTGTACAGGGACAGGCATTACCTTTGAGAAAAAGGCACAAGGACGTAACTTTCCCCCATGTTCTTGAGTGAGTACCCCCGCCATGGTTTTACAGTTTTGTCGTGCAAACATGTGGAATGGCAGGTTATAATCGGGGAGGCCCAATCCTGGGCTACACATCAATGAACATTTCAGAGTATCGAAAGCATTCAACATTTCTTTTGACCATCTTATTAACTCTGGGGATTCTTCCAGAGTGGCTTGCCTCAAAATATTGTCATAATAAGAACAGTCGGGGATCCATTGTCTACAGTAGTTTATCATACCAAGAAAGGATAACATTTCCTTCTTGGTGCGCGGGGTGACCAGGCCCGCAATAGACTGGATTCTCCCGGGACTGATTCTTCTTTCCCCCTGTGTGAGGACAAAGCCCAAGTATTCAACTTGCTGTTTGCACCACTGTAGTCTCTTTAACGACACTTTATGACCACATTCTGACAACCATTTCAACAAGGATATACCATCATGTACACTTGCCTCCACTGACATGCTGCACAACAGTAAATCATCAACATACTGTATCAGGATGGAACCTTGGGGGGGGTGCCAGGGTTTCAAAGTGGCTTGGAGGACAATGCTGTACACAACTGGTGAATCAGCATACCCCTGTGGCATTCTGCCCCAGGTCAGTTGGCGTCCCTCAAAGAAAAAAGCAAAAAGGAGTCGGGTACTCTTATTAACTGGGACTGAGAAGAAAGCATTCTTCAAATCAATCACGCTAAAACAGACGGCTTCTGCAGGGATGGAGGAAAGGAGAGTTGTGACATCAGGAACTACCGGGGCTATGGGCACAATGAGATTGTTGATTGCCCTCAAATCCTGGACAAAGCGGGTAGTACCATCTGCCTTTGTCACAGGATTGATAGGGGTGGAGTAAGGTGAAATCACCTCCTCGAGGATTCCTTTTTTCAGAAATTCTTCTATCATTGGCCGTAGCCCCTCAATCTTTTCCTTGGACAATGGGTATTGCTTTTGATACACCGGTGTGACACCGGGTTTAAGATTGGCTTGATAAGGTGTGCAATCAACCAAGCCCGTGTCATAGTCGCCCTGTGACCATAGTGCAGGGTTTATGTTTCCTAGCTCAGGGTGGTCCTGTAAACTAACAAAAGTACATATAGCCGGGGTCACTATGGGCATAGTGGCTGAGTGAATACTTAGTCCGTCATTTTTCACTGTCACCCCCAAGTCCAACCTCACAAACAGGTCCCTTCCTAATAAACTTACAGGGCAATCCGGTATGGTGCTGAAAGTATGGTCAGTGATGTATTCACCGTCCACTGTCTCTATTGGGAGGGCACTTGTTTTATATGTTTTAGTTAATACTCCGTTAATTCCCATAGAGGGGTCAGACTTTCTTAAAGGTCCCTTGTACATATCTTTGTTTAGCACACTGGAGGTGGCGCCGCTGTCTACCATGAATCCTACCTTCCTTCCCGCAACTTTAAGCAAAATAATCGGTGTATCTCTCCAGTGGGTGGTGACCTGTGTGAAAGCTGGGGTGACTCCCTCCGGGCCCCGTCAGTAGGGTTGTTGATTATTCCAATCAATGGGGAACCTGGGCTGAGTCTGTGCACCCTGTCTATCTGTATTCTGTCCTCTTTGTGTCATGGGCTGTTGTTGGCTGTGTGCTCCCCGATTCTGCGTGTCTCTCCTGGGCATTGTGCACTGTCTAGCCCAATGTCCCTCCTGTCCGCAGTTATAACAGCGGTTATTCATAGTTTGGAAGTCTTGGTTTCTATCATTTGATTTATGAAAGTTTCCTGCTGTCTTTCGCTTATTTCTCCCTCTCCCTCTGTTCCCTGCATACGCATGTGTGGGGGCAGTGGATCTACTAATGTCAAAACACCCTGCGGCTTCCTTTTCATAAAGGTGTTTTTTAAATTGATCTATGCTGTCTGAAGTCCATGTGGAGACGCTCTGTTTTACTGTAAGTATTAGTCTATCAGATAGATTGTTAATAAATGTGGAAATAATTAAACTGTCATTCTGAAGAACCGGTAGCCCTGCCTCCAATTTCCAGCAATCCATAAATCTCCTCCAGAAATCAGTAACGCTTTCTGAGGGTTTTTGCTTACATGCTACGGCTACTGGGAGTGAAGACTTTTGTTTAAATATCCTCTATCATGTGTTCTTCTATCTCTTTCCATATTAACTGTTGTCCGTGCTCAGTGTTACAAATATAGTCCTTTGCGTTAGTATTAGGGTCTATTTCTGATACTGTTATTACCTTTTTCCAATCCCATGAACTGTGGGAACCCACTATTCCATCAATTATGAGTCTAAGGTCTTCTTGGGTGAAATTCCTCCCCTTACAGGCTTTTTTTTAAATAAGCCACTGTGCCAGACGGAGCCACAGTAGGCTTGGGGCAGTGTTTAATAATTTTATTAAGGTCATCTATGTCCAAAGCCTTTTTCATTAGTTGATTACCAACCGTCAAAAAAGGCATGGATGTCTCAGGTTCCCTGGTCTCACTATCTTTTTCCTCCTTTTCTTTCTTCCTTAAATTATATCTCGATACAAATGGGGGTGTGGGTTGTTTACCTGCTATTATGTGACTAGCTGCTATTAAATCCTCTTCTTCATCATTTTTATATGTGTGTGTGTGTGTGTGTGTGTGGGGGGGGGGGGGGTGATAGGGGCGCTGAACAGTTCATTTTATGTACATACGATGGTGGGGGATATATCTGATGCTTTTTATCATTTTCCTTCTTAGTCTGTATCTCATGTAATTTTCTATCGTCTTTTGATCTTTTTAAACTTGTTGTCTTGCACATGTTGGGGTCATACCAGTGGGGAGCTATTTCTAGCCATTGTTCTCCTCCTTTCTGCATATAATCCATATCCCATGAAGGATCAGGTTCAAAATATGGCCAGGCCACAGTGTCACTTAAGCATAGACCCATGACCATGTCCATGTGATATATGCTATTGTCTCCTTCCCTGGGAAAGGGGTCTACCGCTTCCATTGCCTCCGTCCACCCTGCCAAATTATCTACCCATGAGTTAACAAGGTAATATTTTGTAGGACTGACTCGGGCAACATATTGTTTACATGTTTCTCCTGGTTCTGGTTTAGGGTACTCTGTCTTAGATGTTTGACTACCCATTATCAAAACTTATTTTCTTACAAAAAGAATTCAAAACAGTAATAGCAAAAAACAAAACAGAATGTTAGTCTTGGGACGACAGCTGTACACTTACGACCCAGCCTGTCACTTCCCCTTATATAACTGTGTTAGACAAAACCACTTATCAGGCAAAACTTCTACAATTATATTTTTAAGAATCAAATCAAGCTGAAAAACCTTCTGTTCCCTGAACAGATCTTTTACGGGGCTCCCTGAACCCTCTGAAGTGCACTTTTCTTGTTACTGGACTCCCTGAGTCCTTTCTGTTCCCGGAACAGATCTTTTACGGGGCTCCCTGAGCCCTCTAAAGTGCACTTTTAGTTATGCTTACTGTATCCCTGACACAGTACATCGAAGTCTATCTAAGGGTCCCTTATGTACTTACTTGAATTGAGATGTGGCCAGTGCCCCCGGAATGGCCAGAGGACAAAAAATTGGTGTCTCTTCTTACCAAAACCTGGAGGATGACCTTCCCAATCCCGGACAAGAGCCCCCAAGTTGTAAGGAAATATTCTTTATGTTCCCCCTTATGTGTACCCCTGGTACAAGACTTCAGTATTCAGCTTGGTTTGGTTCTTAAATCTGACGTCAGAGAGAGTGAGAATGACAAGACACTTCTGTGTAGTTCAAAATCACTCTGAGTTTTATTATTGATCTCATAAGACATATATAGTAGAAAATGACATGGTGTTTAAGTTAACCAGTAACAGGCGTCTTAGCCGGCTACACCTTTAAGTTATCTTATCGTTTATTAGAGTCCAAGGCTGTATGTGACATGTTAGCAAAACCTCTTAGTAGCAGCTTTTCAAGAACTTTGACCGCTACGTGTTCGTGTGTGCGTAATGTATTAATGTATAGATCATGATGAAATATAAGCTTATATAAAAAATAGGCTTTGGACTGTAATAGAACCCTTCAAGTACTATATACTTTGGGCTCATCTCCACTTTTCAGCGAGGAAGAGCTACTAGAGAACAGTAAGCAGCTACTTCCCTGCCAAGATCTGGAGGAGATATCCGCTGCTTCCTCCTTTAAGCGGGCAAGTAGTGATGAGGAGAGTGGCACAGGAGCTTTTGTTGCGAGCGGTCAGGCTCCTGACCTAGAGACCGTTGAGGAGGACATCAGTGACGTGCAGACACTATTCGATGATGATAAAGCCGATCGCACTTGGAAGCCGGGTGCAGAAGGGGCTTCATCATCATCAGGAGAAGATGGTGGCAGCTTACCTGTGAGTCAGCAGCTGAGCCAGCAAGGTGGGAGCATGGCTGGGTGTCAGCAGGGTGTCAGCAGTTGCAGGTCTGGAGCCAAACGTGCCCAGGGTAGACAACCTGCTTCGCAGCAGCCCACCTGCTCGGGAAGTAGTGGTGCAGGGGTTCACGGAGGCAGCGGCGGTAGCAGTCAGTCAGTGCGGACTGTTGGGGGGACAATCACATACTCAGCGGTGTGGCAGTTTTTTATTAAGCTGCCAGTGGAGGTTAACGTGGCCACATGTAAAATGTATGGGTAGAAGGTGAAGCGTGGCCAGGGTGCCAATGTTGGCACTTCGGCCCTGCGTCAACATATGCAGTATTCCCATGCAGTGGCCTGGGAGAACCGTGGCTCCGATGTGGTGGTCCTTCTGCTGCAGCTACCGCTGCATCACCCAGTGGCACGCACCCAGTTTCAGCCAGTCAAGGCTCCACCACCTTAGCCGAAGGGAGCTGTCTGTCATTCCCATCTTCAGCTGGTCCAGATCCTCCTGCTCCTACTCCTTGTCAGTCATTCCTTCAGCAATCGATCACCGAAGCGATTGCCAAGAGACAGTAGTATGTGTGCACGCATTCAACGGCGCAGAAGCTGAACGTGCTCTTGTCCAAGTTGCTGGTACTGCAGTCCCTCCCTTTCCAAGTGGTGGACTCTGCACCTTTCAGAGAACCTATGGCTTGTGCCCAGTCGAGGTGGAGAGTCCCAAGACATCATTTCTTTGTGAAAAAGGCAGTACCAGCCCTGCACAAATATGTCAAACAGAAGGTGGTACAGTCCTTGAGCCTGTCAGTGTCTGCCAAAGTGCACGGTCAGGGACAGTACATGTCCTTTACAGCCCACTGGGTGAATGTGGTTCCTGCACAGCCACACCAGCAACTTGGCCAGGTGACACCGCTTCCGCCTCCATGTTGTCACGCCGTTGGTCCTGCAACAATGTCCGCCTCTGCCTCCTCATCCTCCACCGTGTCCTCAGCCTCCACTGCAGGGACAAGTCACAGTGCCCCTCCAGCATACCACATGTGCAGGGCGCGGCGGCATCACGCTGTTCTGTACCTGGATTGCCTTGGCGAATGGAGTTACACAAGGGAGGAACTGCTCCATGTGATTCATCAAGAAATCGAATCCTGGCTTTATCCGCGACAACTGAAAATCAGAATCATGGTGACCGACAACGGGAAGAAAATTTAATATATTTGTGCTGTCCTTTTTTTTTATTTTTATATATATTAGCTAATTATGGTCATTAATATTTTGTAATTTATTATTTTATATTATTCAGTAGAAGGAAATGAACTTCTAATAATTTTTCTTTATTTCTTATGTACATTCTCTTTTCTGTTTCACATGTTTTTGGTGCTTTCTTGAGCACATTCGATCATGCACTTATTTAGGGTTTCGAGTCCTCATTGGATTAAAAGCATTGTTTATATATGTCAATCATTTCTATCTGTTTGCTCCCTTTCCTTCTCTTTTCCGCTTTGTCCCCTCCCCCACAGGGTTTTCTCATATGCGCATATTGCGCTTCAACCTTGTTATGCGGTTTCCGGTGTGGCACGCAGTGCGTGCCTCCTGGGCCTGCGCCCTCTGCTGTTTCCATCTTCTGGAACGCAGGACGCGCCGGCTCAGCTGCGCGCATGGGCGGACGTCACTTCCGGTCGCCGTCTGCTTCGGCGTCTAATAGTTGCCATGCTGACCCTCCATAGAAGGTATCAGACTTCTTCCCTTTCCCCTACCTCCTCCTTCATGCTCCACGTGAACGCCTATGACACAGGTGAAAATCATTATTATTAGTTACTATATATATATATACTAGCTTATGTGCCATTCAGGAACAGGCATCCCTGAGGAAGCCAGCAGAGCCTGGCGATATGCGTTGGGCTTTTTTCCTGACCACCACGCATACCCCCACTACGCTACTCTAAATGATAAGTATTACAGCTTTCCACTTTTTGTTGATGGATTTCATGCATTTTAAACTGTCATACATTCACCTATTTGGGGGCATGTTCATGGCTTTGTGGTGAGTCAGGGTGGCATGTGTACATGTTTGGTTCACATGGCCTTGATTGATTGTATACAATGATTTTAACCCATTCTTTGTTTTGTCTGTTGCTTTAAATAAATGTGATACTTTTTTAGATGTGCGGCTTCTACCTCGGTATTCTTTTCTTCTCCTTTGAACTACATTGTGTATTATATACTGTGCGCCGGCACTCTTACTTTAACTTTGATGTGCCCCCGTTTTCTGAATTACACAACAACGGGAAGAACATAGTGTCAGCGCTGTGTCAAGAAAGGCTAAGCCATGCGCCCTGCATGGCACACATGTTCAATCTGGTTGTCAAGCAGTTCCAGAAGTCGTCCACCCATCTGCAAGACATCCTAAAAATACCCAGGAAACTTTGCATGCACTCTTACACCACAAAGCACACCCTCCTTGAGCTGCAGCGGCAGAACGGCATTCCCCAATGTAGGCTGATATTCAACGTTTCCACCCATTGGAATTCCACCCTCCATATGTTGGACCGACTGTATAAACAGAGAAAGGCCATCAACGATTTCTTGATGATGCAAGCAGATAGGAGTACTCCCCTGTGTAACTTCGATGTCAGTCAGTGGCAGCTCATGCGTGACACCTGTCATTTGCTCAGGCCCTTTGAGGACGCCATGTTATTTGTCAGTCGCCGGGACTACAGGCTGAACGACGTCATTCCACTACTTCATGTCCTGGAACAGATGCTGGTAGCAATGGTTGGTCAGGGGACTGGAGACGTAGCGCCTAGATTTCACGGCCACATGAGCCCTGTGGGGGCTGAACTGGAAGAGGAGGAGGAGAGGGAGGAGGATGTTGGCGCACAGGTAATGTGTAGCCAAATGGGTGTTTTTTCTATTCAGGTGACAGGAGAGGAGGAGCAGGAGCAGCCAGAGGAGCTCCAGAGTGATGGGGAAGACGAGACAGAGGAACCAGACACACCGTGGCAGTATGCAGTAGAGATGGAGGCAGGGAGTCCCTCCAAGTCACTTGTGCAAATGGCCCGATGCATGCTCACTTGTTTGCGTAGTGACAGTCGAATTGTCACCATTCGGCAGAGCGATGACTTCTGGCTCTCCACCTTGTGGGCCCTTGCTACTGGTCCAGAATGGTCCGCATAGTGAAGAAACTACTCACCAGCATCAGCAGCAGGTAGACCTGGAGCAGGACCTGAACCAGCAGGTGGTGCCATACTTGGACAGCACCCTGCCAACCCACATTGAAGATCCCCTGGACTACTGGGCAGCCAAACTGGATTTGTGGCCGCAACTGTCCAAGTTTGGAAAAGCCGTCCTGCCCGGCCAGTAGTGTGGCATCAGAGCGGGTGTTTAGTCTGGTGGGGGCCATAGTTACCCCAAGGAGAACTTGCCTGTCCACCCAAAATGTGGAGAGACTGAATTTTGTCAAGATGAATCAGACGAGATCATCCATGGTGCCACACCAACACTTTGATAAAAGAGACCGGTTTCTTCTGATTACCTGCCTCAGCTACTACTCAGATGCTGCCACTCGCCTGATGCCACGCATCTGATGCCGAGTACTCCTTCTTTCAGCCACCTTCATCAGCGGGTACTAGTATTGCCACCCATGGCCCCACTCTGTGGTCTCCTGATGCAGCTGCTGCTGCCATATCCACACTATGTCACCTTTCCACTCTGTGGTATCCTCCTGCTGCTGCCATATCCACACTATGTCACCTTGCCACTCTGGTCTCCTGATGCTGCTGCTATCTCCAAACTATGTCACCTTGCCACTCTGTGGTATCCTCCTGCTGCTACTGCCATATCAACACTATGTCACCTTGCCTCTCTTTGTTATCCTCCTGCTGCTGCTGCCATCTCCACACCATGTCACCTTGCCACTCTGTGGTCTCCTGATACTGCTGCCATATCCACACTATGTCACCTTTCCACTCTGTTGTATCCTCCTGCTGCTCCTGCCATCTCCACGCTATATAACCTTGCCACTCTGTGGTCTCCTGATGCTGCTGCCATATACACACTATGTCAGCTTGCCACTCTGTAATATCCTCCTGCTGCTGTTGCCATCTACACACTATGTCACCTTGACAGTCTGTGGTCTCCTGGTGCTGCTGCCATATCCACAATATGTAACCTTTCCACTCTGTTGTATCCTCCTGCTTCTTCTGCCATCTCCACACTATGTCAGCTTGCTACTCTGTGGTATTCTCCTGCTGTTGCCATATTCACACTATGTCACCTTGCCACTCTGTGGTATCCTCCTTCTGCCATATCCACACTATGTCACCTTGTCACTCTGTGGTCTCCTGATGCTGCTGCTATATCCACACTATGTCACCTTGCGACTCTGTGGTATCCTGATGCTGCTTCCACCTTATCAATATGTCACAGGGCCACTCTGTGGACTTCTCATGCTGTTCCCACCCTCCCCACTTCATGACTGAGCCACTATTTTGCCTTTCAGCCTGGCTGACATCATGATTTATTTGACTTTCCTTCTGATCTGTCAGAAGGAAGGAAAAATAAGGCGCACAACAGATCCTGACTGTGTAGCAGCTGTAAGGCCTGTATGGTCCCATCAGAATTGGCTTATGATTTGGTAGCCAAAAGCAGGAGTAGGTACAAAACGCAGAAGATATGCAAATATTCCATTCACATATCATCTCTGTTTTACATCCACTCCTGTTTTTTTGGGCATTAGCAATACTGATGGATTATCGAGCAAATCCTGACCGAGTAAAGGCGTATGCTCCACAGACAGGATCCGTTTTTTGGGGGGTTTTGTTCTGACAATCAGAGGAAGGGCAAATTAATCAGTGACGTCAACAACCTCTCCACTCTACTTGTATACGCGTTTAATAGAACAGGTTCTGTAGACATCTATGTGGAAACAGCTGGCGACGATGTAAAAGGAGTGCTCTTCTTCTTGACGCTAACATCGACCTGTAAGGCTGAGTTCATACTTGAGTTATTTGGTCAGTTTTGGCCCCGTGACTGCCCGAATAAGTGAAGTATGCAGTGATTCTAAGAGCGACGCCTGTCATCTGCATGTCATACTGACTCACAGTATTATTTCACTACCAAAGCAGACTCCCTATGTGTGTTACTGCAAGGCACAGTGTTCTACACCACTATAAAGGCTCTCTGCAGCCAGGAAATAGCTGTTTTTTAATGTAATTCGCTGCAAATATATTCAGATCAAACCAAATTTTTCACGTTCACAATAGTCAAATTCAACACAAAACCACTACTGGAAGGCAACAGATTATAAAACCATTTATGGAGTGCTTTCACAAAGACAACATTTCGGGGGTACTCAGGGTCCCTTTATCAAGTCTGGGGAGTGCAGTATGAGGTTTGAGTGAGTGTGCAGGCTCCGTCCTGCTGCAGCCTTGAGCGGCGTTCACTGAAGCCTCATACTGCACTCCCCAGACTTTATAAAGGGGTCTTGAGTACCATGAAACGTGTTGTCCTTGAGAGCACTCAATAAATGGTTTTATAATCTGTCAGCTTCTGGTGGTGGTTTTGCGTGGGACTCAAGTAGTCCACCTGCCGTCTTCTTAAATTACACAGGAACATAGGAGAGAATCTCCCCCACTCTCTAAATCTTGAAGTAAGACTTGCTAATCACTATTATTCCCTATTACATATTTTATGATTCTGATCATCCAGGAGTAAGTGAAATTCAGAAGACTGTCAGTATGAGAGTGATGTATGCAGCAAGTCTCCTTATTTAATTTCTTCTTAGGGTTCATTTTCATGTCTCCTTAGGGTGCATTCACACGGCTGTGTCCGTTTTGCAGACTGCAAACCATGGACCCGCAAAATACGGCTGTGTCCACCTGGCATTGACTTCAATATGTATGGGATCCACATGGTGCAGCCAAAAATAGGACAAGTCCTATATTTTGCTGCATGGCCACATGGACCCAGAACCATATGAATGCACCCTTATAGACAGACAAACTGTCAATAAGTACTAAAAGATACCTGTCACTTGCATTGGAGCTGCTAATCCAAGGCCTGTGAAATCACATTGAAGCTATTTCTACTGTACTCTGGTTGATACGTGCAATGTGCATGTGCCCAATGCCACTAGAGAGGAGTGCATGTCCCCAATGTCTGATAGGTGCACACTCATTGTGGTAGACATGATGATGATGACGATGCTAGCCAATGACCAAATATCACAGTGTTGGGCAGAGAAGGGAACAACTGGGTCCGCGAACACGCTTGCTGACAAGTATTGTTAGCATCAAGCAAAGTAATAACTATTGGATAGCCATACTTTTAGACCCTTAGTAGAAAATAAAAAGTTTTTTTTTTGTCTGCAGAATTAGATTATACTCTGTACCCAGCTTGCCGAGATTTCGCTGAGCGGATACCTGCAGAAGCAGCATCAGCAGCTGCCAGTATAGCTTGTTGAATATGATATGTGTATGTACTAATGTGACGCACATTTTAATGTATGTGGGCAAGCGTTATCCAGCTAAAAAATGCCTTGTTGGAAGCCTTGCCATGAGAGGCAACACATGTGGCCACACGATGTCCTGCACATATTGATGAGATGTTAGAGTCCCTTGTATCATTACAAGGGTTGACCACCTGTTGTATGCAATGGCTCCCCAGATCCTCACTCCAGCAGTTGGGATACTGTGTCTCTCCACAGCGAAGGCAGGATTAAAGCACTCATCACAAGGCCACCATACTTGAACCTCACTCTCATCAGCTCCCAACCAGACCCAGGATTCACCATATGGTTTAAGTCAGTAACTGACCAGGTTCCTTGTTCATGACACCACTGCAAATGAAGGCAACAGTGGCTGGCTGTCATTGGCAGGACATGCAATGGGGGCCATGACACCAAATTCCCTTCTGCTAAGTGCCTGAAAATGTTCTTGGCAGAGAGTGAGGTGTTTAATAAAGGTGCCACCTGTGTCTGGATGGTGAACAATAAAACTATAACTATTGCTTCTAACATCTTCTGACAGCTAGGTCAGAACAGCCTAGATGGAGGGCAGTTCTTCAAAATGACCATCCTGCTTCTATAAGTCTAATGATGCACCCTTTCAAAATGCCTTCAAGTGTCATAGAGGAATGTTTAGCAGTCATCAATCTCTCATCAAGAGGTACACTACCCAAAATCCTCTAAGAGCCTTTTGTATAGGATAGCGGGTTGGACAAAGGGATAATTTTTGAACCACTTATCAAAAACAAGCCATTTCTTCTTCCGATACAACTGTGAGTGTGTATAAACACCTGCAGACATGTGCCACTAATTAAAGAGCTTGAAGGGGGTTAGATACAGTCCTAGAGGACCACAGAGTGTCATACATGATTTTTCAGGGCAATTGGGGCACTTCTGATTTAGAATCTGACAGCCATTTTGAAGCTGGCTTATGTCTATTAATGACTTAGTTGTTTTAAGATATATACTAAGCCTCTGTTACATTTGTGCTCAAGGGTTCTGTTGTGATTCTTGTTGGCGTTTACCATATTTTTGATGGGAAGAATAGTGTAGTAATGTCAGTGGGGTAGTGTAATGCTGACCTGTTTATAATAGAGGACAAAGTGAATAAGCTCTGTTAAATGTATGTAGAAAATGCCTATTTTGTAGCATTTTTCATAATGCTTTAACAAGTTGTGTTTTTGAATTGAGTCATTTGTACATGTGTTTTAATAAGGTTTTTTTTTAGTTTGGAAATAATTAAACACCTGAAAAAATTTGAAACCTCTGACTTCAAAAATGGTGCTAACACAGCACAGACTAAAACACTCTATTGTAGACATTTTTATATTATACTATCAACTAATTTTTGGCCTCAGAGTTTTAGCCCAAATAAAACACAGGAATAAAACAGCACAAAAAGTGTTGCTACATGCTGAGTGTGTGAAACCACCCAACAAAATGCATACTTGTTGTTAAAGGGGTGTACTTCTGTAGTGTACAGTATATACTGTATGTAGTTTACAGCTCTCACAGAACATCAGCAGCCATACCCCGGTGACCTTGTTCCCACCTTTTTTTGCTGCCTGCCTTTATTCAGGCATTTCCCAAGACATCAATTCATGACGACAAACACAAATGACAGCAATAACTTGAACATTTATTCTCCATATCCGGAAAAGCAAAGAAATATTTACAAAAAAGAACAATGTGCATGTATTTATGTCGCCTGTTAAAAAAACAGCCGTGGCACACGAAGGCCAACGGCAGAGGTTTCCTGTAATAAGGAATGTATTAATCACAGTACATGTTTCTAAGAAATATACAGGAAAGTTCTTGGCAGAAAGGGAAGATGACTTAACAGAAAACAGTAACCTTCGTTAGATGTACTGTAGTATTATACCAGGTTAAAGGAGGGGTAGACCAACGAGTTACATTAATCACCTATTCACAGGATACTGAGGACAAACACCATCATAAGAACAGGGGTCCCTCAATAGTCTGTGTCAATAGAGCAGTAGATTAGTCGTAGTCCCAGCAACCAGACCCCCGATAATCATACAGTCATCACATATAGTATGCTGTGGATAGGTGATGAATGTCATTTGTGGGTCTACCCCTGTAAGTAGGTTCACTCAGAGTACACTTGTGCTTTTTGTTTTCCTTAAAAATATCATATAAACTATGCTATGATGTATATATACTTTATACAGAAGCGCATTACATGTTTAACTTGCAGATAAGCCTTCTTCACACAGTGCAGGACTAATGTCAGTTTTCAATGCATTTTCTAAGCAGAACATTCACAGCGTATGTCGAGTTTCTAAAGATGGTGCTAAGCGGAGAACATAACCACCGGGTGCCTGCTGACACCTGTTGGCAGAGTCTGTGATCGGAGACAACTCTGCCATGGTCATTTGCAAAAATGGCATCTGAGTGGTCATTTACCGGGAGCTCATGGTGACCCAATGGCTAATTCTGCAGCTTGCAGGAGACGTTCAGTTGCTATGGCAGCCTAGAGCCTTCTGAATGCTCCAAAGTCTGCTATAGCAAAGGCCCCCGTGAAGCCTTACCTGTGGCACGAGTTGATAAGAACGCACTGATTCTCCCATAGACTGCAACAGTGAATCATTGCATTTTATGGTAGAAGTCATCAGTCAATCTCATGTTAAAGAACCACTCCCATGTTTATTTTTAAACTTGCATTTTAAATAGATATTCACCTCCTTTACTAATAAAGCAACATTTTAGATATTTTGTTTATATAGGAATTCTCATCTCATCTGACTTAGATATGACTAACTATTCTGTCCTTATATTTATGTGTTCCCTAGGAAGCCAGTTTCTCTCCTTCCAGTGCAGATAGAAACTACAAGCTGAGTCTGAAGTAAGATTGTCATCTGCTGTATCTCCTCCGCTGCTCTTCATTCCTCCCATTACAACCCCCACTTTGTCCTCCTCCACATAAGCATATAACGTTTAGAATCACTAAGCTTCAAGGACCTTTTGACATCACAGTGATCACCATATCAAGTCACATGGGTTACACTTAGCAGAAGAATGAAACAACCAGCAAATGCATAGATCTATGTTGGCTATTCTATAAGCCCCTTTATATTAGGAAATTAAACATAATTAATTTAATCAAATAAGTGTTTTGATGTTTGAAATCTGAAAACAGGGGTCACATGGACAAGTGATATCATGAAGTCCTATCAGGACAATGAGAACACAGACTGCCAGGAGGAGGATCAGTGGGAAGAAACAACATTTTGCAGGAAATGCACCCTAGGTACCCTAGGAGGATTAAACATAAATGTAAAAAAAATGAAAAAAAGTTATGAAAAATAAAGTTATGAAAAATATAGAAAGCCAACAATATATAAAAGTTCAAATTCCCCTTTCCTCATAATACTAATAAAAATAAGCAATACAAAAATATAAAGATTGTTGGTATTGCTGCATCCTAAAACGCCTAAACTATTAACCCCTTCAGGACCTTTCCATTTTTGCATTTTTGGCCTTCCCAAAGCAATACATTTTTTTTTCTATTCACATAGACGTATAAAGGCTTGTTTTTTTGAGGAAAAGTTGTACTTTCTAATGGCACATTTGATACTGCATATGATATAATGGGAAGCTGGAAAAAAATTCCAAATGGGTATAGTTTTTATGGCATTCTCTATGTGGTAAATGTGACCCTCATTCTCCTGGTCAGTACTATTACTGAAATGCTACATTTATATCGTTGTTAGTTTGTTTTAATACATAAAAAATAAAAACTTTGCCGTATTCTGACCCCTATAACTATTTTATGGTTACATCTATGGAGCAGTGTGAGGATTCGTTTTTTGAAGGGTGGTCAATTTACCATTTTTTGGTCTCTAGCTTCCCCAAAAAATTCATAAAAAGTGATCATAAAGTCATACACATCACAAAATGGTATCAATACAGCTCATCCTACAAACATTGAGCTCCATTGATGTAAATATAAAATGTTGTGGGGGGTTAGAATATGACGATACAATAAAAAAATGGGTTTTTTTTTCCAAAATTTTTATTTAAGTCTGAAAACACAAGAGAAATTGTATAAATCTGGTAACACTGTGATCATATTGACCCGCAGAATGAAGTTAACATATTGGTTTTACTTTATAGGGAATTTTGTGAAAAGCATCCCACTACATCATATACAATATTAAAATAAAAATGTTATGGCTTCTGAAAGACACCGAGTAGAAATAAAAGATGAAAAAAAACAAAAAGACTGCGTCAGGAAAGGATTAAGGTTACAGTGGTTGTCCCACCATAACAATTTATCATCCACAGGATAGGTGATATGATCGCTGTGTGTCCAATCACTGAGATACCCTCTGATGAAAAGAATAGGGTTCCTGAGTTACGCATGTGCACTACTACACCATTTACTGTCACTAGGCCTAACAGAGGTAGCTAAGTCCCATTAACAGTTAGAGCCTGTGGTGATGTGTACATTTGACCAGCGCTCTCTTCAAATGGAGAACTGGGGGTCCCCCATATTCATACTGTAGTTCTTGCAGCTCCCAGTGATCAGTCGCTGAGCTACCAAATACTTTTCACCTATAATGTAGATAGGTGATAAGTTGTTATGGTGGGACAACTCCTATTATCCACATGCAACAACTTCATCTCCATTGTATGTTGCAAGAAACAATCAACTTTTTGTGCAATGAAGGGTGTTCACTACAATAATTTACAATAATAATAATAGTTGATTAGGTAGCGCAAAGAAAAAGCAGTGATTTGGTCCTGTCTGCTACCCGCAATCCCTCTTCTGTCAATAAGATAATATTCTCCAGTTTTGCTTCAATGAACCAATGTTGTTTGAGTATTTGCTTGTGGTACGCTGTCTTTATAAGGCTAGGTTCATACCAGAAAATAATAACAGTAAAGTATAGACAAGCACAAACAGATGTATGTCTACATCATGGATGCCCAACCTCTGGCCCTCCAACTGTTGCAAAACTACAACTCCCAGCTTGCCCAGACAGCCTACATCTATCAGCCTACAGGAGGGCATTATGGGAGTTGTAGTTTTACAACATCTGGAAGGTTGAGCATCCCTGGTCTACATAGTTAAAAAGTGTCTTACCACTGTATGAATGACATGTGTTAAGTTTTTTCTATTACAGTGTCATATTTCTTTAAACTATTCGGCTAGGTTTGTTGTATACTGTCGGCACATGTCCAGGAAAATCTCCTGCCAGAATCCCAAAGCCTCAACCCCATTGAAAAGCGCAGTGAATGGCAGACAAGTACAACTGTGTAGCCATAGAGTTGCTTAAGTTTGTGGTGTCTTATGCAGCCTACATATATTCTCATACATTTCAGGCTGCTCAGTCATGCTCAGTGTGAAATCTGTCAGACAAAGCGTCTCAGTCTGCAGCCCGTAGCCATGCTGTCTTCAAATGAAGCTGACATTTTTAGACTCAAATAAAATAAACTTAGATCAAAAGGGATGTCAGCTTGAAGGGATATTCCAAGACTTCAGTATTGGTTACCTTTTCTTAGGATGGGTCATCAGTTTTAGATCAGTGGGAGTCTAACACATCAGCAGCTATCAGGAGATGCAGCCACTGGCTGGTAAATGAAAGCTGAGGTGCTGTAACTCAGCATGGCAACTATACAATGTATGAAGCTGTCTGCTTCTGGCTCACACACTGTGTTAGTGGCTCTGGCTCCTGCTAGCGACTGATCGGTGGCCGTGCACAGTGTTGGACCCCACCAATCTAATATTGATGACCTATGCTAAGGACAGGTCATCAAAATGAAAGTCCTGGAAAATTCCTTTAATGAGTCCTCAGGATGTTAAGAGAAGGTTAAGATAAGGTTAAGATAAATCAAACAAAATGGTAATGAAAACAATTACAAATATATTTGTATCTCTATTATACAGCCCATGCAATTAAAAAACACCCTACAGGTGTCCATAGCCTTTAAGCCGTCACATAAATTTTAACAAACTCACAAAAGAGGACACGCTTGATTTGCTGTTATTTAAGCTAGAAATAGTAAATTATTTCTCTCATTCTGTATGACAATAGGGGAGATGTGGTGTAAAGGAAACTGGCTTAGTGGCCCATAGGAACCAATCAGATTCCACCTTTCATTTTTCAGAGCTACCTTGAAAAATGAAAGGATCAATCTGATTCGTTGGTATGGCCTCTAAAGCCAGTTTTCTTCTACACCAGTTTTGATAACTACCCCCCTACATCTTGAAATGATACAGTAAGACAACAGATAATGTTTGGAGGTCTGCAGCCCATAGAGTCCATTGTCTAGTACAGGCAAGACTTCTGATTATGTGCATGTTATATTCAACATACTGTACAGAATATGCTCATCTCCAATAATGCATTAGTAAAAGTATAATTGGCTTATATGTATTGAAAAGATTGTATTGTTTTATAAAGAAAATAAGCATAATAATTAGAAAACATTTCTCATCTTTTTCAATCCCAAACAACAGTTTTAGTTTCCAGTGTGTAACTTTTTTCAGGGTTGATTAGTTTTATTCTGCATGATCAATGTGGCTGCATATTTACTGGTAAATTTAGTAATATTAGCATTCATCTTCTGCAATTACAAAAACTGCTAGTGTGGGTCACAAGCATCTTCATTTGAATTAACATCATTTCTTTCTTTGCATCTTTTAAACTTCTGCAGATAAAGCAAAAAAACATCAATACAATGGCAAGATAGTTATAATACTATATACTTCTATATACCTCTATATACTTTTTTTATAATTTTATTTAGAAAACAATAAAACAAATACATACGGTAGTTAATCAATAACATCATTAATTCTTATGCCTTTTTTTCTCTCCCCATTCCCAACCCACTCAACCGGACCCTACCCAACCTCTATATACTTCTGATTGCATGTATAAAATCATCATTCTCTGTGGTACTGTACACAGACTGTAGAGACCTAGATCCCTGTCTGGGTGTATAATATCAGTTTCATATATCAGACATACATACACTAGGGCTTACGTCATAAGAAACCATTGTGTACTGTTGTGTTCTGTCAGTGTATGCATCATAAAAAATTGGTCGTATATGCTCACATGTTAATAGGATTTAAAGGGCATCCTTTTCGTACGGCATATGTTTGAATAGGATATTTTGCAGTCCAACTTTATTGAAAATGCAGTTGACTTATTCAAGGGAGACACATTTGGCTGGAATTGTTCAAGTAGTCCTGGTGAATATGACACCAAATCTATCCCTAGCATATTATCGCAATGTAATGAATCAGAATTCTAATTCCATTTTTTTCTTTTCTATCTCTTTTGTTCAATTCATGATGAAAGTAATTAAAAATCTCTGTTAACTCGGTTTTCAGTAACAAAACTAGTTTTTTCTCCCGTACCAACATCGGCCCTTCTGACTCAAGCCCACTGCATTATATTGATTTACAATGTACCGAGTTCCTATCTGACCGCAAGTCTATGGTTCTGAACGCGCATGATAATGTAAGTACAGTACAATAGACCTGCGGTCAATATGAACTCACTGTATCGTAAATTGCTATGATGCTGTAAGTTCTGGTCAGAGGAGCCATTGGCCAGTCTGAGAGATACAGCCAACACACAGGCCGTGTTTCCTGGACTGAGCACAGTCATGAGTCCTTACTTGTGATCTGTTGCTTCAATCTGGAGCAAAGTACTTTTAATCAATATGCAAATGAGTAGTTCAAGTGCAGAGAGGGCAGGCCAAATCCACTCTGTGTACCCCTTGCCTTCCTCTGGCAGTCCCTCCCACTCTTCCTTAATAGACAAGGTCAGGTTCCTCCATAGTCATCTCGCCTGGCCATGTCAATCAAGATGGAGATGGAGGGGCTGACATAAGATGCAGGAGAAGCTATGGTGCACAGAGTGGCTTGAGCACTTAACTGCTCATTTGCATTTGGATTAAAAGTGCTTTTTCTCCAGAATGAACCAATAGATCACTATGTGAAAGGTATCATTACAGTCAACTGAGTTGGTCCTACAAGGCAGTGTGCCTGGTTTAACTGTGAATTTCCTGGTGAGAGACTTATTTTAAAGAATAAATAGTTTCTTTCTGAGAATACTGTAAATTCACATTTTCTTACCTATTTTTAAGACCGTGGAAATAGCCCACCAGTCACGCGTCCCCCAATCTAAAAACAAGGAAAATAAGGAAGTAACTGCTATTATTCTACATTCATATGTGCAAAGAGGTACACATTTTGTGAACTTGCAAATATTCTTAGAGGTTTATTCTATGCAGACATATTAAACAATGTAATTATAGTATGTTGTAGATATTGAAGTCTCATGAAGGATAAAAAGAAAGAATTCTCAAAAAACCTGTGCTGCAAAAACTTACTATGTACTATACGCTGCCAGGAAATGTATTTTTCCCCTTGTGCCTGAACTGTAAGTGGAAAAAAGTCTAAAATGTGGGCTATTTTAATCAGGTGCATGCAAGATTCATTGACTGCAACTTTTACTTTTGTATTTAAAAAAGGCACAATCTTATTCCATTGAGGGGGTAGCATTTAATAAATGTGTGGCGCTTAATACATTTGGTTCAAATTAAGACAATACAGGCTCAAAATGGACTTAAATTATTCCCCTTCAAATAGGAAAGGAGAAAAAGATGTCAGAAGTGTCTGACAGCTGTTCATCTATAGGGAGAGCAAAAGAATTGGTGGCTGAAATTCAACACATAATTCTTCTCTTCCTTGATTAGATTGTCAGACGGGCCCTGATGAAAATGCTGGGTTAAGCGAACATATATACTAACATCTATGGGGATCTTTACACCCATCATGTGTTGCAAGATATCACTCCTTTGCATATAGAGCAGCAAAAGACTCATGCAATAGGGGGCAGACCACCGAAACATAGTTACATGCTTGCTAGGCACCATGTGTGCTGAACCTCAGAAGGACCCTATGCACATAGGACTTTATTGCTAGATATGGACATTGTGATAAATATGTGCTTTTGACCATGAGTAATTTTTGTATGCACTATATATATATATGAAGTATTTTTGATAAAGAAATATAAAGAAGAAGCTCGTTGTCAAGGAGTTTGTAAGTCACCGAAAATCACCATCACCAATCCTTTTCATCAAAAATGTTACAGAGAATGGACAAATCCTCCACAAACAAAAATATAGTAAGTACTGATGGGATTTTCCATTTAGAAACATAAAAGGTTGCACAAAGTTAAGTCTGAGGTCATGTTCAAACAGGCAGTTTGGTGTAGTTTTGAAACCCCACCTCATGATAAACATATCACATTAATTAATATGAATCAGCAGAATTTCTTCTTTTAGCACTCAAAAAAAGAAAAGAAAGAAAGACAAGTGAGAAAGAAAAAAAGAGGTGATAGAAGGAAAAGTAAGCAACTGTCAAAGTTGACCATTATATTCTGACTCAGCAGTGTAATTCCAGGCCCAAAACCACCCAGATAGACCAAGTACTAGTGAACAAGCTCAAAGTGCCTCAAGTATGCCCTTCAATTGTCATAGTTCTGTTGTGGTCATCGACAAATTCAATTTTAAATGGTCCCTTCCTGTATTTCCAATGTCTGGGTATGGTAATCGTAGAAGTTCCAAGGACATGTAAGAAAGGATAATATTCTGGGCCTGTAGGTGTCCATACTAACAAGGATCAAAGAGCAGATTCAGGAGGGGGAGATATATCATTGGCACTCAAGTTGTTGTAAGACTGAAATATTACTTCCCAATGGTTTAATTACCAGGTCAGACGATCTGTTGTGTTGGGACAGGAAGTAGTGGGGACCAGAGAAGTGTTGAAAAAGCAGTGGCAGGAGATTGGTAGAGGTAAGTAATTCTTCTTTGTTAGTTGTATTATTGTCTTGCCTATTTTTTACTGGAAACCCCTTTTAATAGTTATGGACATCAACTAAACAATATGTTATAATTTATTTTTTTGATTTTTCTAGAATAAGAAAGACTTGAAAAATGTTCACATGTAGAGAAGTCATCCTCCCACCCTTCTTATCCCTCAACATCCCAGAGACCAAGGAAACAGTTTGTTGAGAGCTCTAAAACATTGTAAACTTTGGCTTAGAATAACCACTTTAATGTATCTTTATAGGGGTCAGAGCTTTGTGTTCCTGATCCAGAGATCTGAATTCTTTGCATAGACATGATACAATTCTCATTGCCTGCAGGCGACAATAGAGACTCATATATGCATACTGTTTTAGTAACAAAAAATTACCCTAGTGAAGGCTGATAGCAGCTGGACTTGTATAATTTAAAGTGGTTGTCCAAGAAATAAAAATAATTAGAAAGACAGGGAATGGTTTAAAAAAAAGCTAACAAAAAAAATCCTCACCAATCTATTCCCCCACCGCTCCAGCACCACCACCCTAAAAGGTTGTTTAGTTCTGTGCATCTGATCATGGACCATCTATACATGTGACAGCTGCAGCCAACCATTGACCTCAGTGGTCTCATTATGTTGAGCATGAGGCTGCTGAGTCCAGTGATGGCCTGCAGTGGTCACTTGTGTAAATAGCACGAGATCCACTGCACAAAAGTAAAAGGAGAGAGTTGCAGAACTTCAGTGGAAGGGATTAAATGAGTAAATAATGTATTCTTTTAAAGGGCATCTGTCAGCAGATTTGTACATATGAACCTGCCTGACCTATTACATGTGCACTTGGCAGCTAAAGGCATCTGTGTTGGTCCATGTTCATATATGCTCGCATTGCTGAGAAAAATGAAGTTATAATAAATTCAAATGAACCTCTAGGAGCAATGGGGGCATTGCCGTTCTAGCATTTCTTTCAGACTTTAACTGGTTGTCAGCATCTCTGCTAAATGTTGCATGGGTGGTGAAGGTGGTAGACTTGCCAGCAGGGGATGGGATGGGAACATGGGGGAGGTGGATTGATTGTGCTGTATGCAGCGGTGCTCCAAGGAGAAATGAAGAGTAAGGAGGTGAGATGGTGCTGTGGGGTGTTTTGAAGGGAAAGATGAAGGATACAGTAGTATTGCAGCAGGGGATGATGCTGTAGGAGTAGCAAGTAGTGCTCTGAGGAAGTTGAGTATTGCTCTGAATGGATAGGAGGAAAGTAGTGCTGTCAGAGGGAAGGGGTAGATGGTATTATAAACTGGGAGAGCAGTGCTGCAGGGTGAGAGATGCTGTTAGACTTCAATAACATCTCAGTTTTTCATTTCCATTGTTCTGCTCCATTATAAGAGCACAACACAAATACTGGCAGCGATGAACAGCAACAATGTCTGACAGACGCCCTGGACTGTAATGGGGTCCATAATTTTACAGTACAAAAAAAGCACAGCATGTTGACCTTTGATGAAGGCCACCAATGGAACGTCCAACACTGATATGAACATAGCCTTAGGGTTGAGTCTTTATATTATATTAAGGGTACTCTGGGGGCAGTACGTCACAGCTGAACCTGCAGAGGAGAGAAGCATGCCAGCACAGACTTCGGTACAGACTAAGACAGAGCCTGACATGAGAGTTCAACAGTCAAGCAGGTGGGTGTTGGAGGAAGGAGGCAGCAGGCATGAAGCTTAGGACCCCCCCCCCCCCCCAGTTAAGGTGCTACAGTTACTTTAAAAAATAAAATATAGTTTTAGGGTGTCCCCACCATAATTCTTGCCCAGGGGACTCCACCAACCTCGATCTGGCCCTGACCATCACTATGACAAATCATAACTTTTTTGAAAGTACAGTTACACTTTATAAAAGAAGCTGATCTACGCATTTGCATCATTAGAACATATTGCCCTGGAACACCATAATGTGTGCAGAGCTATTTGATATAATGCACCTACGTGTGGCTTCCCTGCCAGTTTCAGCAATGATTTTGCTCCACTGCAGCATAATATATAGACAGTACATACAGTATGGGTGACAAATCTGCTCTCAGACATTTTGCGGCAGAGTTCCTGAGCTTCACAGCATGTGTATTTTAATTCATTCTGGGGGGTGGAGGAGTTTATCAAAGACCAGAGTTTTATGTCGGCCGTTGTTAACCCCTCTGCTGCTTGAGGATAAACTTAACTTATGGCGATGTGCACACCTCCCTCATCATAAATAAGGTGCATCCCTTGGTAGTCTATGTACCTAAGTTAAAATCTATGCCAGCCCCTAGGTGCGTAAATTTCAGTAAACATTTACACTAGAAAACTGGTGTAAATGAGGATAAACGTGCCGGGGCTGATGGCCCTCTCACACTCTGCCCCACCACAACCGTTTTTCAAAAACTAGTGAGGGCAATGTAGAAATGCCACTTGCACTTAGATTCAGGTGCAAAGGTGCTTAAAGTGTCACACACCCAGGGTTTGCAACTTTCTATGCCAGTGTAGGGGGATGATAAATTCCCCCCTTTGGGTGGATGTGGTTGAGGTAGAAATATGATGTAAAATTACTCCTGTTAATGGATTAAGACAAAGATGAAAATTTCAGCACTGACTTCACAGATAAAACTTTTACTGCAATATGCAATGTAGACAACAACCAACTATCATTTAGTGCCACCCACCTGCACCTTACGGCAATTTTCTAGTTCTTCTTCCTTTTTCATATACTTTGAGTAAGTCGTGGAAAGTTCTTCCTTTTTTTCAGTCAACTGCTTTTCCAGTCCTCCCTTTTCTATGGACAGATTATTTTTCTCTGAAGTGATAACCATCTTTTCTTGGCTGCATTTCTGAAAATTATCGCTCACGCGTGCATTGTCTGTCTTCAGCTGGCTGTTCTCAAACATGACATTGTTCACATCTTGCTTCAGCCTGTTTATTGTTTGGTCTATATTGTTTTTAATTTCTCCATTTATAGTCCAGCATTTAGAAACATGGAAGGGTTCATGGCTGCTGATCATACCATCAAAGCGATTTTTCATACGCTCTAGCTCCATGTCAAACCTCTGATTGATATTAGTACACACAGCATTTGATAGTTTAGCATGAGTTTCCAGGTCCTCCTTCATGTTCTGGAGCTTTTCCTTCTCAGAAGTGAGTACGGTGACTTTGTTGGTAAGAGTGCTAATTGTCTGGCCCGAGTTCTCTTTTAACCGGTCAAGATCCCTCTGAAGTATCAAGATTGTATGCTTTAATTGAAGTGTTTCAACTGCCCACAAAAAAAAAGACTATTAGATAAGATGTATAATAATATAAAAACTAAAAAAACAATAAATAAAAATATTATTATTCTTATCAAAGATATCACACTATCTGGCTATTACATTTATCACATTCTGTCAGAATGTTAGTAATGGTTCCAAACTTCCAATGGAAAAAAACATCCACATATTGCAATACAACCTACCTTATATACCCTAAATAACATCTAAACATGGAAGCTCTGTGGGCCTTTATTGACTCTGGGTTACCACTATATATAGCAGCACTAACGTCTGGGGTGTGGACTCAAAAGGAAACACCTATCATAACTGATTCTTAACCATTTAGGCCTAAACAGAACCTGAGGGTACGTTCATACGGCTAAAATCTGCCACTGATTCAGCTTCGGGGAACAGATTTATGCTGCTAGATCCACAACCAAAACTCACCAACAGTGTCCCCATTGATTTTAAAGGGAACTGGGGGGGTTGACAAACCCTCCCCACTTTGCCAGACCTTTAAAGCAAAGCCTACTTACCTGCTTTCCGACGCTGGCAAACATCCAGTTTTACATCGCCTGCAGCCAATCACTGGTTGTCGCAGTGACAGGAACACCTTGGGTCATGTGACAATTTGTCCGCAAGGGAAGCCGTTTACTGCCACAGCCATGATTGGCTGCAGTGATGTCAAACCGGATGTTTTTGTCGGAGTAGTCCAGCAGAGAATTGCAGGCTGGGGGATGAGGGTGCGGACGGCCCGCCTGGGAAGCAGGTTAGTGATTTTCCAGGTCAAGTGTGTGTGTGTGTGTGTGGTGGGGGGGATATTGTTGAAAACCCCTCTAATGTTAAAAACTCCACCTTGTGCACACAGTGTAAAATTATAAAGGTGTAAAATAATAAGATAATTTGAAAAATGCTTGAGAAGTGACATGTTACTTCTTGGAAACAGATTTGATTATGGATTTCATAGAAGTCGTTGAGGAAGCAGAGAAACCTCAACCAAATATTCTTCTAAGAGCTCATGCACACGACCGTTGTTTTGGTCCGCATCCGAGCCGCAGTTTTTGCGGCTCGGTGGCGGACCCATTCACTTCAATGGGGCCGCAAAAGAGGGGGACAGTACTCCGTGTGCTGTCCGCATCCGTTGCTCCGTTCCGTGGCCCTGCAAAAAAATTTAACATGTCCTATTCTTGTCCGTTTTTCGGACAAGAGTAGGCATTTCTACAATGAGCCGCCTGTTCTGTTCCGCAAATTGCGGAAGGCACACGGGCGGCTTCCGTTTTTTGCGGATCCTGCGATTTGCGGACCGCAAAAAACGGAACGGTCGTGTGCATAAGGCCTAAGGGGGAGTTTACATCAGCATTTCACTTTCTGTTTTAGCAATTCGTTAAAATGTGATTAAAACGGAAAATAACATATGGTAATTGCTAAAATGGAAAGCAAAACGCAACATTTTAAATGCATTCCGTTTTGATCCATTCAGAGTTAAATAGAAAAAAAACGGAAAACAGCATGTTGTCAGGTTTCAATTATTTTGGATGGAAAAAAGTCCTGTTCTGTCTCAAACTGTACAGTGCTGCGGATTTGCTGCATGAAAATCCACACCGGCAAATCCGCAGCTAAACAGCCACATGTGACCCCGGCCTAAGGCCTCATTCAATTCAATGAGGCTGCAAAACATGTGGACAGCACACCGTGTGCTGTTGGTATCCATATTTCTTTTCCGTGGCCCTGCAAAAAAAATCAAACATGTCCTATTCTTGTCCGTGCGATTTGCAGACAGGAATAGGCATTTCTAGCTCAGGATAGGTCATCAATATTAGATCGGCAGGGGACTCATTCCCAGCACTCCAGATCATCTGTTTGAAGAAAAGGCAGCGCTGCCTTCTCTGCTCTGTTTACCTGCTTGTAGCGGCAATTGTAGTGGTGAGCAGTGTAATTACAAGTATAGCGTCCCAATTCACTTCTATGGGAAGGCTCTGTCTGTTCAAGTGAATGCTACCGAGCTGTCCCATAGAAGGGAATGTGGACGCCATACCTGTAATTACTCTGCTCACCACTGTAATTGCAGCAGCAAGCAGGTACACAGAGCAGAGAAAGCAGTGCTCGTATGAGAGCTGTCTTCTCTTCAAACAGCTGATTGGCGGAGGTGCCGGGAGTCAGATCCCCGCCAATCTGATATTGATCACCTATACTGAGGATAATCATCCAAAGTAAAAGCGGACAACCCCTTTAAGGCCTCATACACACAAACGTATTTACTTTCTGTCTCCATTCCATTTTTTTGTGGACCGTATAGAGAACGATTCATTTCAATGGGTCCGCAAAAAAAATTGAAGGTACTCCGTGTAAATTCTGTTTCCGTGTGTCTGTATTTCTGTTCAGCAAAAAAATTACGGACAAGGATAGGACTGTTCTATTAGGGGCCAGCTGTTCCGTTCAGCAAAATACGGAATGCACACGGACGTCATCTGTATTTTTTGCAAATCCGTTTTTTGCGGACCGCAAAATACATACGGTCATGTGCATGAGGCCTCATTTTGTAATTGCTGACAACCTTTGATTCTTTTTGCATTTGTGCTCACAGTCAAAAATCTTGCCTAAAATGTTCAATATATTTGGGTTTTGCATTGGACCTCTTCCCTTTTCTTTAACTGCTTATGACCCTAAACATTCGTACTCCATAAGCTTTTCTGCAATGACAGGGTTGCAAAAGTGATTCATATGGATAAATCTATAGGTGTCTAGGTACCAACATTATGCTGTTAGAAAGGAGATAGCAAAAACTTTAATTTCTGAGAAATAAAGCATATAAACTTTCTATAAAAATATGTATTTAATGTGAGCCAATTACTTACTTATGTAAGTTGTGTTACATCGGTCTAGAGCAATTTGGTAGACATTACAGATCGCTGGAGATGGAGGCTAAAAAGAAAAATTGCAGTGAACATGAATATTTATAGATTTATTTATAGATTTATTTCATTTTAATTATCTTTGAATTAAGATAAAATGCTAGTATGGCTAGTAACACTTAGTGGTAACACTATACGTATGCAGTAGGGTATTGCATAAGTTACATACCCATCACCAGAATAATCTGCGCTACAAACATAAGCATTCACCAAGAAATTCACCTTTAAAGGAAATGTGTCACCAAAAATGTTATCTGCCAGTTAAAATCAGATAACAGCATATATGTTTCTTTCTAATTTGTTTTTACTTTTTGATTTCAGATTTATTCAGCTTCCTGAACATGGTTATGGGGGAGGCCATCTTGCCTGAGTTGTTCTTAACAGCATTTAGAAAGAATAAAGACAATTTCTTTACGACAGGCACATGGGCCATAGACACAATGGACAGGAGGGGACCTCAGTGACCTCTATGGGAGAGTTTTCTAGACATGTTCTGTGACCTGTGCAGACGTCATTGTACAAGGATAGAATAAACAATCAACTATTGTGAATGGTGGATCCTGTTTTATCTATTAACATAGGTGATATCATTCCAGACAGGATTTGAATGACAGATAAGCAGATAACGGCAGCAATGTTATCTGTACAGACCAAGAAGTGGTGTCTATTATTAGGCTAAGGGCTCATTCAGACGACCGTATGAATGATTCCGCATCCATTCCGCAATTTTGGGGAACGGGTGTGGACCCATTCATTTCAAAGGGGCCGCAAAAGATGCGGACAACACACCGTGTGCTGTCCGCATCCGTGGTTCCGTTCCACAACTCAGCGGAAAAGATAGAGCTTGTCCGCAAATGCGGACAGGAATAGGCATTTTCTATTATGGTTGCGGCAATGTGCAGTCTGTAAATTGCGGAACGCACACAGCCGGTATCCGTGTTTTGCAGCACTACGGCCGTCTGAATGGGCCCTTAGTGGCCAGTGCAAAAACTGGCAGATTTTATGTTTTTTGTTTAAATATGAATATTGATATTAAAATTTATATCATCAAAACTTCAAATATATTAAATATAAAAACGGGATTTTAATAATAGGTAATTTTCGGATGACACATTCCCTTTAAACCAGGCACAATGGCTTGTAGGGCTAGCTCAACTGAATGCAATGATAACTTTCACTTAGTGATTTGTTGCTTCAGTCTACAAAAAAAAACAAAAAACTTTAATTCATATGCAAATGAGCAGTTCATTGCACCGAGGTTGGCCCCAAGTCACTGTATGCACCCTTTCTCCTCCTGCTAGCTCTGCCAGCACCTCCCTCTTCTCCTTGATTGACAGGGACAGTCAAGATGACTAGGCAGGAACCTGACGATTAGGGTCCATTCACACATCTGTGTGTTTTTTGCGGATCCACAAAATACGGACAGCGGCAATGTGCGTTCTGCATTTTGCAGACCGCACATCGCCGGCCCTATAATAGAATATGCCTAATCTTGTCCGCAATTGTGGACAAGAATAGGACATGTTCTATTTTTTTCTGGAACGGAATTGCGGACCTGGAAGTGCGGGTCCGCATTTCCAGATCCGGGCAGCACATCGTGCAGCTCCATAGAAATGAATGTGTCCGCAATTCCGTTCTGCAAAATGCGGAACAGAATTGCAGACGTGTGAATAGACCCTTAGGGAAGATTTTAGTCTTTTTTCCAAAATACTGGCTCTGCAGGTTTGAGACTTGAAAGGTGTCTTCTACTAAAGAGAATTTCCATTCCTTTTATATTGATGGCCTATCCTCAGGATATTTAATTGGTAGGGGTCTGACACCCTGCTATCCCACCGATCAGCTGGTCTGTGGTGCTAGAAGGAATTCACGACGAATTACAGCTCAGTTCACTGCATGTGACTGCAATGGGAGCAGTGCTGCAGTAACCAGCTGTGTCCACTACACGCTTTGGATGGAGCTATGTAGGTTTGGCACCTGAGCTACTGCAGGACAGCTGGTCGTTGCGTCCGCTTTGTGTTGGACTCTCGCCGATCAGATATTAATGTCTTATTCTCAGGATAGGCCATCAATATAAAAGGATCAAAACCGACCTTTAATAGCAGAAACTTTTCAATTCTCAACCCTGCAGATCAAGTATTTTGGGGAAAAAGGCTAAACTGTTCCCTGATCACCAGTTCTACAAGGAAATAATCCAGACAATTGTGTACAAACAGCTCTCTAGATCACAGTTTCCATTAACTATTACTTATCTAATAGAATGATGTAGGGATTGAATGTTAAACCTGAGGTTTCAGAATTTCCAATGAGTTAGGCCTCATGCACGCGACCGTTGTGTGCACCCGTGGATGTTGTTTCGTTTTCCGTGATTTTCTGCGGACCCATTGACTTTCAATGGGTCCGTTGAAAACTCGGAAAATGCACCGTTTGTCATCCGCCTCCGTGATCCGTGTATCCTGTCCGTCAAAAAAATATGACCTGTCCTATTTTTTTGACGGACAACGGTTCACGGACCCATTCAAGTCAATGGGTCCGTGAAAAAACACGGATGCACACAAGATTGGCATCTGTGTCCGTGATCCGTGTCCTTAGGCTACTTTCATACAGACGGATCCGAAGTTAATTGTGCGGATCATAGCCCCCTGTAAGAGATCAGGGGCTGTCAGGCAGCAGGGGGCAGACCCCCCTCCCTCCCCAGTTTTAATTTCATTGGTGGCCAGTGCGGCCCCCCCCGGCCCCCCTCCCTCTATTGTATTAATATTATTGGTGGCCAGTGTGCGGCCCCCCGGACCCCCCTCCCTCCCTCTATTGTATTATCATTGATGGCCAGTGTGAGGCTCCCCCCTGGCCCCCCCTCCCTCCCTCTATTGTATTAATGTCATTGGTGGCCAGTGTGCAGCCTCCCCACTTCCCCCCCAATCATTGGTGGCAGCGGAGAGTTCCGATCGGAGTCCCAGTTTAATCGCTGGGGCTCCGATCGGTAACTATGGCAACCAGGACGCTACTGCAGTCCTGCTTGCCATGGTTACTTAGCAATATTAGAAGCATCATACTTACCTGCTGCGCTGTCTGTGACCGTCCGGGAGCTCCTCCTACTGGTAAGTGACAGATCATTAAGCAATGCGCCGCACAGATCTGTCACTTACCAGTAGGAGGAGCTCCCGGCACAGACAGCGCAGTAGCGTCCTGGTTGCCATGGTTACCGATCGGAGCCCCAGCGATTAAACTGGGACTCCGATCGGAACTCTCCGCTGCCACCAATGATTGGGGGGGAAGTGGGGAGGCTGCACACTGGCCACCAATGACATTAATACAATGGAGGGAGGGAGGGAGGGGGGGCCACACACTGGCCACCAATGATAATACAATAGAGGGAGGGAGGGGGGCCCGGGGGGGTCCGCACACTGGCCACCAATGATAATACAATAGAAAGAGGGAGGGGGTCCGGGGGGGGCCGCACACTGGCCACCAATGATATTAATACAATAGAGGGAGGGAGGGGGGGCTGCACACTGGCCACCAATGATAATACAATAGAGGGAGGGAGGGGGGGCCAGGGGGGGCACACACTGGCCACCAATGATATTCAAACTGGGGAGGGGGGTCTTCCCCCTGCTGCCTGGCAGCCCCTGATCTCTTACAGGGGACTATGATACGCACAATTAACCCCTCAGGTGTGGCACCTGAGGGGTTAATTGTGCGAATCACAGCCCCCTGTAAGAGATCGGGTGCTGCCAAGCAGCAGGGGGCAGTCATGTACACAGTTCGTAGTATATTCTAACTTGAAGCGTCCCCATCACCATGGGAACGCCTCTGTGTTAGAATATACTGTCGGATATGAGTTTTCACGATGTAACTCAAATCCGATGGTATATTCTAACATAGAGGCGTTCCCATTAAAATATACCATCGGATTGGAGAAAACTCAGATCTGATAGTATAATAGGGACTCCTGACTTTACATTGAAAATCAATGGGGGACGGATCCGTTTGCAATTGCACCATATTGTGTCAACGTCAAACGGATCCGTCTCCATTGACTTGCATTGTAAGTCAGGACGGATCCGTTTGGCTCCGCACGGCCAGGCGGACACCAAAACGACTTTTTCCTTCATGTCCGTGGATCCTCCAAAAATCAAGGAAGACCCACGGTCGTGTGCATGAGGCCTTAGGCTGTACTATATTCCTTATTTCATCTAGGTAACTATCTGTATATACAGTAAAATCCCTCCAAAAGACCTTCTCTTTGAGAAGACCACCAACTTATCCAGACCAGATTTGTTGTGACAGAGTTTCAGTTCCACCACATATTATGCACTGGTCTTCTTCTTTGAGACCACATTTCGATGGAATCTATAGAAATAAATGGAGCATGCTGGGAGTCGTAGTTTCACCACAGCTGGAGTCCCAAGGTTAGCCATCACTGCTCTAGCACAAACCAAGAGTGAACTGTATATTTGCAATTCCTCTACTGATTTGCTAGTTTATACTGTAAAATATTAAATGGTTTTAAAGGTAGCAAAGTGTAAATGTACTTTTGATAATTTTGAAATTTTTGATATGTCATAGTGAATATCAAAGTTTTGATTGGTGGCGATCCGAGTGCTGAGACTGCCACGATCACTAAAGCTCAATAGCTGTCGGCCGAATGATTGTTTGGCTGACAGCTATCTCTCTTGACTCCCTCCCACCTCCCTCATACACATACACATTCAGCTCGGCTAAATATGTATTCAATGGGGAAAGAGGAGAAAGCCACCACCAAACACTTCTGGTGGTGGCTTATCTCCTGGGAGAACAAAGAAATTGGGCGAAAATATTCATTTCGCCTGATCCTTGTCTCCCCCGACATCATCTTTAAGGAGAGAGTCAGGAGCTCCCCACACAGTGGTGTTTCGAACGAACCTGCTATTCTTGGCGCGTTCGGCCAAAAGAAGACAAATGTGTATGACCAGAGGAGATAGAAATGCTCATACTGAGCACAGACTGGAGATGGGCTCATAGCTCATCTTCATTGGCAAGGAGGGGCAGTTACCTCCTTGTTTTACTGATCAGCGGAAGTCTCGGCACAAAGACCTCCACCGATCAAAACCTTTAATATGTCACTATGACATCAAATGGTTTTTGAAAGTACAGTTACACTTCAATCATAAATATGAATAATGGACTTGAATGCCACAGCCCTTCAATGCTACTAAACTTGCCCAAGGTCTATAGCTATTGCTTGGTCTTCAAGTTGCAATTGAGTCAAGATCAGCAAGATGGATACGACAATTTTAGCAGACTGACCCAACTTTACATAATGGTAGTTTTAAGGGCATGCAGGCTTTGATATATATTTAACTAAAAACTAGAAGAATTGTGGAAAAACATAAACAACACACATACACTGAACAAAAATATAAACGCAACACTTTCGGTTTTGCTCCCATTTTGCATGAGCTGAACTCAAAGATCTGAAACATTTACTACATACACAAAAGACTAAAAATATATAGTTCCCTGCCTGGCTGAAATCTGTACATTGTGCATGTGTAACCCTGTATGCCGGGAGCAATGTGTAAAACAAGTGGACAGCTAGATGAATTCATGACTTAGGCTGCTTTCACACTAGCGTTCGGGTTTCCGTTCGTGAGCTCCGTTTGAAGGAGCTCACGAGCGGACCCGAACGCAGCCGTCCAGCCCTGATGCAGTCTGAATGGAGCGGATCCGCTCAGACTGCATCAGTCTGGCGGCGTTCAGCCTCCGCTCCGCTCGCCTCCGCACGGACAGGCGGACAGCTGAACGCTGCTTGCAGCGTTCGGGTGTCCGCCTGGCCGTGCGGAGGCGTGCGGATCCGTCCAGACTTACAATGTAAGTCAATGGGGACGGATCCGTTTGAAGATGCCACAATGTGGCTCAATCTTCAAGCGGATCCGTCCCCCATTGACTTTACATTGAAAGTCTGGACGGATCCGTCCCAGGCTATTTTCACACTTAGCTTTTTTTAGCTAATATAATGCAGACGGATCCGTTCTGAACGGAGCCTCCGTCTGCATTATTATGGGCGGATCCGTTCAGAACGGATCCGCCCGAACGCTAGTGTGAAAGTAGCCTTAGGGTACTTTCACACTTACGTCAAAACGTATGCAAACTGATGGCATTTGTCAGACGGATCAGGATCCTGATCTGTATGACAAATGCATTGAAGTGCCAGATCTGTCTCTCCAGTGTCATCTGGAAAAACGGATCCGGTATTTATTTTTTTTCAATTTTTTTGCGGTCTGAGCATGCGAAGACTGCAATGCTGCATCTGTTTTGCCGGAACACTCGGGGGCCGGATCCGGCATTAATGCATTTCAATGGGAAAAAATGCATTCCGGCAAGAGTTTTGGACAGAGATAAAACCGTAGCATGCTGCAGTATTATCTCCGTCCTGAAAAGTCAAAAAGACTGAACTGAAGACATCCTGAACAGATTGCTCTCCATTCAGAATGTATTAGGATAAAACTGATCAGTTCTTTTCCGGTACTGAGCCCTTAAGACGTAACTCAATGCCGGAAAAGAATACCGCTAGTGTGAAAGTACCCTTACAGGTAACAGCTGCTCCACAATAAATAGGGGCAGTTGTATATTATAGCTGTCCTTCTACCATGAATAACAGCTGTCACCTGTCTTCATGACTTCTCAATAGCGAACGCTCACTATTTGCAGTGATTAATCTAGCTGTCCGCTTGTTACACATTGCTCCCGTCATACACGCTTGCACAGGAACAATGTACAGATCGCAGCCAGGCAGGAAATGATGGGCATCCCTCTGGAAGTGTCTTTATGCTAGAATTTGATCCTGAATATGCCTTTTATATATATATATATATATATATATATATATATACATATATATATATATATATATATATATATATATATATCCATAAGAAAAAGGTCTGGCAGCACTCCCTTGAAGTTTAGAATGTAGGGTGCCCTCGATTCAGGACGGTCAATAAACAATAAAAGATCCACAGCACTCCTTGAAGAATTAAAAACTGTGCTGTTTATTCACACATATCAAGTGACAACGTTTCAGTTCTCTCACAGAACCTTTTTCAAGTCAGGTATATATATATATATATATATAGATAGATAGATAGATAGATATATGTAGCATGCTGTATAATGTGACATGCTTGTTTGAAAAAGGCTGTTTAGCCGAAATGCGTCACATCTGTCTGTACTTTGTTTATGACAATAAAGTGAAGATTTATTAGCATCAAAAAAATGAGTTCTGATCCACTTCTTCTACTAGGAGTCCAGTGTGTGGTCCTTCTTATGCTTGACAGCTATCTATGTATACACATATGGCTGTCAATAGGACTGCCCACTAGACTCCTAAGCCAAAAATGATTTAAATGAATAAGATATCATTTATACTGGATCTTTCCCAACAGAACTATGCATCAATCTGACCACCTTCTCCTGCTCTGTAACATGCTGTACATAGACTGCATAGCCTTTCCAAGGTGACAGGTCCCCTTTGACTTTGATACTGCTAATAATGTCTATAAACTAGAACCAGATCTGAACTTCCCAAAAAGTTTTAGCATATTACCAACAGAATAGTACTTGTTATTTCTCTCTCTGTATTGAGAAGAGCCTGTTATTGTTGGAGAACAGCATAGGTGTACCAATATTACAAGACAGAAATGGTTATCCTCAGCACCAGCCCAATGTTTTTATAGGACTAGACCCGTGAAATTCTACACAGCTAGACTTCTTGCATACTGGTCAGAAGTGTAATATTTTATGGAGAATTTGTAAATGTTATTTATTTTATAAAACAGACATTAAAGGCCATTAATGACGCCTATGTTCTTCAAGCCATAGCAGACCTGCATGGTCTGATGTTACAATGTTCACAAAGAGGTGTGCTTCCAAAGATTAAAATGGTAGGAATTTTTAATACCTTCATGTTTTGTATTAGCTTACTTTTTCCAATTTTTTTGGGCAATTAAACATGACAGATATGCGATTCGCGTGATAGTTAAGATTAGATCGTGCTCCAAACATAAAGCTCAAATAGACAAACAATTCTGGTACTCACCATGTGTAGTACAGGTCTCCCAATTGTTTTGTTGTGCAGTTGTTTCAGTGCTGTAGTTAATAGGTTTGAGCAGTTGTTATTTTCCTTCTCTAGGCTGGCGACTTTACCTTTCATCTGAGAAAAATTGCCCATCAACCAGTTGTAATCAGTTGTCAAGTTTTTGTAGCGATTCTCTACACTCATAAGCCTTTGTTCTGTGCCAACATGGGCATTTCCATACAGCATGAACAGAACCAGACCAAGGATAATCAGGAACTGGATTATAGATAAAAAAAAGAAGAAATATTTGGTATAATACCAGCAACCTCTGTTCTTAGATTTGAGGATATCCTTGGACTGTAATCCAAACTTTGCCATTGCATAGTTTGGGTCCATGGCTGGTTCTCAGCTAATGTTTAACTCTCTGATGGCAAACAGTAAACTGTGATCCTTCCACAATGGAGACTTGCTGCATTTGGCAGTCTTTACATTTTATCTAGAAGAAGGTAGTATGACAGGGCGGGTCGGTCACATTTTCGTTTTCTGACTTACTGTTTATATTAGTTTTTTCTAAGTTTACAAGTCTGTCTGCTTCCTGCTGCTCAGGATGCATCCAACTTCCTCAAATGAGAGACCTTTGAAAAGATGTGACTTATTGTTATTGGGCACACAAGAAAGCAAACAATATGGTACCAATCTTAGCCCAACCCATAATAACCATAACTTAGAATGCTGGGTCAAGCCTTGCTTAGACTGCTCAATTGTCGGGCACAATGAACGTTACTACGAATGCTCGTTCCCAATGATCTGCCTGTCTAAAGGTTCCGCAGTTCATTTGTTTATCTGGTGAACTGATCTTTGGTGTGGACACCTCAATCATCGTTTTTGGGCAGCAGATCGTGGGGTCTAAAAGGCACTCTGCTGCCCAGAAACAATGAATCTGTATGAGGACGAGCGATAGCAGCAGACATCTCTTGTCCTCATACTGTGGAGGTGATCGCTTCTTGTACATGCATCCCTTTACCTCCACTAAGGAGCAACCAATTGTTGGAAGGAATGCTTCCTTCCCAACAATCTGCTCATCTGCGCAGTGTACTGTAAATGAGCCTTAACAGTTACTGTATTTATTTTATATTTAACCCCTTCAACCTACTGTGACATACCTGTATGCCACGGTAGTTGAGGGAATAAATAGAGCGGGCTGTTGTAGGCATCCGGCCACAATGATGGTGAACGAGGATCCACGAACCCCAATATTTAACCCCTCAGGTGCCACGATCAACACCGATAACAGCATCTGTGGAGTTAGTCACAGGGATGCGGCTCCCTCTGGCTTTCGATTGGGGCCCCAGCAGTGAAATTGCAGCCTGGATGCTGCTGAAGCCTTCCATGGCTACCATGGTAAGTTCCCTGCTACTCTGTACACAAGGCTAATAGTTATTAAATGTAAGGTGAAAATAAGTTTAAAAAAAACTAACTTTTTTTTAATTAAAAGTTTAAATCACCCCTTTTCCCAATTTTATATAAAAAATATATTAGCAATAAAAAAATAAACATATCATGTATCGCCGCATCCGAAAATGTCTGACGATTAAAATATTTAAAGAAATTCCTGTGCAGTGAACGCTGTGACCCCCAAAAACCTTCCCCACCCAAAAAAAATTGAATAACCGTGATCAAAAAGTCGTACGTGCCACAAAAATTGTACCAATAAAAAACTATTTGTCCTGTAAAAAACAAGCCCTCATATAGCTCTGCAGACCAAAATATAAAAAGTTATAGCTGTCAGAAAATGGCGATGCAAACAAAATTAGTAAAAATTAGTAAAAAAAAATATATAAAAATTTCATATCGCTGTATTTGTAGTGAGCCACAGAATAAGGACATCATGTCAGTTTTAGCACATAAAGAACACCGTGATGTGAACCCTCAAAACCTTGGCGGAAACATTTGTCGGCTGATCACTGTGCAGGAATAGGAGCAAGCACTTGAAAGTATGATTATTTGCCCAATTATCAGCCCGTATAAATGGGACTTTCCTCTGGCATATGATAATGCAAAAAGTTAGATTATCATGACCTCTATTCCAGCACAGGACTGGACCAAAAACATAAAGGGGGAGATTTATCAAGGTGGTGTAAAGGAAACGGTCTTACTTGCCTATAGAAACCACTTTTTACTTCTCAGTGCTCCTTTGGAAAATGAAAGGTGGAATCTGTTTGGTTGCTATAGGCAACTAAGTCCATTTTTATTTGAAAAAATGACCCCAAAGTTCCATTTACAAGGACTGACTATGCAGCCAGCTAATCGGAACCAATGTGATAATTGCCTGATTGTAAGTGGAGGTGAGAGCAGGGCCAGATTAGGCCTTGTGGATGCCCCTGGACAAAAAAACATAGCTGGGGGAATGGGTGAGCTGTCTGCTGCTGCCATAATCCTCTAATGTTCACCTGCCACAGTTGCTCTTTGTGCTTCTTGGTGGCCAGTCCATAGTCTAGTATAAATGCTGCAACAAGTCATTCCATAGTCTGGTGTAAAGGCTGCAGTAAGTCTATAGTCTAGTCACGCAGTCCATCTGTGGTGAAACTACGACTCCCAGCATGCTCCATTCATTTCTTTTGAGTTCTGAGAATAGCCAAGCAAGTGTACATCTTGGGAGCCGTAGTTTTACCACAGCTGGAGTGCTGGAAGGTAGCCATCACAGTAACTGTTTAGTCAGTCAGTCCATAGTCTAGTGTAAACGCCGCAGTCAGTCAGTACATGGTCTAGTGTAAATGCTGTTGTCAGTCAGTCCGAAGTCTAGTGTAAAAGCTGCAGTCAGTCCATAGTCTGGTGTAAATGCTGCAGTCAGTCCATAGTCTGGTGTAAATGCTGCAGTCAGTCAGTCCATAGTCTGCTGTAAACGCTGCAGTCAGTCAGTACATAGTCTGGTGTAAATGCTGCAGTCAGTCAGTACATAGTCTGGTGTAAACGCTGCAGTCAGTCAGTACATAGTCTGGTGTAAATGCTGCCGTCAGTCAGTACGTAGTCTGGTGTAAATGCTGCAGTCAGTCAGTACATAGTCTGCTGTAAACGCTGCAGTCAGTCAGTACATAGTCTGGTGTAAATGCTGCAATCAGTCAGTACGTAGTCTGGTGTAAATGCTGCAATCAGTCAGTCAGTCCATAGTCTAGTGTAAACGCTGCAGTCAGTCAGTACATAGTCTAGTGTAAACGCTGCAGTCAGTCAGTACATAGTCTAGTGTAAACGCTGCAGTCAGTCAGTACATAGTCTGGTGTAAATGCTGCAATCAGTCAGTACGTAGTCTGGTGTAAATGCTGCAATCAGTCAGTCAGTCCATAGTCTAGTGTAAACGCTGCAGTCAGTCAGTACATAGTCTAGTGTAAATGCTGTTGTCAGTCAGTCCGAAGTCTAGTGTAAAAGCTGCGGTCAGTCCATAGTCTGGTGTAAATGTTGTGGTCAGTCACTCAATTTTCTAATGTAAATGCTGCAGTCAGTCAGTGCATAGTCTGCTGTAAATGCTGCAGTCAGTACATAGTCTGGTGTAAATGCTTCAGCCAGTCAGTACATAGTCTGGTGTAAATGTTGCAGCCAGTCAGTACATAGTCTGGTGTAAATGCTGCAGTCAGTTAGTACATAACTAATTAGTACATACATTTTTTTACCACTGAGGAAGGAACAAGACGTTCCAAAACGCGTCTGGTGGGCTTGGCTTGACAAAAATAGAAAGCAATAGGTCTGCAACAGGTGTCCGCTCATTGATCTCACACACGCCGGCCTCGGCGTCTCGGGATTCCAACGGCGCATGCGCGGCGAAATCATCTAAGCCGGCATTGAACGAAGCAGACGGGGAACACGGGTTGAGAAGGAGGACTGCACCGTAGCGAAGCCTTGAGTTGTAATCCCTAACATCGAACGAGTATATATAAAGAGGAGTGACATACTGGACATCCACTATTGCAGCGGTCCCCAACTGCCGGGCCGCTGCCCAGGACCGGGCCATGGAAGATTGTTAGCCGGGCCGAGACGATCCGGGCCGCCCTTAACGCGGTACTAATGAAGCTCTTCCATTATGAAAGCGCTTCATTAGTACAGGAGGACCAGGAAGCGGTGAAGGATCTGTACTCACCGCTTCCTGGTTCTCGGCTCTTGGCTGTGCACAGCGTGAGGTCACTCTGTGACCTCACACTGTGCGCCGCGATACACAGCAGACAGCAGGATGAAGAGGATCGCAATGGTGAGTAGCAGGAGAGGTAAGTGTTTTTTTATTTTTTATTTGCGCTGACATAAGGGGTGATGGCTGACCTGGGGGGTGACATGGGGGGCTGACATATGGCTGATGGCTGACATAAGGGCTGGGGGCTTATGGCTGATGTGGGGGGCTTATGGCTGACATAAGGGCTGGGGGCTGACATGGGGGTTTATGGTTGACATAAGGGGCTGGGGGCTGACATAAGGGCTGGGGGCTGACATGGGGGCTTATGGCTGACATGGGGGGCTTATGGCTGACATGGGGGGCTTTTGGCTGACATGGGGGCTTTTGGCTGACATAAGGGCTGGGGGCTGACATGGGGGGTTTATGGCTGACATGGGGGGCTTATGTCTGACATAAGGGCTGGGGGCTAACATATGGCTGATATAAGGGGCTGATGGCTGACACAAGAGCTGGAGGCTGACATGGGGGCTTATTCTAACTCTAGTAATTGGACCAGCCCTGCCAATCGTGTATGCCCGGCCCTTAAGGTAACTGCCTCCACCTTATTTCCCCCCATGTGCCTCCCCCCACCACCGACATATACCATCACATCTTTTTGACTATTGTACATGTGTATTTATGTATTTGTGTATCTATATGTATAAGTTTGCTTCCTATTCCGCATGCAGGTGTGTGTGTGTGTGCGTATATATATGACTCACCACCACCCAAGGGACCACTGACAGCCTACCAGGCCCACTGTCATCTTTCAAACAAAAGTACATTTGTAGTTAGCCCAATCGCAACTGGAGCAATAATACAGTCAATTATGAACCCCCTGACAGTTGCACCCACAGTCACATTCATATTTACAGCTTTATTTTATTATTATTTTTTATCCTTTATATTTTATTTTTTATTTTTTTAATTTTTTAATCATAGTATTGTAATATTATATTAGTCCATCCGTTCTCTCTGTACCTAGGCCACCGCTTCAACCACGGCTCCCTCTTGCATTTAAAAAAAGTTTAGTTAGTACATAACTAATTAGTACATACATTTTTTTACCACTGAGGAAGGAACAAGACGTTCCAAAACGCGTCTGGTGGGCTTGGCTTGACAAAAATAGAAAGCAATTGGTCTGCAACAGGTGTCCGCTCATTGATCTCACACACGCCGGCCTCGGCGTCTCGGGATTCCAACGGCACATGCGCGGCGAAATCATCTAAGCCGGCATTGAACGAAGCAGACGGGGAACACGGGTTGAGAAGGAGGACTGCACCGTAGCGAAGCCTTGAGTTGTAATCCCTAACATCGAACGAGTATATATAAAGAGGAGTGACATACTGGACATCCACTATTGCAGCGGTCCCCAACTGCCGGGCCCCTGCCCAGGACCGGGCCATGGAAGATTGTTAGCCGGGCCGAGACGATCCGGGCCGCCCTTAACGCGGTACTAATGAAGCTCTTCCATTATGAAAGCGCTTCATTAGTACAGGAGGACCAGGAAGCGGTGAAGGATCTGTACTCACCGCTTCCTGGTCCTCGGCTCTTGGCTGTGCACAGCGTGAGGTCACTCTGTGACCTCACACTGTGCGCCGCGATACACAGCAGACAGCAGGATGAAGAGGATCGCAATGGTGAGTAGCAGGAGAGGTAAGTGTTTTTTTATTTTTTATTTGCGCTGACATAAGGGGTGATGGCTGACCTGGGGGGGTGACATGGGGGGCTGACATAAGGGCTGGGGGCTTATGGCTGATGTGGGGGGCTTATGGCTGACATAAGGGCTGGGGGCTGACATGGGGGTTTATGGTTGACATAAGGGGCTGGGGGCTGACATGGGGGCTTATGGCTGACATGGGGGGCTTATGGCTGACATGGGGGGCTTTTGGCTGACATAAGGGCTGGGGGCTGACATGGGGGGTTTATGGCTGACATGGGGGGCTTATGTCTGACATAAGGGCTGGGGGCTAACATATGGCTGATATAAGGGGCTGATGGCTGACACAAGAGCTGGAGGCTGACATGGGGGCTTATTCTAACTCTAGTAATTGGACCAGCCCTGCCAATCGTGTATGCCCGGCCCTTAAGGTAACTGCCTCCACCTTCTTTCCCCCCATGTGCCTCCCCCCTCCACCCACATATACCATCACATCTTTTTGACTATTGTACATGTGTATTTATGTATTTGTGTATCTATATGTATAAGTTTGCTTCCTATTCCGCATGCAGGTGTGTGTGTGTGTGAGTATATATATGACTCACCACCACCCAAGGGACCACTGACAGCCTACCAGGCCCACTGTCATCTTTCAAACAAAAGTACATTTGTAGTTAGCCCAATCGCAACTGGAGCAATAATACAATCAATTATGAACCCCCTGACAGTTGCACCCACAGTCACATTCATATTTACAGCTTTATTTTATTATTATTTTTTATCCTTTATATTTTATTTTTAATTTTTTTAATTTTTTAATCATAGTATTGTAATATTATATTAGTCCATCCGTTCTCTCTGTACCTAGGCCACCGCTTCAACCACGGCTCCCTCTTGCATTTAAAAAAAAAAATTACCGTATATTTTATACCGCAAATTTTAATCCCACATCTATCTAATCTATTATTATTATGATCTGCTATTATTGTTATTTACATACCTATACACATATATATATATATATATATATATATATATATTGTTTTTCGATATGTTTTATCCTTATATATTATCCCCTGATACCATCACTTCACATACTACTGTTTCTTTTAGATTTGATAAAGGAGTATTTTTACTCCGAAACGCGTTGTCACCCGAACAAATAAATATTTCTAAAAAGACGACTTTCGCTATTGTGGTTTTGCGACAAAAGGTATCACAGTGTGTACAAGCTAGTACACAGCCCTTTTACAGCATGGGGGCTTATGGCTGACATAAGGGCTGGGGGCTGACATAAGGGCTGGGGGCTGACATATGGCTGACATAAGGGGCTGATGGCTGACATAATGGGCTAATGGCTGACATAATGGGCTAATGGCTGACATAAGGGGCTTATGGCTGACATGGGGGGCTGATAGATAGCTAAAGGTTGGGGGGTTGATCTGAGGCATTGGGGCTCTGATCTGAGGTCTGATTAACATTGGGGGTCTGATTGCTGGTCTGCCCTGAGATGTAATAAAAAACGGTACACTGCAGCAGAGACCAGTGCAGCAGAGACCAGGTGCAGCAGAGACCAGGTGCAGCAGAGACCCTAGTCAGTTTATATAGTCGTTATATAGTGTTATATATTTTAATATGCACCTTGTGTTTTGTTATGCGTGTGGTGAATCAGTCAGCGCCGACTAGCACCCCCTAAGCCCCGCCCACCCCCGAAGCTGCAGTCAGTCGGTACATAGTCTGGTGTAAACGCTGCAGTCAGTACATAGTCTGGTGTAAATGTTGCAGTCAGTCAGTACATAGTCTGGTGTAAATGCTGCAGTCAGTCCATACATAGTCTGGTGTAAACACTGCAGTCATTCAGTACATAGTCTGGTGTAAATGCTGCACGCACTCAGTCCATAGTCTGGTGTAAATGCTGCAGTCAGTCAGTACATAGTCTGGTGTAAACGCTGCAATCAGTCCATAGTCTGGTGTAAATGCTGCAGTCAGTCGGTACATAGTCTAGTGTAAACGCTGCAGTCAGCCCATAGTTTGGTGTAAATGCTGCAGTCAGTCAGTACACAATCTGGTGTAAATGCTGCAGTCAGTCAGTACACAGTCTAGTATAAACGCTGCAGTCAGCCCATAGTTTGGTGTAAATACTGCAGTCAGTTAGTACATAGTCTGGTGTAAATGCTGCAGTCAGTCGGTACATAGTCTCGTGCAGGGGTGTCAAACTCAAATTCATCGGGGGCCGCATCAGCAATTTGGTCACCCTCAAAGGGCCGGTTGTATCTGTAGGATGTATACGGTTGTATACTGTATGGGGGCAGGGGCCACAGGGTGACGTTATACTGTGCGGGGGCAGCCTCTTGGTGACGTTATACTGTATGGGGGCCACAAGGAGACGTTATACTGTATGGGGGCAGCCACAAGGAGACGTTATACTGTATGGGGGCAACAGGGAGACATTATAGTTTATCAAGTGCCACGTGCAGTACAGATTGTGGGTAGGGCCAGAGCCTCAGAAGACAGACAGCACAACCTTTATTTCTGACACCCCTGCAGATGAGCGTTCCTCCCGGAGCCTGTCCACATCGCAGCTCCCGGCCTGACCTGCAAGCGCTGACTGGGGTCACATAGCATTATACTGATTTATGATGCTATGTAACCCTTACAGTTCTGGAATGTGTTGGATAACACTGACATAATGCTCATAGATCAATATAATGCTATGTGACCCCAGTCAGCGCTTGCAGGTCAGGCCAGGAGCTGCGATGTGGACAGGCTCCGGGAGGAACGCTCATCTGCAGGGGGCCGTGGGGTCTCTCACTCCTCTTCTCCCATCTTGGCCTGCAATTACTCAGTCTCTGGAGACGGTGTGCTGACTTACTGTGCGCTCCTGTGCTGGCAGGTGGGCGGAGACTTCGATACAGGAGCCGGGAGGAGCGGGGGCCGCCTGCAGGAAGTGATAGGTACGGTACTCATATGCACGATGCAGGGGCAGGCTGACATAGATGTAGGAGTGGTCAGCTCGCGGCTAGCATATGACCGCTCCTATTACTGCCCAACCGACATGTCCCTGCTACTTGCCCGCACAGGGCTAAACAACTGTTCAAACTACTTGCCCGGCGCCCGGAACTGCATGTCCCGGGTGTCGGGCGATAGGAATTCCACACCCCTGATGGAGGTTTCCTGTGTAGAACGGCCGGCGCCGCTAGAGGGCAGACGTTCTCTGGCTGTAGGCTGCCGCGCATGCGCTGAAGAGGCGGCTTTCTTGTGTCAAAAAAAAAAAAAGCGAGAATAAAAGGTGAAGGCCGGCGGCGGCTACGCGGGCCACATGATGAGGTCTGGCGGGCCTTGTGTTTGACACCCGTGGTCTAGTGTAAACACTGCAGTCAGTCCATAGTCTGGTGTAAATGCTGCAGTCAGTCAGAATTTAGTGTGTGTGTTTGGGGGGCGCAACATTTCAGGGCTCTGTGGGGGTAGTAGGGGCAGGGGAACTGAAAATGGAACATATAACGGGGACAGTGTAGAGATTTGACATTATTTGGCATGTTCTCTCATGGTGGGTGAGGAGGAAACATACTTCTAAGCCAGTAAGAAGCAGCATCACTGTGTAGTGCTGCCACCTGCTGGCCACATTACTTATCTCTCCATAACAAGAGAGAGAATTACATTTCTCTGAGGCTGCTTTCTGCCTCTTGCTGTAAGTCAATGGAGCAGTACTATGGCCTATTAGATGCCAGAGTTTTAGACTGCTTCTTATCAAAAACGGCAGTGAAACTGGTATATGAAGTAGTTAGTCACTGGAAGAGAGAAGAAACTTGAGGCCTCAGGACTAGATGGGCTATGGCTAGACAGCATAATTGTCATTGAGACCCCCCAACTGAAGGACTTGATCTATCTCCCAATCAATGACAACAGCATGATGTCATAGTAAAGGTAAACCCAGAAATAATGGGCTGATAGATCCGGGCAGGACAAAGACGAAGATTTTTTCACATGCAGCACTCACACCTGGAGATTACTGGGCATAGTAGAGTACAGGATAGATTCAGGAAATGGTGCTCCATTGACTAAGACCACAGCCAAGAACTCCAGACATACAGTGGGTATGTGGTATCAGGCCTGATGCAGGAAGTTATCAGAAGAAGCAGAGTCCAGAAAAGCCTGTTCAGGGAATCAGACATTATTGCAAGAGAGCACTACAGGAATAATCAAGTTTTCTTCACCTAGGGTAGTTTCTTCAGCCCGCCCTAGTTGTTGGTATTTCCCGACTTGAGATGGCAATTCCTTACATAATAAGACTTATCACCACAGTAGAAACAAATTTTTGTTGCAACTATGCAGATGCAGCTTGATTTGTTCCAATTTTATTTTTTTTTTAATTTCCATATTTTATTTATAATGCAAAAATACATATCCGCATAACATTTATAATATTATAAATTCTGAAATCATCCCCAACCCACCCCACCTATCCCTCACCTCCCAACCTTGCAGGAAAAGAAAAAAAAAAAAAAAAAAAGGTATATAATAAAAAAGGAAAGTTCCAAATTAATTAAACCATGTCCCACTCTTCCCACAGTTTACCCCATTTTAGATAAGATCCTCTTTGTTTGTACAGAATCTTCTCATAGCTTTTCACTTTCTCGACCAGAGCCAGCCAGTTGCTGCAGTCTGGAGCGGAGGAGGTAAACCATAGTCTAGCGACAAGAAGCCTAGCCAGGAACATAACCTTGATCAATAATTGACGTTTTATGGGCTGATAAGTTAACCTCCGATAGGTCTCCCAAGACCCATATCCTGGGAGACAGAGGAACAACAATGTTAAGTTTACAAGCCAAGGTGGTCTGGACCGATCTCCAGTAACTACCCACCATTGGGCAATCCCAAAACAGGTGTAAGTGGTCTGCCTCGGAGTCGCCACAACGTGGGCAATCAGAGGAGGCTCTAAGTCCTCTTCTATATAGCCACAGAGGTGTCACATATATTTTGTGCAAAATGTTAAATTGTACAACAGTGTGATTAAAATTATGTGAAACATATTTTAAACTATCCCCTATATTCTCCCAATCTGGGGGACCCACCTCTGAAAGTAACAAAGACCAGGACTTCTGTCCTGGAGAAAGAAGACCCCGAAAAAAATGTTTCATTAAGTGTCTATAACAATGTGATATTTTGATTTTCGTGGCGGCTTTCTTAATAAAATCGTGTAGGAATTCAGGAGTATCTATAAGAAGAAGGTGACTATTCAAAGTGCTAGAAAGTGCAAACCTCAATTGGAAATATGCGTACCAGGCCACCTCACCCAAATTTGCTCTGTGCCCTATTTCCATCGAGGACAGAATTTGTCCACCACTAACCACCTGATGTAAATACTGAACCTTCTTAGTCCTCCAATACTGGCAACAATTCAGATCGCTTAAATTCACTAGCTTTGGATTATGCCACAATGGGGTGCAAATAAGTGATGCCTTAACTCCACACCAACTCCTAATGACCCGCCAGGTCTTTATAGCCATTCTGCAGAAAAGTGTATACCCGGTCTGTATATTTAATAGATAGTCGGACTCCAATACAGTAAAGAAATCCGTAAAGCCTGAGTCTTTCACCACTTTATTGCAGAAATGGCTATTTTCCCAGTCACTAAAAAGGCAGAGTTGAGAGGCCATAAAGTAACCCCTAAAATAAGGGAGGTTAAGGCCTCCCTGATTATAAGGCATAGAGAAATAGAGCGCCTTCAATCTAACACGCTTCCTCCCCCATAGTAGGTCGTTAAGCATCCGCTCAATTAGTCTAAAATACTTATCTGCGATCCATACAGGCGAGTTGCGCAGGACATAAAGAACCTGGGGCAGTACTACCATTTTTATTAAAGAAATTCTATCAGCTCTTGTGTGCAGAATTTTTTGCCATATCTTGATTTTAGCCCTCAGCTTAATCAGCAGGGGAATCAAGTTAAGTTGTAGATATTCCTGAGGTTTGGCAGAAACTGAAATCCCCAGGTACTTTATTGATTCAGAGACTGTTAACTGGTTATCCCAGTCACCTCGCAGCTCGTCTATAGGGAGGAGAACAGTCTTCTCCCAATTGATCTCCAGGCCAGACGGAGCAGAAAAAAAACCAACCAAATCCATTATACGAGGGAGAGTAGTTTCTGTTTGCTGAAGAAAGACCAAGATGTCATCTGCATAGAGAGATACACGGTCGTGCTTCCCCATTATACCAAAGCCGGCCACCTGCAAATCCTGCCTTATACTGGCTGCTAAGGGTTCAATATAAATATTGAAAAGAAGGGGGGAGAGAGGACAGCCTTGACGGGTGCCTCTTCCTAGGGTGAAGCTCTCTGTGATCGTATCATTAATCCTGATCCTAGCAGCTGGGGAACTATATAATAGCTGAACCATCGCCATAAATCTAGGGCCAAAGCCCATTTTTTTCATCACCTCCCAGAGAAAAGTCCACTCCACCCTGTCGAAGGCTTTGGTGGCATCCAGCGACAGGATGGAGCGGGCACCACGCCCCGGAGACTGAATATTCATAAATAGCCTATGCAAATTATGATGGGTGCCCCTTTTTGGCATAAAGCCATTTTGGTCTGGGTGGATAATAGTGGATATAACCCGTGAAAGCCTCCTAGCCAAAACTTTAGATAGTAGCTTGGCATCTGTGTTTAGTAGCGAGATTGGTCTATAGGAGCTCATTTCTATCGGGTCCTTATCCTTTTTAGGAATTAAAACAATAAGAGCCTCCATCATAGTGCATGGTAAGCTCCCTCCCTGTATTGCCTGAGAAAAGACCTCTAACAGCTGGGGGAGAATCACATCGCTGTACTTGCGGTAAACCTCATATGGAAGGCCATCCATCCCTGGCGACGAATTCCCCGAGACAGATCCCAAAGCCTCCTGAAGTTCCGAAAGGGATAACTCCTCTTCCAGATATTCTATTTGGGCTTCGTTTAAAACGGGGAGTGAGATCCTTTCCAGGAACCGCGTCGCCAGGTCGGGTGGCAAGCCAGAGGAGGGACTGTATATCTGGGTAAAATATTGTAGAAAGGTGTCCCTAATTCCTTCTGGATCTGTTATAATTTCCCCCGCTGTATTGCGGATCGAGACAATAGATTGATTTTTTTTGTCCTGTTGTGAGATTATCCTAGCTAGCAACCTACCAGGGCGTCCAGACTCCGAAAAATATTTTAAACCCTTGAAGAATACTCTATGATTTGCTTTCTCTGTTATGTATTTGTCCAAGGAGCAGCTGGCCTTCTGCATCTCCTCCCTATTATGCTCAGTAGGTTGACCGGTAAATTGCTCAGTTGTACATGCAACAGCCTTGGTCAGTTCCTCCTCTTTTTTTTTAAATGTTCTCTTTACTGCAGCAATCTCACTTATAAAAACCCCCCTCAGATATGCTTTCAGGGCATCCCATACTATATTGATGTTAGCAGAGGGGCGATTCACCTCCCAAAAGGAGGATATCAATGATTTAGTGGGCTGAAGATTATCCATAATAGAAAACCAATATGGATTCAGCTTGAATCCTAGCCCCCTATTGTCCTTGTTCTTCCCCGTGCAAACCTCAACCAGTACGGGTGAGTGGTCCAAGACTGTTCTTACCCCATATCGTATCTTACGGATGTTGCACAGATTATCTTCATTAGTAAATGCTAAATCAATTCTAGACATTGCTCTACCACCCCTGCTAACACAAGAATATACTCGCTTACCTCCGCCAAGATGTTCCCATATATCCACCAGTCCAACCTCCTGGCAGAATTGTGGCAACGGGGAGGTACATAAATTCCTCGCGCGTTCTGCATCTAATGTGAATCTATCTTTATTGGGGTCCATTACTGCATTGAAGTCCCCCATCAGAACTAGCCGGCATTCTGATCTCCCTTCAAAAAAAAAGTGTTAGCTGGACCAGTGGATACATTGAGAAGGGCGGAGGTATATAAAAGAAAGCAAGAATGTAACTATGGCCATGCAGCTTACCATGCAAAAAGATAAATCTGCCCTGGTCATCTATATAGGATTTGATAAGGGTAAAGTCCACAGAATTATGGATCAAGACTGAGACGCCCCTAGAAGAGCTGCTAAAAGTAGAGTGATAAGATTGAGAATACCATCCCGTTGTCAAGCGGGACACGGTTTCTTTAGTAAGATGGGTTTCTACCATACAAATAATTGCTGGAAGGTATCTTTTAAGTGCATCCATAATAGCTTGCCTTTTGACCCTTTCCCCAAGCCCTCTGATATTCCAAGTTACAATCCTAGTGGGCATCCTTCACTGTAGCAAGAGAAAGACAGAAAAAAAAGAGAGAAAATAATATAAAAATAAAAAATAAATGATTTGTTCCAATTGAATGTGCATCTCTTGCATAGCGGTTGAGGAGATGAGGAAAGTAATGACTTTTGGAATGATGACACAAGGCGTGGAGTTCTTCTCTGCCAAGTAGACTCTCCGTGACCCCCTGGGGAACTGGTGTAGGAATTAGAGTGGTAGTTGTCCTGATGAAGTGTTATGTCACAGTATACTACCTCAGGCCATTGCTCCCTGGGGATCAATGCAGTGGAATTATAGTATTGAACAATGAGGCCAGAGTGAGTGTAGCAAAGTTTTTTTTCTTTTTTATCAAATATCTGTTTTATTTGTTTTTCGCAAAGAAAATATAGGCACAATTTGCAGTTTTACAAAGTAGTGCAAAGTTACATATTCTCTTTTACATATTTGCAAATACAGAAAGAGCAGATGAATATAACAATCTCCCGTCAAAGCATACATTTTTGGGCAATACATAGATAAGAGTGACAATTATTGTTCTGGCCGGTCTAACAAGACCTAGATCATCTCAAGTATTGCGTTTATCCTCATATGTAGTCTAGCAATCTTTGACGGGGGTATAACATTATAGACTTGAACATAAATAACTCACGGAGGAGTCTAATATCCTCCGCGCAAGGTAAACAATACACATATCACAGGTTGGTTAGCAAAGTCTTTTTTGACTGCAAAATACAGTAGAACTTGAAATACATAGAGTAACAGCAGAATTTAAGTGCATTTTTTCTCTGGCACCAGCAAGGATATGGAGGCAAGTTAGTTGGTGGCAATTCAGCACTTAGGTGATACTGGCCTATTGGTTGGTGATGGGTGGCTTGGCTATAGTCCCTCAGTCTGTAAATGCAGATGTTCACTCTCCTGTCTGGAATCTCAAGGCTTTACTTGAGAACAAATAGAGAGGAGCTTCTCTCTGGAGATTAGGTATCAAGAGCAGGAGCACTGCAAGTTTCTTCCTCTCCATTCTGTAGCTTCTCAGCAACTCCCCCTCTTGGAAGGAAGCAGGACCATCCCACTCCTACCAAGAAGAGAGAAACAGGGTGGTTAACACTGTTCCTGCCAACCTTTCCTTGTTGGTAGAAATGGCCAGGAAACAGTAAAAACATCACATAACAATTTGTAGTACCACCAGGTCTGGACTACTTCACAAGCTCGTCTTTTACTCCATCTGAAGGCTGCTACCAGGGCCTCATTTTCTAGGAAAATTTTGAAAACAGTGTGGAACTGGATATCATACTGACCCAATTTACCCTGGTGAAGATGTAGCAGGGAAGAAGCAGCAGAAGCAGATCATGCTTCTCAAAGACCCTACTATTGTCTGTCAGGAACTCTTGCAAGTTGCTAGTCAGGGAATCTCCAAGTTCCCAGTAAGGTGTGGCCCAAGCCAGTGCTTCACCAAACTGAAGAGATGAGGGTCAACTTGGCAAAATTTGTCCAGAATTGATGGATCTTAAAGCCTCATAACAAGGTGGCAATGGCAGGTAGAAGCTTTCATAGTGTCCAGACATGCAAAGTTGGTATTTATATACTAGAGCAACTGGCAGCTTTGCTGAGTAGTCAGCGTCTGGTATAGATCTTGTATCCCAAGCATGGGAAAGCCACTGAGGTTCATGGCCTTAGTAAACTGTAATTCAGCGGGTGTGGGCCCATTACGCCACTGGACTTCACTTTCACCACAGGCCACCAGACCGCTACCTCTAGGAGTAGTCTCCATGTAGAGGCTGCTGACCAAGGCGATTCAAGAGACAATGGTACAGGCAGAAGTGGGTTAAGAGGGCCATCCAAGGTCAAGACAGGCACAGTTTGTGTAATACAGTAAAACAGGCAATAAGTCAGGGCAGGGCAGATCGCGCAGGGTCAATACAGTAATCAGACAAAGTTCAAGACAGGTGGCACAGGGTCAGTATAGTAATCAGGCAGAGGTCAGGCACAGAAGGGTAGAAAACACAGGGCAGGAAGTAGACAGGTTAGGGACCTTGTTGGTCAGGTACACACCATATCACCAAACAACACAGTGATTACCTGGAGCCATATATATAGGCCCAATGGCTGATTACAAGGTTGTAGACACCTGTGATGCTAATTAGTGGACACACCTTGAATTAACATGTCCCTTTGGTCACATTATGTTCTGTGTTTTCTAGGGGTACCATCATTTTTGTCCATGCCTGTTTCATGAGTTTATTTTTTTACATAATTCTGTTGAAGCATGGTTGAAAAACAATGTCTGACTTTCATTGGTTAACATTTATAGAATTTTAATTTATTATTACTTTTGTCAGATTAAAGTTATTTCTGTGACCATTGTGACTTTTTCTTTCATTGACCAAAGGGTACCAACAATTTTGTCCACGTCTGTATGCCCTGGGGACTGCTGTCATAGGCTGGGAACAGATTAGCCAGTGCATGCTGGCATTTTAAGAATTGGGAAGAGAGTATATGCCCTATGGGGAGTGTGCACTAGCAACAGCAGGAGGAAGGGGCAGCTGCAAGTGGCATGGAATGTAGCATAGCAGGAGGGGTGAGACAGCCATCACTGCCAGGAGAGGAGAATATTGAATATTAAATATTTGTAATGACTCGGAGGGGAGGATAGGAGGAGTTGTAGTGGCTGTAATGGTGGTAGTAGCACTCATAGTTCACAGAGGAAGTCTTCACTTTGACGCTCTCTTTTCTCCCTCAGGACCTTTCTGTCTTTCTGGAACTCCTGCTTGATGGAAGTTGGGGAGCCCTTGATGTTTGTGGTTGGCAGGAGTAAAGATGCAGGGCCAGCGGATAGATGATGGAGTTAATAATCATGCCTGTTGGTTACAATGAATAAATAAATAAAGACTTTCGTTACTAAATGATGATGGAAGTAGTAGTGCATATAGCAGCAAAGGGACAGTTCCAAAGTATATTACAGTATAGCCTCCTTCCAATAGCTGTGTATGGGCAGAAACTATATGTATGTCTGCATAGTAATTATAGTACTTACTGCTAAGGACAAAAATAACCTCTCAACCACAGGTGTGCTTTTCTGTTCTTGTTAACCCTTTCTGCAATTTCCAGGCTGTGGGGTGTAGAAGGCCAGTCTGTTGAAAAGTGTGGTGGGTGCTGGAGGCAATGAACCCTTTCCACAGAAGTAAAGCCTTTAATGCCCTCAACAAGTAGATACCTTATTGACGTAATCCTGCATGGCTTTGCTGGTTCTGAACATTCTATGTCTGGTGTTTTTTCTTTAGGGGCACTCTAATGATAAAGTTGCCTCTTTGGTAGCTATATTCTCAGAGAGAACAGTTCTCTGGACTTGGGCATAGTCTGCAGGAGCTTGCACATGTAGATCTTGTTTGTAGCTCTGATCTCCTCCAACTCATTAACCAAGGTACGGACTATATATTGCCCATATATGATGTTAGGGGCTCTGACTCTGGTAGCCACAAAGCAGGCCACAGACTTGGCTAAAAGCTGGACAGAGGCCCGCAGGTGAACTGTGCAGTGAACGCCACAGATTACCAGGGAGTCAGACTCCTGAGAGGACCTAGTGAGGGCCGTCAGCCATAGTGACCTGCACGTGCAGGCAATAACGGTGAGCATAGCATTCCTTAGAGCAGCTCCCAGTGTGTTAGTTGTTAAGGGACATTGTTGATTGTTATAACCTCAGAGACGTGTGAGGGAGAGGGAGACTCCCCTTACACAGGCGTGCGACCGAAGACAGGGTAAATGTCTGATTATTGTCAGGAAAAAAATCGTTAATTTCTAACGATAATTTGTTTTCCCTTAGTCCTAACAGCAGCACACAAATATCCCACCCTAAATACATTATGCTTGTTAAAAACACGGTGGGCTGGGGGGTGATCTCCTCCCTTTCAGGGAGCTGAAGATCGTTTATTGGTTCTTGGGCTCATTAAAAATTCCGCCGGTCCTACCAGTCCACAGGGGGCAGTTAACCCCATCTGTGCTGCTGTTAGGACTAAGGGAAAACAAATTATCGTTAGAAATTAACGATTCCCTTACATCCTACCAGCAGCACAGATGGGGAGATAGCAAGAAGAATCCCCTAGGGAGGGTCCTCATGCCTGGCAGAACTAAGAACTGTGTGCCCAAAGGCCGAAAACTCTGCCATCCTAGCATCTATCCTATAATGGGAGATGAAGGTTGACTCGGAGCTCCAGGAGGCCGCCTTACAGATCAACTCTAAGGGAAGAAGTCTTCTTTCCGCAACAGAGGTGGAGACAGCCCTAGTAGAATGGGCTCTCACAAACTCCGGAGGATCTAGGGATTGGGAGACGAAGGCCTCCCTAATGGTCTCCTTGATCCAGCGACTAATGGTAGCTTTAGACGCTTTATGGCCTTTAGACTTACCGGCAAACAGGATAAGGAGATTTTCATCTATCCTGAATTCTCTGGATCTATCCACATAGACCTGGAGGCACCTTGAAATATCCAGCGGGTCTCTTGCTGGAGTATCAGAGGAGGAGGCTGAAAACAAATCTGGTAAGGAGATTACCTGGTTGATATTTTGGAAGTTAGGCACCTTAGGCCTGAAGTAGGGTAAGAACTTCAGGAGTACTCTGTCCTGTAGGAAGATAATATAAGGGTGAATGGCAGAGAAAGCCTGCAATTCAGAAATCCTTTTGGCTGAAGCTACAGCCAGAAGAAAAAACATCTTTAAAGTCAGGAATCTGAATTCCACCTTCTCCAAAGGCTCGAAGGGGGGAGATGCTAGCCCCCTGAGCACTACTGAAAGATCCCACTGGGGAATGGGTTTCAGTATAGTAGGCTTTAATCTTTCAGCTCCCTTCAGGAAGCGTTTAATGAGAGGGTCCCGAGAATGCGGCCTGTTGAGACAGGCCGAGATGGCACAAATCTGTACCTTCAAGGTAGCTGGAGAAAGACCTTTATCTAATCCATCTTGAAGAAATTGTAATATCGCAGGAAGGGGCGGATCTGCAGACGCCACCTGTTTGGAATCACACCATGACATGAAGATTCTCATGATCCTGGAGTAGGCCTTCTTCGTAGACTCTGCTCGGGAATGCAACAAAGTTCTCAGGACCGACTCGGAAAGCCCTTCTATGTTGGGAAGGGACTGATCAACCTCCAGGCTGTCAGGTTGAACCTGTGCAGATCTGGGCAGAGATGAGTGTCCCACGACACCAGGGTCTGCTCCGGGGGGAGTCTCCAGTTATGTCCCCGACTCATCTGAATGAGCTGGGTAAACCAGGATCTCCTGGGCCAGAACGGTATGATGGCTATTACCGAGGCCTGAGCCTGACAGATTTTCATCAATACCCTCGGTATCATGGAAAACGGAGGGAAGATGTAAGCCAGCCTGAACCTCCACGGTATCGACAGAGCATCTATCGCCAGGGGGTTGTCTTCCCTGTAGAGGGAACAGAACCTCAGCACCTTGGCGTTGAACCTGGTTGCCATGAGATCTACCTCTGGCATACCCCATCTGTGAACTAACTGCCTGAAGATCTCAGGATGCAGAGACCACTCCATGGTCGGTAATCCTCGACTTAAGCGGTCCGCTATCATATTGAGGGAGCCTCGAATATGAGTGGCAGATAGATGGGAAAGGTTAATCTCTGCCCACCGAAGAATTACCCCGATCTCTGACAGAAGGGGCAATGATCTTGTGCCTCCCTGCTTGTTTATATAGAGAACCGCAGTCATATTGTCTGACTGGACTTTCACTGCCTTGCCCCGAATCTGAGGGGCGAAGTGAAGGAGGGAAGGAGGGAAAATTGGAAGAAAGATGCCGCTCCAGAGGAGACCAAGATCCCTGTACTGGGGATCCGTCCAGGTGAGCGCCCCAGCCTACAAGGGACGCGTCTGTAGTCAATATGACCCAAGCTGGTTGGGTCATAGACTTCCCTGCTGGCAGATGGAACCACCATCTGAGGGAATTCTGGGTTTGACCGGACTGGGAGCACAGGGAATCTAGCCCCGCAGGGCTGCCGTTCCATAGCTGTAAGACCTCCGACTGAAGAGGACAGAGGTGCCATAGTGCCCAAGGGACTGCGTCCGCAGCCGCTGACATGAGCCCCAGCATCTTCATGAGAGTCCGGATGGAGACTCGACGAGGGACATAAAGGACCCTTGCCAGGTCCTGAACCCACGCTCTCCTTTCTGGAGTCAACTGGAAGGACATCTCAACAGAGTCGACCACGAACCCTAAATAATGGATTAAAGTCGATGGGCTCACATTCGACTTCTGCCAGTAGATAATCCAGCCCAAGTGGAGGAGAAAGGAGATTGCGATCTGAAGATGGTGGGTAAGGATCGGAACTGAAGAGGCTATGAAAAGCCAATCGTCCAGATAGGGAATAATAGTCAGTCCTTGAAGTCTCAAAGCTGCCACCACCGACACCACCACCTTGGTGAAGATAAGGGGGGCGGAAGAGATTCCGAAGGGAAGCATGGCGAACTGAAAGTGCCTGCGAACCCATAAAATCTGAACCGCGATCCTGAGGAACTTCCGGGAAGTGGAATGGATCAGGATGTGAAGATACGCATCCTTGAGGTCCAGAGTGGCCATGACGTCCCCAGAGTTGAGGGGGACGTCATGAGGCCCATAGTCAGGAGGGTTTTGCCTCCCTGGTGGGTTTGCGGGAGAATCTCGAGAATCTACGAGACGGCCCCCCCCAATCTCTGCGCCTAGCCTGCTGCCCTGAGCGGCCTCCGTCCTTCTTATCCTGCCTGGGGCGACCCCGAAAGGGCTGCTGGGGGAGACTCTTCCCTTTCTTGTCGGAGAGTCCCTCCATGATTCTGTCCAATTTGGATCCGAACAGCCTATCCGGCTCGAAGGGGACCCCGCAAAGGTTGAACTTGGACGCGCTGTCCGCGATCCATGGCTTCAGCCAAAGCGGTCTGCGGGCAGCTGAAACCAGAGCCATAGTCTTGGCGGCTAGCTTCAGCTGCATTTGGGTGGAATCGACCAAGAAATCCATAGCCAGATTGGCTGATTTAAAGGCTGCCAAGATGTCATCTCTGGAAACGCTCTGGTCCATGTCCGTCTGGATCTGGTTGAGTTTGGAGCGTAAAAAGGAGGCTACCTCAGTGGCCGCAATTGATGTTGATGCGGAGGCAGCAGCCGCCGTGTAACCCCTTCTAAGGGTGCACTCTGCCCTCCGGTCTAGAGGGTCCTGCAGACTAGACCCATCGTCTGCAGGGACCAGAGTGCGCCTGGACAACTTGGCTATTGCCATGTCCACCTTGGGAACGGAACCCCACGATTCCACCAAGGGTTTAGCCATCGAATACATGAGTTTAAACTTCCTGGTAAGGACTGGGCCTTTCTCAGGCTTTCTCCACTCTGTACGCATGACAGAGAGGAGGGTCTCATCCGCTCTAAAGACACGCTGTGTCCGTCCGGCGGGATCGGAGGACTCCCCCATGTCAACATCCTGGTCCCCCGACCTGATGGACTTCAGCAACTTCTGCGTTTTCTCTGGGGGAAAAAAGCAAGTTAATTCTTCTTCCTCGGAAGAAGACCCCACCGAACAGGGAGTAGGTCTCTCGACCGGTGCAGCCACTTCCATGGGAGTCTGAGAGGGTCCTGGTAGCCTCTCATTCAGCAGGCGCACTACTTCCTTAATGTAATCATCCACGTAGGTCTTTGTCCAGTGAAACATCTCTTGCATCGTGGGTTCCGTGGATGACTGTGTGCGGCAACTCTCGCACCTTGAGTAAGGGTAGTTGTCCTCTAGAGGAGTGTTACATTCGTAACAGGCCAAATGCTTTCTTTTGGCCGCAGACTTCCGCTGATCAGGATTCTTAGGGGAAGCCATAACTGTAAGAAAAAGAACAAACAGGTCATAACACCTACAAACACCAGGTGGAGGTGAAAACGAGACCATATGGTGCCCACCAGCACTGAAGAAATTAGAGCTGTGAAAAAAAAACAAGCAAAGCGATACACTAGAATGTATATCAAAGCACAGGGAACTCTGGAGCTAACTTGTGAAAGTGACGCAACCAGAGCACTGAATGACAGGCTCTGGGCGCCTAAAAAGAGGAAGCACCTCCCCCTGGGCGGGGCCTCACTCGAAACCAGCCCAGAGAAGTAATAGGGCCTATACCAGGCTCAAATAGACCCTATGGGTCTCCCCAGGTATCCTGAACCTTCAGGGCTTTAAGAGGAGAGAAAAAAACCGAGCGGTGAGCCTTACACTAAACATCACCGCATCGGACGAACAAACCGGAAGTGACGTAGCGCAGTAAGTGCGCGTCACTTCCGGAAGATGGCGGCGCCCATGGTGCCGCACACCCGTCGGCAAGGAGAGGGGGAGACACCGTAAGACGCCGCATCAGGCGGAAAAGAGAGAGGGGGAGAACACTTCAGCTCCCAGAAGGGGAGCGACCCGCCAGTCCACCTGTCCAAAGGACAGAAAAAAACACAGTGGGCTGGGGGGTGATCTCCTCCCTTTCAGGGAGCCGAAGATCGTTTATTGGTTCTTGGGCTCATTAAAAATTCCGCTGGTCCTACCAGTCCACAGGGGGCAGTTAACCCCATCTGTGCTGCTGGTAGGACGTAAGGGAACTTCCAATTTCCTGCATGTGTCCTGCACTTTACACAAGCACCGAAGCTCAGGAAATAGAAACTGCATCGGAAATGCAGGAAAAACGCTGGTACAGTCTGAACAATCACTAAGGCTTGTAAGCTGTTTTTTAAGTCCAGGCAGTGTACAATTTATGAGGTTGAGGTTAGACACAGGATAGACCTGCAGGCAGAATAGTGGTCAGCAGTGGGGTAGTGGTGAAGGACACAGTGGTGAACTCAGGCAGGCTGGAAACTTGATTGGCGCACAGATTGGGTAAAGAGACTGGGTATAGAACTAAAACACAAACAGGCAGGAACACAGGGAAGGGAAGAATTTAAAACTCTCAGAGGTAGAGTTACAAAGCCTGAAGAGGTAGTGAGACAGAGCCATCTTAGAGAGAGCCTGGGAGAAGCTACAGGAGCTGTGTGTGAGGAGAATCCCTTGACATCCAGGCGTAAGAGCATCCTTCAGGGACCTCAGCTGCCGCCAAGTGGAGCTGATCGTGTCCATGACCATGATTTTGTTCAGAGAAAGGGGAATTGCTGCCAGGAACGAGAGCTGAGGAGTAAAGACACTACGGTACCGCATGCTTGTTGAAGAAACCCTTGTTCCAATCTATGCCTGAATGGAGCATTAAAAAGTAAAAACAATAAATATTTATTTTGTATGTTTATTAAAACAAAGGAGCAAGGAGCTCACTTGTAACACCTAGTAAGGCTGACAAATATCACCTCATAGGGGGGTGGGATTTAAAGGATGGAGGCCATATAGATATCTGCCTACACCTGCCGTCTCTCTGCCTACACCTGCCGTCTTTCAAAAGGCTTTACAAATGAGATGTGGCACTATCAGAAATATATCAACACTAGTGCCACTCTTCTCGAAAACTCAGCACTTTGTCACTGGCACAACTGTACACTGCTGTGCTGAGGAAAATCCTTAGGACACTTACCTAAGGCAGAATCAAACAATAGGCTCTGTGTGGCGACCTCATTTCATATGGTTGCTCACAGGGATAGCGTTTTAGTTTTGCTCCTACTCCTTTCGCCTATTGAGAATGCTAATCACACTACACAGTAACCTACTCTACGCGTTTCTATGCGGTGGTAGGCCTGCACTTCATCAGGAGCAGGTAAGATCTAGCGGGTAAGTACATAGGAAAGATTATCCCATGTGTACGCTGTACATAGTAGTGCACAGTGCAACAGCATCCCGTCGCTATGATGGCCGTACGCCGCCGAACACTCTCTGGCTTGACATAGCCTAAGCTCTGCCCCCCGGCAGGTGCAGTCACCGGCGGGCAGCCAATCGCGGCAGGGGGCTGGACTACCAACTTCTCCAGTCGCTGGATAGCGGCCTCTGTTGCATGTTGGCGGTGCAGGGGAAGTGCTTACTGTAGCACCTACTGTAATGAGGGAACACTACGGCGGCTTTGTATATATAGAATTAGGACATCACTGCAATATGTTTCCACATAGAGGGGGTCCTTCTTTAATCATCAGTCATTGATTGTATATGCAAATATAATGGTACATTGCCCTAAAAATAATTGATCATTCCTGCAGCCTGAGGATAATAAATGTTATATCACTCAAACATAATGTATTCGTCTCGGCAGACAATGACACATATTCTCTGATTTAAGTCAAGCCAGAGACATTTAACTGCAGGTACCAGGATATCAAAAATACACCCCCACATCGATATCAGGGGGATGTCAGACAAATTATCATTAGTACTTGGTACTTGGTATATATCAGGAAGCCTCCTGATATATCAAGAATGCTAAAATTCAGGCTCGGACTGGCCGACAGGGGTACAGGGGAATCCCCCGGTGGGCCCCTGAGCAAGGTGGGCCCCTAGTCTCCCACCCCTTGCACAAGTGGCACATAACACAAGACTTATTGCAGTACATACATATATTCAATGTACAGCACCTCAAACAGCCTATGTTCATATAAAAACTTGATAGATTATTAAAGAAACTCCACAATTTATTATTATAGACACAATCAGGGCTGAGATGACTTCTAGGTACAGAGGAAAGCTGAGAGTGTCCTCTTCTCCCTAAGATCTACCTTCTCAAAATTGCTGCAAGGACCCCCATAGTCCATCATCTGGTAGCATCTTGCTGCTGTGTGAGCAGGTAATACTTAAATGTATCCATACTATGGGCCCCCAAAATAAATTTTACTGGTCGGCCCTAGGCACCCCAGTCCGACACTGTTAAAATTACATCCTGATACATGGTCATGATGTTCAGTATTAGCGCATTCACAAAGATGGCACATCCTTCATTATCATATGTAGTACTAAACATTGTTGCAAAGAACCACTACTGTGCTGCATCACCTGAATTATCAATGAGCTCAAGGATAAATTACAGGTATAACACAGTTCTAGGCCAGTCCCCACTACAGGGGGATGACCCAAATCAGGTGTGACACCTGTCATATATCTCAACGATAGGGGGTTACCTTATTAGACATAATGGATATATGGGGCCTAGATAAAGCAAGCATATCAGATGGCATTATTTAAGCCCATAGGTTTAACATCAAGGCTAGCCAGCCACGTACCTTCCTTGTGTCTGGGATGGGAAGCCTGCCATCTAATATCAGTGCATATGTGTCACCTCCTCTGTTGTGTGCGCCGTGACACGGTTGCCGTGCATGCTGTTGCCTGCGGCAACGTGTAGTTTTTGCAGCATGTAGGTGGCTCCTCCTTTCCTCTGGGTCCTTCCCTGTCTGGTGCCAGAGGGGTTAATTATCTGGCTAGTGTGGATTTAGGTGTGTCTTGGGTGCGGCCTCTTGGCTCTTTATATGTTGAGTTGTGAGCTTGAGGTCAATGGCCCTTCAGCCTTTGTGTGAGCTGGAGTACTGCTCCTATCCTGGAAATACCATCTGTCCAGTAGGAGGGCCTCCTAGCTAGACATCAATGTCACCTTGATGTCTCCCCTATGTTCCCTATGTCTTTACCTTCCCTTGTTTCTATGTTTGGTGTGGGTTATGTGCGAGGTCTGTTGTATGTCTAGTTGTCGTTACATGTCTGGCATGTGGTGTCTGTCTTCCAGCATGTTTGCTAGACATTTTCCCCTGTGAGTCGCATAACCTCCGGAAGGGGGTGTCAGGGTTCCCGGGAGGGGTAATCACAAGTCGGTGAGCAGCTCTGCCTGGGGCCGCCACATATCTGTCTGCATGGGAGTCTGGTTGTCGTTGTGGCCGCGGCAAGTAAGTGCGTGTTGTTTCTAGGCTCTTACCTGCCATTTCAGTGGCTGTTCACTGACTGTCCTTTTCCTTGCAGCTAGGCCGGTGGAGACTCCTTTTCATCGTCTGGGATGAACAGGTCCTCTCCTGCTCCTAACCTTAGTTCAGGGATCCTCAGGGCTACTCTGGGTCCCAAGTTCTTGTGTATGAGCCCACCTACCATCTGGGTCTGCTGATACGGTTAGAAGTCAGGGCCAGGATTAGCGCGGCTCTAAGAGGTGACCTGCTCCCTTTTCCTAGTGTCCAGGTCTAGCTGCTTCCCCGTTCTCCTCACTTTGCGGTGGGGAGTTTCCCCCGACTCACCACCGTGACAATATGTTAACGCGATTTTAAGATCATTCGTTGAGGGGCTCCCATCCTACATAAGAGACACGATGGATGTACTGAAACAGCTAGATAGGATCCATTATGAGAAAGGCACATGGCTGGCTAGCCTTGATGTTGAAGCAGTATACAGCTCAATCCCGCATGACAAAGGCTGCCAGGTCATACGGTTCTTCCTACAACAGAGAGGCGAACATTGTTGATGCCATAATGATTTCGTAATGGAGCTGATTGATTTCATTTTAACACGGAATGTGTTTATTTTCGCCAATCTGATCTTCCACCAGCTCTGGGGTGTGGCTATAGGGAGCCCATGTGCCCCGACCTATGCTATCTTATACTTGGGCTGGTAGGAGAGTAATGTGGTACTGTGGTGTTTTCTGATGCTATGGAATGTTTAACATCATCGATAGTACTATGGGCAAGATTTATCGATGACGTGTTGATCCTGTGGAGAGTTCCGGGCACTGAGTTCCATTGGTTCGTATTTGAGCTCAATAAAAACCAGCTTGGACTGTATTTCACATCTGAAATAGATGTGAAGCAAATATCATTCTTAGACCTCTCCATCACTGTAGATAGATCAGGAAAGATAGTGACCAATGTTTACAGGAAACCTACTGCGACCAATAATTTGTTAAGATGGGACAGTGGCCACCTAGTACCTCTGAAAAGAGGTATACCGAAAGTGCAGTACTTAAGGGCTCGCAGGAATTGCTCTGAGTTGTCTGATTTCAAGGTGGCAGCATGTGATCTGCAGAATCGATTCTACAATCCGCAAGAAATGGTTAAAAAGGCGTATCAACACGTGCTTTGTAGTAACCGTGAGCAACTGCTATGCCCCCAGGTTAGACCAAAGGAATATAAGACCTGCTGTATTGTTGGCACCTTCGATAGATCCCATCATTAAATCAGAGAGATACTGTTGTCATACTGGGGAATTTTAAAATCTGACCCAGATATTGGGGCCCTTTTAACTAGTCATCCATCTATTACCTATTGCCGCAAACCGCAATCTATGAGATGACCCTAAACCAGCAGGGTCATGGTTGAGGAATAACCTTGTTGGTACTTTATCATGTCACACATGCTCTTTTGCAGATACGTCATAAGGGGCAAACACTTTAGGAGCACAACCACTGGGGCCTCATATGTGATAAGATCATTTATAAATTGCAAGACAATAGGGGTGGTCTATCTCCTGTAGGAAGGCGCAAGGGATAGTCGTTGATGGAAGGTATGTGTCACCGAGGTTCCTGGCCTTGGTGAAGTATGAGCCGTTTTTTTCAGGTGTCAGCAGTAGAGCTAATGCTGATTGACACTTTACTATTTTAGTATGGCTGTATAGCTGATCCGGGACGGCTCTTACTAGGAGTAGGCAAAGTGCTGGGTGAGTGACTTCTCCCCACGTTCCAGGCCGGGTCTTGACTGGCCTATAAAAAAACCAACCGGCAGTGTCAGCTGGGAGTGATTACCTCTCTCTGACAATCGCTGGTGTGAGAACTGAGCTCTGTGCTGGGCCTGAAAAGCTGAGACCTGTGTCTTGGGAGTGCAGGCCACCGAAAGTCTGAATTTTGACTGCTGGAAGCAGAACTGCACGAACTTTCTACTCAGTGTGAACAAACACCAACCTTGCAAAGAGTGTTTTTGTTTGACCTTATGTGTGAATAAACATGGACATTTCAATTACAAACTTGTACTTTGCCTCTTAACTGCACCCACTTATCCCAACTACCAGAGCGAATCCCCACACTCCTGACTTGGGATTGTGTTAAACAATACATTGGGAAGACGAAGCGTGAATTCAGAAAAAGAATTGGTGAGCACCTGTCAGACATCAGAAATGAAGCTGAGACACCATAAGCACGGCACATAAGTGAATTACATGCTGGTAGAGGAGATACAGTTAAGCTTTAGGGTGCTGAATATGTCAAACGTTATATACCATGCAGAGACATAGATATGGTCTTACTGCGCAAAGAAGCACAGTGGATTTTCAGGAAGAAGACGGTTAAACCGATGGGCTTAAATGATGCCATCTGATATGCTTGCTTTATCTAAGCCCCATATATCCATTATGTCTAATAAGGTAACCCTTTATCGTTTAGATATATGACAGATGTCACACCTGATTTGGGTCAACCCCCTCTAGTAGAGACTGGCCTAGGACCATGTTATACCTGTAATTTATCCTTTATCCTTGTTAGGGCCCCATCTACAGTATTATGCAATATATTATATACAGTGACACTGTAGGAAACGGACGAGGCCTTGTCCGAGAGAACAAAAATTTGCTGTAGTGCCTGGTCATTTCTAGTTATGCCAGTGATTAAGCCAAGAGTTGTTTTGGATGTTTAAGGCTACTTTCACACTCGCGTTTGGTGCGGATCTGTCATGGATCTGCACAGACGGATCAGTTCAGATAACACAACCGTCTGCATCCGTTCAGAATGGATCCGTTTATATTATCTTTAACATAGCCAAGACGGATCCTTCTTGAACACCATTGAAAGTCAATGGAGGACGGATCCGTTTTCTATTGTGCCAGATTGTGTCAGTGTGAAAGCCAAAACGCCAGTGTGAAAGTAGCCTAAACTCAATACCTGTATCCCCCATGGCCTGAACAGAAAACAAGGTCTGATTTTGCATCATTGACTGCAACATTGTATAACCTTGTTTTAATTATGTAGTTCAGGGATGTCAAACTCGTGGCCCTCCAGCTGTTGCAAAACTACAACTCCCATCATACCTGGGCATCCTACAGCTATCAAGGAATGCTGGGAGTTGTAGTTTTGCTACATCTGGAGGGCCATGAGTTTGACATCCATGATGTAGTTGTATGTCAAGGTATTTATTTGAATTTGCTATAATGAGTGGCAGCAGAGGGGTTAATTGGGAATTAATTTTCTTAAGTGCTCGTTCACACAACCGCTGTCCCGTTCCCATATTGCGGACCACATTTGCGGATTCGCAACACACGGGCACCGTTCCATTGTCATTTCGCATCACGGATGCGGACCCATTCATTTCAATGGGTCCAAAAATCCGGAGATGCGGAACGGTGTGGAACGGAAGCTCGGTACGGAACACTACGGAAGCACTACGGAGTGTTTCTGGGGTTCTGTTCCGTGCGTCCGCACCGCAAAAAGATAGAACATGCTCTATCTTTTTGCGGAATGGAGGAATCGCGGACCCATTCTTGTGAATGGGTCTGCGATCCCCATGTGCCTGCCCCACAGAAGGTGCCCGTGCATTGCAGACCGCAATTTGCGGTTCACAGCACGGGCACGGGACACCAACGGTCGTGTAAACGAGCCCTAAGGGCTCATGCACACAAACGTATTTTCTTTCCGTGTCCATTAATTTTTTTTTGCGGACCGTATACGGAACCATTCATTTCAATGGGTCCGCAAAAAAAAACGGAAGGTACTCCGTGTGCATTCCGTTTCCGTATGTCCGTATTTCCGTTCGGCAAAAAATAGAACATGTCCTATTATTTTGCGCATTACGGACAAGGATAGTACTGTTCTATCAGATGCCAGTTGTTCCATTCCGCAAAATACGAAATACATACGGACGTCATCTGTATTTTTTGCGGATCGCAAAATACATACGGTCGTGTGCATGAGGCCTTAGTATGTAGACATGTGGTTTGGCTGCCCCATCCACTATAGCTGCTATTCAGCTTTTGTTTGTCTCACTATTCTATGACTAAGGCCTCTTGCACACAAACATTTTTTTCCATTTCTGTTCCGTTTTTGCGGATTTCATTTGCGGTCCATATGCGGAACCATTCATTTCAATGGTTCCGCATAAAAACGGAATGCACTCCATATTTCCGTATTTCCGTTCCGCTGAAAGATAGAACTTGTCCTATTATTGCCCGTAATAACGATCCGTGGCTCCATTCAAGTCAATGGGTCCGCAAAAAAACGGAATGCATACGGAATGCATCCGTATGTCTTCCATATCCGTTCCTTTTTTGCGGAACCATCTATTGAAAATGTTATGCCCAGCCCAATTTTTTATGTACTTACTGTTTAAACATTATTGTATGCTTCCGTTTCCATTTCCGATCTGCAAAAAAGGATCATAAAAGGAAAAACGGAATGGAAGCGGAAACAAAAAACTGAAAAACGGATCCGTGAAAAAAACGGACCGCAAAATACTGAAAAAGCCATACGGTTGTGTGCAAAGAGGACATACCTGAAGTGCATCAGATAGATTAACACTGTCCTGTCTGGATCCATCTGAATGTGGCGGATTTTAAAGTTGATGGAATAAATATTGGATGTTTTTTACCATTACGGGAGACTAGACTTTCATTATACCCAAAACCGAGGGTACAGGGTCTCGGACCCCAGCAAATCTGATATTGATGAACTATCCTGAGGATAGCCCATCAATATCAAAATACTGCTGGACAACTCATTTAATCAAGTTAAAAAAATGTAACAAGTGGATACTGTCATATATGTTCTGTCATTTATTTAGATATTACATTTGCAATAAATGCGACCATGCGATTTATTGGATAATTGCTTTACATTAGAAATAAAACAAATGTCTTGTAGATGCTGCACTAACCAGCGAAAGCACCATGCATTTCTAACGCTGAATATGATCAATTATAGATATAGGAATTCACACTATACTTATTCAGATACCCATGTGCCGTCGTAGTGTGATACTTCCATCTAGTGGTATATTCTGTTAATACGGGTGCAGTTCTGCCTAAGATATTATGGTATTGCCATTTTTGAGAATAATTCAAGAAACGAGATAAAGACAACATTTTGGAGTACAGACATCACAGAAAATGGCGCAGTGATATATATATATTTTTTATTTCACATACAGTTTTTTTTTTTTTTACATAAGGTGGCAGTCAAGGCAGCATAGTGAGGAGAGTTTTCTTATGTAGCACAGAATTTTTGGGGAGCACTATTTACGGGGCCACTATATGAGCCACACTGATTTATGGGGTCACTGTAGCACTTTTGGAGGTAAGGGTGGGGCAACTGGAAGTGGCAGTTATTTTTAGGCAGTGTGTAGTACTGTTCAGGTGGTGCAGTGTATTACCGTTATATTCAGGGTACAGTGTTTGGAGCTGTTCAGGGGCACAGTACATGGCAGTATTTTACTCATGAAACACAATGCATGGCATAATTAAACCTCAAACACTGTACAAGTAATATACGCCTGGATGGTAAGGCACATATATAAAGTCCATGTACATCATGGATGTCAAACTCATGGCCCTCCAGATGTTGCAAAACTACAACTCCCATCATTCCCTGATAGCTGTAGTATGCCCAGGCATGATGGGAGTTGTAGTTTTGCAACAGCTGGAGGGCCACGAGTTTGACATCCCTGATGTACATAGAAGACTTGACGCCCTTCATTTAATCTGTTTCATCTGTAATAAAACACAGTATAAAAAAAATTCTGCTTCTTTATGTATTGTACATTACAATTATAAGTATACCGGCTTTGCACGGGTATATTTCATCTTTGTGTGTGTGTCGTTAAAAGATATCGACAGTATCCATCAAAACAGTGACATCTACAGTACTCCACCCCCTTAACAGTGACCTCCACAGCCCCCCCACCCCTTAACACTGCCCCCCACAGTGCCTCGTCTCCATAAAATGGGACGTCCACAGCAGCCCACCCCCTTAACTTTGACCTTGACAGCAGCCTGCCCCTTTAACAGTGAGTTCCACAGCACCCCACCCCCTTGACAGTGACCTCCACAGGGGCTTGCCCCTTAACAGTGACCTCTACAGCAACCACCCCTTAATACTGACCAAACAGTCCCCTCAACTGTGACCTTCACCATTCCCGGCCCCCTTAAAGGATAACTGTCACACTTAGACCCTAATTTCAATTTTCATATATGTAGTTACTAATAACATGATATTCCAGAATCAGTTACTATTAGACTGACTTACCCCATATTTAATAAGATTCAGCCCTTCGCAACCAGTCTGCATAAAACTGCAATCTCACTATTCAGTTAAGATGGCCGCCACTGCCCTCACCCTGAGGCTAATCCCGCCTGCCCTCACTAGCCAGTAACAATAGCCCCCTAAAAGTGTCAGTAACCAGAGCCCTCCCCCTAAAGGGTTAATCTCCTGAAGCACAAAGGGGTCCTCTTACCACATGTTGCTTTCCTTTATACACTGAGCAGACGGCAGATCTTCCTTCCCAGGTCTGCCCTGCACCAACTCTGCATTGTCCCAGTCTGCTGAGTGAGGGAGCGTCTGCCAAGCGCAGGGACAGGCAGAAGTGCACACAGCCCAGGCACTGTTATCAGCTGCTGGCTTTAGTCATTTACTTACAGTCCCTAGCTGTCAGGAATGTGACCTTGCATGCAGCCTGCTTCTGCGTCCTCCGTCTTTGAACACATAGACGGACCATGCCTAGCAACCTGATTTTAACCACAGGTAAAAATAGGCAGTACAGGGAACAAAACTGTGGAATTAAGGGGTAATTGAGTACACAGTGAAAAGTTTAAATAGGGCCACCAAGGAGATATTGATCACCACAATCCAATACTCAAAAAAATAATAATATGACAGTTATACTTTAACAGAGACCTCCACAGCGATTGCCCCATTAATAGTGGCCTCCACAGACCCCCTCCTCCCTTAACAGTGACCTCCACAGGCCCGTCCCTGGCATAAGATGGCTTTCAAAACACTCATCAAATCCGCAAAACATATTTTAGACAAGAAGGAACTAAATTAAAAACCAATAAAAAACCCAGGCCGCCCGATCATCTCAGGCATCTCATCCCTTACTTGTAACCTCTCACATTACGTTGACGTTCTCTTACAGAAGTATGTCACCAATTTACCATCATACCGCCGAGACTCCTCCTCCTTGTTACAATCACTGAAGGAGATCAAGTGGGAAGGTACCTAAAGATTGATGACATTAGACGCCACGGCACTATATTCAAATATTGAACATGAATTGGGCATTAACTGCACCAAAGAATATTTAGATAATGACCACCTTTTGCCCACTAACCAAAAATCCTTCATCCTTGAATCTATTAGGTTCATCCTCACGCACAACGTGTTTCGCTTCCAGGATCAACTTTATTTGCAAACTAGGGAGACCGCTATGGGCACACACTTCGCACTGAGTTTTGCTAATCTTTTTATGGGGGCTTTTGAAACCAGATTTATAAACAGTTCCAGCTTTTGGGTTCAGAATATAATTTTTTATCGACGATACATTGATGACCTTTTAATTGTTTGGAACGGTGATATTTGTTCTATTAATAATTTTGTTTCACACCTCAATTCCACTGATTGGGGTGTCACCTTATCCGGGACCCATAGTCAGACGAAAATCGAGTACCTGGACCTGGAATTGAACGTCATCAATAATTAATTAGAAACACGCACTTATTTCAAAAAGGTGGACTGTAACAGCTACCTCGATTTCACCAGTTAACACCATAAAAAATGGAAAACCAATATTCCCTTCGTCCAGTTCAAGCGAATTAGAAGGAATTGCTCCCTAGAGAAGGATTTCATGACCCAGAGTGAAATCATCCGCAAGAGGTTTATACAAAAAGGTTATCCACTCCCGATTATAAAAGCGGCTTTCAACAAAGCAAAAAACCTCACACAAGAAAATTGCCTACCTGTTAATAAAAACGAAAATACAGATATTAATACAAAAATAATAAAAAAAAACGCAAGAAATCTGAGAATAAGTGGAGCACTAACTTTATCACTACATACAGCAATAATCATAAGGATATTAGGAGCATCCTATCCAAACACTGGCATATCCTCAGAAGTGACCCATTATTATCAAAATCACTACCGATCCATTCTCCCCTGACCTTTAGGAGAGCTAAAACTTTAAAAAATGTATTAGCTCCTAGTAAACTGCGTGCCGACGGACTCGATTATAAACCTCCCCCCACTAGAACACATCACTTTGAACCACCTGGTAGTTTCAGGTGTAACCAGCCCAAATGTCTCTGCTGTACTGTTATATGGGCTTCGACTTCCTTTCAAAGTAGATCTAATGGGGGAATTTTCTCTATTAGACAACATCTGGACTGGGGATCGGATCAAAGAATGTCATCTATCTGCTAGAATGCCCATGTGGTCTTCAGTATGTGGGGCGTACAATCCAAACCTTGCGCAATAGGCTCAACAAACATCGGTCAAACATCAAAAAGGGTTTCTTACAGCACAGCGTGTCTAGACACACAACCATTCGCCATGAGGGCCTTGCCACTGGTTTTTCCATTATGCCCATTGAACAAATTGGTTCTGATTGCCATAATGTTATGCAGACGATAAAAAGACGCGAGATGTTTTGGATATACAAACTTAACTGTCTCAACCCATGTGGTCTTAACGAGGCCTTTGAGATAAATCTCTGAAATACCCAGAGCTTAGTGCAATGTTCCCTATTTCAAACAGCCTCAGTTGCTCCAAGTTTTTGAGTTTTATTGTAATACAGTACATTATTTTAACAAGTATATACCACCGCCTCATATTTTTCCTATTTTTAATTTTTTATATTAATTTTCAATCATTTATCATCATTAATTATTTATTAGAAATCAATTTGTCTATTAATCAATTCATCTATTTACATATTTATGTATTTATATTTATATATTTGTATTTTTATATTTATATAAATATTTTTTTTATTTTTTTTTATGTATATATTTATTCCCCATGAATTATTATTATTGTGGTTGTATTTAATTGTATTACACTATAGCCGCCTATCAAACTATCAGCTCATGATTGATTACGTAATTGATAACCAATTTTATTTTTTATATTTATTTTTATTTATATTTTTTAGATATTTTTTTTGTTTTATATATATATATATATATATATATATATATATATATTCCCCACTATTTATTAATTATCAATCTTGCTTATGTATCATCATTTCACCTATGATCATTGCTTTTATTGTTTCTCATTATTTCATTATTATTACTATTGTGTCCCTCTGATTAATTGTTAATCAGTCCTTTTTATTTTTATATTCCTTCCCCACTATTTATCTATTCATTGCCAATTTTTTCAGATTATTGTTAATCCCTGGTTTACATTATCATCATCGCATCCCCCCTAGCCTCTGACCTGTCCCCCTTTGTCATCATTATATCACACACTTCCCTTCCCGGTAGTTTCCACCCCACCCCTCTCCCCTAAAGCTTTTCCTGTTCCTTCTCTGCTGCGCTAGTTTTCGCAGCACATCAGAGCGGCCACTAGCGTCCTGGTTACTCAGCAACCAGGCTCGCTGTGTGTTGCCGGCGAGTCGCGATCACGTGATCGGGCTCCGATCATGTGATCTTTCTTTCAGTATGAGAGCTCTGTGGCTAGGAGCATGTTTCTCGATCTGTGTATATTTTTCATATGACCCTTGCATCACCACGCCACCACCAACTTTTGCAACATGTCCAAAACTTTACTTTTTGATTATTAACATCAGTACACATTTGCTGGGGACTTCTCCCCATTAACCACTCCCCCCTTTAGACCCGCCTACTTTGTGTTTTTGGCGGTTTTTGTATGTATTTAAATGTTTGTGTATTCTATATGCTATGTTATGTACCTGATGAAGGGGAATTATTCCCCGAAACGCGTTGTACTCCTGAAATAAAAGTCTCTCTTTACCATCACCTACTGGATTGGATATTTGCGCCCTGGGATATCTTATCTACATACTTTTGCACTTCACCATTCCCGGACCCCTTAACAGAGACCTCCACAGCGATTGCCCCATTAATAGTGGCCTCCACAGTCCCCTCCTCCCTTAACAGTGACCTCCACAGGGTTCTCTTAAAATGTGACATCCACAACACCCTACTCCAGGCATGTACAAACTGCGGCCCTCCAGCTGTTGCAAAACTACAACTCCCAGCATGCCCTAATAGCTGTAAGCTATCCAGGCATGCTGGGAGTTGTAGTTTTGCAACAGCTGGAGGGCCGCAGTTTGGACATGCCTGCCCTACTCCATTAACAGTGACCTCTACAGCACCCCGCCCCTTAAGACTGACCTCCATAGCAGACCGTCCCCTTAACTGTGACCTACACCATTCCCTGCCCCCCTTAACAGAAACCTCCACAGTGTCCGTCCCTTTAACAGTGACCTCCACAGCATCCTGTCCCCTTAACAGTGACCTCCACAGCAGATGCCCCTTTATTAGTGACCTCTACAGTACCCCGTCTCCTTAACAGTGATTTTAACAACACCCTGCCCCCTTAACAGTGGCCTCTACAGCAATTTTCCCGTTATCACTGACCTCGGTAGCGGACCGTCCCCTTAACTGTGACCTCCACAGCAGCCTGTCCCTAGGGTGGTCAGAGGTCCGGTTTAAGGCAGGACAGTGCGGCTTTCAGACTCTCTGTCGTCTGTCCAACGCAGGGCCTGGAAGGACACATGGATGTCTTTTTGAGCAGCTCACTCTCAGACAGCAGCACTGTGCTGTCTGAGTGTGATCTGCAGAGAGAAAGTCACCCTCCCTCCCACCCCTGCAGCTGACAGAAGTAGATTTTTACCTTCATTTTTTCAATCCCCATCGGCTGTGGAATGAATCGGGGGCGTGGCTTAGCGGGACCTGGGGGCAGGGTTTTTAAGTCATTCTTTTGAGGGTGGCCTAAATGGCCACCCAACCTGCCCCCTGAACTGTTATCTCCACAGCACTCCACTCCCTTAACAGTGTCATCCACAGCGCCATGCCCCTTTAAAGCTGACCTGCAGCAGTGAAGAAAAATGGAAACCTGGTGTAAAACTGTGTGTATGTGGAGACTAAGGACCTGTGAGCTTCTATTGGCCGATAAGGGACATGTGACCGTGTGTATGGCAGTTGGGAAATGAAGAGAAAGACCTGCAGGCTTCTATTGGCTAATGTAGGTCATGTGACGTGGCATATTTGCATTTTTTGGGGAATATCTCAGGAACGGTACGTGCTAATGAGCTGAGCCCGGTCTAAAACCTTCCCAGACACCTGATGTACCTGTGTGCCAAATTCCGTGATTGTAAATGCAACGGTGTGGATTCCTTTAGTGGACATACATACACACACACATACACTCAGCTTTATATATATATATATATATATATATATACTAGCAGAAGGACCCGGCTTCGCATGGGTATATTTCATCTATTTCATTTAATGTTTGTGTGTGTCGTTAAAAGATATCGACAGTATCCACTATAACAGTGACATCTACAGTACCGCTCCCCTTTAACAGTGACCTCCACAGCGACCTGCCCCCTTAACAGTAACATCCACACCACCCTCCCCTTTAACAGTTACCTCCTCAGCGGCCGCACCTTTATTAGTGACCTCCACAGTACCCCGTCTTTCCACAATAACCCGCCCCCTTAACAGAGACCTCTACAGAACTCTGTTCCCTTAAAATGTGAACTCCACAACACCTCGCCCCTTAACAGTGACCTCCATAGCGGACTGTCCCCTTAACTGTGACCTCCACAGCAGCCTGCCCATAGGGTGGTCAGAGGTCCGGTTTTAGGCCGGACAGTACTGCTTTCAGACTCCCTATCCTCCATTCGACGCAGGGCCTAGACGGACACAGGGATGTTCTTTTGAACAGCTCACTCTCAGACAGCAGCACTGTGCTGTCTGAGCGTGAGCTGCAGGGAGAAAGTAACCCTCCCTGCCACCCCTACAGCAGGAGTTGATTTTTACCTTCATTTCTTTCAATCCCCGTCGGCTGCGGAGTGGTATGGGGCGTGGCCTAACCGGATCGGGGGCGTGACTTAGCGGGACCTGGGTGCAGGGTTTTTAAGTCTTCCTTTGAACTGTGACCTCCACAGCACTCCGCTCCCTTAACAGTGTCATCCACAGCGCCCTGCCTCTTTAAAGGCTGGGTTGTTATGGAAACCTGGTTTAAAACTGTGTGTATGTGGAGACTAAGGACTTGTGAGCTTCTATTGGCTGATAAGGGACATGTGACCGTGTGTCTGGCAGTTGGGATATAAAGAGAAAGACCTGCAGGCTTCTATTGGCTAATGTAGGTCATGTGATGTGCCATATTTGCATTTTTGGGGGGAATATCTCAGGAACGGTACGTGCTAGAGAGCTGAGACCCGGTCTAAAACCTTCCCGGACACCTGATGTACCTGTGTGCCAAATTCTGTAATTGTAAATGCAACTTCCTTTAGCGGACATACATACACACACACACACACACACACATACACTCAGCTTTATATATTAGATTACAGATAGAGTACAAAGTCAAGTAAGTGCAGTTAGTGTACTGTATGTCTTACCGTCAGGCCTGCAGGAGCTGCTCACAAATCATATGTATGCAGGGAGCTGCACTATTGCACAGGGATCCTTAAATCTGTCCTGTCTACACTTTGTTTTTATGAGCAAGGGCCAGCTTTTTTTGTCCAAAAACCTGTTGCAATGCTTCTGCAGTTCATAAGTGTTCATCAAAAATATTTCCCAGCATCACCCAAAGCATATATTTTGCTGCATATGCTGCGCAATTGCACCTTTTTCTTTTCAAAAACCTGTAAAACCTGCAATTTTTCTATAATTTATAAATGTGCAAATAAATGTATTTTAGTGAGTCAGTACCAGTGTATAGTTTATTTGCCAGGGAACATCCTATTATGTTGCATTTTTTATACCGTTTATACTTACACAATTAACCACATCTTAGTGTGTCAATTGTTGTGTATAGTGTGGTTGCAGCCAGGGGACCTCCATTTGGGACTGTATTGTTTCACTAAAAACTGTTGCAAATTTACTACTGTATATAAGTGCTCAGTTAAGGTATTTTAATGTATTATTTGCAGTGTATGGTTTGGTTACAACCAGAGGAGTTCCAGTTAGGCCTGAATTTTTTTTCTTCAAAATAACAGTTACAATTTTTCTACAATTTTTCTAGGTGTACAAATAAGCAAATTGCAAAACAGTTTGGCTGCAGACTGTGTCCAATTGTGCATTTTGTTTTCAAATCAACGCTCAAAAACATTATTACAAAAATGTTATTTAGCACAGACCCGTGTACCTAAACTGATGTATTGGTCTTCGTCACAGTTGCCATATGAGTGTACTCTGTTGTTGAAGGCTAAAAACCTGTATCAGACATAGGGCAATGTTGGGTGATAGGAATGGTCATTTAGTCCCATGTGGTCATTTGTCTGTAGATTGCTGATCATTATTGCATTGAACTCTGTCAAAGTGACAATATTTTTCTAAATACCAAAAACTCCATGTATCGTAATTGTGTGCTTCACTTGACCCCTAATATACATTGTATTAGACTCTGTCCAAGTGCCAATTTATTTCCTAAAAAGGTAAAAAGTAAAAATTGTCTGCCAAAAAATCCATATAGCAGAGTTGTATGCTTGACCCCTAAAATATATTGCATTGGACTCTATCCAAGTGACATTTTTTTTCAAACGAAATAATAAAAGAGGAGAGGAGTTGGTGGTGGAGGAGGACCAGGCTACTGATGACCACAATGCTGGTCATGACCAATCATCTCATTGGGGGGCAAAAATGAAAAGAACTAGGTCCTCTGGCATGCTGACAAGCAGATTAGACCAGTGGCCAGAACTGGCCCAGTTTTCTATAACTGCACTGTCTTGTCTATCCTCCAGTGTCTTCTCATAGAGGGTAGTCAGCACAGCAGGTGGTGTTGTCACACCCAAACAGACAAACCTGACCTCCACAAGAGTACAAAACAACACATTTGTCAAAATTTATGAGGCATGTATATGTGAGGAATGCATACATATGTCATTGCTGATGGTGGCTATTTATGGATGGCCCAATCATGCCACTACTCCTGTCTGCCTACCATAATGTTCCATACTGTATTGCTGTTGCCACCGGAGCTGCTCCTCTGCCTGCTGCACTACTACTACTCCTACACAGCCACACATCTACTGCCTTGTTACTGTAGGTTCCATTCTATGCTGCCGCTACTATTGCTGTTACTATTGTCCCAAAAAGCTGCATATCTCTGCCTTGTCCATGAGGTTCTACATTTACATTGTACTGCTACTGCTCCCAAAAAGGGAACATTTTTGGATGCTTGTTCAGAACAAGCTCCTGCTTCTTCCTATACTAATGTGTGTATGAACACAGGCAAGAGAGAGAGGGGGGGTGTATCAGCCCTTACGATTATACAGCAACAGTTTTAGAATCCACTCAGTGGGGGAACCAGCTTTGTTAGGTCCTAGCCTGCAGACCTCAGGTCAACAATATCAAATGGAGAAAAATGCAGCACTCTGTGTCAGCTTCAAGTCAAGTTCTTCAAGTTTTATTCACAAAACAGATGCAATGTTTCTACTTTCTACAGTCTTTATCAAGCTTTATCAGGCTTGATAAATACTGTGGAAAGTCAAAATGTTGCATCTGTTTGGTATATAAAACCTAAAAAATATAAACACAGGCAGTCATCTGCCCCATTAAGGCATCATTTTTGGATGCTTGTACAGAAAAAGTGAATGTGTTTTCCAATATTAGCATGTATGTAAACATGGGCAGGCACCTGTCCTCACAAAGATATAATGCTTGGACGCTTGTCCAGAATAAGACACTGTTTCTTCTTATAACACTGTGCATGTTTAAACACTATCTGCTCCAAATAAGGATAATTTTTTGCTAGATTTTTTAATTAAAAAAACATGAAAAATCCAATGGCGCAGTGTGTTTTTAAACAGACTGTTTGTTAGCATGGTCAACCATGCATTTAGTCATAGCTACATATGTCAGTATCACTGACATTATTTACTATTGCTGTCTTTGCATTAAAGAGCTTGAAGGGGGTGGGGGGAGCCAGAGAGAAAAATTGGAAGAGTTGAAAATCTCCCCCAAAAAATTCACACTTAGGGCTCAAGCACACAACCGTAAGTGTTTTGTGGCTGTGTGTATGCCGCCATTTTCTTTTTCACTTCAATAGAAATGTCCTACTCTTGTCCACAAATGGGACAAGTATAGGACATGTTCTATCTTTTAGGTGGGGCCACCGAATGGACCGTGTGCTGTCCGCATCTTTTGCAACCCCAATTAAATTAATGAGATCAGTGCCACAATTAAAAATTACAGGTAAGAACACTGCAAAAAAAAAATGTGAAGGAAGCCTAGGGCTACTTTCACACTAACGTTTCTATTTTCTGGTATTGAGATCCGTCATAAGGTCTCAATACCAGAAAAAAAACGCTTCCGTTTTGTCCCCATTAATTGTCAATGGGGACAAAACATAACTGAACAGAATGGAATGCTCCAAAATGCATTCCATTCTATCCTCATACCGGAGAGAAAACCGCAGCATGCTGTGGTTTTCGTTCCGTCAAGAGATAGGGAGCAAAACGGATCCGTCATAACTAGGGATGAGCGAACTCGAACTGTATAGTTCGGGTTCGTACCGAATTTTGGGGTGTCCGTGACACGGACCCGAACCCGGACATTTTCGTAAAAGTCCGGGTTCGGGTTCGGTGTTCGTCGCTTTCTTCGCGCTTTTGTGACGCTTTCTTGGCGCTTTTTGAAAGGCTGCAAAGCAGCCAATCAACAAGCGTCATACTACTTGCCCCAAGAGGCCATCACAGCCATGCCTACTATTGGCATGGCTGTGATTGGCCAGAGCACCATGTGACCCAGCCTCTATTTAAGCTGGAGTCACATAGCGCCGCCCGTCACTCTGCTCTGATTAGCGTAGGGAGAGGTTGCGGCTGCGACAGTAGGGCGAGATTAGGCAGATTAACTCCTCCAAAGGACTTGATTAACTGATCGATCTGCAGCTGTGGATCATTGAGCTGCTGATCCTCAATTGCTCACTGTTTTTAGGCTGCACAGACCGTTTGTCAGTCTCATTTTTCTGGGGTGATCGGCGGCCATTTTGTGTCTTGTGGTGCGCCAGCACAAGCTGCGACCAAGTGCATTTAACCCTCAATGGTGTGGTTGTTTTTTGGCTAAAGCCTACATCAGGGTGAAGCTGTCACACCAAGTGCATTTAACCAGCAATAGTCTGTTCATTTTTTGGCCATATACAAAATCAGGGGCAAGCTGCGCCTGTCACCAAGTGCATTTAACCCTCAATGGTGTGGTTGTTTTTTGGCTAAAGCCTACATCAGGGTGAAGCTGTCACACCAAGTGCATTTAACCAGCAATAGTCTGTTCATTTTTTGGCCATATACAAAATCAGGGGCAAGCTGCGCCTGTCACCAAGTGCATTTAACCCTCAATGGTGTGGTTGTTTTTTGGCTAAAGCCTACATCAGGGTGAAGCTGTCACACCAAGTGCATTTAACCAGCAATAGTCTGTTCATTTTTTGGCCATATACAAAATCAGGGGCAAGCTGCGCCTGTCACCAAGTGCATTTAACCCTCAATGGTGTGGTTGTTTTTTGGCTAAAGCCTACATCAGGGTGAAGCTGTCACACCAAGTGCATTTAACCAGCAATAGTCTGTTCATTTTTTGGCCATATCCCAGTCTAATTCTGTCACTAAATCCATACCGGTCACCCAGCGCCTAAATACTAGGCCTCAAATTTATATCCAGCTAAATCTGTCCCTAGTGCTGTAGCTGGGCGAGTTATTTAGTGTCCGTTCAAGCACATTTCTTGTTCTGGGTTGAAATACAATTCTCAATTTAGCAATTTCATAATTTAGTGGTTCCTGCTATATCAGAGCTCTTTGAAATCTATCCCAAAAAGGGTATATAATATTGAAGGTGCACATAGGGTCATTCAGAGTAACTTCACACACACCCGCTACTGTGTATTTCCAAGTCTAATTCTGTCACTAAATCCATACCGGTGACCCAGCGCCTAAATACTAGGCCTCAAATTTAATTCCCTCTAAATCTCTCGTTACCCACCGCTGTACTGTTGTTGCTGGGCAAGATATTTAGTGTCCGTCAAAGCACATTTTTTGTTCTGGGTTGAAGTACAATTCCCAATTTAGCAATTTCATAATTTAGTGGTTTCTGCTATATCAGAGCTATTTGAAATCTATCCCAAAAAGGGTATATAATATTGAAGGTGCACATAGGGTCATTCAGAATAACTTCACACACACCCGCTACTGTGTATTTCCAAGTCTAATTCTGTCACTAAACCCATACCTGTCACCCAGCGCCTAAATACTAGGCCTCAAATTTAAATCCCTCTAAATCTCTCGTTACCGTTGTCCTGTTGTAGCTGGGAAAGTTATTTAGTGCCCGTCAAAGCACATTTTTTGTTCTGGGTTGAAGTACAATTCCCAATTTAGCAATTTCATAATTTAGTGGTTCCTGCTATATCAGAGCTATTTGAAATCTATCCCAAAAAGGGTATATAATATTGAAGGTGCACATAGGGTCATTCAGAATAACTTCACACACACCCGCTACTGTGTATTTCCAAGTCTAATTCTGTCACTAAATCCATACCGGTGACCCAGCGCCTAAATACTAGGCCTCAAATTTAATTCCCTCTAAATCTCTCGTTACCCACCGGTGTACTGTTGTTGCTGGGCAAGATATTTAGTGTCCGTCAAAGCACATTTTTTGTTCTGGGTTGAAGTACAATTCCCAATTTAGCAATTTCATAATTTAGTGGTTTCTGCTATATCAGAGCTATTTGAAATCTATCCCTAAAAGGGTATATAATATTGAAGGTGCACATAGGGTCATTCAGAATAACTTCACACACACCCGCTACTGTGTATTTCCAAGTCTAATTCTGTCACTAAACCCATACCTGTCACCCAGCGCCTAAATACTAGGCCTCAAATTTAAATCCCTCTAAATCTCTCGTTACCGTTGTCCTGTTGTAGCTGGGAAAGTTATTTAGTGCCCGTCAAAGCACATTTTTTGTTCTGGGTTGAAGTACAATTCCCAATTTAGCAATTTCATAATTTAGTGGTTCCTGCTATATCAGAGCTATTTGAAATCTATCCCAAAAAGGGTATATAATATTGAAGGTGCACATAGGGTCATTCAGAATAACTTCACACACACGCTTCTGTGCATTTCCAAGTCTAATTCTGTCACTAAATCCATACCGGTGACCCAGCGCCTAAATACTAGGCCTCAAATTTAATTCCCTCTAAATCTCTCGTTACCCACCGCTGTACTGTTGTTGCTGGGCAAGATATTTAGTGTCCGTCAAAGCACATTTTTTGTTCTGGGTTGAAGTACAATTCCCAATTTAGCAATTTCATAATTTAGTGGTTTCTGCTATATCAGAGCTATTTGAAATCTATCCCTAAAAGGGTATATAATATTGAAGGTGCACATAGGGTCATTCAGAATAACTTCACACACACCCGCTACTGTGTATTTCCAAGTCTAATTCTGTCACTAAATCCATACCGGTGACCCAGCGCCTAAATACTAGGCCTCAAATTTAATTCCCTCTAAATCTCTCGTTACCCACCGGTGTACTGTTGTTGCTGGGCAAGATATTTAGTGTCCGTCAAAGCACATTTTTTGTTCTGGGTTGAAGTACAATTCCCAATTTAGCAATTTCATAATTTAGTGGTTTCTGCTATATCAGAGCTATTTGAAATCTATCCCTAAAAGGGTATATAATATTGAAGGTGCACATAGGGTCATTCAGAATAACTTCACACACACGCTTCTGTGCATTTCCAAGTCTAATTCTGTCACTAAATCCATACCGGTGACCCAGCGCCTAAATACTAGGCCTCAAATTTAAATCCCTCTAAATCTCTCGTTACCCACCACTGTACTGTTGTTGCTGGGCAAGATATTTAGTGTCCGTCAAAGCACATTTTTTGTTCTGGGTTGAAGTACAATTCCCAATTTAGCAATTTCATAATTTAGTGGTTTCTGCTATATCAGAGCTATTTGAAATCTATCCCTAAAAGGGTATATAATATTGAAGGTGCACATAGGGTCATTCAGAATAACTTCACACACACGCTTCTGTGCATTTCCAAGTCTAATTCTGTCACTAAATCCATACCGGTGACCCAGCGCCTAAATACTAGGCCTCAAATTTAAATCCCTCTAAATCTCTCGTTACCCACCGCTGTACTGTTGTTGCTGGGCAAGATATTTAGTGTCCGTCAAAGCACATTTTTTGTTCTGGGTTGAAGTACAATTCCCAATTTAGCAATTTCATAATTTAGTGGTTTCTGCTATATCAGAGCTATTTGAAATCTATCCCTAAAAGGGTATATAATATTGAAGGTGCACATAGGGTCATTCAGAATAACTTCACACACACGCTTCTGTGCATTTCCAAGTCTAATTCTGTCACTAAATCCATACCGGTGACCCAGCGCCTAAATACTAGGCCTCAAATTTAAATCCCTCTAAATCTCTCGTTACCCACCGCTGTACTGTTGTTGCTGGGCAAGATATTTAGTGTCCGTCAAAGCACATTTTTTGTTCTGGGTTGAAGTACAATTCCCAATTTAGCAATTTCATAATTTAGTGGTTCCTGCTATATCAGAGCTATTTGAAATCTATCCCAAAAAGGGTATATAATATTGAAGGTGCACATTGGGTCATTCAGAATAACTTCACACACACCCGCTACTGTGTATTTTCAAGTCTAATTCTGTCACTAAACCCATACCTGTCACCCAGCGCCTAAATACTAGGCCTCAAATTTAAATCCCTCTAAATCTCTCGTTACCCACCGCTGTACTGTTGTTGCTGGGCAAGATATTTAGTGTCCGTCAAAGCACATTTTTTGTTCTGGGTTGAAGTACAATTCCCAATTTAGCAATTTCATAATTTAGTGGTTTCTGCTATATCAGAGCTATTTGAAATCTATCCCTAAAAGGGTATATAATATTGAAGGTGCACATAGGGTCATTCAGAATAACTTCACACACACGCTTCTGTGCATTTCCAAGTCTAATTCTGTCACTAAATCCATACCGGTGACCCAGCGCCTAAATACTAGGCCTCAAATTTAAATCCCTCTAAATCTCTCGTTACCCACCGCTGTACTGTTGTTGCTGGGCAAGATATTTAGTGTCCGTCAAAGCACATTTTTGTTCTGGGTTGAAGTACAATTCCCAATTTAGCAATTTCATAATTTAGTGGTTTCTGCTATATCAGAGCTATTTGAAATCTATCCCTAAAAGGGTATATAATATTGAAGGTGCACATAGGGTCATTCAGAATAACTTCACACACACGCTTCTGTGCATTTCCAAGTCTAATTCTGTCACTAAATCCATACCGGTCACCCAGCGCCTAAATACTAGGCCTCAAATTTATATCCCGCTGAATTTGAATACAATACATTGGGCCAAATAATATATTTGTTGTTGTGGTGAACCATAACAATGAGAAAAACATCTAGTAAGGGACGCGGACGTGGACATGGTCGTGGTGGTGTTAGTGGACCCTCTGGTGCTGGGAGAGGACGTGGCCGTTCTGCCACATCCACACGTCCTAGTGTACCAACTACCTCAGGTCCCAGTAGCCGCCAGAATTTACAGCGATATATGGTGGGGCCCAATGCCGTTCTAAGGATGGTAAGGCCTGAGCAGGTACAGGCATTAGTCAATTGGGTGGCCGACAGTGGATCCAGCACGTTCACATTATCTCCCACCCAGTCTTCTGCAGAAAGCGCACAGATGGCGCCTGAAAACCAACCCCATCAGTCTGTCACATCACCCCCATGCATACCAGGGAAACTGTCTCAGCCTCAAGTTATGCAGCAGTCTCTTATGCTGTTTGAAGACTCCGCTGGCAGGGTTTCCCAAGGGCATCCACCTAGCCCTTCCCCAGCGGTGAAAGACATAGAATGCACTGACGCACAACCACTTATGTTTCCTGATGATGAGGACATGGGAATACCACCTCAGCATGTCTCTGATGATGACGAAACACAGGTGCCAACTGCTGCGTCTTTCTGCAGTGTGCAGACTGAACAGGAGGTCAGGGATCAAGACTGGGTGGAAGACGATGCAGGGGACGATGAGGTCCTAGACCCCACATGGAATGAAGGTCGTGCCACTGACTTTCACAGTTCGGAGGAAGAGGCAGTGGTGAGACCGAGCCAACAGCGTAGCAAAAGAGGGAGCAGTGGGCAAAAGCAGAACACCCGCCGCCAAGAGACTCCGCCTGCTACTGACCGCCGCCATCTGGGACCGAGCACCCCAAAGGCAGCTTCAAGGAGTTCCCTGGCATGGCACTTCTTCAAACAATGTGCTGACGACAAGACCCGAGTGGTTTGCACGCTGTGCCATCAGAGCCTGAAGCGAGGCATTAACGTTCTGAACCTGAGCACAACCTGCATGACCAGGCACCTGCATGCAAAGCATGAACTGCAGTGGAGTAAACACCTTAAAACCAAGGAAGTCACTCAGGCTCCCCCTGCTACCTCTTCTGCTGCTGCCGCCTCGGCCTATTCTGCTGCTGCCGCCTCGGCCTCTTCCTCCGCCTCTGGAGGAACGTTGGCACCTGCCGCCCAGCAAACAGGGGATGTACCACCAACACCACCACCACCACCTCCGTCACCAAGCGTCTCAACCATGTCACACGCCAGCGTTCAGCTCTCCATCTCACAAACATTTGATAGAAAGCGTAAATTCCCACCTAGCCACCCTCGATCCCTGGCCCTGAATGCCAGCATTTCTAAACTACTGGCCTATGAAATGCTGTCATTTAGGCTGGTGGACACAGACAGCTTCAAACAGCTCATGTCGCTTGCTGTCCCACAGTATGTTGTTCCCAGCCGGCACTACTTCTCCAAGAGAGCCGTGCCTTCCCTGCACAACCAAGTATCCGATAAAATCAAGTGTGCACTGCGCAACGCCATCTGTAGCAAGGTCCACCTAACCACAGATACGTGGACCAGTAAGCACGGCCAGGGACGCTATATCTCCCTAACTGCACACTGGGTAAATGTAGTGGCAGCTGGGCCCCAGGCGGAGAGCTGTTTGGCGCACGTCCTGCCGCCGCCAAGGATCGCAGGGCAACATTCTTTGCCTCCTGTTGCCACCTCCTCCTTCTCGGCTTCCTCCTCCTCTTCTTCCACCTGCTCATCCAGTCAGCCACACACCTTCACCACCAACTTCAGCACAGCCCGGGGTAAACGTCAGCAGGCCATTCTGAAACTCATATGTTTGGGGGACAGGCCCCACACCGCACAGGAGTTGTGGCGGGGTATTGAACAACAGACCGACGAGTGGTTGCTGCCGGTGAGCCTCAAGCCCGGCCTGGTGGTGTGTGATAATGGGCGAAATCTCGTTGCAGCTCTGGGACTAGCCAATTTGACGCACATCCCTTGCTTGGCGCATGTGCTGAATTTGGTGGTGCAGAAGTTCATTCACAACTACCCCGACATGTCAGAGCTGCTGCATAAAGTGCGGGCCGTCTGTTCGCGCTTCCGGCGTTCACATCCTGCCGCTGCTCGCCTGTCTGCGCTACAGCGTAACTTCGGCCTTCCCGCTCACCGCCTCATATGCGACGTGCCCACCAGGTGGAACTCCACCTTGCACATGCTGGACAGACTGTGCGAGCAGCAGCAGGCCATAGTGGAGTTTCAGCTGCAGCACGCACGGGTCAGTCGCACTACAGAACAGCACCACTTCACCACCAATGACTGGGCCTCCATGCGAGACCTGTGTGCCCTGTTGCGCTGTTTCGAGTACTCCACCAACATGGCCAGTGGCGATGACACCGTTATCAGCGTTACAATACCACTTCTATGTCTCCTTGAGAAAACACTTAGGGCGATGATGGAACAGGAGGTGGCCCAGGAGGAGGAGGAGGAGGATGAGGAAGAGGGGTCATTTTTAGCACTTTCAGGCCAGTCTCTTCGAAGTGACTCAGAGGGAGGTTTTTTGCAACAGCAGAGGCCAGGTACAAATGTGGCCAGCCAGGGCCCACTACTGGAGGACGAGGAGGACGAGGATGAGGAGGAGGTGGAGGAGGATGAGGATGAAGCATGGTCACAGCGGGGTGGCACCCAACGCAGCTCGGGTCCATCACTGGTGCGTGGCTGGGGGGAAAGGCAGGACGATGACGATACGCCTCCCACAGAGGACAGCTTGTCCTTACCCCTGGGCAGCCTGGCACACATGAGCGACTACATGCTGCAGTGCCTGCGCAACGACAGCAGAGTTGCCCACATTTTAACCTGTGCGGACTACTGGGTTGCCACCCTGCTGGATCCACGCTACAAAGACAATGTGCCCACCTTACTTCCTGCACTGGAGCGTGATAGGAAGATGCGCGAGTACAAGCGCACGTTGGTAGACGCGCTACTGAGAGCATTCCCAAATGTCACAGGGGAACAAGTGGAAGCCCAAGGCCAAGGCAGAGGAGGAGCAAGAGGTCGCCAAGGCAGCTGTGTCACGGCCAGCTCCTCTGAGGGCAGGGTTAGCATGGCAGAGATGTGGAAAACTTTTGTCAACACGCCACAGCTAACTGCACCACCACCTGATACGCAACGTGTTAGCAGGAGGCAACATTTCACTAACATGGTGGAACAGTACGTGTGCACACCCCTCCACGTACTGACTGATGGTTCGGCCCCATTCAACTTCTGGGTCTCTAAATTGTCCACGTGGCCAGAGCTAGCCTTTTATGCCTTGGAGGTGCTGGCCTGCCCGGCAGCCAGCGTTTTGTCTGAACGTGTATTCAGCACGGCAGGGGGCGTCATTACAGACAAACGCAGCCGCCTGTCTACAGCCAATGTGGACAAGCTGACGTTCATAAAAATGAACCAGGCATGGATCCCACAGGACCTGTCCGTCCCTTGTCCAGATTAGACATTAACTACCTCCCCATAACCATATATTATTGGACTCCAGGGCACTTCCTCATTCAATCCTATTTTTATTTTCATTTTACCATTATATTGCGATGCTACCCAAAGTTGAATGAACCTCTCCTCTGCCTGTGTGCTAGGCCTAAATATATGCCAATGGACTGTTGCAGTGGTGGCTGACATGAAGCCTGATTCTCTGCTATGACATGCAGACTAATTCTCTGCTGACATGAAGCCAGATTGTCTGTTACGGGACCTCTCTCCTCTGCCTGGGTGCTGGGCCTAAATTTATGACAATGGACTGTTGCAGTGGTGGCTGACGTGAAGCCTGATTCTCTGCTATGACATGCAGACTGATTCTCTGCTGACATGAAGCCAGATTCTCTGTTACGGGACCTCTCTCCTCTGCCTGGGTGCTGGGCCTAAATTTATGACAATGGACTGTTGCAGTGGTGGCTGACGTGAAGCCTGATTCTCTGCTATGACATGCAGACTGATTCTCTGCTGACATGAAGCCAGATTCTCTGTTACGGGACCTCTCTCCTCTGCCTGTGTGTGTGCTGGGCCTAAATATATGCCAATGGACTGTTGCAGTGGTGGCTGACGTGAAGCCTCATTCTCTGCTATGACATGCAGACTAATTCTCTGCTGACATGAAGACAGATTCTCTGTTACGGGACCTCTCTCCTCTGCCTGGGTGCCGGGGCCTAAATATCTGAGAATGGACTGTTCCAGTGGTGGGTGACGGGAAGCCAGATTCTCTGCTATGGAACCTCTCTCCAATTGATTTTGGTTAATTTTTATTTATTTAATTTTTATTTTTATTCATTTCCCTATCCACATTTGTTTGCAGGGGATTTACCTACATGTTGCTGCCTTTTGCAGCCCTCTAGCTCTTTCCTGGGCTGTTTTACAGCCTTTTTAGTGCCGAAAAGTTCGGGTCCCCATTGACTTCAATGGGGTTCGGGTTCGGGACGAAGTTCGGATCGGGTTCGGATCCCGAACCCGAACATTTCCGGGATGTTCGGCCGAACTTCTCGAACCCGAACATCCAGGTGTTCGCTCAACTCTAGTCATAACCCACAATGCAAGTCAATGGGGACGGATCAGTTTTCTCTGACGCAATAGAAAACGGATCCGGCACCCATTGACTTTCAATGGAGTTCATGACGGATCCGTCTTGGCTATGTTAAAGATAATACAACCGGATCCGTTCATAACGGATGCAGATGGTTGTATTATCAGTAACGGAAGCGTTTTTGCTGAACCCTGCCAGATCCAGCAAAATCGCTAGTGTGAAAGTAGCCTAAGGCTGAGTTCACACGGGCGAGATTTCCGCGCGGGTGCAATGCGGTAGGTGAACGTATTGCACCCGCACTGAATCCTGACCCATTCATTTCTATGGGGCTGTGCACATGAGCGATTTTTTTCACGCATCACTTCTGCAATGCTTTAAAATCGCAGCATGCTCTATATTCTGCGTTTGTAACGCAGGACAGGCCCCATAGAAATGAATGGGGCTGAGTGAAAATCGCAAGCATCCGCAAGCAAGTGCGGATGCGGTGCGATTTTCACTCATGGTTGCTAGGTGACAGTCTATTCACTGTATTATTTTCCCTTATAACATGGTTATAAGGGAAAATAATAGCATTCTGAATACAGAATGCTTAGTACAAGGTCAATTGAGGGTTAAAAAAAAATAAAAGAAATTAACTCACCTTGTCCTCTTCATCGCGCAGTTCCCGGTCTCTTCTGATGAGCTGTCGGCTAAAGGACCTTTGGTGACGTCAGCAGATCACATGCTCCAATCACATGGTACATCACCACGGTGATGTACCATGTGATTGGAGCATGTGATCTGACGTCACCAAAGGTCCTTTAGCCGACAGCTCATCAGAAGAGACCGGGAACTGCGCGATGAAGAGGACAAGGTGAGTTAATTTCTTTTATTTTTTTTTAACCCTCAATTGACCTTGTACTAAGCATTCTGTATTCAGAATGCTATTATTTTCCCTTATAACCATGTTATAAGGGAAAATAATACAATCTACACTACAACTAACCCAAACCTGAACTTCTGTGAAGAAGTTCGGGTCTGGGTACCACAGTCGGTTTTTATAACGCGAGTGCAAAACACATTGCACCCGCGTGATAAAAACTGAACATCGGAACGCAATCGCAGTCAAAACTGACTGCAATTGCGTACCTAATCGCGCGGGTTTGCCGCAATACACCGGGACGCATCCGGACCTAATCCGGACACGCCCGTGTGAACCCAGCCTAATGCTGTTTGTATGCAAACAGTAGTCATACAGCAGCAGTTTTCCCAGAACCTGCATTTCATTGAGCAACTCTGTTTCTGCTTACATATTGTGGCAGGAATTTACCACCTCATTAAGATGGTACTGCAAACAGCCAAGAAAAGCTAATGCATAACCTAGAAGGTAATCTGTTGGGCAGTATGCTGTATGCCCAGGAATAGAAATTATAATTTTTCCAAAGAATAAACTAAATTGAATATTTAAAAATCAGAAGCAAATTGTTTTTTATTTGTATGTGATGTTTACCTTGAAGATAAAATTGTAGCCGGTTTGCCTTTAGATGTGACACAGGGAATTCACAAGGTTTCTGAAATCCCTAATGCAAGATCTGCCTTCCTCATTAGTACGGGCATCCATATGGAGCAGACAGTCCATCTGTCTACACTGTAGCCTACAAAACAATAGGGACTTTATTAAAGAGAGTGCACAAAGAAATTTGCCACTGACCATTCCAACTTTTGAATCCCACGTTGTTCCCATGCCAATCCCACAAGTGCTTTCTTATGCTACCTCTGGATTTACAATATAGGCGCATTTCAACAATCTGTCAGTTAGGCACAAACTAGCTCATCAAAACTATATTCAATTCTTACAAGCTTTATTCAGTGCTCTGACTTCCAGTGGCACAGTTGGTACAGGGAGCATTATATTTTATTCAGGCTTCACTTTATTTATAAATAAAAATAAAAACAGGCACTCACCATCTGGTAGGATGTATAAATTATTAGTTTACTCAATAAGATTAATATAGTCAATACAATCTATATATATATATATATATATATATATATATATTTTTTTTTTTTATTTTAAATATCAATACACTGTAGATCAATAAAAATATCTATACACTGTAGATCAATAAAAACATATAGCCTCTAACTTCTAGTTTCTTGCACTGACAATTGAACTGACATATAATATGTGATACAATCAATATGTAAACCTTGTGCATAAATAGTTGCTATGTGCTCCTGAGATTATATACAGCTATGAAAAATCATATCGTAGATAGTGTTTCAAAAGTATAGTCACCACATTTCCTATGTGATTGGTGAAAAAATAAAATAAAAATATCCACAGTATTGGTAAAGAAATATAAGAAATATGCGGTGTGAATTTAGAAAAAAAGTGTCACAAAAATGAGGAAAATTATCCCGGTAATAGTCAGTATCAATTCGATGCCCCCAGTCAGTAGAGCTTTAGTTTCCCTGAGGGCTAGGTATTACTTGTAGGGCTAGCGTCTGAGGCATCCCCCTGATGCGCACCCTCTTACCTTACCCTTCCCCCGGTATGCTTTGGCTAAAGTTGTTCGGTTTGTACAGGCTCAGTACTTCTGTCTCTCGATATCTGTTGCCAAATACAGCGTGGGATATCCACCAGACCTCGATGGTAGGTTAGTCTCTCCGGACTGTATTGTGCGTAGTTCTCAGCGTCTCACGTAATCCTGCTCTGAAGTCTCAGGACCTTGCCGTGCCCGAGCTTCAACGTCCCAGCAACTATAGCGTTGTCACGTGGTGTTTCACATGAGTCAGAGCAAGTCAGGTGATGCAGCTTGCTCTCCAATAGATCTTATAGGCTCAGTCTTTGTGGTAAAAGACAGTGAAGATGGTAATAATATTGGATAGTCTATATAAGGTTTAAGGTGGGTAGTCTTTCTCTCCGAAACAGCCAGACGCATTTCGAGGCATAAACCTCTTCCTCAGTGGCTTCCGCAGCTAAGCTCTGTTCACTTGAATGGAGCTTAGCCGCGCCCACGCTAGTTGATACTAGTCTTGACGTCAGTGGGCCGGCGACCCGGCGGTAAACAGTGAGAAGGCCGCGGCGCTGCTGGAGCACCGCTGCCTTCTCAAACAGCTGATCGGCGGTCCCGGGTGTCGGACCCCCGCCAATCAGAAGCTGATGATCTATCCAGAGGATAGATCATCAGTTAAATGAAAGTGCAGAACCCCTCAACAGACAAATATAACTGTTATAAAGCAAATGTTGATCAGTTGTGTCTACAGAATAGATATGACTTTGGTTTACTACTTATCTTCAACCTTTAAGCACTACACAGGAATCAGGCCACTACCTCTTGTATTAGTCTCTGTTCAGTAGACTGCTGAAGCACAGGGATAAAGAGTCACCGATAAGAAAAACTGATGGGTCAGTCAAATCTGTATTCAAGAAACAAGCCAAGGTCAGGGCAGGCAGAGGTTGTGTAGTCTAAAGTTAGGCCGAGGGTCAAAGCAGGCAGCTCTGCTTAGGGTCAGTACGGAGATTAGGCAGAGGTCAGGTCAGGCAGCAAAGGGTCAAATCTGGAGACAGGCAAAAGTTGAAACATGGAATAGCAAGCAAGACAACCAGAACACCTTTGCAGGAAGCTATTGACAACCTCCTACAGGTTGGGACAGTCATAGGCTGGAGAAAATTAGGGTCTGTGCATTGACCCTTTAAGAAAAAAAGGAAATGTGCATGGCCCATTATGGGCAGAGTAGCAGGATGCAGACAGGATACAGGCCTTAATCTCCATGGAGTGGACGGAGCAGCACTACTCTGGCGGCCGGGCCCATTAAGCAGGAGGAGAGGAACCTGTGGGAGGAGAGGAACCTGCAGGAGGAATTCCATATCATACAAAGTATAGCACTCTGTAGGCCTGTCTCTTCTACAGGTCTTTGTTTCTTCTAAGAGGCACAGACTAGGTGTTTTTTTTTTTTTTACCCCTCATCTCAAGTTTGAACTCCCCTGTGGTATTCTGCTTCCATTGCCCTAGCTAATCCTTGAGGTGCTGTAGCCTTATTTTGTATCAGTTACGGGCAGGAATGAGTGTTAGATCTGTCTCTAGCAGCAGCACTGTCTCTCTTTTCAAGTCTCTGCTACCGCCTAACGCCACCGTGTTTCCCCAAAAGTCAGACACTGTCTTATATTTATTTTTCCTCATAAAAACACACTATGGCTTATTTTTAGGGGATGTCTTATAGCTTATTTATCAGCAATCCAGTGAGAACTGGGTCCAATCTGCACACTGATGCTGATGCTGATGCTAAGGAGACTTTTACTTTCACTTTCTCCCTCAGCTTGCTGTGCACAGACCGACTGGGACCTGACAGGGGGAGCCGACCGTGTTGATGGGGCTGCCCGCACCTCTCCTGTCACCTACAGATGTGGGGCAGATGAGACCGCACCTACAGCGGCTATCATGATGCAGCAGATGAGAAGGGCTGCCCGCGTCTTCTTTACCGCTCTGCGCCGGTACATAGCCACGCCCATCACTATGGCTTATTTTCGGGGTATATCTTATATTGAGCATATAAGCCGCAACTCTAGTAAATGCCCCCATAGTGCTCCTCTCCCCCCTCCTAGTGGCCCCCATAATGTACCAGTATAAAATGCCCCCTATATCGTGCCAGTAGCCATAGGGCCCCCCCTATCAAGTGCCAGTAGCCAGAGCCCCCCATCATGTGCCAGTAGCCACCAGTATTGACACAAAAAAAAACAAAAAAACACTTAAACTTACCTTCTTGGCAGCGATGTGATGCAGGCCTCTTCCGGCCTGTGTCCCATGCTGTACAGCTCAGGGCTCAGGCGGCGCGATGACGTCATTGCTCCACCTGCGCCGGCCTCTGATAGGCTGCAGGCACTAGGCCAGCAGCCTATCAGAGGAAGGGGAAGGGACACACCTCTCCCTCCCCTGCCCTGCTGCACAGCCATCTGTATCGCTGTCTTGAGGATGGCGATGCAGATGACTGGAGATGAGCGCTTCCACAATGGAAGCGCTCATCTCCGTGTGACTGTCACTGTCCTGCCTATAGTTAGTTGTGGGCCGGCGCGGGGGTGCCCCTAAGGACTCGGGGGCCCAGGGGCAATTGCCCCCCTTGCCTTTATGGAAGCGCCGGCCCTGCACAGTATGACATTAGAGATTGCCAATCTACAAATACCTCACCTCTGTATGTAGTAGCAAAATCCAGTCCAGGCCTTCACAATCCTAACGCTCCATATGGAGACTTTTTATATACCTGTGTGTGCCAGGGAGCCCAGGCAGCTCCAAAACTTGTCTGGAGAAATATTGGCAACACTACTGACATCTGAGGTGTCCTCTGTTATATGCTATCATTCAGACTATTGCATGTTTACTGAAGCGACACCCAAATGATCACCTGAGAAGGTCTAGTTCAGTGTTCTTCACATACTGTGCAGCTAATAAATGGAGATGATCACTTCAGAGCTCACCGGTATATTTTACAGTAGGGTACAGCAGATTGGTCAAACTTATCTGAGGAATTAGGTTAAATGTTCTGGTAACCTGCAGAGGAGCAGTGAGAATTGATTAAAGGGGTCATCTAGCATTTTACAAGCCTATCCTCAGATTAGGCCATCACTATCTGTTCAGCGGGGGTCCAACACCCCGCACCATCAGCTTTAGTACAGCTCAACATCCAAGCTACATACAGTATCTCTGTCCTCATATCTCGATCTACTGTCCATCAGGTATTCTTACAAGGGAGTAGAACTGCAGTAACCAGCTGCGACCACTACACAGTGGATGGAGCCGTTTAGCCTCTCTGCCAGCGCTAGTGATGATCTATCCCAGGGGTGGCCAACCTTACATACACAAAGACCCTAAAAAAAAAAAGTATGATTACCAGGAGCCACAGGCTATACATTTACACACAGTTACCGTATTTTTCACCCTACAAGATACACCTAGGTTTTAACAAAGAAAAATAAGATTAAAAAAATATATTTTTCATCTGATCTGAGGTCTGCTAAAAATATTTTTTCTTATTGTTCATTAGCAAATAAAAAATAAAAAATATATTTTTCATCAGACCTCAGATCAGACTCCTAAATCAGATCCCCAATCCTTATCTGACCTACAATAAGATCCCCAAACCTCATCAGACTTCCAAATCAAACCCCCCAAATCAGACCCCCAATGCTTGGATCAGACAACACAAATCAGACTCCCAGTGTCAGACCCTCAGTGCTCAGATCTCCCCCACATGCTCAGATCATTCCACTCATGCTCAGATCTCCCCCCTTCTCAGATCTGACCCCCCCATGCTCAGACCTGACCAACCCATGCTCAAACAAGACCGCCATGCTCAGATCTGCCCCCCATGCTCAAATCTGAAACCTCATGCTCAGATCAGACCCCCATTGCTCAGATCTGGACCCCCCCATGCTCAGATCAGACCCCCCATTTTCCAAATCAGGACACCCCCCCCCCATGCTCAGATCAGATCATTCTCAGTTCTATCATTTAAAAAAAAAATCCTCCCTCTCCTGATCAGGCACTGGGCTCCTGCTCGGTCGGGCACCTGCTACTCTGCAGGTCTGACATGCTCTCCACTGTGACCTGATGAGCGCAATGTCAGGTCATAGTGCGTGTCTCCACGTACTACGTTCTTACACTGTGTGCATCAGGACGTAGTGTAGAGTGAGCTGGAGCTGCAAAGTAGTAACAGTGCCTGATCAGGAAAAGAGATCTGAGCATGGGGTGGAGAATGCTTCCTGGCTTCACAGCTAGAGCCTCACTTGAAGAAGCAAAGAGCCGCATGTTGCTCAAGAGCCACAGGTTGGCCACCCCTGGTCTATCCTGAGGTTAAAGAGTCCAACCAGAAATAATTGTGCTTTTCTTGACTAGCGTCGACTCTTAATCACAAGCACCCCACAGTGTTTTCCTGTGCCAGGAATGCTCTATATATTTTAAGTTATTGCATATTTTTTAGGTATTTTATAACTAGCTAGATTTTTTGCTATGAATATATTCTAATTTATTTTAGTATCATGCAACAGGGTATCACTGAGTACTATTGTTTGTTTTTGGGGTTGCCAGTCCCTGTGTGTAACCCCCTTAACATTAAGGTGATCATACAGTGTTCCCCAGGGATCGTCGAAACCTGGCAGTAAGTGTTCATTTTTCCAGCAGCGCCACCACAGGTGAAATTAAGCATTACACAGTGTCCATTCAAAGTAATAGGTTGCCTTTGTAATGCAGGATAGAACAGGTCTTTGAGACGACTGTCCAATGTTTCACCCAAAATGTTTGTGAAAAATGATCTACAGAAGTGATCCTCTCAAGGAAGATGACCACTATATAGAGCAGGCATCCTCAAACTGCGTCCCTCCAGCTGTTGCAAAAAGTCCCAACATGCCCAAACAGCCTACAGGTATCAGCATACAGCAGGGTAGTGTGGGAGTTGTAGTTTTACAACAGCTGGAGGGCCGCAGTTTGAGGATGCCTGATATAGAGTATACAATAGAACTGAAAATCTGTCTGGAGGTGGTCCTTTGGAGAGGGTCACCATATGTGACATTCCCAGCAGGTAGGTCTTTCAGGTTTCATTAATTCTGCCTCAATTTGTGTTTTGCAGGAGAAGAAGAGGGTGCTAAGTGAGTAGACGGTATTCTCCACCATTCAGTAGAGTTATATCATCCGGATCTATCAGTTCTTGTTCTAGATGTTATGTGGCAATTTTTTAACCCAAAATAAGACAACCCAAATGGTCAAGTATCATAAAGACCAACTAACCATCTACAGTCCTCAGTTTGCCGACTGTCTGGAGCTGTCCAATAATGGGACCAAGTTACATATCCGGGACCTGAGGATGGAAGACACCGGGGTCTACACTGCCATAATAACCTTCAGAAATCATGAAATACATCATTGTTTATGGTATGTCCTCATGCTAAACCCATTCCATATTTTATTGTCTTTTCCTCATTATGATCCATTCTTGTTTTAATAAGATAAAAAGTAGGAGGAATGGACCAAAATAGCTAAAATGTGGAGGCAATCAACAAATGCCACCAGTGCACCCCTGCTCTTCTTCTGGTGGCCTCTGAGTACACTATTCATGTTCCTTATTTCACTATAACCATGTAATGAATGACGCCATTGTCATGGATGGGCTTTTGGACAGATAGTGGACTCATCACATTGCTTGAGGGCTAAACTCAAGGCTAGAGTCTAAGGGATTGTCCATTCTCATAAAAGGGAATTCAAGTTTTTTCCGTCGAGTGGACTCCAATAGCAACAGCTGTTCGCAAGTGGATATTAATTCCAAAGACAGGTCTCAGAATTTATAGGCAGAAGAGTAGTCTTACAAAATGGAGGTCAGGGCTGGGAAGCGGTTGTTATATAGAAATAAAGTAATTAAATCAGGAAAGGCAGTAATCAGATGTCCAGTGTGCGGTAGTCAAAGATCTGAGTAAAGAAAAATAAAGCAACTTAACAAATATCAATTGAACCAAAAAACTTTGTTGCTAAGCAGTGGACTAGCTAGGCCCCAAAGCCATGGGATCCCACAAGATCCCCCTCAAAATGCTAACCCTGACTGGGCTGCTAGGGAGGTGTGCCCAGCCACTTCTCACTTGACTTGTCACTGTGCCCTGTGTAGAAGGTGGAGGGGCAAGCCTTCAGGAAGAGCAAATCTTCAGTCCTACGGCCAACCTCTGGAGAGCTCAAAAATCTGCAAGCATAGAAGTTGACAGCCCTAGAACCCTAGTCCCTAGTCCTACTTGCCTGTAAGTAAGTATGCCACAGTTGCTAAAGTAAAGTTTGAAAATTTCAGAGCCAGCAGGAGAAAAGAGAAAAGACCAGATTGGGACCAGAAAGCGTTAGAGGATTCGTAAGGGGACTTGTGTCTTCTTTTGTTATTTTTCCTGCATAGACAATCCCAAATTTTTTTCAGTTCTTGAAAACTCAGCAGATATGTTGATGGAGAATGTGGTTTGACTATTGGCTATGCCAATCAAGAAGAGTCCCTAAAAAATTGTGATAGATCGTGTGGTCAGTACCTGGTGTTTTCATAACCAACATGGTTTTCTCATTTCAGAGTCAGTTCCCGCTCCGGCTATATGGACTAAAGTGATGCCAAACACAAAAATCCAATGTAATGTGACTCTCCGTTGTGTCGGATATTTTTTTCATATAAGATATGAAATCATAAAAATGATGATTTCATATTTTTTATGAAAAATTTTAAATTTAATTGGCGGACATATAAACACCAGTTCTTTTATTGATGAGATCTAAAGTAAATTTGTGCAGCTAATGAAACAGGGTGCAATTAATTATATAAAATATAATTTATTATAAATACAAGCAGTAAAAATGGCATACAAATGAATACAAGGATAATATCAAAATTGACCACAAGATGGTTCTCCAGCGTTTATGCCGGGCTCACTTAATTTACTACACCAAGTACTATACAATACTACTTTTTTCTTTTATCAAATTATTACCGATTAATGTACTGGTTATCAAAATATTATAATGCAACAACAACAAAAAACGATATAAATGAATCTGTGGAAAATCCCTTATGCTCAATCAAAGAATATGGCAGTAAGAGACACTTTATAAATATGCCCGTTGGCCTAACTACGGATAATAAAATCCGATCAGAGATCCCACTCTGATAGCAATATTACAGGAATTCTAATGATGTGCACGTTCATTAAAATTTCCCATAAAATTATTGTTTTAACACTGTTGACCCACTAATAATGGGGTCTCAACTATATGCCAATTGGAGCGATTCATAATTACTGCAAATGAAATAAATGATACATTACCCCTGGCTTTGGGATAAAGAGCTTTTAAAAGGGACCCAGCTTTCCAAAATCTAGATCTGTCCCGTTCTGTGGTATGTTCCTGACGTGTGAAGTGATGCTGATGAATGAATCTGAAGTGATCTCCTCTGATCTCCAAAAACTGGATCAGATATTCTAATCCTTATTTATGCCCATCCCCTCTTGGATTAGGGATTTCCAATTAGATAAAGTGGGTGTCATGTATGTTAAACATGGGGATGATGTCATTTAATTGGCATTCCTTAGAAACTTCTGCCCATCTACCACTTGATGGCACTGTTGTATCATATAACAATTTTAAATATTTTAAGAATTAACACATATATATTGCTTTATTACACCACTTAAACTTTGACCTTTTCCACCTTTTCCACCTTAGATCAATTAGGAGGGACTTTTTCTGACACTTTGCTCAGACTGACTGGCGGTATTAGAAGTTTTCCTAATCCCTGAATTTATGGGGCAGATAAGAGTATAATGGTCCTTATAAAGTTTTCTCCTGGCTTGTGTATCCTAACTGTCTCAGCTATTGAGTAATGATGTTTGAAATAACATCAGCTCCTCTGAATAGACCCTATTTAAGAAAATTCAACTTAAACGCTCTCTATATCCCCTAGAATATATTCTCTCAGTGAGATACACATACATTAATAATATTTGGTTATAATACATCAATATTGCATAGTATATATGAATCATTAACAAGTTCAAATGCTAAATAAATGCACACAGGAATATATATATATATATATATATATATATGTGAATATATGAATAGATATCTATTCCACACCAGATGTGTTTTATGGACGTCTCTTATCAGATCATGGTTTAGCCATGAGACACCCATTGTTCCTCAGACAGACATGTTTAGAGAAACCAGTGTAGATAAATCCATGTCTCTAAACAATAATACGAAGTATAGTCTTCTCTATATATTCACATTTAACACATTGAACTTGCCATGAACCCATCTTGGTTTTTTTCAGGTTCATGCTGATCACATGCTGTTAAAGGCAATGATCATCCATATTGAATATAGTATCATCAGATACATTGTACACTTATGAAAATGCACAACAAATCCCCCTTCATTCCAAAATGTTCCATAAAATGTGAATGTATTTGGAATGTTTAAAAGGGCTTTTCATATATATTCTTCAATGCGTAGACTTGGCTTATAATGTTCCAACCAGAGCTTGGCTAAAGTTCTTCTGGAGAACCTTATCTAACGCATGACTTGGATGGTCAACAAACTCAACCATCCCATAGATCCTGCAAAACAGGATATACGTTCGATAAAGGTTTGTTTTGATTCTCCATCTCCACATGAATGATTAATAGGTTCCTTTTCAATGAACCAACTTCAAGTTCCAATGTCTTGATAGAGATGGAATCGGCAACTGTCACACTGGTAGTAATAATAGTGCCCACTACGTCAAATATTATGGCGGCTACGATTGCAAAAACATGAATCGCTTTGGTCTGTAGAAAACTGTTCTCTGGTCAAGGTCTTCCTTGCTTGTTCCAGGATCTGCGTAATCCGTTCTTGGAAATATCCGATGTACATCTGATACCAGGATTGGAGCTCCGGCGACAGGATCTCATACACGTTGAGGTTTTTTTCGACGAATACGCGAGGGTCCAGGCTGATGTAGACCTTCTGGGATAATATCCTCTTGTTCGTCAAGATGAACCCCGTGGTGTCCTGTAGCATGATTCCGGACGAAGGACCTGGCACAGCAATCGGCTCAGCATGGAACTCCTTCCCCAAGATCAGGACGACGTAGATAATGGCAATCATCTTTGATGACATCTTACGCCTATAAAATATTGTATGACAGATATGAGTACATACATTTTTTTTAACTTTATCCTGCAAGAAAAGAGTTACTAATACCATATACCTCTGATTGGCATAAGTTCTTTTCTTGGACAGAGTAAGTTCTGGTTTCAGAGGGAGACATTTTGTTACAGAGGAAACATCAGGATGGGTTAGTATGAGTTAAAGATGTACAATAACAGATAACACTTTTCAGTTCATACGATACCAATCCTTATTTCTGTTTTTAGCTGGAACCGTAAAGTCTCTTCACCTCTTTTCATCCAACTCCTTCAATCTCTCGAAGGATTTTGATCTTGTAGACCACTGGAGATAATTTGTCAGTGATGACATAGGGACCTTTCCAGGAAGGTAGGAATTTTCTCTCTTTCACTTGATCCCGAGCGAAGTTATAGAGATATACCTGATCGGAAATTTGATACTCCTTCTGTGTAGTCTTCAGATCGTAGTATGTCTTAGCACTCACTGCGGCTTTCTCTATATTCTGCTGGGCGAACGCAAAAGCATGCTAAAGGTGCTTGCGTAAATTTTCCACATACTGATACGATGTTGTAGCATTGATTAAGTTATGGTCCGTTGTTCTGTAAAGTAAATGCTGGGGTAACACCATCTTCCTTCCCGTGATCATCTCGAAGGGAGAAAGCTTAGTTGCTGCACTTGGGGTGGATCTGATGGCCATAAGCACTAAAGGCAACTTGACATCCCAGTCCTTACCAGATTCATTGACAAACTTTATCAGGATGTTCACAATGGACTGGTTATACCGTTCTACTCCACCACTAGAGGCTGGTCGATAAGCTATGTGTAGCTTCCTCTTTATCCCCAGGATTTCCCACATCTTTGTCATCACCTCACTGGTGAAGTGACTTCCACGATCGGATTCGATGCGCTGGGGAAGACCAAATCTAGAAAATACGTGGTTAATGAGCAGAGATGCACATACGCTTGAACTGCATGTTTTGCACGGCAAGCATTCCACCCATTTGGTGAACAGACAAGTTACGGTTAACATATACTTGTTTCCTTTTGATGAGGTTGTTACTGGTCCAATGAAGTCAATTTGGATGTCTGACCATGGCATGGACATCCCCCTTTTCAACAGCGGTGCCCGATGAGTGGGTCCTTGTGGCTGGAATTGAGGGCAGATTAGACATCCCTGACAATATGTTCGCACATCTTGTAACATATGCGGCCAATAAGCGTAGTCCCGTAGTAACTCGTACGTTATTTTCTCACCTCGATGACCAGCTGTTGGGGCATCATGTGCATGTTGCAACATCAGACCTCGGTATGCTGCAGGTACTACCCATTGCGTGATACCGTACTTCGAGGTTCTTATCAGCAAGCCATCCTGTAATGAGAATTGGGACTTACCTTTCATCAAAATTCATAACTCCTCCTTACCCACACAGTCTTTCGTGGTTATGGGATAGTTGTGTGGATCCTCAATGTGCTTATAAAAGAGACCAATAATTGGATCCCCCTTTTGGCTTGCAATGAGATCCTCACTAGGGGAATCTTGGCTCCACTACGCCACATTGGCTTCAGCTCCCTTTTGGGCCTGACTCCTTGTCATAGCATCCACTTGGATGTTTGACAAAAACAGGGGGTGCATCGGGATCTGTCTGGATTCTTGTAACGTGTAGGTCTGTTTCCCCACAGTCATAAGAATCCTTGGCGAACATCTCCTGGAACTCTGCGAAGAGCTCCTTTAGCCGTTGACGCTTCGACACGTCGGAGCATGCGTCAGCCATGGAGATTCGTTCTTCCACCCGCTTCTGAAATTCTGGGAAAATCTCAGGCTGACTTAACTCGTAAGCTTCTTCAAGCTCACTAGTTAAATCATTCTGGGTGTAGCGTACCTTATCCTTTCCTTGCTGGTATGATTCATACTCTTTTTCATCAATCTCATGGTTGAAAACCAATAATGACTCTTCGATGTGGCATGTACCTTCTTCAGAGCTGAAAGGATAAACAGAATGGATGTTAAATAACCCCTCAGGGGTTGAGGAAAAATATTGTTCCGCTGTTTGTTCCTCTGTCAGGTATTCATCAGGAATTATTCCAATAACATCATTTTGGAATCCAAATGTGTAGTATTCCGAATCCATAGCTAAACCAATTACGGTGTCCTTTTGTAGGGATTTGCTATGGGGAACCATGTTATGAATTACCATATGTAACGGATCCTGATGGATATTTATCAGTGGAGTAGGCTTTACCTTTAGGCCGAGTTGCTGCATTCTGTTGGATAAACAGATCAATGCGTCTGCGTTCTTCAGCTTCTGTCCCTTCTTTACTTTAATGGGGAGAAGAAATGGTTTGCATCCTTCAGGAATTTCAACTTCCGCAGCAACCATGATACTTACGGCATAGGGCATCTGTTGTCCCCATTGTAAGGCTTGTTCTTCATCCTGGAACCCCTCTGGGTTTCCTGGCAATCTGGACTATAAGGTGTTATTCACCATGTCAATCTGTACGGCAAATCAGTGCAGAAGGTCATTACCTATATACATTTGATACCGTGGTTCATTTATCACGATGAAAATGTTCTCCGTAGTTTTACTTCCTATGGAGATAGATAAAACGCATCTTGCAACCACATTATGACTCTGGGAATCTCCATCCAGATCATGAACCCATTGGTTCTGTGGAGAGAAACTTTTAATCATTTTAGGATTGGTGATCTGTTTTAAGAGTCCTAGGCTTATGTAACTTGCTTCGGATTTCAAATCCAACTTGGCATATTTCACCTGGGCTATATTGTTTACCTGTACGGGAATCAATAAATTGTCATTAACCTTTTCAATCCGTACCATCAATTGAATGTGCCTGGTCAGGTCCATGACTTCTTGATTCCCCCTTTCAAGAAAAATGGTTAATATATCATCATCCAGAGTTACCTTTTTGATTTTGTCCCTCTGGATGGTAATGATGTAAGCGGCACCATTGACATCTTCCTCAGGCTTACCATTCTTCAGGATTGTGACCTCCGGTATTTGATTGTTCCTGAAATGCACTTCAATAGAGTTAGGTTTCTCTTCAACCACATGACAACTGTGTTGTGCTTGTGTGTTGCAAGAGTATTCATAGGCAATGGGTGCCTTCACCTGAGTCCATACTGCTTCATTAATGAAATCAACTATGGGACTCAATCTTTTTAATAAATCGATTCCTATGATCATCTGATCATATGGAAGATCCACAATCAATGTGGGATGTCTAATTGTCTTCTTGCCAATCTTAAATGTCAACCAGGATGTTCCTTTTACCTGTAAGGCATCTCCACCCACACTTATCAAAGAGCCATCAAATGACCTTAATCGTGGCTTCTTTGATGTTAAATCCGAAACCTGTTGGAAATAAGTGTAAGATAAAATGGTGGCTTGTGATCCAGTGTCTATTAATCCTTTGATTGGTCCGATAAGTTCATTTTGGAGATATATCTCCTCTCCACAAAGTACCGGCCATCCACCTGTAACAAATCACAGAGAAAGTTAGGATGTTTACCCATCTGCTCTCTGAGAGGTTGACCTCTTTGCAGCTCCGTGACCTCTGCATTCCTGAGTCTCCCAGGACAAGCTTGAGGAGCAGCGTTAGCCCCCTCCTTTGGGACAAGCCGTGTGACACCACCACAAGTCACAGCTGGCTCACGGCTAGATGCTGGAACGATGGGATTACACACTGGAACAGACATCTGGTCATATGAATTGACATCATTAGACTGCAAGACAAATTACATATTAGACATTTCCCTCCTGGCCCTAATTTCAGGGTTAAGGGTACTGCAAGGAAACATAGAAATAGGAATCACATCAGATTCTACCACAATCAACTTAATATCCTTACAGTGGCCTAGGTTCTGAACCGGCCCAATCTGCTTTATGATGTTAAATTGCTAGGACCGGCAGTTGCCCCTAAAAAAGGATTAGGCTGTTTTTCTGGGGATGACTGGGACAACTTACTTACCATGTTGCTCAGCTGGGCCACTTGCTCTACCAGCTGATCAAACCTGTTTGGTCTGGGCACATTTTGGCTTTGTTGGGCACCCTGGTTATTGGTAGGTGACCTACTTCTGGGTGAATTCAGGATTCCTGCCTATCTTCCCTCTGTTGTCTGGGCCTATTATCCCAACATCTATATCCCTTGGGACCGCTATTGCAATAGAGACGGTAGTTAGACTTCCATTACCTGAACTATTCCCTTCTGATCCATTATTATTTTGGGGTTTGGTCTGTTTGGGCGGTCCTACCTGTTGTTGCTGGGCTTGTTGAGAAAGTCTTGTAGACTGAAGGAACCTTCGTGGCTGGCTTTCAAATCCCAAGCTAGAGTTTATCTTAGCTTCAGCTACCTTTTGCTCTGGGAATTTTTTAAACCTTTTCTCACCTGTTGCATGGCACTCACTGATATTATACAGCGTGGTGGCAGCCGTCACCAACCTATCCAAGGGAGCATCAATATCTAGATCTCTGGCTAAGTTAAGTTTGATCTGGGTTGGCATCATAGAATAACTGTTTGAATTCTTCAGATTCCCAATTTGGGGATCTATATGCCAACACATAGGCATTTTTGAGGACAGAGAGGAATTCACGGGGACTCTGATTGGGTCTACACGTAAGGCTATATATGTCCCGCATTGCAGCAGTAGTGGTTCGGTATGGTCCGAATTCCAATTTAACCTCATGCAAAACACTTGGCCAATCTTGTACGCCTCTCTCCTTAAAGGATGTAAGGTAATGACGATATTTATCATCAAATGCCCATGGAAGGAATCTGATCCGGTCAGCATCAGAGTATAACTTTAAAGAATCCATAGTGGATTCATACAGTTCTAAGTGATTGGCTATCTGAGAAGAACCTTTCTTGGAAAATTTGGATACTGTAGTATTTAAAAACTTAATTATGCTGGAGGAGCTCTGATCCTTTTCTGAATATTGGGAATTTTTCTTCCTAGAAACGACCTCAACATATTTTGGGCGACTGTGATTCTGTGGCAAGGAATAAGTCACACGCTACCCAACATCACTATCAGACTCACATGCACTTTCACAACTTTCATTAAACTTATATCGCACAGGTGATTTAACCCTAACCCTAACATGTCTATCTAGGGGAATATGAGGAGAGACACTTCTAGGGGCTTCCGTGTTATCGGCACCTAGTAAGGCGGTTACAGTTTGGAATGCCCGACTCAATTGGATTAATGCCTCCTGTTTAATCATGCCAACACTTTCAGGTTGCTGAGTGTTTTGGATGGGGTCTGCTTTAAAAGCATGTGATGACATGTCTGGATATTGGGGAGTAAGAAATGGAGGGTCAGGAGATCTCACAGTGTTAGATGGATCCCTTTCAGCATTGACTATATTATATGGTCTGGAGTACTGGAGATATAAATCCTCTAAATCACTTTTTGCCTTTTGGTATGGATCATGGCTGTGACTAAGGTTGCACTCTAAGTCTTTGATCTTCGCTTCTGCGGATTTTAGTTCTGATTCCATCTTGGATACAGATATTTTTGTACCCATTATAGACTCATACCTAACTTTAGAAAGAGTACTGACTGCCAACAATGCATACAAAACAGGTGGCAATGCACATAAGAGGTGTTGGTCCCTCTTGGTATTATCATTTGCCAAATCCATATATGTCAGGTATCTATCAACCATGCCACTTAACTTCCATATAGCCACACGTTCTTCATAGGCTCTTGTCTGCAGCTCATTAGTCCATTCATCTATATTTTTATCAAACTTCAAACGGGAATAAACATAATTGATAACCTTAGAGATTATCTTTCCTGGGTCAGATGGACTATCTCGCTGGGGCCTCCAAAATATGTCGGGTATTTTTTTCATATAAGATATGAAATCATAAAAATTATGAATTTTAAATGTAATTGGCGGACATATAAATGCCAGTTCTTTTATTGATGAGATCTAAAGTTAATTTGTGCAGCTAATGAAACAGGGTGCAATTAATTATATAAAATATAATTTATTATAAATACAAGCAGTAAAAATTGCATACAAATGAATACAAGGATAATATCAAAATTGACCACAAGATGGTTCTCCGAAGTTTATGCCGGGCTCACTTAATTTACTACACCAAGTACTATACAATACTACTTTTTTCTTTTATCAAATTATTACCGATTAATGTACTGGTTATCAAAATATTATAATGTAACAACAACAAAAAAACAATAGAAATGAATCTATGGAAAATCCCTTATGCTCAATCAAAGAATATGGCAGTAAGAGACACTTTATAAATACGCCCGTTGGCCTAACTACGGATAATAAAATCCGATCAGAGATCCCACTCTGACAGCAATATTACAGGAATTCTAATGATGTACACGTTCATTAAAATTTCCCATAAAGTTATTGTTTTAACACTGTTGACCCACTAATAATGGGGTCTCAACTATATGCCAATTGGAGCGATTTATAATTACTGCAAATTAAATAAATTATACATTACCCCTGGGTTTGGGATAAAGAGCTTTTAGAAGGGACCCAGCTTTCCAAGATCTAGATCTGTCCCGTCCTGTGGTATGTTCCTGACGTGTGAAGTGATGCTGATGAATGAATCTGAAGTGATCTCCTCTGATCTCCAAACACTGGATCAGATATTCTAATCCTTATCTATGCCCATCCCCTCTTGGATTAGGGATTTCCAATTAGATAAGGTGGGTGTGACGTATGTTAAACATGGGGATGATGTCATTTAATTGGCATTCCTTAGAAACTTCTGCCCATCTACCACTTGATGGCACTGTTGTATCATATAACAATTTTAAATATTTTGAGAATTAACACATATATATTGCTTTATTACACCACTTAAACTTTGACCTTTTCCACCTTTTCCACCTTAGATCAATTAGGAGGGACTCTTTCTGACACTTTGCTCAGACTGACTGGCGGTATTAGAAGTTTCCCTAATCCCTGAATTTATGGGGCAGATAAGAGTATAATGGTCCTTATAAAGTTTTCTCCTGGCTTGTGTATCTTAACTGTCTCAGCTATTGAGTAATGATGTTTGAAATAACATCAGCTCCTCTGAATAGACCCTATTTAAGAAAATTCAACTTAAACGCTCTCTATATCCCTTAGAATATATTCTCTCAGTGAGATACACATACATTAATAATATTTGGTTATAATACATAATAGTATACAGTACAGACCAAAAGTTTGGACACACCTTCTCATTCAAAGAGTTTTCTTTATTTTCATGACTATGAAAATTGTAGATTCACACTGAAGGCATCAAAACTATGAATTAACACATGTGGAATTATATACATAACAAAAAAGTGTGAAACAACTGAAAATATGTCATATTCTAGGTTCTTCAAAGTAGCCACCTTTTGCTTTGATTACTGCTTTGCACACTCTTAGCATTCTCTTGATGAGCTTCAAGAGGTAGTCACCTGAAATGGTTTTCACTTCACATCGTGTGCCCTGTCAGGTTTAATAAGTGGGATTTCTTGCCTTATAAATGGGGTTGGGACCATCAGTTGCGTTGTGGAGAAGTCAGGTGGATACACAGCTGATAGTCCTACTGATTAGACTGTTTGAATTTGTATTATGGCAAGAAAAAAGCAGCTAAGTGAAAGAAAAATGAGTGGCCTTCATTACTTTAAGAAATGAAGGTCAGTCGGTCCGGAAAATTGGGAAAACTTTGAAAGTGTCCTCAAGTGCAGTCACAAAAACTATCAAGCGCTACAAAGAAACTGGCTCACATGCGGACCGCCCCAGGAAAGAAAGACTAAGAGTCACCTCTGCTGCGGAGGATAACTTCATCTGAGTCACCAGCCTCAGAAATCGCAGGTTAACAGCAGCTCAGATTAGAGACCAGGTCAATGCCACACAGTTCTAGCAGCAGACACAACAACTATTAAGAGGAGACTGTGTGAATCAGGCCTTCATGGTAGAATATCTGCTAGGAAACCACTGCTAAGGACAGGCAACAAGCAGAAGAGACTTGTTTGGGCTAAAGAACACAAGGAATGGACATTAGACCAGTGGAAATCTGTGCTTTGGTCTGATGAGTCCAAATTTGAGATATTTGGTTCCAACCACCGTGTCTTTGTGCGACACAGAAAAGGTGAAAGGATGGACTCTACATGCCTGGAGGAGGAGGTGTGATGGTGTGGGGGTGCTTTGCTGGTGACACTGTTGGGGATTTATTCAAAATTGAAGGCATACTGAACCAGCATGGCTACCACAGCATCTTGCAGCGGTATGCTATTCCATCCGGTTTGCGTTTAGTTGGACCATCATTTATTTTTCAACAGGACAATGACCCCAAACACACCTCCAGGCTATGTAAGGGCTATTTAACCATGAAGGAGAGTGATGGGGTGCTGCGCCAGATGACCTGGCCTCCACAGTCACTGGACATGAACCCAATTGAGATGGTTTTGGGTGAGCTGGACCACAGAGTGAAGGCAAAAGGGCCAACAAGTGCTAAGCATCTCTGGGAACTCCTTCAAGACTGTTGGAAGACCATTTCAGGTGACTACCTCTTGAAGCTCATCAAGAGAATGCCAAGAGTGTGCAAAGCAGTAATCAAAGCAAAAGGTGGCTACTTTGAAGAACCTAGAATATGACATATTTTCAGTTGTTTCACACTTCTTTGTTATGTATATAATTCCACATGTGTTAATTCATAGTTTTGATGCTTTCAGTGTGAATCTACAATTTTCATAGTCATGAAAATAAAGAAAACTCTTTGAATAAGAAGGTGTGTCCAAACTTTTGGTCTGTACTGTATATGAATCATTAACAAGTTCAAATGCTAAATAAATGCACACAGGAATATATATATATATATATATATATATATATATATATATATATGTATGTATATATGTGAATATATGAATAGATATCTATTCCACACCAGATGCGCTTTATGGACGTCTCTTATCAGATCATGGTTTAGCCATGAAACACCCATTGTTCCTCAGACAGACAAGTTTAGAGAAACCAGTGTAGATAAATCCATGTCTCTAAACAATAATAAAAAGTATAGTCTTCTCTATATATTCACTTTTAACACATTGAACTAGCCATGAACCCATCTTGTTTTTTTTCAGGTTCATGCTGATCACATGCTGTTAAAGGCAATGATCATCCATATTGAATATAGTATCATCAGATACATTGTACACTTGAAAATGCACAACAGTTGTTCTGTCTAATCAAATGCATCAGATTTCAACTATTCTTGGATATACAGACCACAGGACCCTGGGAACAAGGATATACATAGTACTGGAAGCTCCATCCAGATATCACTACCACCAGGACATGAAAGTCACGTGTATAGTTCAGAACCCAGCTGATCAGAAGAACATCTCTATCAGCGTGAAATCCTGCTTCTCAACAGATGGGTATACATACATACCAGATCACCAGGACACGGAAGTAATGTCCCCAACAGACCAAAAGAATGTCTCCTTTTAATGTCCCTCATGTCTGCCTTGCCCTAATTAATAAAAAAGTCATGAAACATTCCATAATCCTTTAAAAATAAAGTTCATCCTTTTTTTATTTTAAATAAAATTCATCATTTTTTTTATTTTTATTTTTTTAAATAAAGCTTCACTTTTAACTAACGTTTTCTCTATTGGTGAGAAGTGGGAAATCTAGAACATACTGTACTGGACAGCTCTGCAGGAACATTAGGGAGCTCTCAGAAAAAGAAGAGAGTTCCTGGACTCCTGGTAAAGAAGGAAAATCACTGATTATGGGGTCGGTGATCTTGCCTGAGTTGCTGTTAACAGCATTTAGAGATTTGCTTTATAGCAGCCACATAGACCATAAACACAATGGACAGAAGATGGTGATTGATGTCTATGGAAGAAGAGTGTTGTGGGCATGCCCTGTGACTTATGCAAGTGTCATTGTGCAGGGAGGGGGAGTAGATAAGCTGTGACATCCCCTATTGCAAATGGTGGACCTTGTGTTATCTATATATAAATATATTTCATTATAATGCTTCCTTTAATGATAATGAGATGACTGCTGAAAAGTGATCTGTACAGAACAGGAAGTGTCAGGGGATTGATTATTAGGCTCAGTGTGAAAGATTGACTTGAACATTAGGTTATTTTCTGATGACCATTTTATACTTAATTTCCACTGCGGGTTTGGTCAAGTGTTCTCTCAGAAAATTGGCCATTCCGTAAATCATAAACATAAGAATCCAGGAAGCTGAGGTGAGGAGCTGCTTGTGACTGTCCCTGTATCAACGTGGGACATAGTGGCAACCATGTGGTCACTGGTGCTCTACACTTCCTGACCATGAAAAGAGCAGATCTACAGAAAGAGAAAACTTCTTCTTTTGACTATAGAGACGCTACTTTGTGGAGAACATTCTCTGCATGTCATGGACAGATACAAGGTCCCTAGATACAGTCTGTGAGGCCTCCACCAAACAACACCCCATATCCGAGCTCCAGGCATGTCATAGAGCTTGGCCTTTAATGACAGATCCTACACTGAGAACATTGGATCTTCCTAGTTTTATGGAATATCTTTATATTCCTGACTGCCGTCTGCAGAATACAAGTTGTACATAATGTTCTGCATGTCCTTACAGATGTACCTTATCATCGTAACGTCTCCCATGATGCTTCACTCACAGCATTAGGCGTTGTCTTTTTTATTCTCCTCCTGACTGCACTGCTCATTAGAATGTGGATGGAAGGAAATAAAGGTAAAAATAATAAATATTCACAGTTCTGTAGACCTCAGGTAAAACTTACCCTGCTTGTTCAGTATCTGCAAAGAGTTTTGTTGACTTATAGTCTGGGAGGTGTCATAATTACCCCAGGCACAGTCATCTGATAAAGAAATGACTCCCTGTTTTCATGACAATCAGCAGAATAGTGAGTACAGCTCTGGGGTCTAATATACAGTACAGACCAAAAGTTTGGACACACCTCATTCAAAGAGTTTTCTTTATTTTCATGACTATGAAAATAGAAGATTCACACTGAAGGCATCACAACTATGAATTAACACGTGGAATTATATACATAACAAAAAAGTGTGAAACAACTGAAAATATGTCATATTCTAGGTTCTTCAAAGTAGCCACCTTTTGCTTTGATTACTGCTTTGCACACTCTTGGCATTCTCTTGATGAGCTTCAAGAGGTAGTCACCTGAAATGGTCTTCCAACAGTCTTGAAGGAGTTCCCAGAGATGCTTAGCACTTGTTGGCCCTTTTGCCTTCACTCTGCGGTCCAGCTCACCCCAAACCATCTCGATTGGGTTCAGGTCCGGTGACTGTGGAGGCCAGGTCATCTGGCGCAGCACCCCATCACTCTCCTTCATGGTTAAATAGCCCTTACATAGCCTGGAGGTGTGTTTGGGGTCATTGTCCTGTTGAAAAATAAATGATGGTCCAACTAAACGCAAACCGGATGGAATAGCATGCCGCTGCAAGATGCTGTGGTAGCCATGCTGGTTCAGTATGCCTTCAATTTTGAATAAATCACCAACAGTGTCACCAGCAAAGCACCCCCACACCATCACACCTCCTCCTCCATGCTTCACGGTGGGAACCAGGCATGTAGAGTCCATCCGTTCACCTTTTCTGCGTCACACAAGGACACAGTGGTTGGAACCAAAGATCTCAAATTTGGACTCATCAGACCAAAGCACAGATTTCCACTGGTCTAATGTCCATTCCTTGTGTTCTTTAGCACAAACAAGTCTCTTCTGCTTGTTGCCTGTCCTTAGCAGTGGTTTCCTAGCAGATATTCTACCATGAAGGCCTGGTTCACACAGTCTCCTCTTAACAGTTGTTCTAGAGATGTGTCTGCTGGTAGAACTCTGTGTGGCATTGACCTGGTCTCTAATCTGAGCTGCTGTTAACCTGCGATTTCTGAGGCTGGTGACTCGGATGAACTTATCCTCCACAGCAGAGGTGACTCTTGGTCTTCCTTTCCTGGGGCGGTCCGCATGTGAGCCAGTTTCTTTGTAGCGCTTGATGGTTTTTGTGACTGCACTTGGGGACACTTTCAAAGTTTTCCCAATTTTTCGGACTGACTGACCTTCATTTCTTAAAGTAATGATGGCCACTCGTTTTTCTTTACTTAGCTGCTTTTTTCTTGCCATAATACAAATTCTAACAGTCTATTCAGTAGGACTATCAGCTGTGTATCCACCTGACTTCTCCACAACGCAACTGATGGCCCCAACCCAATTTATAAGGCAAGAAATCCCACTTATTAAACCTGACAGGGCACACCTGTGAAGTGAAAACCATTTCAGGTGACTACCTCTGAAGCTCATCAAGAGAATGCCAAGAGTGTGCAAAGCAGTAATCAAAGCAAAAGGTGGCTACTTTGAAGAACCTAGAATATGACATATTTTCAGTTGTTTCACACTTTTTTTGTTATGTATATAATTCCACATGTGTTAATTCATAGTGTTGATGCCTTCAGTGTGAATCTACAATTTTCATAGTCATGAAAATAAAGAAAACTCTTTGAATGAGAAGTGTGTCCAAACTTTTGGTCTGTACTGTATATAGTGAGGTCCAGGCAGGAAAAGGCAGGGCAGTGTAATCCAGGAGGCTAGTGAGTGCAGACTAGCCAGCCTGAAGGTCCTAAGTCAAGCAAGCTCAGAAGTTGCTCCACCAGGAGAAGGGTTTGCCTCCTGAGAAACCAAGTTCCCATAACAAAGTAGAGCAGAGCCAGTATCCCAGCCAGACAAGAGAGCTGAATGGCAGAAGGATTATTTGGGAAAGCAAGGATATATACCTGAGGAAGTTTTCTACCAAGGATAAAGCCAGCATTAGGGCATACGGGCCTTGGGATTAAGACGGACAGGATTTCTGAGGAAAAGTGCACAGGATTTCTGAGGAAAAGGTGCAGCCTGGTCTGTAAGTGTTGTTTTTACCCTCTGAGTATCTTGCAAGAACATTGTGCCTGCCGTTTATGAAAACCTGCTTATTATTGCTACTGCTATGTGGAACTGAACCCAGAATGTACAAAATTAACTGTTTCCAGTAAAGGAAGTTTTGGTTCACCACAACAACGTGTTCCTCAATTATTCCTATCATCCAAATCGGTGTGCCACCGTTACAGGCACTGGCGTCACCAACCTTAAAGGGACCTTGCCCCGGCACATTAAACACCTGCAACATCCAGAGCACCTCATCTCCCATCTGGCCTGGTCCCTATACACAGAGAGTGCCCCAGAGGTCTCCTGTGCCAGCCTCTCCATCACTGCTGTACGCCCGCCCAGGGTCTTCCAAGAAACTGTGAGTAACCCAGAGCAACCGTCGTTTGCCTAAATAACCGTGACCTCACCATCGCAATACCCTGCAGGGCTGCGTACTGCACAACTCCCAGCATGTCCAAGCCATTATTATTTAATATCAGAGCACATTTTACAGGGGGACGTATAAGAGGATGGGACTACATTTCCCAGCAGGTCCAAGCCGTTATTATGTAATATCGGAGTACATTATAAAAGGAAGTATAAGAGGAGAGGACTACAACTCCCAGCATATCCAGGGTGTTGTAATGTACCCTGTTATTACATAATAATGGCCTGGACATGCTGAGAGTTGTAGTCATCTCCTCATACCTCTTCTTGTAATGTACTCTATTACATAACAGGAGGTATAAGAGGAGAGAACTACAACTCCCAGCACTTTCTGAGCACTTACATGGAATCCTTCACTTCTTCCCATGCATCACTGGTCTTCTTCTTCATTACTTCACTGCACTGCTTAGCTCTGCCTACTGTTCTGGTCACATGATTGTGAGGTCATGGCAGGTCCTTCATCCCCCTCTTCTCTGCTGAGCTCCACCTCCTGCAGATGACATCATGGCAGGTCCTACAGCTCCAGTAGAGGGTGCTGTCAGTTTGCAGAGTGTTATGTGTACAGGGAGGGGGCCTTCACTACTGCATTGAAAAAGTGCAGCTTTTCAGGAACAGCAGCACTGAAGCAGGGGGCCCCTTAGAGGATGGGGGCCCTGGGCAATTGCCCAGTTTGCTTCCCCCACCCCTAACGCCAGCCCTGCATAGCAGGCAGGTCCAAAATTGTTCATCAAGACTTCTACTTAATGAGGATCTCCACAAGAGCATGAGAATCATATCTTGTCATCATCACCGCTGTTTCTTACTAAATGTTTGCCCCGGACACAGAAGACTTTATCATTGGGTTATGGACAAAGGTGATGGACAAAGGTGAAACTTTGAGGCTGTATTTTCCCATGGTGGCCTCACCCTGCTGACCTGTGGTGGCTAATGGCCACACGAATCCACAGGTCAATGGAGGTCTAACTCATGCAGACTATTTGATAGGGCCCAAAGAACAATTATTTAGTAGTAAGTGGCTGTGCTGCAGATGGGTGTAATGAACCCTGCGCCCTTCCTTCCCCCCCCCCCCCAAAAAAAAATCTTCCTAGATTTTCGGTGGGGTGTGTAGGGATGCCTGGCACTGCAGGTCCAGGGCTCAGTCACATCAGGCCAATCAAAATATAAAGCATTCTATTAAAGAAAGCTTTCAGTGGCCTTTGTTTCTGTCCCCATCCACATGTTGTACCGCCATCTACTGCTGCTATAACCATGGACAGGAGGTTCTTAGTATACATTGTTATCAAAATGTATAAGCCCACTTGCCACGTCAAGGCGACCTCCTTCAAGTGGGTTCCTACACTAACACTAATGACTATCCTATTATTTATTATATACTATTAGAATTATTACTATTATTCCCCTTATTATACTACTGCTATCCCTGCTGTATTATCCTGACTTATTTCTATTATATTACTACTGATATTTCTAATAGTATTTAACTAGATCTCTATCCCTAGAACTGTTGATCCAGAAGAAGGCAAAAACCCCTGGACACATTCAGCCAATTCGTGTCACAGAGGAAAAATTCCTTCTCGACCCCGGGAAAAGGCGATCAGTCCTAGAACCCTGGATCAAGCCCCCTGATCCCTATCCCTAAATTAGGTCCCTATCCCTAAACCTGTTGATCCAGAAGAAGGCGAAAACCCCTGGACACATTCAGCCAATTCGTGTCACAGGGGAAAAATTCCTTCTCGACCCCAGGAAAAGGCGATCAGTCCTAGAACCCTGGATCAAAACTCCTGATCTCTATTTTAATTTATTACTATAGCTAACTAACCTACATATGACATTTATTATTACTAATATTTCTATTGTCATTTTCCTATAACTATAATCTAGATCCCTATCCCTAAAGTAGTTGATCCAGAAGAAGGCGAAAACCCCTGGACACATTCGACCAATTTGTGTCACAGGGGAAAAATTCCTTCTCGACCCCGGGAAAAGGCGATCAGTCCTTGAACCCTGGATCAAACACCCTAAATCCTGGTATAATTTATTATTATACTTAATTAATCAAAATACTGCAATTACTTTTGTTACTAATATTACTATAGATATTTTACTATAAACTAGATCCCTATCCCTAACATAGTTGATCCAGAAGAAGGCGAAAACCCCTGGACACATTCAGCCAATTCATGTCACAGAGGAAAAATTCCTTCTCGACCCCGGGAAAAGGTGATCAGTCCTAGAACCCTGGATCAAGCCCCCTGATCCCTATCCCTAAATTAGGTCCCTATCCCTAAACCTGTTGATCCAGAAGAAGGCAAAAACCCCTGGACACATTCAGCCAATTCGTGTCACAGGGGAAAAATTCCTTCTCGACCCCGGGAAAAGGCGATCAGTCCTAGAACCCTGGATCAAAACTCCTGATCTCTATTTTAATTTATTACTATAGCTAACTAACCTACATATGACATTTATTATTACTAATATTTCTATTGTCATTTTCCTATAACTATAATCTAGATCCCTATCCCTAAAGTAGTTGATCCAGAAGAAGGCGAAAACCCCTGGACACATTCGACCAATTTGTGTCACAGGGGGAAAATTCCTTCTCGACCCCGGGAAAAGGCGATCAGTCCTTGAACCCTGGATCAAACAGCCTAAATCCTGGTATAATTTATCATTATACTTAATTAATCAAAATACTGCAATTACTTTTGTTACTAATATTACTATAGATATTTTACTATAAACTAGATCCCTATCCCTAACGTAGTTGATCCAGAAGAAGGCGAAAACCCCTGGACACATTCAGCCAATTCATGTCACAGAGGAAAAATTCCTTCTCGACCCCGGGAAAAGGCGATCAGTCCTAGAACCCTGGATCAAACACCCTGATCTTATTTCTAAGTTTACTAATTATATTTATGTTATTTATTTTTACTACTTTTATAGATTTATTACTATATTACTACCCTTTGACTTATTACAATATGCTACATATTAATATTTAATAATTATGATTTTTGTTTTTTTTAGATTTGGTTGCTGCTGGTGGTCTTACAGCTCCTTACCATCCTTCACCGGCAGAATGGTTTGAAGAGGATGGTCCAGAGGATGTTCTTCTTTCCTCTCAGGTTGGTGTTCACATACTGGAAGGTGGTTGGCTGGCGGATCTTCTGTCTTCTTCCAGGCTGATGCTGAACTCTTTTCAGGTTCTTGCTCTTCACGTCCAGTTTCTGTTTCACCATCCTCTGCTCCTTGGCGGATGTCTTCTCAGTCGTTTCATCCTGCTGCGCCCGGGTTGTGTCTGCCTCCTCTCGCTCTCCCTTGGCCTTCTCCACCGTCAGGTCTTCACACAGGCGGCTTGCCATCATCAATGCCGGCTCTGGATCTTCTTCTTCCAGTGGAAAAGGCAGGTATTTCCTTTGAGCTTCGTGGTTTGTTGGCATGAGGCGCTAAGAACAGATTCAGTAAATGGTCTATGAGACGTTCCTGTAAATCCTTCACATCTATAGACAGAACATGAAGGAATCTGGAAGACAATATGACAGGCAGTGGGATCTCTCACCTCCATCTTGAAGATTGGCGATGGGAGGAATCTCATGGAGTAAATGAGACGTTGTTGGTCTCTCTCCTCCACGGTGCGGGGATAAGCTGCAGAGAGAAGACAACCAGATCATGAGTTTACTTTAGATCAGTCTAAACCTCAAGTTTTCATAGCTGAGTCTTATTACCAAAAATACTCACTTAAGAAGGGTGTCAGGCCATAGATACACTGCTGGAGGCAGTAGATGTCCTAAAGAGAAGAGAATACAGTGAGTGACCACTTACCACTCCTCATGAGTGATAGGACAAAGGGCCAGTATACAATGAAGCCACTTACCTCCAGAGAAGTGCGGCCTGCTCCAATCCTATACTCGTCCAGAATTGAAGAAATCATAGCGCGATCTGTTAACCCATAAAAGAGACTTAGTCACAGATCTGATAAAGGCAGTGAATGTTCTCCCAGGTGTAGGACCCTCGTGATCACACACTGATGGCCGGTCTTAGGGGTGGTAATATGGAAGTCCTGGAGGACTTCCAAATTAACTTCTTCATATATCTTTAAAGCAGTCATTCAGAGATCAGCTTTCCTTATAAAGAGCTCCAAATCCCCTGCAGAACCTTAGAATAAAATGATAAATTGTAGCTTCCTGCATCCACCACTAGGGGGAGCAGAGGAGCGCACTGTACAGGCAGTCATCAGTCCTGAGCTCCCTCTAGTGGTGTCTGCAGGCAGATCTAATGTTACCATTTATATCAGTGCTGAGGATTTGGAGCTTTGTATCAGTAAAACAGATCTCTGATCACTATAAAAATATATCTAGAAATGAAATCAACATAAAAATGTCCTGATGATAAAAGTCGGACATTCACGGTACATATAAGAGGATAATAATCACATATGATCATGCAGTATATATATATATATATATATATATATATAGTGCCGTCTTTACTGGGTATTTGTAGTGTCCCTTATAGCAGAAGGGACCATATACGTAATACCGCACATAACACGGAGGGGAGATTTATCTCAATTGATATGAAGGAAAACTGGCTCAGTTACCCATAGCAACCAATCAGATCGTTCCTTTCATTTTACAAAGCAGCTCTGAAAAATGAAAGGTAGAATCTGATTAGTTGCTATGGGCAACTGAGCCAGTTTTCCTTTGCACCAGTTCTGATACATCTCCCCCATAATGCAGACTGGGTTGTACTGGTGCCATATAAAGATGTATGACATGAAAGATTGTTTTCTAGCCCATAAATAAATCAATACGCCAAAATGTGAGGTAAATTGCCTCAACAACACCATAAACATACCCCAATTAATAATAATATCAGTATGGTGACCTCAATAAACATTACTGGCAGCAGAGTGCCTATATAGACACACCTAGCACAGAATTTCCCTTCATAACATTAAATTAACTGGAAAAAAAAATCCAGTTTCCTGCACCAGTCACTCGGGGGAGCTCACTACACCCATATGTATACAGCTAATATTGGGGCAGTACACATATACAGCTAGCTCCCCCTAGTGGGATGAAGGCTAAAGCCCTCAGCAGATCCCTAATCCTGTGAGTGAAGCATCATGGGAGATGAGATAAGTGTCAGTTCTGTCATGAGGGGTGTGAGAACTCACCGGCGTCCATCTTCACCTCTCGTCGTTCTGTAACGGTCTGAGGACCACTGACCGTTGGTTTCCTTTCAAATTCAAATCCAGCTATCCCATTGGCTGCTGAGCAGTGACATCTGAAAGAGGAAATTTAAAGGGACAGGACGCTGTTATCTCACTGCAGTGCATGGTCCTGTATGCGTGATATCATGAAGTTGTGGAGATAATCTGCGGGGACCGGCTGCTATCACTCCTCATATCTCCACCAGGGGGCGTAATATCTGATCAGTGTTATATCCTACATATTATTACACTATTAATGTGCTATGAAGAAATTCATCTAAAACCACAGGCTTTTAATTAAAACATCTTTTTAACCCCTCGCCGACCAGGTGATTTTGAGTCTCTTTGATTATATACTGAGGTTTTTATCTTTTGATCATTATAGCGGTTGGTGTATTTCTCGATATTATTCTGGATACTGAGGGGCACGTGAGGGAAAATATACCCAAAAGTCCTTCATGATTAGAGGTGCGGTGGTGTCCACAGCATCAGAAGAGACCCCATTCATATCTTTGCTGCTTCCAAGGGCAGGACAAGCTCTCATGGTGGAGAATTCAGACTGCCCCCTCACCTTTTATCCCTAAAAAACATTTGTTGGATTGACTATCCTGATTGACGTCCTGTCCCTCAACTACACAGACCCTACATTTCCCTCCACCCTCAGCATCACCACAGATCAGTCTACAATGTAGGAATTGTTGGGTTGGTGCTGTGGATGTTATTGTGCTCTGGCTACAGAAATGGAGAAGCCCTGGCCCACTGGAGGATCAGACACTTCTGTAAGCTTACCCTCTCGCTTATATATGTTTTTAACATCATGCAATACTTTTTGTCGATTATCCCCTTACAAAGTACCAATGTCCCTTGATTGACCCTTAAATGTACCTTACTCTGATCCCCAACAACAAAGTGTTTCAAGGCTCTTCTGGTCTTCAAAATTAGTGGCATGTCACAATTATGTGCTTAGTCACGTGGTCTACAAGTTGGAGTGTGGTGAAAACTGTACAGTTCAAAGCAGACCTGGACCTTTAGGCCAAAAGTCCGGGACCTGTTCTAGTGCCACCACCCAGGTCTGTGTCTTGATGTATAGCCTCTGCAAACATGGATAATATATTTAATATGCTATAGAAGGCTATCAGTGGAAACCCTCTTAAATTATGGAGATCTGAAAGGAATCCTTCAAGTTTTAAAACAGAGCTATAACTCCCCCAAACCACAGGATCTTGTTTTAGTGTTCCTTGAAGGTGTCATTAAAGGTTTCAAGAAGTGAGTTGGGGCGTTGAAGGAAAAGGTAGTGACAAAGGAGAGCATGCACCCAGCACCTATTGGCTGCTAACCTTGACCAGATAAGCTTCTAGCAAGGACATGAGATGATCTTGCTGATATTCTTCATCTCCTTTATCTCAGGTCAGTAAATCTACAACTTTTTATATGACATATTACCCATGCATATTATGACCATTGTTAGACCCTGTGGTCATCCTGAGTTGGATACATTTTCTTTGACTGTGATTTGATTTTGAATATATTGAGAAGTCTTAGTATTGAAGAATGTTCAGGTTCATCGACCTCCTGGTTTGCACCTGAGCCACCTCCATCTTGTCTATGATCATACGATCACTGGTGGAAGTATTCTGGTCACAATATACCCACCAGAGAGAGGCATGGTTCTTTATCACGTCGCTGGACCCATGAATCTAAGATATTTGGTGAACATTGTCTCCAAAATATGAACACTATGGTTTGCTTTTAATGTATACACAGTATTAGGGCCGGTTCTAGGTGAAATGGGGCCCTGGGGCGAAAAACAATAAGGGGCCCCCCCATGACACTTGATGACTTTTACAGAAGAAACTGTATATTGTGGGGCACGGTGTATGCTATATGAGTATAACAAACATATTTTATATGAAAACTTACAATTACTTGGCTTGACCATTGGGGAACTCGGACGCCACTTCCACACTTTGGCCGGGGGGCTCGGCGGAGCTGATGTGTTTTATCCTAATGAGAAAGCTTCCAAAGTAAGGATTTGGAGAAGGGGCACAGGGATAGCAGAGCAGGGAGAGGCTGGTGCTACTACTAGGGGGCTCATACCATGGGGGAGTAATAAAGCCCACCATAATGCCCCCCCAGTAGTAATAATTCTCCTTATAATGTGACAGTGCAAAAAATACCCCCTTGTAATGCCCCCAGTTGAGCTAATGTCCCCATAGTGCCCCCATAATGTGGCAGTATAAAATACCCCTATATAGTGCCCCCAGTAAATGCCCCCATAATGCTCCACTCCCCCCTCCTAGTGGCCCCCATAATGTACCAGTATAAAATGCCCCTTATATAGTGCCCCAGTAGATGCCCTCAGTGTCCCCCAAAATTTGTAAGTATAAAATACCCCTTCTCAGTGCCCCCATAGAGCACCCCATAGTGCTCCTCTCCCCCCTTCCCCATAATACCCACCATAATGTGTCCCAGTATAAAATGCCCCTATACAGAGCCCCCATATAAAATAACCGTTCTTTGTGGCCTCAGTAGATGCCCCTATAGTGCCGACCAATAATGTGCCAGTAAGAATTTACCCCATAGATGTCCCCCAATAATGTGCCAGTAGCCAGAGCCCCCCTTATATCATGTGCCAGTAGCCAGAGCCTCCCCTATCATGTGCCAGTAGCCTGAGCCCCCCATCAACATGTGCCAGTAGCCATAGGCCACTCCTATTATGTGCCAGTAGCCATAGGCCCCTCCTATCATGTGCCAGTAGCCATAGGCCCCCCCCTATAATGTGCCATTAGCCAGAGGCCCCCCCCTATTATGTGCCAGTAGCCATAGGGCCCCCCTATCATGTGCCAGTAGCCAGAGCGCCCCCTATCATGTGCCAATAGCCAGAGCCCCCCTTATCATGTGCCAGTAGCCATAGCCCCCCCTATCATGTGCCAGTAGCCATAGGGCCCCCCTATCATTTGCCAGTAGCCAGAGCCCCACCAATCATGTGCCAATAGCCAGAGCCCCCCCATCATGTGCCAGTAGCCTGAGCCCCCCATCAACATGTCCCAGTAGCCATAGGCCCCCCTATAATGTGTCAGTAGCCAGAGCCCCCTATCATGTGCCAATAGCCAGAGCCCCCCTTATCATGTGCCATTAGCCATAGGGCCCCCCTATCATGTGCCAGTAGCCTGAGCCCCCCCATCAACATGTGCCAGTATCCATAGGCCCCCTTATAATGTGCCAGTAGCTATAGCCCCCCCTATAATGTGCCAGTAGCCATAGGGCCCCCCCTATCAAGTGCCATACAGATACAGCGATACAGATTACTGGAGATGAGCGCTTCCACAATGGAAGCGCTCATCTCCGTGTGACTGTCACTGTCCTGCCTATAGTTGTGGGCCGGCGTGGGGGGGGCCCTAAGGACTCTGGGGCCCAGGGGCAATTTCCCCCCTTGCCTCTCTTCCCGAAATCCCTTTCAGCAACCAAAGAGGCGTATCTATCGTACTGACACCTCTTGAGCAAGGATTTCACATGAGAGATATCCTCACAGCTACCCCCTGTCGAAACCAGTCTTTAAGTTTCTTCCTCAGTTCCTGGTACAGACAGTATCTGTCCCAGCTCCTGAGGTTAGAAAGCTCACGGAAAAACCTTGCCGTCCTTTTTTTGAATATCTCCCACCACTCCGACTTACTGTTGCAGAGGTCCAGCAAGGGTTCCTGGCTCTGAAGGAAATCCTCAAAGGACTGTCTTATTGTCACTTCTTCCAGGAGAGACAAATTCAGCTTCCACATTCCTCTGCCCATACAGGGAGTCTCTGCAACATTCAAAGAGAAAATAATCAAACAGTGGTTGGAGAATTCCACTTCCACAGCTTCTAAAGCTGAGAAAACAGCCTCCTCCTTTAAATAAAACCTATCTAGTCTAGACCTACGATTTCCCTGATGAAAGGGGAAATCCACGTGATCTGGCTTATGCCGTAAATGGGCGTCCACCAGACGAGTATCCTCAACTATACTAGACAACAGAATGCTATCAGCATCCAGCCCACCTTTGGAGCCTCCCCTATCACAGGCCCTCGTCACATTGTTGAAGTCCCCTCCAAAGATCACTTGCCGGCTGGTAAAAAGAAAAGGCTTAATCCTCATGAGGAGACACTTGCGGTCCCACTTACTCTGTGGGCCGTAGATGTTTATTAGTCTCAATTCTTGTCTCCCCATGAGGACATCTAAAATCAGGCACCTTCCCATTTCTAACTCGATTATCCTCCTGCATTCCACTCTTTCGGCGGTCTTAAAAAGTACCGCCACCCCGCTATGTGGCTCGGCCGCAAGAGACCAGAAAGATCACCAATTAGAAGCCGTGGAAGTGGAATTCTCCGACCACTGTTTGATTATTTTCTCTTTGAATGTTGCAGAGACCTAGCCGCCATTCTCGCTTGGCTTTTGCCAGCATAGTTGTACTTGTTAACCAGGTCTCTTGCAAAAACAAAATATCAGCTTCAATACGGCTGAGAAAATCAAAGGCCAGGAAACGAGCTGCGTCTGACTTAATACTGGCAACGTTAATGCTTGTCAGTGTCAATGGGGTGAGTTTCACCATCATTGGTGATCGAGTTAGATAGCCTTCTTTTTCCCCACCCCACCACCATCATCATTTTCATCTGAACCATCACACTCCTTCTGTCTTTTCAAACATACAGAGACATCCATACCATCCTTTTTGCCCAAGGTTCCAGGCTTGGCCCCCCCTCTAGAAGGTAATTTACCCCCTTAAGGACAGGGCCCGGCACCCTGTCACTCTGGGGTGTTCTTCATCAGCTCATATTTAGACCAGAAGAGCTCCAAACCCTCCGGCCTAACAAAGCTGACGTTGAACATAGTGGTGCTGTAGGGATGTATGAGCGCAAAGATGTCATTCGCGACAAACCCCGTCCCCAGGAGAAGTTCCACAACAGTCTTCCTAGAAGGAACTGCTGCTTCCTTACTCCTCCAATCGAGACTGGCCACATTCCTACAGTCCCTCCGCGGTGTGGGGTGAGCCCATACGATCTCACCCCTCCTTTGTTCTCGGAAGGCCCTAAAACCATGCCTTTCTGTCCAAAAAACCAGGTCAACAGACCCTCCCTCTACCTGTATGGAAGTCCCTGGTCCTTTTTTTAGGGCCTCCGGGAGGCGCCATTGCAAGTCACCCCCGCCCGAAACCTTGGGCAAAGAGTCACCCGAAACAACACCCGCATACGTCTTTCTTTTTGCCATCCTCTCTCTCACATCCTTCCTCATGGCTTCCTTCCGCATAACTTCCTCCTCTTTATCCACTTCCGTATCCGCATTATACTCCTTAATCAAAGCTTCCTCATCCACCATCTTAATTTCTCCCTCATCCACAATCCCATTCACCAGTTCATTTGTATCCTCATTTATAACCTTGTTTACGTCCTCATTCACCCCCACAGCCACCTTCACATCATTACCCACAAACCCATTCACAACCACATTTGCATCCATATTTGTTTTTGCATCACCTTTCACTCCCCCTGGACTGGTCGGGTTCCCTAAAGAGACCGCAGTATCACTGGGGCTGGGCCCTGAGGAGCCCCCCGCAAAACCTGCAGGGGACTCCCCAACTCCCGCACCCCCACTGCCTCCATGGCCCGCACAGTCCTGGGATACTCAACCATAGTGTTCTCCCCAGGTTCCAAAGTCTTTACACCTTCCACTGATTTTAATGGTCTTTTTACAATTTTGACAGTTTTATCAGTTTCTAATGCTTTCTTCTCCTCTTTCTCAACACCACCACCTTGAATCTTGTCCGTAATCATCGCATCCTTGTCCGCCCTCCTCACTTCCTTGTCCGCCACACTGTTTGGGGTTTTACCCCCTGCGCTTCTTGTGACTACCCTACCACTACAGGAAGGTGGGGCACCACCCGTCACCATCTTAGAATTAATCTCCCGCACTGTTTGACCAGATTCCACTACAGGAATCGGGCTGGGCACAGCAGCGGATTCAAAAGGCACAAATCGAAGCACTGCTTCCATTACAGTTTTATTTTTCTCCTTTCTGTTTTTCACCACCTCCTCAGGGATCTCCTCATCCCCAAAATACAGTCTGCCCACCGGGGACTCCAGCTGCCTGACTTCCACCATTAGCCTTCCCCCAGACCCACTTTCATCCCAGGAGACAGCCGCAATCAGGTCTGAGGGGTCCCCCTGGCCACAAGGCAGAGAGTCCGCCTCCGAATCCTGTGTTCCAAGTACCACCTTCCCCTGGCTCCCAGCCTGCTGCCCTGACAGACTGTGGCCAGGCGTACCGGACAGTCCAACATGCCCTCAAACCTGCAGTCATTCCTGAATTTGTCCAAGAATGGGCCGCCATTTTCCTCAATGGCTGCCCTCTTCTCCTCCAAAACCGCGATTATCTCCTCCAACTTCACCAGTCTGGAGGAGAGGATTGCCTTCTTTGTTTTAGGAGCCATTTTCTGTTGCATTTGTACATTTTTATATTCCACATTGTCTTTTTAATTCCTTCCTGACCTCCTCATGCATGTTCAGAAAATATGCTACTCGAGAGGAAAAGGTTTTTGAAGACTCCTTAGGGCCCAAAATACCCCAATTATGCAGTCTCTCAACCGCTGGGCAGGAAGAACCCCTGACACCAGGTTTCTTTATAATAGCTTTGTCGCCGGGCTGAGGTACCGAGACAGACACACCACATGCTGAATCACCTACCTCAGCCTCTGGCCTCGTCACCTTCTCCATGGACTTCCCTGTCTCCCGTCCCACGGTCCATCCGGCAGCTTGTCCAGCCACTGTGCTTTTCATTTTTTCACCCACTGCTTGTGCAGCAGTGGGCTTTTCCACAGCATCCTGCTTTCTTGGGTGCCGACTCAAATTGTCCAGAGAGGACCCCAAGCTGGCTGCTCTCCTAGGACCCCTCCGAACCTCACCTGGTACTCCATTGGGCTCACTGCAGGGATCACAGCCGCTCCTAGTAGCGGGGCCCCTCCTGCCCGCGGCACTTGCGGGGCTGCCCTCCATTACTTGCGACCTTGCGGCCGCTTGCTGCGGTGTCTTCATATCCGCCTCTTCGTCCACCTCCAGTAGCGCCGAGGTATCTAAGCCCAGGCCTCCAGTCCTGGAGGCCCTCCTCTCCACTCGCGCATCTCCGCCGCAGCTGCCGACACGTGGTGATGAACGCCGGCAGCCGGAGGCCCAGGGATCCATACCGGGAGAAACTGCCACCCCCTGGGGAAAGGGTAGCAATTCCCCCGGCAAACAAAGCGCTGGTAAGCCTCCTGGACCTCACACACCCACACACAACAGGAAACAGGAACAGGAAGGAACAGCAGCTCCTCCCACCACTTCTCCTGTATACTAGGTGTAATTCTCAGTATCTGCTCTTATCCTATACATATGGACAGTGCACAGTACCACTTCTCTTGTCCTGGTTACTGGGTGTATTTCTCAGTATCTGCACTTATTCTGTATATATGGACACTGCACAGTACCACTTCTCTTGTCCTGTGTACTCTGTGTAATTCTCAGTATCTGATCTTATTCTGTATATATGGACACTGCACAGTACTACTTCTCCTGTCCTGTATACTGGGTGTAATTCTCAGTATCTGCTCTTATTCTGTATATATGGACACTGCACAGTACCACTTCTCTTGTCCTGTGTACTGGGTGTCATTCTCAGTATCTGCTCTTATTCTGTATATATGGACACTGCACAGTACCACTTCTCTTGTCCTGGTTACTGGGTGTATTTCTCAGTATCTGTTCTTATTCTGTATAGATGAATACTGCACAGTACCACTTCTCTTGTCCTGTATACTGGGTGTAATTCTCAGTATCTGCTGATATTCTGTATATATGGACACTGCACATCTTTTTCTACTGAGCAGCCTCTTTAATTTTTGGATCTTTGTGATTCAAGGCATTATGTGATGTGAGGTAGTGGCCTTTAAAATAAGCCAGGGTGTGTAAAAAATGTTAGGACAGCTATGATTTTTGGTCCAGTTGTCCAGGGGAAAAAAAATTATAGGATGTCAACCTTAGACTCTGGTATGGTCTGTATTGGTTCTAGTGACTGTACTTATTTTGTTGTCTGCATTGTGTATTTACTCTGAAGTTTGTGTCTGAATATACTTTGGGATCTGGCCTGGGGTCTAAATTCAGTTTGAGGTGTGATAAAATATGTCTGTGAAGGTTCTCATTTATCCAGGTCATGGTATATCTGTAAAGAATAAATCAAGGCAACTGGACGTACTGTAGATTTCTTGAAACCGTTTCACTCGTTCTTCCAACGAGCTTTCTCTGTTCTGAATGACTGTACAAAAATTCTGGGAATAAATATGTAACTGAATCAATTATACCCAGCATTGGGTCAAAGGTGTTGATTCCATTATCCTAATTGGAGTCAGTAGGTGATAAAGACTTCCCAGAAAAAGGTGTCAAGACAGCATTGTATGTGGCAGACAATAGATGTCTAACCCCCCCGCCTCTATTCAAGCTTGGCTTCTCCATTTTTACGTAGATGGCCTCCTTCACGCCTCGTTTGTACCAATCAACCTCCTTATCCAAAACACATACTTGACTGTCTTCAAAGGTGTGACCTGGTTCTTTTAGATGTAAGTACATGGCTGAATCTTGACCAGAGGTTTTGGCTCTTCTATGCTGAGCCATACGCTGATGTAGTTTTTGTTTTGTTTCGCCGATATACACTTCTGAGCATTCCTCATTGTACTGGACTGCGTACACAATGTTGTCCATCTTGTGTTTAGGCGTTGGGTCTTTGGGGTGAAATAGTTGTGATCATTACTTGTGATTAAGTTAGCGATGTCTGGCTTGTATGTAAATGGATGTCATAGTATATTACCTAGCACACTTTCTGTGCATTGGAATCTCCCTGACGTAACTAGTGAAAAATAGTGAATTATGTTGTGGCTGTGTTTGTTGTCCTCATGAGTGTTTGTGTATGCTGTATACTTGTAACACCTCTTTGGACAGCCCTTGGTACGCAGGGTGTATGGTGGTTCTCACCTCACTATGTCCCAGTGCTTCCACCCAAATCTTGCTTGGAGCTCTAAAGTATTGCAGCAGAGTCTTTATCTTCTGCCAGGGGCCAACTTGGGAAACCCCTACCCAGCTCAGTGCACACACACCCCAGGAAGGAGTTAACTAATCAACAGATTTATTTGGGAAAAGGTGAACAATGGTGAAGCACATAAAGAGAATGCAATAAAAGGAACAAAGCGCAGATTGCAATTCTGTCTAAGAAAAACTCCAGGTGAAGGGAGTAGGCTATCTGTAACAGTAAGCAGTGATGTTGGTCACACACTCTCCATTAGAAGATATAGACCGTATACTCTTCCCAGCTATCTACTCCTAGCACTCAGCCTATTATACCCTACTGTCTAGCAATTAACCCAGTGGGAACATTGGAGTCCAGTCGCAGAAAACTTTAGAGTGCTAATGTTGGTGCACTTAAAAAAATTGTCCTGCCCGGGATCCAGCTAGGGGGCTGCAGCATGGCAGTGGAGTCTGGAGCAAGATCGTCCTGGGATGCAGGCTTTGCTGTAGGGTTAATTCAGCAGCTTGACACTCTCCTCGCACTCTGGAGTCACAGGAGCTGTCTGGGATGTGCTGTAGGGTTAATGGAGCAGCTGAGAGTTTTCATCTAACACTGGAAACACAGGACCTGCCTTGGCTGTGCTGTAGGGTTTGCCCAGAAGCAGGGCTCATTTCTGTCTCTGGAGATCTCTCCTGGCCATGCTGCTGTTTCTAAGATGGCTGCTTTTCCCCTTCCTTCCTTAGCCTTTCCCCTTGGTCCCCCTGCTATTGGCTGCAGGGAGGAGCAAGTGCTCATGGGATTTGTAGTCCACCACTTCAGAAGGATCTGCAGTAATGTCTGCTGCTGTGAGTTCCTGCTTGTAATTGACAGCAGCGGCATTTACTAGACTCGCTGCTTTGTGTGCAGGAGTTACATACTAGATGTTGATATGCTATATATGTATATATGCTGTGTGTATATGCTATATACTGTATTCATGTATATATATACTGTGTATCTGTGTGTATATGCTGCATATATTTGTGTGTAAGCTGTTTATGTGTGTACAAGAGACTAGTGTGAGCCTGTCCCTGACTGTCCCTCTGAATGTTAGTGACCCTACACCTATTCCTGGTTGTCTGTATGGCAGGATCCCTGGAATCAGCTCTGAGTTGTGGACCAAGGATTGGAGCAGCAGACAGCGCTGGAGCCTGAGAAGATGAGTAACCACTGGACACCATGTACGTGACACATTCCCTTACACACACCCTTAGGGTACGGCTACACGTTGACATTGGTTGCAAAACATGTGTCGTAAAGGTGATCTCATAGAAATGAATAGGATCACCATGCGAGTTGCAAGTAATCCAACACCTCTTACATCCAGTGATGTCTCCTCGGATGTAGATGTTCCCTTTCCTCATCTTCTCCATTTGGATTACTCATTGATATAAAAATGCTGGGTAGCATGAGAAATTGAGTTTACTTTGCTGTAAGCCACCTTGGCACTGTAGTGTAATTTCGGGCCTGAGCCTCTCCTGGCAGTGCGCACACAAAGAGCAGATGGCCAACCTAGCCACTTTTGAAAAGCCCAAAAATAGATAGTTAGTAGTAGATAGTCAGTGTAGGTTAGATAGTGATATAGTGTAGCTGATAGGTTCTGCTGTCCATACATACATGCTACAGACATAGTGCTGTGATGTCACAAGTTCACAACAATACATAGTGCACCAATCAGTAATATGTAGTCAGACCTGCTAAATGTGAAGTTGCACGTATTGCGCAAAAATATGCGCATCATTAATTGCCGATTTGCGCAATCGCTAATATATTGAAGCACTCTATCTGCATATAAAGCTATTGTACTGTTCTGCCATGCCAACCATTATCTCTAGTTTCAGGAAATTTCAAGCAGCTTGAAAAATGTAGCAAAAGTGACCAACACCTGTATTGCGCGCGCATTATGTGAATATTACATTGCCAATTTTCGCAATCAAGAAAATAATCACAATTTCTCGAATTTATAACTAATATTTGCCCAAATATTTGCGAAATATCGCAAATTCGAATTTTGCCCCGGCCGCTCATCACTACTCACATCTAGTCACACTAGAAATGAATTCACAGTAAAGCTAATATACACAGATTCAAACAGACTATTTGCTAGAATATTACTCTTTCAGGATTGCCAAGATTGTTAACAATGCCAAGACACACGAGAGATCTGGAATGTCGGCTTGGCTCTTGTACTCTGTTGAGAGGTAATGTTTCACAGCTCAGTCTTTAAATACATCTGAACTGATTTCCTGATGTCTGCTACAGACAAGTGAAAGGCTGTTGTCATTTATCTCAGAGGAAATGTGTTACTACAGCCAGATGACTTGGCAGTGGAGATTACCGTGAAAAGAATGTCTGTAGGTGTAATGACTGTGTAGCCCTATTTGCGAAGGAGGGGAGGGGGGGAGTAATATCCCTCCCACAACAGACTCTGGCGCTGACCTGTGTGTATAATGGGACCTAGAGCCTTCACTGAATGGAAGAGTGGGAACATAGGTAAAGTATATCAGTGCCTCCACTCAGGTTATAGCCTCTGTATTACAGGGAGGATCTCTTCCTGGGACTTACATATGAAGTAAAGTTAGCAGCCTTAACAAGGATTACTGTACTAATCTCACAGTCTGAAGAATACGTATAGATACCACATAAGGTTATAACAGTAACAGTTATAAGGGTAAGAATGATGATAATACATACATGCAGTATACTGAGAACACAGCACTATTGCAATAACCAGAGATCCTGCAACAATCTTAAGTTATATACCCAGGTATATATATATATAGAAAGAATCCTGTGCAAGATACCTCCAGACAACAGAAGAGATGATCCAGGTGCCGGGGCCCCTGTGGATGACTGTAGATCCAGATTGTAGATTCAGATGACAGACAGCCGATCAGAAGAAGACGATGACGATGATGAAAGGATTTCATCCAAGAAAACAGGGCAGCAACAGTAGTAGATGCAGGCCTGACTACTCTAACACTGAGTCCTTAACCTGCCAACTAATCTACCAGTGCAACCGGGCCTCTAACTATCTAGTTGGCCGTCGGAAGCCTAACCTATCACTACCCTGAACTATATACTGATCCCTTACTACAATTACTAGCTATATTCTGTGAATATATAAGTAACACAGAGCAAAACTACTGGCTCTGTGTGAGGGAGATAAAGAGGAGCAGGTGGCAATCTATTCTTATACACTCCAGCCTCACTAGCTGATCTTAAGGATATAGCTACTCAATGCTCTGCTTATCTATTCCTCCTAGTTATAAAGATTACACATGCCACTTGCCTTAGACTTCTGGAGACATAAGATGTCTCCTTACTGTAGCTCTGTCCCTCATGGCTCTGACTCACTGTGTTTACAAAACAAACCTTGTACTGAATATCTGGGGTTTCTGAAGCAAAGCAGCAGGGGCAAAGAGGCTGTATACACTACATCTAAGCAGTATTAGCAGTTCCCTACACTCTCCCTTTGGTGAAATTTTTACGTTCCATCAAAGACCACATAAAGTCATGGTATACATTCAACATTACCAATGACATAATCAATATGGTTGCTTTTTTTCATTTACAAAGGCACAACAGGTTAATTGGTATACATTCCAACAGGAGTGAAAATTGGTAACATATTGACCAAGGTGGACACTGCACCCACCCAAGCATGATATAAGTGAGGCTGAGTAGTAAATCTGGCGTCCACCAAACTATCATATGTCAGAATAGGTGGTGGGTGTATGATTCTCTCTCCTCTCTGTACCTCTCTCTGAGGTAAACTAGTATGCCCAGGCCCTAAACTAGGGTTGTTTGCCATGGGAAGTGATGGTGCTGGTGGCATGGAAGAGCTAGATCTCTGCTCATTCGTAGACACAGATTTAGACATGAATTCTGGAGTTTGAGGATTCATAGATCTCCCTGAAGGAGAAGATATTGGTGAGCTAGAAACTTCAGGAGCCACAGTCCAATCACTCTCAATAGTATCAGGAAGGTCAGTTGGAATATCGGCCAAGGACTGGGGAGAATCGCAGGCTGAACAATCATGGGAGATATCTGTGCCATCAATCTGAGGTATAGGCAATAAATGATTTCTATGCCAAGTTCTGATCCTCCCATCCTGTCCTTTTATCTTGTACTGGTATCCCAGGCAGTTGATTCACCACTGTAAAGAGTTCACTCCGCCATCTATCAGCGAACTTATGTTTTGCAGACGTTCCCAAATTCCGTAGCAGAACATGGTCACCAGGGCTCAATTCTCGGTATCTTACCCAAAGATCAAATCTCCTTTTGTTTCCTTCATTCACTTTGGCTGATGATAAGCACTCTTAAGCGTTTCTTTCAAACGTGCCACATATTGGTAATGATTTCGATGACTGATCAATCGGTGGAGACCCCAAACAAGATGTCAATAGGTAGCCTAGGCTCTCTTCCAAACATCATAAAATATGGTGAATATCCTGTCCTCTCGTGCCTTGTAAACCATAGCATCCACTTTTCGACTCCAGGAACGTTTATAGTCAATTCGTAAAGTACAAAGCATATCAAGCAAAGTCATGCTAAATCTTTCAGGAAGAGCATCTTCCTCCGGATGGTAAGGCGTCGTCCGGCTTTTGCGGATGTTCAACAACTAAAGCAACTCTTTGATCAGGTTACTCTCAAAATCCCGGCCTTGATCAGAATGCAACCGATGTGGTAGGCCATAATGGATGAAATACTTTTCCCAAAGCACTCTTGCAATGGTAACTGCTTTTTGATCCTTAGTTGGGAAGGCTTAAGCGTATCATGTAAAGTGATCAGTCATGACCAATACATTTCCAAATCCTCTGGAATCGTTGTCAATACAGAGGAAGTCTATGCAGACAAGATCCATAGGGCCCGAACTCTTCAGGTGTCCCATAAAGGATGCTTGAACAGGGATAATCTTCCTCTGCAAACATCTGTGACAGCACTTACACAGGCGAGTCACAGTATCTCTCATTTTGGGACAGGAGAATCAGTCTTGTATTAGGCCATAAGTCTTCTAAGGTCTCAAATGACCATGATAATCATGCAGACTTCGAAAGATCATTTTCTGAATCAACTTGGGATAACTAACTGGCGCCTTCCAGGGTGATCATGATACAACACCACACGATAAAGTAGGCTATTTCTCCCAGTCTCGTAGAAATTGACTGCACTGAGATGGTAGAGATGTCTTTAACATTTCTCTATCTTGAGAACTCACTGCTTGATAAAGAGTGTAGCTGGCCATCTATGACCTGTCCTAGGTTGCTAACATCGCTTATATGTTTATACAGCTAGACATGCCTTTAATACAGTTCCTATGTTTGTGTGTTAAAGACAAAAGCAGAGTTATTTACAGTGACTTCATGTTTGGATGTCATATAACTGTTATATATATTGTGTTCACAGAAGCAGAAAAGAAAATATGCCTTTAAGATTCCTTATATGGATGCTCAATGACGCAGCAGAAACAACAGAATGCATAGAGTTAAACTGTTGTTGCTGGGCAGGAGTCTAGACCAATCACAGCCAGCCTCACACACAGCAGGAGTCTTGGCCAATCACAGCCAGCCTCACACACAGCCTGTGTGGGAAATTATTATTCACCAGAGAGAGAAGCTGAATAGACATTCACTCCACTAAGAGCTGTGTTTTATGGAAGCAGAGAGGCCAAAATAGTATTTAAAAACTGTTGTATAATGTTCCTACTGTTAATATAGTGAACTGTATAGAACTGTATACTGAACCAGTTATATGTGTGTTTACTTACAGTTCCACCAATTGCAAACTACAAAGTTCACAATCCAAATTCAAATTCCATATTGCAATCCAAATTGCATACAACCATACCAGATCATACTCAAACAATCTGCAAATAGTTACTGCTAACTGCATATTTTAAATTGCGACCAAATTCAGCACATGAACTATTAGTTAGACCTCAGATATACCTCTCAGAGAGATCATAAAGTGCTTAAATAACTTAAAGTGAGAGTGCAGATACTCAAGAGAGAAATATATCCACCATTGTATGTTGAATGACAAGATTGAACAGTTGAACTACCATCTTATGCATACTGCCATTTTGTGATATCTTTTCAACACGTGTTTTGTACATGGACTATCTGCTGTGGAGGCGGCAGTGTTATATATGAAGAAAAGTTGACGTTAATAAAGAAGTTATTTCAAGCATTTGGTGTGCTCTTTAAACCTAATGTTTCCATAGAACGGCGCTAGAGTAATTACAGAGTAATAGACAATCTGGTTAGACTAAAAGTCAGAGATACCAAAATTCTTCTGAAGCCACAGTGCAAAAGGCATTTCATAGTGCTGCGCCTGCCACAAAGAGGTCCAATTAAAGGATCAGTCTTTTGACTCCAGATCATTCGCTTTGAAGATATAGAGCAACTCTCAAAGGATCCTAAAGCGGCAGGGTATGCAAACATGTCTGGTCCAGCTTCAGGACCTCCTCCAAAAGAGTCAATAAGTTTAGTTTTAGAAAAAGTTACTCGACTACAGCAGCCATGGCAAACAAAGCTTCTACTCCTGGATTTGGTACTTCTTCCCATTTATCCACTGCTTTTAGACTAGGTAAGCCTGGCCGTTTTGATAGAGCATCTGCCCCAATGTTCTTAGGCCCTGGTTTATACTTGAGTGTGAATTGGTAGTTGGATAAAGCTGCCAACTAGCGATGTCCTGCAGCATCAACTTTAGCGGTTGTCAAGACGTAGGTCAGTGGATTGTTATCTGTTCTTACTTCAAATGTGGCTCCTTATAAGTAGTCATGTAATTTATCAACCATGGCCCACTTGAGGGCCAAAAACTTCAATTTATGCACTGGATAATTTATATCGCTCGGGGAAAGACTTTGACTTATGAAAGCTATGGGTTGTAACCAAGCTGGGTATTCTTGGTACAGCACGCCACCTAATCCTTCAAGGCTGGCATCTACATGTAGTACATATGGCTTCTGTGCATCAGCATAGGCCAGAACAGGAGCTTCTGTCAATTTCTTCTTCAACGACTTAAAGGCTTCTTCACAAGCCGAAGTCCACCTGTTTCCAAATAGGCTTTTGGAGGAACCTTTCTTCTTTCCTGGATCTCCTGCATCACTTTTCAACAGGTCGAGGAGGACTTGAGCAATTTTTGAATATCCTTCCACAAATTGTCGATAGAATCCACAGAACCCCATGAAGGATTGCAATTCCGTAATATTTTGGGGTCGGGGGCAATTCACCACAGCTTCAATCTTATCAGGATCAGTAGCAACTCCTTTAGCAGAAACAATATGACCTACATAGGTGACCGGGGATCTACAAAACTTGCATTTGTCAACCGACAACTTCCGCCCCTCTTCTTTTAAGCGTTGAAGTACTCTCATGAGTCTTTCTTCATCTTCTTCCAACGTCTTTCCAAACACAATAATGTCATCAAGATATACAAAACATTCCCGAGGCACTAAATCACCTAACACTCTTTCCATCAACCTCTGGAACATTGCTGGCGCGCCTCTTGTACCTTGTGACATGCAAGTGAACTGATAGAAACCCAAGGGACATATGAAGACTGTCTTTTCCTGATCCTCAGATGCCATTGGCACTTGGTATTATTCAGATCTTAGGTCCAACACTGTGAACCAACAGTTCCCATTTAGAGCTTCCAAAGCTTCTTCAATTCTTGGCAGTGTATACTGATCAGGTAGGGTGGATTGCACTATTTTACCATACTATACTGGTCCTCTGCGTGAACCCATATGTCTGAGTGCCGGTCCAATACAATTTAAATTTTACTGCTTTGAAGGGGTGAATCTATTTTGGACATTGGCACCAATCTGTGTATCTAGTGAGTGAGCCGTCCCATTTCTATTGATTTACTTAATAGAAAATGTCTACTATTGTCCGCAATTGCAGACAAGAATAGGACATGTTCTATTTTTTTCGGGAACAGGATTGCGGACCCGGAAGTTTGGATCCGTAATTCCGGATCCGGGCAGCACATAGTGCGGCCCCATAGAAATGAATGGGTCCGCAATTCCATCCTGCAAAATGCGGAACAGAATTGCGGATGTGTGAATGGAGCCAAATGTATGATAACATAATATATTTGCAGTACCCCAGAGTTGTGGCACCATGCCTGCTCTTACTGGCAGACAGCCATGCCAGGTAAGCACAGCATGGTGCTGCACCGCCCCCTGCCACTCCAAGCGCTGTGATTGGCCGATCAATGAGACTGGCACATCACAGCACAGGAAGCTGTCAGAGGTATCGGGAAGGGTCGGGAGGAGGTCAGGGGGAGGTGGCAGGTGCTGAACAGCCCTGGTCACCTCCGAGTGTTTTGGGTTCCCTGCCAGCGCTGCTATTGGCTGGAACAATGCTCCAGCCAATGGCAGCACTATAGCTGCACAGGATATATACAGTCAGGTCCATAAATATTGGGACATCAACACAATTCTAACATTTTTGGCTCTATACACCACCACAATGGAAAATAAAAGTATACTTTTTGCTTATCTTTTTGCTTATGTATCTTTCTAGTAGTTTTTTTTCTTTGTTTTTTAGATGTTTTTTAATGGCAGGCACCCACTATTTTTGCAGAGCAAAAGTTGCCCTGTGTCTCTCCAGCAGTGATGTGTGTACAGATACCTACAGTCAGGTCCATAAATATTGGGACATCAACACAATTCTAACATTTTTGGCTTTATACACCACCACAATGGATTTGAAATGAAACGAACAAGATGTGCTTTAACTGCAGACTGTCAACTTTAATTTGAGGGCATTTACATCCAAATCAGGTAAATTGTGTAGGAATTACAACAGTTTGCACATGTGCCTCCCAATTATTAAGGAACCAAAATCAATGGGACTATTGGCTTCTCAGCTGTTCCATGGCCAGGTGTGTTTTATTCTCTTATTATCCCAATTACAAAGAGCAGATAAAAGGTCCAGAGTTCATTTCAAGTGTGCTATTTGCATTTGGAATATGTTGCTGTCAACTCTCAAGATGAAATCCAAAGAGCTGTCACTATCAGTGAAGCAAGCCATCATTGGGCTGAAAAAACAAAACAAACCCACCAGAGAGATAGCAAAAACATTAGATGTGGCCAAAACAACTTTTTGGAATATTCTTAAAAAGAAGGAACGCACCGGTGAGCTCAGCAACACCAAAAGACCCGGAAGACCACGGAAAACAACTGTGGTGGATGTCCGAAGAATTCTTTCCCTGGTGAAGAAAACACCCTTCACAACAGTTGGCCAGATCAAGAACACTCTCCAGGAGGTAGGTGTATGTGTGTCAAAGTCAACAATCAAGAGAAGACTTCACCAGAGTGAATATAGAGGGTTCACCACAAGATGTAAATCATTGGTGAGCCTCAAAAACAGGAAGGCCAGATCCGAGTTTGCCAAAAAACATCTAAAAAAGCCTTCACAGTTCTGTTACAACATCCTATGAACAAATTAGACCAAGATCAACTTGTACCAGAGTGATGAGAAGAGTATGGAGAAGGAAAGGAACTTCTCATGATCCTAAGCATACCACCTCATCAGTGAAGCATGGTGGTGGTAGTGTCATGGTGTGGGCATGTATGGCTGCCAATGGAACTGGTTCTCTTGTATTTATTGATGATGTGACTGCTGACAAAAGCAGCAGGATGAATTCTGAAGTGTTTCGGGCAATATTATCTGCTCATATTCAACCAAATACTTCAGAATTTATTGGACGGCGCTTCACAGTGCAGATGGACAATGACCCCTAGCATACTGTGAAAGCAACCAAAGAGTTTTTTAAGGGAAAGAAGGGCCAGGGCAGTGTAAGGAGGGTGCACCCTTTCTTCCCTTGAGGTGCACCTTGATGTGGCAAAAGCCAGTATATGGTGCAGGAGTCAGTAACCATGCCAGATGTAGAAAGGTAAACGTCTCTTTTTACTGACTTGCACAATGAGGGTTGTAGTACATCCAACAGTCTCAGAACACCATTCCAACAACTCACAGTGCAGGTTTTCCCAGATGGTTCTGTATAGGTATAGGCAAGGTTTGAGAAAGTGGTACCCTTTCTCTGCAGAATCTGAGGCTGGCAATAACACTTTTAAAGTTATATATGTAGTTCACTACTCCAGAATGCATAGCAGTAATGTCTATAGCTTTTGATGGCAGAGTACTTCACTGACTCCATTTGCTCGGTTGTTACAGATTCTTCTCTCTTTCTGCTTTCCTGGTTTACAGTATTGTGCAGATGGTTCTCTCATCTTCTTCTCTGACTCTTCATGAGCTTCCAGCATACTCATTTGAATATACACTGAATATAATGTGATTGAGGTGGTACTGACAAAGTATAAACTGCTAGTTGTGCTTGGTCAGTGATCACGCATCCAAGGTGGTGTACCTTTTATTTTGGGTTCTGCAGTAGGATATACCTGTATGTTGAGACAGGGTCACATTAATACTGGGTGGCATCCCCCTTTTCTGCAATGGATGCTGGTAACAGGCATACAGATGGTGGATATCCTCCTTTGGTATTTCATTCCAAGCTCTTTCAACTTGGACCCGTAGTTCAGCCAAGGTGGTTGTTGGCTGCTGTGCATGGGAGATCCAATGCACCATCCAATCCAAAACTTTCTCAATGGGGGAGAGATCTGACGATCAAGCTGGACAGGGTTGTTTCTAGATACCCTGAAGAGCATGTCATGTAGTGCATGGTGTCATAGGCTCCATGTTATCATACCAATTAAACAACTCATATCTTTTTAAATAAGAACAACGACATCATTCATTAATTTAAATATTTATTAATATTTGTATTTTGTATTTGGTAGTATATGGCCAAGGTGCTAACATGTTACCGAAGTATTTAACAACCAATATAACAAAATGAAAAAGTACCAAACAAGTTAATAAACAGTCTGCTCAATTATGAGCGACTTAACCCCGTTCAATAGCATCGCAAAAAAATACTTAAAAGGGGACGGGGGAGGGATTTCAGCTGAGTGGTACTTACGTGAATGCGCACATAACGGTATTTTCTTCTTTTTAAAGGTGTCATCCATTGAAGCCGTTGGAACGACCTCCAATCAAGATGCTCCTCTTTGTCTCCTGCCTTTCCGGAAGTTTCCTGGGATATACCAAAGTCACATTTATACAGGTAAGATAGGTTAACTTTGTATATTCATGTGCCATGACACCATGGCTCCCATTTTGCATTCACAATTTGGTTCGCTACAGACAGTGTGTAGGTGGTTCACATCTCCTAACTTGGTAAAAAAAAAAGAAGCTGTAAGACTGGTTTCATAATTTCCTGGACATACTGAAGGCTGGTCAATACTCCCCCAAGGAATGCCAGATTAGAATGGCAATGGTAGATCATGGCACACCACACCATGATACCTGGTGTTGATTCTGTGTGTCTCCACACTATGCATGGTGCCTGTAGGTGCTCACCAGCATTGCAAACTCTTAGGCAGCAATCATTAATACCAGGGCAAAACCTGCTTTCCTCATAATTGGTGACTGCATCAGAGTTCATAGTAGGACATGAAAGGAACAACAATGAGCCTTTGGTATGTCTAGGACATCGTGGCACCAGGAGATGCGGTGTTCTAACACAATAATGCCCACCCACACATTGCCTGGCTATGCAACTTGCTTTTCAGGCTCTCTAGCAGCTCACCCTGGCCAGCTAAATCTCTCCTGTATTAAAAATGTCTGGGACTGGATTGGGCAACGGATCTGCTAGGCACAGCAGGCAACAACCACCTTGGCTGAATTATGTGCACAATTTGAGAGTATGAAATCACATAACACAGGAGGATACCCAGCATCTGTATGACTGTTACCATGTGCAGTACCCAAAGGCAGGGGGTACTTGCAAGTTGTTTGATCTTTAATGCTTGTCATGTTATTTACTGTCATATTATGCTCTGTATACCCACTATGGTAATGTCTGGAAGTGATAGTGTTAATCAACTCGGTGTCACGGAAGGTGTACAGGAAACAAGACAACACAAAATGCATATACGACTCACTGGATCCAAAACTAAGGAACAAAAAGGGAGACCCCTGCATCAGACCTGGCACTCTCCCTGACTGCTCAGCCTATGCGAAAATCCCAATGGTAGATGATCGCATATCCTCGTACCTCGACTGTATAACACCTGAACACCCTATAATAGTGAGGGGACACGACCACCGGCTCCCTACACTAGATACAGAGGGAGTCAGGGTCACCTGGGATCCAGCAAACAGAAAAACACAAATGAATGCACAACACTTATCTTGTAGAAGACTGGGAAGTAGGATCAGCATGCACACACACTCCAGGAAGTAATATAAACCGCAAACTGATGCACTATGGGGAGGAATTTAAAGGGATGCAATCAGTACAACTACATGACAGCTGAGAGAGGCTAATGAGACGAGGAACTGAAAGCAAAACAAAGGAAGCTCAAGGAGGAGGTTCTGAAAGGCATCTGTCAGAGCTTCTCAGATGTCTGGTGGTGACAGTACCCCTCCTTCTACGAGTGGACTCCGGACACTCAGAGCCCACCTTCTCAGGATGGGCCCTATGGAAAGCCCTGATGAGACGAGTGGCCTTAATGTCCGTCACTGGAACCCACATCCTCTCCTCAGGACCATAACCCTCCCAATGAACGAGGTACTGGAGAGAACCGCAGACAACACGAGAATCCACAATCCTAGAGACCTGAAATTCAAGATTACCATCAACCATAATCGGAGGAGGAGGCAAAGACGAGGGTACAATGGGTTGGACATAAGGTTTTAATAAGGACTTATGAAAAACATTATGGATCTTCCAAGTCTGAGGAAGATCAAGACGGTAGGCAACAGGATTGATGACAGACAAGATTTTGTAAGGCCCAATAAACTTAGGACCCAACTTCCAGGAGGGAACCTTCAATTTGATATTCTTAGTAGACAACCACACCAGATCACCAACATTCAGGTCCGGACCAGGCACACGTCTCTTATCCGCCACACGCTTATATCTCTCACTCATGCTCTTTAGATTATCCTGAATCTTTTGCCAAATAGATGACAAAGACGAGGAGAATCTGTCCTCGTCAGGTAAACCAGAAGACCCCTCTCCCGAGAATGTCCCAAACTGCGGATGAAACCCATATGCACCAAAAAATGGTGACTTATCAGAGGACTCCTGACGACGGTTATTTAAAGCAAACTCAGCAAGGGACAAAAAAGAACACCAATCCTCCTGATTCTCCGCCACAAAACAGCGCAGATATGTCTCCAGATTCTGATTGACGCGCTCTGTCTGGCCATTCGACTGCGGGTGGAAAGCAGAAGAGAATGACAACCGAACCCCCAAGCGAGAACAAAAAGCCTTCCAGAATCTGGAAACTAACTGCGTGCCCCTATCAGAGACTATGTCTGAAGGAATACCATGCAATTTGACAATGTGATCAATAAATGCCTGCGCCAGCATCTTAGCATTGGGCAAGCCAGGAAAAGGGATGAAATGCACCATTTTGCTAAAACGGTCCACCACCACCAGAATCACAGTCTTCCCCGAGGAACGAGGCAGGTCCGTAATGAAGTCCATGGACAGATGTGTCCAAGGACGGGAAGGAATGGGTAAGGGAAGGAGAGGACCTGATGGCCGTGAATGAGGGACTTTGGCACGAGCGCAGGTCTCGCAGGCTGCCACAAAACCCTCAACCGACTTACGAAGCGCCGGCCACCAGAATCTCTGAGCGATGAGATCCACTGTGGCCCTTGCCCCCCGGGTGCCCAGCAAGGACCGTATCATGGTGTTCCTTAAAAATCTTGTGTCTTAAAGCGAGAGGCACAAACAACCTCCCAGGAGGACAAAGATCAGGAGCCTCTGACTGGGCTACCTGCACCTCTGCCTCCAATTCAGGAAAAAGAGCAGAGACCACCACACCTTCAGCCAAAATGGGACCCGGGTCTTCAAAATTCCCACCTCCCGGAAAACAACGTGACAGGGCATCTGCCTTCACATTCTTAACCCCAGGGCGGAACGTGACAACAAAATTAAACCTTGAAAAGAACAAAGACCATCTGGCCTGTCTCGGGTTCAGACGCTTGGCTGACTCCAAGTAGGCTAGATTTTAGGCAGATTTTAGGCAGATTAACTCCTCCAAAGGACTTAATTAATTGATCGATCTGCAGCTGTGGATCATTGAGCTGCTGATACTCAATTGCTCACTGTTTTTAGGCTGCCCAAACCGTTTGTCAGTCACTTTTTTCTGGGGTGATCGGTGGCCATTTTGTGTCTTGTGGTGCGCCAGCACAAGCTGCGACCAAGTGCATTTAACCCTCAATGGTGTGGTTGTTTTTTGGCTAATTCCTACATCAGTGTGAAGCTGTCACACCAAGTGCATTTAACCAACAATAGTCTGGTTATTTTTTGGCCATATACTACATCAGGGGCAAGCTGCGCCTGTCACCAAGTGCATTTAACCCTCAATGGTGTGGTTGTTTTTTGGCTAAATCCTACATCAGGGTGAAGCTGTCACACCAAGTGCATTTAACCAGCAATAGTCTTTTTTTTTTTTTTTGGCCATATACTACATCAGGGGCAAGCTGTCACCAAGTGCATTTAACCCTCAATGGTGTGGTTGTTTTTTGGCTAAATCCTACATCAGGGTGAAACTGTCACACCAAGTGCATTTAACCAGCAATAGTCTGTTTATTTTTTGGCCATATACTACATCAGGGGCAAGCTGCGCCTGTCACCAAGTGCATTTAACCCTCAGTAGTGTGGTTGGTCAAGCTGTCACACTAAGTGCATTTAACCATCAATAGTGTGGTTATTTTTTGGCCATATCCCAGTCTAATTCTGTCAGTAAACCTATACCTGTCACCCAGCGCCTAAATACTAGGCCTCAAATTTATATCCAGCTAAATCTGTCGTTACTGCTGTACTGTTGTGGCTGGTCAAGTTATTTAGTGTCCGTCAAAGCACATTTTTTGTTCTGGGTTGATATACAATTCCCAATTTAGCAATTTCATAATTTAGTGGTTTCTGCTGTATCAAAGCTATTTGAAATCTATCCATAAAAGGGTATATAATATTCAAGGTGCACATAGGGTCATTCAGAATAACTTCACACACCCGCTACTGTGCATTACCAAGTCTAATTCTGTCAGTAAACCTATACCTGTCACCCAGCGCCTAAATACTAGGCCTCAAATTTATATCCAGCTAAATCTGTCGTTACTGCTGTAGCTGGCCAAGTTATTTAGTGTCCGTCAAAGCACAGTTTTTGTTCTGGGTTGAAATACAATTCCCAATTTAGCAATTTCATAATTTAGTGGTTTCTGCTGTATCAGAGCTACAGTCATGTGAAAAAATTAGGACACCCTTTGAAAGCATGTGGTTTTTTGTAACATTTTTAATAAAAGGTTATTTCATCTCCGTTTCAACAATACAGAGAGATTAAAGTAATCCAACTAAACAAAGAAAACTGAAGAAAAGTCTTTTCAAGATCTTCTGTAAATGTCATTCTACAAAAATGCCTATTCTAACTGAGGAAAAAGATAGGACACCCTCACATGTATTCCCTCTTAAATTGGCTCAGATCTCACACAGGTATATCACACCAGGTGCACATAATTAGTAGATCGTTACTCTGCATGTTGAATGAGGCTTGCCCTATTTAAACCTCAGACATTTAGTTTGGTGTGCTCCTGACTGTTGAAGTGAGAGTGAGCACCATGGTGAGAGCAAAAGAGCTGTCAGAGGACTTCAGAAAAAAGATTGTAGCAGCCTATGAGTCTGGGAAGGGATTTAAAAAGATCTCAAAAGATTTTGAAATCAGCCATTCCACTGTCCGGAAGATAGTCTACAAGTGGAGGGCTTTCAAAACAACTGCCAACATGCCCAGGACTGGTCGCCCCAGCAAGTTCACCCCAAGAGCAGACCGCAAGATGCTAAAAGAGGTCTCCAAAAACCCTAAAGTGTCATCTCGAGAACTACAGCAGGCTCTGGCTACTGTTGATGTAGAAGTACATGCCTCTACAATCAGAAAGAGACTGTACAAGTTTAACTTGCATGGGAGGTGTGCAAGGAGGAAACCTTTGCTTTCCAAGAGAAACATCGAGGCCAGACTGACATTTGCCAGAGATAAAGTTGACAAAGACCAGGACTTCTGGAATAATGTTCTTTGGACAGATGAGTCCAAAATTGAATTATTTGGACACAACAGCAGAGGACATGTTTGGCGTAAACCAAACACAGCATTCCAAGAAAAGAACCTCATACCAACTGTGAAGCATGGAGGTGGAAGTGTCATGGTTTGGGGCTGCTTTGCTGCAGCAGGACCTGGTCAGCTCACCATCATAGAATCCACGATGAATTCTACTGTGTATCAGAAGGTGCTTGAAGAACATGTGAGACCATCAGTTAGAAAATTAAAGCTGAAGCGGAACTGGACCATGCAACATGACAATGACCCAAAACATACTAGTAAATCAACCAAAGATTGGCTGAAAAAGAAGAAATGGAGAGTCCTGGAATGGCCAAGTCAAAGTCCAGATTTTAATCCCATTGAGATGCTGTGGGGTGACTTGAAAAGGGCTGTACGTGCAAGAAACCCCTCAAACATCTCACAGCTGAAAAAGTTCTGCATTGAGGAGTGGGGTAAAATTTCCTCAGACCGATGTCGAAGACTGGTAGATGGCTACAAGAACCGTCTCACTGCAGTTATTTCAGCCAAAGGAGGTAACACTCGCTATTAGGGGCAAGGGTGTCCTATCTTTTTCCTCAGTTAGAATAGGCATTTTTGTAGAATGACATTTACAGAAGATCTTGAAAAGACTTTTCTTCAGTTTTCTTTGTTTAGTTGGATTACTTTAATCTCTCTGTATTGTTGAAACGGAGATGAAATAACCTTTTATTAAAAATGTTACAAAAAACCACATGCTTTCAAAGGGTGTCCTAATTTTTTCACATGACTGTATTTGAAATCTATCCCTAAAAGGGTATATAATATTCAAGGTGCACATAGGGTCATTCAGAATAACTTCACACACCCGCTACTGTGCATTTCCAAGTCTAATTCTGTCCGTAAAAGGTATACCTGTCACCCAGCGCCTAAATACTAGGCCTCAAATTTATATCCTGCTAAATCTGTCGTTACTGCTGTACTGTTGTGGCTGGGCAAGTTATTTAGTGTCCGTCAAAGCACAGTTTTTGTTCTGGGTTGAAATACAATTCCCAATTTCGCAATTTCCTAATTTAGTGGTTTCTGCTGTATCAGGCCTACTTTAAATTTATCCCTAAAAGGGTATATAATATTCAAGGTGCTGATAGGGTCATTCTGAAAAACTTCACACACACGCTACTGTGCATTTCCAAGTCTAATTCTGTCAGTAAACCTATACCTGTCACCCAGCGCCTAAATACTAGGCCTCAAATTTATATCCAGCTAAATCTGTCGTTACTGCTATACTGTTGTGGCTGGGCAAGTTATTTAGTGTCCGTCAAAGCACATTTTTTGTTCTGGGTTGAAATACAATTCCCAATTTAGCAATTTCCTAATTTAGTGGTTTCTGCTGTATCAGGCCTACTTTAAATACATCCCTAAAAGGGTATATCAGAATCAAGGTGCTGATAGGGTCATTCTCAATAACTTCACACACATGCTACTGTGCATATCCCAGTCTAATTCTGTCCGTAAAACGTATACCTGTCACCCAGCGCCTAAATACTAGGCCTCAAATTTATATCCTGCTAAATCTGTCGTTACTGCTGTACTGTTATGGCTGGGCAAGTTATTTAGTGTCCATCAAAGCACAGTTTTTGTTCTGGGTTGAAATACAATTTCCAATTTAGCAATTTCCTAATTTAGTGGTTTCTGCTGTATCAGGCCTACTTTAAATTTATCCCTAAAAGGGTATATAATATTCAAGGTGCTGATAGGGTCATTCTCAATAACTTCCCACACATGCTACTGTGCATATCCCAGTCTAATTCTGTCCGTAAAACGTATACCTGTCACCCAGCGCCTAAATACTAGGCCTCAAATTTATATCCAGCTACATCTGTCGTTACTGCTGTACTGTTGTGGCTGGGCAAGTTATTTAGTGTCCGTCAAAGCACAGTTTTTGTTCTGGGTTGAAATACAATTCCCAATTTAGCAATTTCCTAATTTAGTGGTTTCTGCTGTATCAGGCCTACTTTAACCACTTCAGCCCCGCTAGGTGAAACCCCCTTCATGACCAGAGCACTTTTTACACTTCGGCACTACACTCCTTTCACCGTTTATCGCTCGGTCATGCAACTTACCACCCAAATGAATTTTACCTCCTTTTCTTCTCACTAATGGAGCTTTCATTTGGTGGTATTTTATTGCTGCTGACATTTTTACTTTTTTTGTTATTAATCAAAATGTAACGATTTTTTTGCAAAAAAATGACATTTTTTACTTTCAGCTGTAAAATTTTGCAAAAAAAAACGACATCCATATATAAATTTTTCGCCAAATTTATTGTTCTACATGTCTTTGATAAAAAAAAATGTTTGGGCAAAAAAAAAAAATGGTTTGGGTAAAAGTTATAGCATTTACAAACTATGGTACAAAAATGTGAATTTCCGCTTTTTGAAACAGCTCTGACTTTCTGAGCACCTGTCATGTTTCCTGAGGTTCTACAATGCCCAAACAGTAGAAAACCCCCACAAATGACCCCATTTCAGAAAGTAGACACCCTAAGGTATTCGCTGATGGGCATAGTGAGTTCATAGAACTTTTTATTTTTTTCACAAGTTAGCGGAAAATGATGATGATTTTATTTTTTTTATTTTTTCTTACAAAGTCTCATATTCCACTAACTTGCGACAAAAAATAAAAAATTCGAGGAACTCGCCGTGCCCCTCACAGAATACCTTGGGGTGTCTTCTTTCCAAAATGGGGTCACTTGTGGCGTAGTTATACTGCCCTGGCAATTTAGGGGCCCAAATGTGTGAGAAGAACTTTGCAATCAAAATGTGTAAAAAATGCCCTGCAAAATCCGAAAGGTGCACTTTGGAATATGTGCCCCTTTGCCCACCTTGGCAGCAAAAAAGTGTGACACATCTGGTATCGCCGTACTCAGGAGAAGTTGGGGAATGTGTTTTGGGGTGTCATTTTACATATACCCATGCTGGGTGAGAAAAATATCTTGGTCAAATGCCAACTTTGTATAAAAAAATGGGAAAAGTTGTCTTTTGCCAAGATATTTCTCTCATCCAGCATGGGTATATGTAAAATGACACCCCAAAACACATTCCCCAACTTCTCCTGAGTACGGCGATACCAGATGTGTCACACTTTTTTGCTGCCAAGGTGGGCAAAGGGGCACATATTCCAAAGTGCACCTTTCAGATTTTGCAGGCCATTTTTTACACATTTTGATTGCAAGGTACTTCTCACACATTTGGACCCCTAAATTGCCTGGGCAGTATAACTACGCCACAAGTGACCCCATTTTGGAAAGAAGACACCCCAAGGTATTCCGTGAGGGGCATGGCGAGTTCCTAGAATTTTTTATTTTTTGTCACAAGTTAGCGGAAAATGATGATTTTTTTTTTCTCTTTTTTCCTTACAAAGTCTCATATTCCACTAACTTGCGACAAAAAATAAAAAATTCTAGGAACTCGCCATGCCCCTCACGGAATACCTTGGGGTGTCTTCTTTCCAAAATGGGGTCACTTGTGGCGTAGTTATACTGCCCTGGCAATTTAGGGGCCCAAATGTGTGAGAAGTACTTTGCAATCAAAATCTGTAAAAAATGACCGGTGAAATCCGAAAGGTGCACTTTGGAATATGTGCCCCTTTGCCCACCTTGGCATCAAAAAAGTGTCACACATCTGGTATCGCCGTACTCAGGAGAAGTTGGGGAATGTGTTTTGGGGTGTCATTTTACATATACCCATGCTGGGTGAGAGAAATATCTTGGCAAATGACAACTTTTCCCATTTTTTTATACAAAGTTGGCATTTGACCAAGATATTTTTCTCACCCAGCATGGGTATATGTAAAATGACACCCCAAAACACATTGCCCAACTTCTCCTGAGTACGGCGATACCAGATGTGTCACACTTTTTTGCTGCCAAGGTGGGCAAAGGGGCACATATTCCAAAGTGCACCTTTCAGATTTTGCAGGCCATTTTTTACACATTTTGATTGCAAGGTACTTCTCACACATTTGGACCCCTAAATTGCCTGGGCAGTATAACTACGCCACAAGTGACCCCATTTTGGAAAGAAGACACCCCAAGGTATTCCGTGAGGGGCATGGCGAGTTCCAAGAATTTTTTATTTTTTGTCGCAAGTTAGTGGAATATGAGACTTTGTAAGGAAAAAAGAAAAAAAAAGAAAAATCATCATTTTCCGCTAACTTGTGACAAAAAAAAAAAATTCGAGGAACTCGCCGTGCCCCTCACGGAATACCTTGGGGTGTCTTCTTTCCAAAATGGGGTCACTTGTGGCGTAGTTATACTGCCCTGGCAATTTAGGGGCCCAAATGTGTGAGAAGAACTTTGCAATCAAAATGTGTAAAAAATGCCCTGCAAAATCCGAAAGGTGCACTTTGGAATATGTGCCCCTTTGCCCACCTTGGCAGCAAAAAAGTGTGACACATCTGGTATCGCCGTACTCAGGAGAAGTTGGGGAATGTGTTTTGGGGTGTCATTTTACATATACCCATGCTGGGTGAGAAAAATATCTTGGTCAAATGCCAACTTTGTATAAAAAAAATGGGAAAAGTTGTCTTTTGCCAAGATATTTCTCTCATCCAGCATGGGTATATGTAAAATGACACCGCAAAACACATTCCCCAACTTCTCCTGAGTACGGCGATACCAGATGTGTCACACTTTTTTGCTGCCAAGGTGGGCAAAGGGGCACATATTCCAAAGTGCACCTTTCAGATTTTGCAGGCCATTTTTTACACATTTTGATTGCAAGGTACTTCTCACACATTTGGACCCCTAAATTGCCTGGGCAGTATAACTACGCCACAAGTGACCCCATTTTGGAAAGAAGACACCGCAAGGTATTCCGTGAGGGGCATGGCGAGTTCCTAGAATTTTTTATTTTTTGTCGTAAGTTAGTGGAATATGAGACTTTGTAAGGAAAAAAGAAAAAAAAAGAAAAATCATCATTTTCCGCTAACTTGTGACAAAAAATAAAAAATTTGAGGAACTCGCCGTGCCCCTCACGGAATACCTTGGGGTGTCTTCTTTCCAAAATGGGGTCACTTGTGGCGTAGTTATACTGCCCTGGCAATTTAGGGGCCCAAATGTGTAAGAAGTACCTTGCAATCAAAATGTGTAAAAAATGGCCTGCGAAATCCGAAAGGTGCACTTTGGAATATGTGCCCCTTTGCCCACCTTGGCTGCAAAAAAGTGTCACACATGTGGTATCGCCGTACTCAGGAGAAGTTGGGCAATGTGTTTTGGGGGGTCATTTTACATATACCCATGCTGGGTGAGAGAAATATCTTGGCAAAAGACAACTTTTCCCATTTTTTTATACAAAGTTGGCATTTGACCAATATATTTTTCTCACCCAGCATGGGTATATGTAAAATGACACCCCAAAACACATTCCCCAACTTCTCCTGAGTACGGCGATACCACATGTGTGACACTTTTTTGCAGCCTAGATGCGCAAAGGGGCCCAAATTCCTTTTAGGAGGGCATTTTTAGACATTTGGATCCCAGACTTCTTCTCACACTTTCGGGCCCCTAAAAAGCCAGGGCAGTATAAATACCCCACATGTGACCCCACTTTGGAAAGAAGACACCCCAAGGTATTCAATGAGGGGCATGGCGAGTTCCTAGAATTTATTTTTTTTTGCATAAGTTAGCGGATATTGATTTTTTTTTGTTTTTTTCTCACAAAGTCTCACTTTCCGCTAACTTAGGACAAAAATTTCAATCTTTCATGGACTCAATATGCCCCTCACGGAATACCTTGGGGTGTCTTCTTTCCGAAATGGGGTCACATGTGGGGTATTTATACTGCCCTGGCTTTTTAGGGGCCCTAAAGCGTGAGAAGAAGTCTGGAATATAAATGTCTAAAAATGTTTACGCATTTGGATTCCGTGAGGGGTATGGTGCGTCCATGTGAGATTTTATTTTTTGACACAAGTTAGTAGAATATGAGACTTTGTAAGAAAAAACAAAAACAAAAACAAACAAAAAATTTCCGCTAACTTGTTCCAAAAAAAATGTCTGAATGGAGCCTTACAGGGGGGGGGGGGGGGGGGTGATCAATGACAGGGGGGTGATCAATGACAGGGGGGTGATCAATGACAGGGGGGTGATAACCCATATAGACTCCCTGATCACCCCCCTGTCACTGATCACCCCCCCTGTAAGGCTCCATTCAGACATCCGCATGATTTTTACGGATCCATGGATACATGGATCGGATCCACAAAACACATGCGGACGTCTGAATGGAGCCTTACAGGGGGGTTATCAATGACAGGGGGTGATCAGGGTGATCACCCCCCTGTCACTGATCACCCCCCTGTAAGGCTCCATTCAGACATCCGCATGATTTTTTACGGATCCATGGATACATGGATCGGATCCACAAAACACATGCGGACGTCTGAATGGAGCCTTACAGGGGGGTTATCAATGACAGGGGGTGATCAGGGTGATCACCCCCCTGTCACTGATCACCCCCCCTGTAAGGCTCCATTCAGACATCCGCATGATTTTTTACGGATCCATGGATACATGGATCGGATCCACAAAACACATGCGGACGTCTGAATGGAGCCTTACAAGGGGGTTATCAATGACAGGGGGTGATCAGGGTGATCAGGGTGATCACCCCCCTGTCACTGATCACCCCCCCTGTAAGGCTCCATTCAGACATCCGCATGATTTTTTACGGATCCATGGATACATGGATCGGATCCACAAAACACATGCGGACGTCTGAATGGAGCATTACAGGGGGGTTATCAATGACAGGGGGTGATCAGGGTGATCAGGGTGATCACCCCCCTGTCAATGATCACCCCCCCTGTAAGGCTCCATTCAGACATCCGCATGATTTTTTACGGATCCATGGATACATGGATCGGATCCACAAAACACATGCGGACGTCTGAATGGAGCCTTACAAGGGGGTTATCAATGACAGGGGGTGATTAGGGTGATCAGGGTGATCACCCCCCTGTCACTGATCACTCCCCCTGTAAGGCTCCATTCAGACATCCGCATGATTTTTTACGGATCCATGGATACATGGATCGGATCCACAAAACACATGCGGACGTCTGAATGGAGCCTTACAGGGGGGTTATCAATGACAGGGGGTGATCAGGGTGATCACCCCCCTGTCAATGATCACCCCCCCTGTAAGGCTCCATTCAGACATCCGCATGTGTTTTGCGGATCCGATCCATGTATCCATGGATCCGTAAAAATCATGCGGACGTCTGAATGGAGCCTTACAGGGGGGTGATCAATGACAGGGGGTGATCAGGGAGTGTATATGGGTGATCACCCGCCTGTCATTGATCACCCCCCTGTAAGGCTCCATTCAGACGTCCGCATGATTTTTACGGATCCATGGATACATGGATCGGATCCACAAAACACATGCGGACGTCTGAATGGAGCCTTACAGGGGGGTTATCAATGACAGGGGGGTGATCAGGGAGTGTATATGGGTGATCACCCGCCTGTCATTGATCACCCCCCTGTAAGGCTCCATTCAGACGTCTGCATGATTTTTACGGATCCATGGATACATTGATCGGATCCACAAAACACATGCGGACGTCTGAATGGAGCCTTACAGGGGGGATTTCAATGACAGGGGGGTGATCAGGGAGTGTATATGGGTGATCACCCGCCTGTCATTGATCACCCCCTGTAAGGCTCCATTCAGACGTCCGCATGTGTTTTGCGGATCCGATCCATGTATCCATGTATCCTTAAAAATCATGCGGACGTCTGAATGGAGCCTTACAGGGGGGTGATCAATGACAGGGGGGTGATCAATGACAGGGGGTGATCAGGGAGTGTATATGGGTGATCACCCGCCTGTCATTGATCACCCCCCTGTAAGGCTCCATTCAGACGTCCGTATGCTTTTTGCGGATCCGATCCATGTATCCGTGGATCCGTAAAAATCATACGGACGTCTGAACGGAGCCTGACAGGGGGGTGATCAATGACAGGGCGGTGATCAATGACAGGGGGGTGATCAGGGAGTTTATATGGGGTGATCATGGGTGATCAGGGGTTTATAAGGGGTTAATAAGTGACGGGGGGGGGGGGGGTGTAGTGTAGTGTGGTGTTTGGTGCTACTGTACTGACCTACCTGAGTCCTCTGGTGGTCGATCCTAACAAAAGGGACCACCAGAGGACCAGGTAGGAGGTATTTTAGACGCTGTTATGAAAACAGCGTCTAATATACCTGTTAGGGGTTAAAAAATTCGGATCTCCAGCCTGCCAGCGAGCGATCGCCGCTGGCAGGCTGGAGATCCACTCGCTTACCTTCCGTTCCTGTGAGCGCGCGCGCCTGTGCGCGCGCGTTCACAGGAAATCTCGGCTCTCGCGGGAGGACGCGTATATGCGTCCACCCAGAAGAGCAGGACCGCCGGCAGGACGCAATCCTGCGTACGGCGGTCCTGAGGAGGTTAAATACATCCCTAAAAGGGTATATCAGAATCAAGGTGCTGATAGGGTCATTCTCAATAACTTCACACACACGCTACTGTGCATATCCCAGTCTAATTCTGTCCGTAAAACGTATACCTGTCACCCAGCGCCTAAATACTAGGCCTCAAATTTATATCCTGCTAAATCTGTCGTTACTGCTGTACTGTTGTGGCTGGGCAAGTTATTTAGTGTCCGTCAAAGCACAGTTTTTGTTCTGGGTTGAAATACAATTCCCAATTTAGCAATTTCCTAATTTAGTGGTTTCTGCTGTATCAGAGCTATTTGAAATCTATCCCTAAAAGTGTATATAATATTCAAGGTGCACATAGGGTCATTCTGAATAACTTCACACACACGTTACTGTGCATTTCCAAGTCTAATTCTGTCAGTAAACCTATACCTGTCACCCAGCGCCTAAATACTAGGCCTCAAATTTATATCCAGCTAAATCTGTCGTTACTGCTGTACTGTTGTGGCTGGGCAAGTTATTTAGTGTCCGTCAAAGCACATTTTTTGTTCTGGGTTGAAATACAATTCCCAATTTAGCAATTTCCTAATTTAGTGGTTTCTGCTGTATCAGGCCTACTTTAAATACATCCCTAAAAGGGTATATCAGAATCAAGGTGCTGATAGGGTCATTCTCAATAACTTCACACACACGCTACTGTGCATATCCCAGTCTAATTCTGTCCGTAAAATGTATACCTGTCACCCAGCGCCTAAATACTAGGCCTCAAATTCATAGTCAGCTAAATCTGTGGTTACTGCTGTCCCTGTATTAGTGTAATACGGTACCTAAATAGATAGCCAGATAGTGTTAGGTGTCTGTAAAAAAAGGCCTGAATTTGAATTCAATACATTGGGCCAAATAATATTTTTGTTGTTGTGGTGAACGATAACAATGAGGAAAACATCTAGTAAGGGACGCGGACGCGGACATGGTCGTGGTGGTGTTAGTGGACCCTCTGGTGCTGGGAGAGGACATGGCCGTTCTGCCACATCCACACGTCCTAGTGTACCAACTACCTCAGGTCCCAGTAGCCGCCAGAATTTACAGCGATATATGGTGGGGCCCAATGCCGTTCTAAGGATGGTAAGGCCCGAGCAGGTACAGGCATTAGTCAATTGGGTGGCCGACAGTGGATCCAGCACGTTCACATTATCTCCCACCCAGTCTTCTGCAGAAAGCGCACAGATGGCGCCTGAAAACCAACCCCATCAGTCTGTCACATCACCCCCATGCATATCAGGGAAACTGTCTGAGCCTCAAGTTATGCAGCAGTCTCTTATGCTGTTTGAAGACTCTGCTGGCAGGGTTTCCCAAGGGCATCCACCTAGCCCTTCCCCAGCGGTGGAAGACATAGAATGCACTGACGCACAACCACTTATGTTTCCTGATGATGAGGACATGGGAATACCACCTCAGCAAGTCTCTGATGATGACGAAACACAGGTGCCAACTGCTGCGTGTTTCTGCAGTGTGCAGACTGAACAGGAGGTCAGGGATCAAGACTGGGTGGAAGACGATGCAGGGGACGATGAGGTCCTAGACCCCACATGGACTGAAGGTCGTGCCACTGACTTTCACAGTTCGGAGGAAGAGGCAGTGGTGAGACCGAGCCAACAGCGTAGCAAAAGAGGGAGCAGTGGGCAAAAGCAGAACACCCGCCGCCAAGAGACTCCGCCTGCTACTGACTGCCGCCATCTGGGACCGAGCACCCCAAAGGCAGCTTCAAGGAGTTCCCTGGCATGGCACTTCTTCAAACAATGGGCTGACGACAAGACCCGAGTGGTTTGCACGCTGTGCCATCAGAGCCTGAAGCGAGGCATTAACGTTCTGAACCTTAGCACAACCTGCATGACCAGGCACCTGCATGCAAAGCATGAACTGCAGTGGAGTAAACACCTTAAAAACAAGGAAGTCACTCAGGCTCCCCCTGCTACCTCTTCTGCTGCTGCCGCCTCGGCCTCTTCTGCTGCTGCCGCCTCGGCCTCTTCCTCCGCCTCTGGAGGAACGTTGGCACCTGCCGCCCAGCAAACAGGGGATGTACCACCAACACCACCACCACCTCCGTCACCAAGCATCTCAACCATGTCACACGGCAGCGTTCAGCTCTCCATCTCACAAACATTTGAGAGAAAGCGTAAATTCCCACCTAGCCACCCTCGATCCCTGGCCCTGAATGCCAGCATTTCTAAACTACTGGCCTATGAAATGCTGTCATTTAGGCTGGTGGACACAGACAGCTTCAAACAGCTCATGTCACTTGCTGTCCCACAGTATGTTGTTCCCAGCCGCCACTACTTCTCCAAGAGAGCCGTGCCTTCCCTGCACAACCAAGTATCCAATAAAATCAAGTGTGCACTGCGCAACGCCATCTGTAGCAAGGTCCACCTAACCACAGATACGTGGACCAGTAAGCACGGCCAGGGACGCTATATCTCCCTAACTGCACACTGGGTAAATGTAGTGTAGTTTGTCTTATGAAATGTTTGCGATCAAAGATCGCCGTAAGCCCGCTACGTACGGTTAATGTGAGTATCGGGTGAATGGTTACATGGCTGTTAATCCTGTCAATTTTTCTCACCCATGTTCGGGGGAGAGTACGCGGGGTGGCCGCCCGGGCTGCGGGCTCCTGATCTCTGCCCTTTATAGACAATAATATGCCAAGTGGGATGTTTTGTGCGGTTGCTTTGCCTCATTAGGCTGTGGATGCCGGACGTATCCCACTTTTCCCCCAGCAAGTGAGATCTCCATTTGTATTTCTGTTGTCTCCATAAGCATGGATATTTGTATGAAATTATTCTTAATCATGCTGCAAATCAGAAATCTACGGACTGAAGGATTTTATAATACTATAAATGTAATATGGATATGAATTTTTGCATTATAAATCAATAAAATATATTTAAAAAAAAATAAAAAAAAATGTAGTGGCAGCTGGGCCCCAGGCGGAGAGCTGTTTGGCGCACGTCCTTCTGCCGCCAAGGATTGCAGGGCAACATTCTTTGCCTCCTGTTGCCACCTCCTCCTTCTCGGCTTCCTCCTCCTCTTCTTCCACCTGCTCATCCAGTCAGCCACACACCTTCACCACCAACTTCAGCACAGTCCGGGGTAAACGTCAGCAGGCCATTCTGAAACTCATATGTTTGGGGGACAGGCCCCACACCGCACAGGAGTTGTGGCTTGGTATAGAACAACAGACCGACGAGTGGTTGCTGCCGGTGAGCCTCAAGCCCGGCCTGGTGGTGTGCGATAATGGGCAAAATCTCTTTGCAGCTCTGGGACTAGCCGGTTTGACGCACATCCCTTGTCTGGCGCATGTGCTGAATTTGGTGGTGCAGAAGTTCATTCACAACTACCCCGACATGTCAGAGCTGCTGCATAAAGTGCGGGCCATCTGTTTGCGCTTCCGGCGTTCACATCCTGCCGCTGCTCGCCTGTCTGCGCTACAGAGTAACTTCGGCCTTCCCGCTCACCGCCTCATATGCGACGTGCCCACCAGGTGGAACTCCACCTTGCACATGCTGGACAGACTGTGCGAGCAGCAGCAGGCCATAGTGGAGTTTCAGCTGCAGCACGCACGGGTCAGTCGCACTGCGGAACAGCACCACTTCACCACCAATGACTGGGCCTCCATGCGAGACCTGTGTGCCCTGTTGCGCTGTTTTGAGTACTCCACCAACATGGCCAGTGGCGATGACGCCGTTATCAGCGTTACAATACCACTTCTATGTCTCCTTGAGAAAACACTTAGGGCGATGATGGAAGAGGAGGTGGCCCAGGAGGAGGAGGAGGAAGAGGGGTCATTTTTAGCACTTTCAGGTCAGTCTCTTCGAAGTGACTCAGAGGGAGGTTTTTTGAAACAGCAGAGGACAGGTACAAGTGTGGCCAGCCAGGGCCCACTACTGGAGGACGAGGATGAGGAGGAGGTGGAGGAGGATGAGGATGAAGCATGGTCACAGCGGGGTGGCACCCAACGCAGCTCGGGCCCATCACTGGTGCGTGGCTGGGGGGAAAGGCAGGACGATGACGATACGCCTCCCACAGAGGACAGCTTGTCCTTACCCCTGGGCAGCCTGGCACACATGAGCGACTACATGCTGCAGTGCCTTCCTCATTCAATCCTATTTTTATTTTCATTTTACCATTATATTGCGAGGCTACCCAAAGTTGAATGAACCTCTCCTCTGTCTGGGTGACGGGGCCTAAATATATGCCAATGGACTGTTCCAATGTTGGGTGACGTGAAGCCTGATTCTCTGCTATGACATGCAGACTGATTCTCTGCTGACATGAAGACAGATTCTCTGTTACGGGACCTCTCTCCTCTGCCTGGGTGCTGGGCCTAAATATATGCCAATGGACTGTTGCAGTGGTGGCTGACGTGAAGCCTGATTCTCTGCTATGACATGCAGACTAATTCTCTGCTGACATGAAGACAGATGCTCTGTTACGGGACCTCTCTCCTCTGCCTGTGTGCTGGGCCTAAATATATGACAATGGACTGTTGCAGTGGTGGCTGACGTGAAGCCTGATTCTCTGCTATGACATGCAGACTGATTCTCTGCTGACATGAAGCCAGATCCTCTGTTACGGGACCTCTCTCCTCTGCCTGTGTGCTGGGCCTAAATATATGCCAATGGACTGTTGCAGTGGTGGCTGACGTGAAGCCTGATTCTCTGCTATGACATGCAGACTGATTCTCTGGTGACATGAAGCCAGATTCTGTGTTATGGGACCTCTCTCCTCTGCCTGGGTGCTGGGCCTAAATATCTGACAATGGACTGTTGCAGTGGTGGCTGACGTGAAGCATGATTCTCTGCTATGACATGCAGACTGATTCTCTGCTGACATGAAGACAGATTCTGTGTTATGGGACCTCTCTCCTCTGCCTGGGTGCTGGGCCTAAATATCTGACAATGGACTGTTGCAGTGGTGGCTGACGTGAAGCCTGATTCTCTGCTATGACATGCAGACTGACTCTCTGGTGACATGAAGCCAGATTCTGTGTTATGGGACCTCTCTCCTCTGCCTGGGTGCTGGGCCTAAATATCTGACAATGGACTGTTGCAGTGGTGGCTGACGTGAAGCCTGATTCTCTGCTATGACATGCAGACTGATTCTCTGCTGACATGAAGACAGATTCTGTGTTATGGGACCTCTCTCCTCTGCCTGGGTGCTGGGCCTAAATATCTGACAATGGACTGTTGCAGTGGTGGCTGACGTGAAGCATGATTCTCTGCTATGACATGCAGACTGATTCTCTGCTGACATGAAGACAGATTCTGTGTTATGGGACCTCTCTCCTCTGCCTGGGTGCTGGGCCTAAATATCTGACAATGGACTGTTGCAGTGGTGGCTGACGTGAAGCCTGATTCTCTGCTATGACATGCAGACTGACTCTCTGGTGACATGAAGCCAGATTCTGTGTTATGGGACCTCTCTCCTCTGCCTGGGTGCCGGGGCCTAAATTTATGATAATGGACTGTTACAGTGGTGGGTGACGTGAAGCCTGATTCTCTGCTATGATATGAAGACTGATTATCTGCTGACATGAAGCCAGATTCTGTGTTATGGGACCTCTCTCCTCTGCCTGGGTGCCGGGGCCTAAATTTATGATAATGGACTGTTACAGTGGTGGGTGACGTGAAGCCTGATTCTCTGCTATGATATGAAGACTGATTATCTGCTGACATGAAGCCAGATTCTGTGTTATGGGACCTCTCTCCTCTGCCTGTGTGCTGGGCCTAAATTTATGATAATGGACTGTTACAGTGGTGGGTGACGTGAAGCCTGATTCTATGCTATGACATGAAGACTGATTCTCTGGTGACATGAAGCCAGATTCTGTGTTATGGGACCTCTCTCCTCTGCCTGGGTGCTGGGCCTAAATATCTGACAATGGACTGTTGCAGTGGTGGCTGACGTGAAGCCTGATTCTCTGCTATGACATGCAGACTGATTCTCTGCTGACATGAAGACAGATTCTGTGTTATGGGACCTCTCTCCTCTGCCTGGGTGCTGGGCCTAAATATCTGACAATGGACTGTTGCAGTGGTGGCTGACGTGAAGCCTGATTCTCTGCTATGACATGCAGACTGATTCTCTGCTGACATGAAGCCAGATTCTGTGTTATGGGACCTCTCTCCTCTGCCTGGGTGCCGGGGCCTAAATTTATGACAATGGACTGTTACAGTGGTGGGTGACGTGAAGCCTGATTCTCTGCTATGATATGAAGACTGATTATCTGCTGACATGAAGCCAGATTCTGTGTTATGGGACCTCTCTCCTCTGCCTGGGTGTCAGGGCCTAAATTTATGACAATGGACTGTTACAGTGGTGGCTGACGTGAAGCCTGATTCTCTGCTATGACATGCAGACTGATTCTCTGCTGACATGAAGACAGATTCTCTGTTACGGGACCTCTCTCCTCTGCCTGGGTGCCGAGGCCTAAATATCTGAGAATGGACTGTTCCAGTGGTGGGTGACGTGAAGCCATATTCTCTGCTATGGGACCTCTCTCCAATTGATATTGGTTAATTTTTATTTATTTTATTTTTATTTTAATTCATTTCCCTATCCACATTTGTTTGCAGGGAATTTACCTACATGTTGCTGCCTTTTGCAGCCCTCTAGCCCTTTCCTGGGCTGTTTTACAGCCTTTTTAGTGCCGAAAAGTTCAGGTCCCCATTGACTTCAATGGGGTTCGGGTTCGGGACGAAGTTCGGATCGGGTTCGGATCCCGAACCCGAACATTTCCGGGAAGTTTGGCCGAACTTCTCGAACCCGAACATCCAGGTGTCCGCTCAACTCTACTAGTAAGTAAAAACTGTTCCAGCTCCTTAAAGTTGGATGGTTTGCGCTTGTGAACTGTCTTTAAGTCTGACCACAGATTTTCTATTGGATTGAGATCTGGGCTTTGACTAGGCCATTCCAACACATTTATATGTTTCCCCTTAAGCCACTCAAGTATTGCTTTAGCAGTGTGTTTGGGGTCATCATCCTGCTGGAAAGTAAACTTCCATCTTAGCCTCAAATCGCGCACAGAGTGGTACAGGTTTTGCTCAAGAATATCCCTGTATTTAGCACCATCCATCTTTCCCTCAACTCTGACCAGTTTCCTAGTCCCAGCTGCTGAAAAACATCCCCACAGCATGATGCTGCCACCATGGATGGGTGATGTGATGTGTTGGGTTTGCGCCAGACATAGCGTTTTCTTTGAAGGCCGAAATATAACATTTTAGTCTCATCAGACCAGAGCACCTTCCTCCATACATTTTGGGAGTCTCCCACATGCCTTTTCGCAAACTCACAACGTGCCTTTTTGTTTTTAGCTGAAAGTAATGGCTTTCTTCTGGCCACTCTGCCATATTGCCCAACTCTATGGAGCATACGGCTTATTGTCGTCCTATGTACAGATACTCCAGCCTCTTCTGTGGAACTCTGCAGCTCCTCCAGGGTTACCTTAGGTCTTTGTGCTGCCTCTATGATTAATGCCCTCCTTGCCCGGTCCGTGAGTTTTGGTGGGCGGCCGTCTCTTGGCAGGTTTGCTGTTGTGCCATGTTCTTTCCATTTGGTTATGATAGATTTGATGGTGCTCCTGGGGATCATCAACGATTTGGATATTTTTTTATAGCCTAACCATGACTTCTCAACATCATTGTCCCTTTCTTGTTTCGAGAGTTCCTTGGTCTTCATGGCAGTGTTTGGTTAGTGATGCCTCTTGCTTAGGTGTTGCCGCCTTTCAAAAAAGGTGTGTATATGTAATGACAGATGATGTGACACTTAGATTGAACACAGGTGGACATCATTTCACTAATTATGTGACTTCTGAAGGCAATTGGTTGCACCAGAGGTCTTTATGGGCTTCCTAACAAAGAGGGTGAATACATACCCACATGCCAATTCTGTTTTCTATTTATAAACAATACTTTTATTTAGATATTTTTCTCATTTAACTTCACCAACTTAGACTATTGTGTTCTGATCCATCAGATAAAATTCAGATTAACAAAACATTGAACTTAAGGCTGTAATGTAACAAAACACTAAAAAAGGGGGTGGGGGAGGGAATACTTTTGCAAGGCACTGTACAAAGCAGGGTCCCTGAATGTTGTAACAGCAATGCAGGTGTTGGTGCATGCAATAAGGAGATCCGGCTTTATACAAGTCCTCTGTACTTTATTGAAGTAGTTCAATAGATGGGTTACACAGGTGCTGCACACATTGAGTGCTGTCTTTACAGTTTACATATGCCGTTCCCAAGGCTGTGTCTGGGAGGCTGGTCTCTCTTTGTCTGTCTATCTCTCTCTCTCTGTCTGTTCAAACAGGCTGTACAATCTCTCTTTTCTCAGCCTAAGGTGTGCAACTAACCTCCCCTACTCTTATTACAGTATGGCCGAATGCACACGGCCGTGTTTCACAGCTGTGAGTGGTCCGTGGAACCGCGGGCTGGATTCCTGCTGAGAGCAGGAGCGCACGGCGTCATTGGTTGCTATGACGATGTGCGCTCCCTGCTGCCGCCACAATACAGTTATACACTGGTATAGATCATACCAGTGGATCACTGTATTGCGGCGGCAGCAGGGAGCGCACGGCGTCATAGCAACCAATGACGCCGTGCGCTCCAGCTCTCATCAGGAATCCAGCCCGCGGTTCCATGGACCGCTCATGGCCGTGTGCATTCGGCCTATATGGTATATCGGCATTGTCCTCAGTGGAACCCAGTCTCTGAACACAGGGCCCTTCTGTCTTTTTGAATCAGTAGCTTACTGCTCCCACCAGTATGAACAGTCTGCAGCCACAATATAGGTGCATTGGATTTCTCTGATAAATGCTCTACACTTTCTTTATGTGGCCACTCAACTTTCTGTAAGCCAGTAGTTTTTTTCCCCCAATGGCTGGCACAAATGCCATCACTTTGCAGCTTTTGAAACAACAGGGTGAAGTTTCCTGGTAAGCTCTGGACTCTTGCTGCACACACATCCAAAGATCACACAAAGATCCAAAGATCCTAGAGAGGAAGGGTTGGTGCCAGCCTTGCCTAGCATCAGTAGCTGGGAACCTCCTGCTCACTTCATATAAAGCCTGTGGGACACATAGTGGATACAATACAGTGACTGCAGTGGAAAGCTGCATCTGCTGTTATCTATCTACAATACGAAGAATCTAGAAACTTTTAAAGCAATATTATTGAAACACAAATATAACATAGTTTTTAGGTCTAAAAAAAGACACCTGTCCATCTAGTTCAGCCTGTTAGCCTGCAAATTGTGCCAGTTCTGTTCTGCAAACTTATTTTACCGCAAACACCGGTCTTAATGAATATACTGAAGAGAATGTGGCCCAACACTGACTGAGGTCAATAGATGAGCCCAATATGAAGAGTGTGCCCCATTAATAGCGACCCTCTGATTATTATCCACACTAGTACTGTTACCCACATTGTGAGGGTTGCGTGCTGCACTACTGACTGTGTCTTCACAATAATACGAGAGCCATATTTGAGGATGTCCTTGATAATGGCCAATAGACGAGCCACAGTCAAGCCTCATTACATTTAAAAGAGTGGTTTTTGTTTTCTGTAAATAAGTATTATAGAAAGGAATTAATTAAACTTCTATGTTATCCGACCAGAAACAGGAAGTATAGTCAGCAGACTCTTGTATATTACCTCTTGGTTTAGTGTGGTATTCTGGTAGTGTACTTTCTCATCTCCTTTCCTTCTGCCAGGTGTCACTTATTTAGACATAATCATCTTCCTTTATATTCCCTCCCATACTGCCTCACTTTGCGGTTTATACTACTTCCTGGATGAAGTGTTCACTGCTGGAGGCTGCGTCTGCTGTTTGATTATTGTGTTTGCTTGCTGGCTTGATTCCAGGTGACCCTAACTCCCTCCGTATTAACTGCAGGGAGCCGGTGGTCGTTTCCCCTCACTATTATAGGGGTTTCAGGTGTCACACAGGCTTAGGTACGTGAGCATGCAATCGTCTACCATCGAGACCCTTGTATGTGCATAGCAGTCAGGGAGAGCTTTTAGGGTTTTATAGGGCTCACCTATAAGCTCCTTAGTTTGGGATCAAGCCAGTCGCTCGTTTATTTATAAGTTCCAGCTATCTGCAAATCTCATCCATGACACTACCCCCTCCAACTTTGTCCCAGTGAGGAATTTCTACAATTATCAGCAGGACGAGTCCGTGACGAACACCCACATTTAAGATTAAGGAGACCCTTCCGGCATATAGCCAACAAATGCTTATTTCAGATTGTGATTTAATGAGATGTAAATGCTTAATTATGTCTCCCACTTTGGAAATTATCCAGAAAAACGGTATATAATCTCTGCTTACTTTCAATAAAGTTAGAAACACTTGATACACAGCACTGTGCCTGATATTTTCTATGAGTACTTACATAACTTCTAATTCGGAGTCCACCGCTAATTCGTTTACCCACGACAGATGTTAAAATTACCGGCCTATAGTTTCCGGGCTCTGTTTTTTACCCGATTTTGAATATTGGCACCATATTTGCTATGTGCCAATCCTGTGAAATGCTCCGTATCATTCCTTAGCGACCGTAGCTTTTTTATTTGTTTGACTACCAAAATAATTTTTAATTTTTTTTTTTTTTTACTTGACACATTAGATTTTTTTTTTAGAGTTTTATTTTTTAATTATAGCTTTTTATTTCTTAAATATTAAAACTGACACAAAAATTAATTATTGCAATGGGTTCCCTATGTTTTTATGTTTATTTTCATATATAACATGAATAGGTTTGAGAGAACGGGGCGACTATGGGGACTGTTTCTGTTAGGGACTGCATTTTTCATTATTTTTTTATTTGTATTTTTTATTACTTATTTTTTTTACTTGTATTCAATTTTTTTTTGCCACATAATATGTCCCCCAGGAGGTCATTAAAAGACCTCTGGAGGACACTGACTTTTTTTTTTTACTGTTTCCACTGTAACTGGGGCATCCACAGGAGCCCTAGTTACAGGGGAAAACAGCCCCCTGTGGGGGCATTACACACAGGCAGAGCTGATCGGGGTCTCCTTAGACCCTGCAGCTCTGCTCTTGCCCCTGCTCCAGACACCCCCGGGGGTCACGTGACCGCCGGGACTAACAGAGGAAGCGGCTTAGCTGCTTCCTGCTGCCTCCACCGTGTGCTCGTTCAGCGCTATTCTGTCGGCACAGGAGTAGGCAGAAGTGGTAATAAACCGCTCCCGTCTTCTCCTCAGGGCCCCTGCTGTGTCTGTCAGCCGGGACCCGACCTGTTCCTGCTAGATTGCAGGAGCTTTAATCCCAGTGCTGATCAGCGCTGGGATTAAAGCCCTGCCTGCACGTTTATATACGTGCTATCTGTACGGGGCATGTGCAGACAGGACGTATATACACAGTCGGGAAGGGGTTAAATATCCGAACTAAGGTTCTGTCTTTCACATTACTTAATTATCTTAGGATACGAGGGTGTATGCCATCCGGTTCAGGTGATTTGTCTATTTTAATATTTTTAAGATGCCGCTGTACTTCTTCCTGGGTCAGACAGGACACTTTTAATGGGGAATTTACTTTTACATTCTGCATTTCATCTGACAGTTTATTTTTCTTAGTGCATACATTGGAGAAAAAAAATATTTAATAGCTTTGCTTTCTCCTCATCACTGTCTGCAACTCCCCCCTCATTACCCTGTAAAGGGCTGACAGATTTAGATTTATACTTTTTACTATTTATATAATTGAAAATCATACTTAAAGTATAGAATTATTCCACATCATTTTAGATTAGCTTATCTTGACATCTTTAACCGCCTTCGGACCTAACGGAGATGTGCGGTCCGGAGGTGGCAGCGCTGCGCAGAGTCACGCATATACGCGTCATCTCGCGAGACGCGAGATGACGCGCTTTGCCGGCCCGCGCATGCGCAGTTCGGGCCGGCATTTCGTCAAGGGGGGGGTCGCGTCATCAGCTTGCCAGCCAATGATCGCGGCTGGCAAGCTGATGATTTTTAAAAAATCCAATGAGAAGCCAGATAACAGATCATATTAGTAAATATGATCTGTTATATGGCTGCCCTGCTCCTCTGTTGGTCCTTTTCGTCGGTTGGATCCAGCAGAGGAGCAGGCTTCACAGTGAGTAGCACCAACAGTACATACTTAGCCCCAGATCACCCCCTGCACCCCAATTAACCCTTTGATCACCCCTTTGATCGCCCCTGTCAATCACTAGTGAAAGGAAAAAAGTGATCAGTGCAAACTGTCACTTTTTTTTTTCACTGGTATTGACCGTTAGGTTTTAGGATAGTTTAGGCCCCTTGGTTAGGTAGTTTAGGGATCGGTTAGCGCCCAGCCCACCGCACCGCAGTCACTGATTCGCTGATTAGCGTAACGCTAATCAGCATTTGTACTTTTATAGTATCTGGAAGTGATCAAAACTGATCACGGTCAGATCTATAATAGTATTAGTGTCACTTTAGTTCTCCCTCCACCCAAAACGCAGTGTTTGCCCGATCAGGCCTGATCGGTCGCCCACACGTGCGTTCGCCCACACCCGCCCCACCGCAGTGACAAAAATTTTTTTTTTTTTTATCACTGCACATTCACTTTACATGCGCTGCGGCGATAAAAAAATCAGTTTTGATATTTTTTATCAACCGCAGCGGCCTCCGGTACTTCGCTAGCCTCCCCTTTGTAAGACAGGCTTGCTTTTTTTCTTGGGTAGTCTCAGGGAATACCCCTAAATTTTGTTGCCCAAATGTCAAACAGGGGGTATTCTTCTGAAGAGGCCTACAGGCTTCTGACCCAGTCGGATGAGGAATGGGAACCCTCATCTGATGAAATTAGCGGGTCAGAATACGAACCTGTAGAAAGCAGTGGCTCTCTGACCCAAAGTTCGGACGAGGAGGCTGAGGTCCCTGATAGCACAAGGCGTACCCGGCCCCGTGTCGCTAGACCACAGGTTGCGCAGGATCCGCTTCAAGAGCAGCAGAGTGGGGCTGGTGCTGTCGGATTACGTGGTGAGGCATACACCAGCAGCGCAGCCCTCCCTGGACCTAGTACCAGCACTGCCGTACAACCTGGTGAAGTGGCGAGCACCAGAAGGGCAGTTGAAGCTGGTACGGTGGCACGAGCAGTAGTGACCCCGTCGCAGCCACCGCAAAGACGTGCCCGTAGAGCCCCTAGAATCCCTGAGGTGCTGGCAAACCCTGATTGGCAGTCCCCAACTTCAGCCGCACCTGTAGTTTTCCCTTTCACTGCCCAGTCTGGAGTTCGGGTTGAGACAGCTCAGATCGGTTCGGCCCTGGGATTTTTTGAGCTGTTCTTGACTGCGGAGCTCTTAGACATAGTTGTGGCCGAAACAAACAGGTATGCCACACAATTTATAACAGCCAACCCGGGAAGCTATTATGCCCAGCCTTTCCGGTGGAAACCAGTCCAAGTTTCCGAAATTAAAACTTTTCTGGGCCTTCACCTCAACATGGGTCTAACTAAAAAGCATGAATTGTGGTGATATTGGTCCACGAACCCAATTCATCACATGCCCATGTTCTCTGCTGCTATGTCCAGGGCACGTTTTGAGGCCATCCTGCGTTTCCTGCATTTTAGCGACAACACCGCCTCCCGTCCTAGAGGCCACCCTGCTTTTGACCGGCTCCACAAAATTCGGCCCCTCATAGACCATTTCAACCTGAAATTTGCAGATTTGTATACCCCAGAGCAAAACATCTGCGTAGACAAGTCCCTGATACATTTTACCGGGCGCCTTGGCTTCAAACAATACATCCCAAGCAAGCGCGCCCGGTATGGGGTCAAATTGTATAAGCTCTGTGAAAGGGCCACAGGCTATACCCACAAATTTCGGATCTATGAGGGAAAAGATCAGACCCTGGAGCTGGTCGGTTGCCCTGACTACCTGGGGAGCAGTGGGAAGACTGGGACTTGGTGTCACCCTTATTCGGCAAGGGGTACCATCTTTATGTGGACAATTTCTACACAAGTGTGGCTCTCTTTAGGCATTTGTTTCTAGAACGGATTGGCGCCTGTGGCACCGCGCAAACTAGTCGCGCGGGCTTCCCCCAACGGCTCGTTACCACCCGTCTTGCAAGGGGGCAGAGGGCCGCATTGTGTAACGAAGAACTGCTTGCGGTGAAATGGAGAGACAAGCGTGACGTTTACATGCTCTCCTCCATTCACGCAGACACGACAATACAAATTGAGCGAGCAACCTGTGTCATTGAAAAGCCCCTCTCAGTCCACGACTATAACCTTCACATGGGAGGGGTGGACTTCAATGACCAGATGTTGTCTCCGTATTTAGTTTCCCGCAGAACCAGACGCTGGTATAAGAAGGTGTCTGTATATTTAATTCAATTGGCTCTGTATAATAGTTTTGTTCTCTACAGTAAGGCTGGGAGAACTGGATCCTTCCTCAAATTTCAGGAAGAGATCATCGAGAACCTCCTGTACCCAGGAGGTTCCGTGGCCCCATCCACCAGTGTAGTTAGCCGTCTACACGAGCGACATTTCCCCAATGTCGTTCCTGGTACCTCAACCCAACCGTCACCCCGAAAAAGATGTCGTGTCTGTAGCAGGAGTGGAATAAGGCGTGACACCCGCTATTTCTGTCCTGACTGTCCTGACCACCCTGCCCTATGCTTTGGAGAATGTTTCCGGAAGTACCACACACAGGTACACCTAGCATAGGGATCATCTCACCAGGACAGGCACACAGGGCTATTAGGACCCATTCACTCACAGCTGCTGCAAACCTCTCCTTTCACCTGGGACAAAGTGCATAACGCACTTCGCCACATCTTTGGGCGATTTGCGCTTTGCACATTGACCCATGGGGAAGGAGAGGTTTGTTCTATAAAGGTAAAAAAAAAAAAAAAACACCAGTAAGCAAAAAGGTTAATGTTTAGTTCAAAAAGTTAAAGTTTATATGTTCTTTTCCAAAGTTAATAAAATTATTGCGTTGCGGCCTGGTTTTTTCTTTTTTTTTTACCTTCCAGGTGGACCAACCGATCGACTAGCTGCAGCACTGATGTGCATTCTGACAGAAGCATTGCGCTGCTGTCAGATTACACGCAAGTCGGTGTATGCGGCGCTGCAAGACGAGATTTCTACTCTGCAGTAAAAGATACGTTTGCCGAAGCATACGAGCTGAGGAGGAGGCGGCGTTCCTATGCTTTGGCAAACACTTTGTATATAAAAAAAATAAAAATCCCGGCAATGATTTATTCATCCACATCGATTGATGTGAATGGAGAAATCTGGTTTGCCAGGGCATACGAGCTAAGTGGGTATGGATGTTGGGCGGAGCTCCTATGTCCTGGCAGACGTCTTTCCCCTCCTTTTTTTTTTTTTGGCAGAGATTTTTTCATCCACATTGATCGATGCGAATGAAGAAATCTGTGCCGTTCATTTTTTTCTTTCAGCCCAGAGGCTGAACGGAAAAAAAAATCTCATTACCTGTATGCTCAATATAAGGAGAATAGCAGAAACTCCTAATGCTGGCCATACATGTAATGATTGCGGAGACCCTCAAATGCCAGGGCAGTACAAACACCCCACAACTGACCCCATTTTGGAAAGAAGACACCCCAAGGTATTTGCTGAGGGGCATATTGAGTCCATGAAAGATTTAAATTTTTGTCCTAAGTTAGCGGAAAGTGAGACTTTGTGAGAAAAAAACAAAAAGAAAATCAATTTCCGCTAACTTATGCCAAAAAAATAAATTTCTATGAACTTGCCAGGCCCCTCATTGAATACCTTAGGGTGTCTTCTTTCCAAAGTGGGGTCACATGTGGGGTATTTATACTGCCCTGGATTTTTAGGGGCCCTAAAGCGTGAGAAGAAGTCTGGGATCCAAATGTCTAAAAATGCCCTCCTAAAAGGAATTTGGGCACCTTTGCGCATCTAGGCTGCAAAAAAGTGTCACGCATGTGGTATCGCCGTACTCAGGAGAAGTTGGGGAATGTGTTTTGGGGTGTCATTTTACATATACCCATGCTGGGTGAGAAAAATATCTTGGTCAAATGCCAACTTTGTATAAATTTTTTGGGAAAAGTTGTCTTTTGCCAAGATATTTCTCTCACCCAGCATGGGTATATGTAAAATGACACCCCAAAACACATTCCTCAACTTCTCCTGAGTACGGCGATACCAGATGTGTGACACTTTTTTGCAGCCTAGGTGGGCAAAGGGACCCACATTCCAAAGTGCACCTTTCGGATTTCACCGGTCATTTTTTACAGATTTTGATTTCAAACTACTTCTCACACATATGGGCCCCTAAATTGCCAGGGCAGTATAACTACGCCACAAGTGACCCCATTTTGGAAAGAAGACACCCCAAGGTATTCCGTGAGGGGCATGGCGAGTTCCTAGAATTTTTTATTTTTTGTCGCAAGTTAGTGGAATATGAGACTTTGTAAGAAAAAAAAGAAAAAAAAATCATCATTTTCCGCTAACTTGTGACAAAAAATAAAAAGTTCTATGAACTCACTATGCCCATCAGCGAATACCTTAGGGTGTCTACTTTCCGAAATGGGGTCATTTGTGGGGGTTTTCTACTGTTTGGGCATTGTAGATGCCTGGGAGAGCTAAACCCGGCAATCAAACGATCCTTGTCTGTTTTCTCCCCTCCAAAACTCAACTCTGCAGTCCCTTATGGTAATTGTGCAAAATTACTAGCCTCTCAGCGCACAGGCTGAAAACTCCCAAAGTCTCTGAGTATTAGCTGGCTGTGCATTAACCTTTTTCACAGTGCAGTGCAAATACAGTGCAATAACACTGCAAAAAACAGGATATATTAAAATAAACATTTAAAATGCAGTTCAATAATATAAAATAGTAAAAAGTGTAAACAACGGCATAAACCAGGGTGCAAGTGATTGCTTTGTATAGCAGCAGTAGGGGCAAATGTCCACAAATATCCATACTCCAAAGTACCCCTGCTCCAGGGCAGTACATTAACAGCATTTAGAGATATGCGTTACAGCAACCACAAGCACAGTAGACAGAGTATACAGGAGATGACTCTACTACTTTTATGGGAGAGTTTTCTAGACATGCCCTGTGACATGTACAGAGGTCATTGTGCAGACAGGGGGAGGACATGAGCTGTGACCATCACCTATGGTGAATGATGGATCCTGTGTTATCTATATATAAATAGGTGTATTATATGTGAATGGTGCAATCATGAACATGTCATTATAATCTCTCCTAATTGGCTGAGATTGACTACATGGCATTATGAGCAAGCCATTATGAACTGTATTCATCACCTATTGTGAATGGTGTGATCCTATGTTATCCACCTATTGTGAATGGTGTGATCCTATGTTATCTACCGCCAGCTTTAAATTAGAAGAGTTACCCTTCACTGTAATCCTAACAGTGATATTAATGAGAAGACTGCTGAGTAGTGATCTCTGCAAAACAGAAAATGACAGCCTACTGTGAGGATGAGTAGTCAGTGTAAAAATTGCACTGTTTTAGGATTTGTTTATGTAGATAATAACCTGAAAATTGAAAAGAAACCACCAAAAATGTTGAAAAATGTTTAAAATAAAAGCCTAATATTTAACTAGAGATTCAATTTAATTGTTCACTAGCTAGCTCTGTGATCTTTTTCTATCATTTTGGACCACAGATTTTTTATTATTATTACTTTGTACAGTATATTGAATGTAAGAAAAATTAACACAGTAAAACATGTAAATAAAACACTTCATTCTTACGATAAAAAAAAGTTTGAGGAACATGTTCTTGTGATTGTGATGTCTATACAGAAAGTCATACAATTTTATGGGTTTATTTCAAGTATTTCAATTGTATTTTTATTAGCAGAGGTTATTTGTTACAAAGTAACTAATATTACAGGTCATTTAGTAGATTTTATGAAAGGATTAAAAACTGTTTTATTTTGGATGTATTCTTCCCTTATTACATTAAGCATCCAATATATACAACAGTATGAGCTGTAAGTAACTTGAAGTACAAGCATCCTGTATTATTTGAGGAATGAATTGTCAGGTTCAAACAAGTAATGATTGTCCTTTTAAAAAAAATATTATTTTAGGCTTATGCACACTGGTGTGAAGCCTTTATGGAGAGTCCAATAGAGAACTCCTCAGGCCTCTGTATAAAATTAGAGGCACACTGAAGTGTAGTGGAGGCCTCATGTTTCTCTATGGCAGCTGTTATATGGTTGGACACAAAAGGGATCCATAATATGGCCATGTGCATGAGTCTTGTGGGAGAAGCCAGTGTTCATTTGCATTTTTGGTCCAACAAGTATGAGTGAATAAACCATATAAATTAATAATTGGTTTCACTTCTCTGTTGCATGACCAAAGTCACAGTTTTCTCTTTGGTCAATAAATCAGTCAATGATCCTCACTAAATTATTTCATCATGATTTCTATGGCAAACAAGGTCTTCTCTGGTTAGTAGACTATTTCCTATTACGTCTAGAGGATAAAGAACTAGATGCTGGATAAGGTATAATGCGTGAAGGTGTTTCTCTTTGTTCATTCTCCTGCATGCCACGCCGAATCTCACTGAGAGTTTCACCTGGGTTATTAAGTAGACGTTGGAAGAAGCTTTTTCTTGTAACTGGTTTCTCCTGGCAACGAAATGTCAATGCAATGCCAACCTGGGATCTCATTTCCCTAGAAAACCCATCAGAAGTGCCATCAAAACATCTTCCAATGGCAATTTCTTTGGCTAGCCTTGGATTCTGGTCAGTGACTGTATAAATTCCATAGTTATGTCCAAGGGGATCAACCGGAGCCAACATATTAAATACCACAGTATCGTTCCCTAAAGCTAGTGGTGGGTGGCGTTTTAGGTAGTCTTTCAAAAGTCTGTTTACCTCAACAACATGGCAGCTTCCTTGAGGAGTCACCGTTACGAAAGTGCGATCTAGTAAATATTGGTCATAAAGCTTTCCACTACACTTGAATTCTAAACAAGCTGCTGAGCTGCCTTGCACTGACATATCCCTAACACTACGAACGTCCCTCAAACCATAGAGCTGACCCATAGTCTTTGCATGCATTCCTCCAATATTTCGTGACCGGACCATATAATCCTGTTGACCCTGTATCTGAACCTTTAAATAGCAGGCCCGGAACTCTTGTGGATTTGGCCACCAAGACAGATAACTACCAACCCATGAGGTTAAATCTGTTTCAACAAAAGGGACAACATTGTACTCATACTTGTCTTCCTCTACCCTATAAAATCGAAAATGATTGTCGGAGACTAGGGCTTCTTCACATGATCGCAAGTTTCTGTAAGCATATATGGGACCACTTGTCTCTTCAAAATTATTTGTGTTTGGCTTAGCAATATTAAATTTGAAAGCTGTCTTTTTACCAGCAGGGTCTTCATGATCAGTTCGTTGATAGTTAAGTTTTGACAAGTAATGCTGGGACACTCCTACTATATTGGGGTTTAATTTGGGGGAAGAGGGAACAGCTTCCAGTTCCTCACCACCCATTGTAGCAGTGACATATGCAGTGTAGGCATCTGGCTGCTGTGCATCACAGAAAGCAGGGAGACAGGCTCCATTGCTTCCTGTTATTACGCTGTCAAATCTACCCCAAGCTCTAGGGTTTGATGAGAATCCTGGCATAGGTTCAAGATTTATAAGAGTAACCACAATTCCTTCTACCTGTTCATTAGGCATAAACTTCTCATTCATGTAAGCACGTACTTTGACAAAACATCTCCTAAACTCTGGTACATCCAAGTTGAAAAGCCTTCTCTCTCTTATTTCTAACTGTCCTATTAAAAATGACCTTTCCTCTCTCCTTCTCCTCTTGCCCTCTGCTGCCATGTGGAAAGTACTTTCCTCTTCCCATAAGCCAGTCTGTGGGTTCAGAGACCAGAGTTTCATTTCCTTTAGATGCTGAGGCATCTTTACTTGTTCTGTATCCAGCCGAACCTCCACTTTTCCAGTTTGGAGCACTGAATTAGTACCTTTCTCTCTAAAGTCCACAGCAAACATTCCATACGTCCTGAGTGGAGAAATATCTCCATTACGGTTGACAAAATTTAGATCACTTGATGCAGCTGATGCTGTGCTAATGTTTCTAGGATCCAAAAATGTTAAACTGGCCCTTACTGTACCACTATAAGCTTCTCCTGTGATTCTGGTAAAAGAGTTTGGTGGTATTACTAACTCTCCAACTGGATCTTCACCAATCACTTCTCCAAGAGTAATTTTGTTTGTCACTAAAGGGTTCAGATTAACTGGGTCTTTCTTTCTCATGATTTTTATATCTTGGTAAATAGTATTTCCTTTTGGATCAAATGGAATGATTTTTATAGAGTCTACAAATTTCTCTTCAGGATCCACAAATGTAACCACCAACCTTTTTGTTCCATCAGGCACTTCCAAGGTAAACTCTCCTTTGTAACCTGTAAAGCCCATGTTTTTTCCATTCATAAAGATTTGACCAAACTGAAGCGGAGCACCAGTGTCATATGCAGTCACCCGTCCACGAACCAAAACCTTATGCTGTGTGCACTGGGCACATCCACATGCTACAACAACCATAATTGGTATAGTGTACCCAGGGCACTTAACTTCTTGCAGTTTCATTTGCTTGACTCCACAGCAGTATTCTATTTTATCTTTGCACTGAAGATCAGAGCTTAGATAACCAGCACACTGTGAATTTGGACACTTGCCTACGTTGTAGAAATTGGAGCCAGTTTTAGTTTGAGAACAGTCAGTTGGGAGCTGGATTAAATGTTCATGTGGGGAATGGTCACAGTGGGATTCACTTTTACCTTAAATAAAAAGACATCATATTTATAATAAAAACAGGAGAAAATAGATGAAAAATATGTCAGGTATTTAGCGGTTTGCTGTTACCTATTACTGTTAGATGGGCTATGGAAGACTTGATGACACCGAGCCCGTTACTTGCTTTGCACTGGTATGTACCAGTGTGTACTGTTTCAATATTTCGCAGAATTAAATTTTTGTCATATTTGATTTTGGTTTTGTCCAATAATGTACCATTGTGATACCTGTAAGTGAAATAAATGAAGTCAAATAAGACAGATTTACAGTACTACAGAAACTAGAGACCATTTCAGCAGTACAAAGGGATGCCACATATCATTTCATATGGAGCAATATGGAGTATGGAGCAATGTGAATGATGAGGACACAATGTTTGCCAAAGTGCCACAGCCGATTGGCAGGGGTGCAGAGATTCAGACCACCATCGATATCATATTCAATGTCTATGCTTAGGATACGCTATAAATATTGCAAAGAAAAAGGCACATCCCAAAGCGCAGGGGCACGTTGCTATGGCCGAGAACAATACTGTAAAGCAAAACATACAATGCAACAGCTCTCTGCAAACCAAATAAAGTACAAAAATGCATAATAATTGCTAGTGCTATACTTATAAATTAGAGATGCTTGGCAAATCATTTTGTACAAAATTATTTGAGCCCGTCTGCCACACGTCAAGGTGATCTCTGTAAGACGGGTTCCTAACACTAAATTCTACCTGTTATGTGCCATGATGGCTACCATATAATTCAGGGAGTGTAGGTTCCATATGCATGCTGGGCCTGCTTTAATTTCTGACATTTTTAGTGCCAAAATGGCCTCCATTATATCCAATCGCATTCACGTGCGGCAGACGGGCTCAACTAATTTTGTACAAAATGATTTGCCAAGCATCTCAAATTTATAAGTATAGCACTAGCAATTATTATGCATTTTTGTACTTTATTTGGTTTGCCAGAGAGCTGTTGCATTGCATGTTTTGTTTTACAGTGCTATAAATATTGTTATCATGGAAAACTGGAGTTTCCACCTCCAATCATTCTTATTCTCCTCCCTTTGAGAGGTGTACCCTTGCTATTTTATTAGCGTTAAAATATCTTTGAAACTAAATATGGGGCTGAATTAATTGAATATATCGTGAATATTTCTAGTCAGCTTTTTTGTTGGTTGGATAGATTGTTAGTCTTGATTTTATAGAGCTGTTTGTGCCTATGTCTGTCTAAGGGCACATGGCCATATGATGGCTTTATTTGTAGAAATAAAAAATACATAGTCATGGCAAGGTCCATCAGTCTCTATCTATACTGTATATCTTCGTACACATGAAGTCCAATGGGGCCTGTATAGAAATGCATGGAGGCTGTATGGCTCTGTTCTAAAGATGTTGTTCAGTCTCTGTGCATGGCATGCCAGTATATATCAGCCCTAAGAGAGATAACCATAATATCCAAATTCTGAAACTTCTGAGTTGCAATGTTGCTATTCTACACCCCACGTATACATCATTTTGCACATTTCAGAATTTGTAACATAAAATTTTACAAAACCTTGGTTTAGTTAGTATATCTATTTATAGTTATTATAATACATCTCTTAATTGTGTATTTCTCATCACAACTCACCAGTAATACTTAGATGAAATTGGATTGCCAACAGCTTCACAGCAGAATGTTACCTTATGTCCCTCTCTACGAATTTTCGAGTTTGGATGTTGTATTATATATGGTTTTTCTGAAATTTTACAAGCAAAAAGGTACAGTATTAGAACCATTAGCCTCACATACAGCAGAAATAATAGGGATTTTAAGTGCAGATTTACATTCAGAAAATAGCTTTTGTTTTTATAACCCACTCTTAGCTTTTTCCCAATACTTTTCCTACAGTCAGTGTTTGGTCTTCGTTTGGTTGACTTTGAGCCAAAAACCAAGAGTGGAGGTTACATAGGGATAAGGTATAATGGAAAGATTTTCACCTGTCCTGTGTTTTTGAGCTGCATCTGGTTTTGGCTCATAAACTGAAGACGTTTAGTGCATCATTAGCATATGTTCGCATCTAATATGTGATGAACGTCAGGCCTGTAGTACAGGATGTTGCACAATCACATGTCTCTTATCTTCACTATCGCATTTCTCACTCCCCTTTAAGATAAAAAAGCTGTAACTACTTCAGAGCTGTGGTGGTGTATCTGGTGAGCATTTAGAAACATTTAGGTTACCTTTCTCTAATTTTTATAAGTTGATAAATCTCCTTAAAATTAATGTTCCATGTTTTATCGCAGTGTTAATATACTGTATGGTTCATTATATGTCTTATAGGTTATATATAGATAGAGTGGCAGGTTTGTAGCTACTGGCACCCCCCTTTCCTCTCTAGGAGGAAGTGAGTCAGTCTAGTGTGTGCATTGGATGAGTGAACAGCTAAGAAGCACAGCTGATCAGGGCATTCTTCAACCCTGGGAATTATAAGCAGCAAATGAACACCATATGTGTCAGCCCTTGAGAAAAAGAGATACTGAATCTTACAGAATGTAGAACGGCCACAAGGGAAAGTGCAGTACATTCGTCAGTGCAAGGTAAACACATCTATATGCTGGGTACAGACTTCTTTGCATACTGGTGGGAGAAATAAGCTTCAGGTTCCCCATCGTATCAAAAGGACAGGATGGCCCTTTGTTCAGAAACCATATTCCACTAAGTATACTGGATATATATATATATATATATATATATATATATACACATACCCCTTATTAGGCTGTGAAAGGAGAGATTATATAGCATTATTGAAAAAGAGAGGCTAGCCTCCCATACATAGCCTTGGGAAATTGCATGTGCCAACTGTAAAGACTGTGCTTAATATGTACAGTGCCTTTGTGAACGATCTATTGAACTGCGTCAGTAAAGTACAATTTACTTGTTGCACTGAACATGGCCTTATCATTTCCTCACATGTCGGGAAACCCTTCCTTGCACCTCAAAACCTAAACCACCACGAATCAGGCAGGAAAATTCCCAAATCCAGGGATGTGCCCTTCTCATCACTGCATGGCTCAAAGGAGCATCAGAATGAGTAACTATAACCACCATTCTCGCCACTCCTGTCATCTCCCCCTCTCCTGTGCTCACTGCAATATTTATCATTGATATGAAACCTACCTAATCTCTTTAAGACAGCCTCAAAATAAGAAATGTTGGGCTCATTCTTCCAGCTTTGTAAAGTTCCAGTAGAGAATCCATCCATTGTCACAGTAATATTTCTGTGTGCATCTTTGCAGACATCTTTCAAGTTGAACATCCCATACCGATCAGTTGTAACTTGGATCTTTCCATTCATAAAAATGCTGGCATTGTGTTGAACAGACCCATGTGTACTTTGAACTTTTCCCACCAAAGTGTGGTTGGCACAAATGCATTCATGGCATGATGATTCTGTTTAAAAAAAAAAAGGTTAAAAACTCATCAGTTTTACAAATGTGCAACTTGGCAGCAAGTGAATTTGAAAAGTAGCCCTACTTTTTCTCCCAGAAACAGTTGATCCAATCCATGGGTTGTGTCTGGTATTGTACCAATTTGTTATGTTTTGGTTTGTCACTGGCTAGACAGGGTGCAGAGTCTGATGAATCTCCCCATTCTTCACCCTAAATCCCTGCAAGGAGGTGTAGACTTTTCCATTCAGATTTTCTGGTATAGGTCACTGATCGGCTGTGCTGTAGCAAAACATTTTTTTTTTTAGCAAAGTTGGGAATATAGCCAAAGGTTGTCAATTGAATTGCAGACCAGAGAAAGAGACTGAACCATAGTCTGAAGACCTGGGATAGAAGCCCAGGAACAATTCAACAAAACCATCTTGGATCACTGGTTTGCCCAGGCAAACTGACACAAACTTCTGTGCAGAGGAGTAAAGTAGTAGCCATATCTAGCATGGCCACATCTTAAGACAGGTATAGACAGGTATAGAAGAAGAGTTGTCCAATTGCTATGACCTGCAGCCACTTGGACATATGTACTCCTGGAACCTGGAGAGCTTCCATCTAAACCAGACACTGCCCATGGACATAAATGGTGCTGTTTCTAGACAGAAAGACAAACTCTTTACCAGCCAACAATGAATCTTGGAATATTATAACAAATGGTCTGTTATACCATATACAGATGATTTTGTAGTTGTGCATATAACAATAATAACATAACCATTTACAATATTCTTAAGAAAACTCTGTACATCCAATGGACTAAAAATTTTTTATTCTACACAGATCTACTGGTATTTATATTGATGGACATGGCTTACCATGTTTTCTCAGAAACACAAAGGATGAATTCTCCAGAATTCTGGCACAAACTGTGCTAACAAGTTCCTGGTATGTGCTAAATCCATTATACCCACCTAAACTGTTTTGTGTATAGAATAGATAAAATGCATCACATTTCATAAAAATATGAGCTACTCTCCTAGTAATATGTGAGAATGCAGTGCTTATAATGCCTACAGAAGTTGCCATATCTACACATAAGTTGGACCATTAAATGTTATTCTAAGGGCTCTTTCACACCTGCATTCTTGTCTTCCGGCATAGAGTTCCGTCGTCGGGGCTCTATGCCGGAAGAATCCTGATCAGTTTTATCCTAATGCATTCTGAATGGAGTGAAATCCGTTCAGGATGCATCAGGATGTCTTCAGTTCCGGAACGGAACGTTTTTTGGCCGGAGAAAATACCGCAGCATGCTGCGCTTTTTGCTCCGGCCAAAAACCTGAAGACTTGCCGCAAGGCCAGATCCGGAATTAATGCCCATTGAAAGGCATTGATCCGGATCCGGCCTTAAGCTAAACGTCGTTTCGGCGCATTGCCGGATCCGACGTTTAGCTTTTTCTGAATGGTTACCATGGCTGCCGGGACGCTAAAGTCCTGGCAGCCATGGTAAAGTGTAGTGGGGAGCGGGGGAGCAGTATACTTACCGTCCGTGCGGCTCCCGGGGCGCTTCAGAGTGACGTCAGGGCGCCCCACGCGCATGGATGACGTGATTACATGGCACGTCATCCATGCGCATGGGGCGCTCTGACGTCACTCTGGAGCGCCCCGGGAGCCGCGCGGACTGTAAGTATACTGCTCCCCCGATCCCCACTACTACTATGCCAACCAGGACTTTAATAGCGTCCTGGGTGCCATAGTAACACTGAAAGCATTTTGAGGACGGATCCATCTTCAAATGCTTTCAGTACACTTGCGTTTTTCCGGATCCGGCGTGTAATTCCGGCAAGTGGAGTACACGCCGGATCCGGACAACGCAAGTGTGAAAGAGGCCTTATAATTCAGCATGAAAAACAAATTATTTTTGTCATTTGCTTTCTTTAAAAAAAAAATGGCTTCTTGATTATTTCTTTACACCAGGGCTTCCCCGGTGTTAAATCTGTTAGCAATGTGCATGTCCACGTGCTGAAGTGGTTGCACATGCTCAGTTGCATGCTTCAACTGCCACCAGCACTTTCCACCCTTAGAGGAAGTCACAATTAGGCCACAATTAGGCCAACAATTAGGCCAATTATCAGTCCACATCCGATCCGCGGCCCCGCAAAAAATAAAGAACATGTCCTATTCTGGTTTTGTGGACAAGAATAGGCATTTCTAACATGGGGCAGAATGTGCGGGAACCACACAGCCAGCATCCGTGTTTTGAAGATCTGCAACTTGCGGACCACAAAATAGATACGGTCGTGTGAATGGAACCTTACAGGGACAGAGCTGCAGCAGAAAGGACACACCTCCTGAGAAAGAACATGCCCCTTCTGAGCTGCCAGGCTGAAATAAATCTAGCAGAGCATTTGGAGCAATGAATGGGAGGATCTAGAACTACAGATGAGGTATTGTCCTGTAGTAAATTATGTATGATTTTCATTTTTACAGTAATCATGGCATAACCCATTTTAATGATTCTTTGCACCCAAATATATTTTTGTGCTACATGTTTTTAAAAAGGAGACCACACTGACCCATACAAGTCAATAGAGCTATTTGCACTTGTTTTCCTAATGGATCTGCATGCCTGATTCAAGAATCTCACGGTAAATCGTATTCTTGTTTGTTTTTGTGAGAGAGAAATGGAATACACAATGAAAATATATCATACTTATTAGTTTTTCAAGGATCCATATTTTGTGGACCCTAAATTGAATACGGTCGTATGCATAAAACCTTAGCTTGATTGATGTTGATGTGAACGCTCTAAATTGCTTGTCTCTCTATGATTTGTAACTTGATTTGTTGTCTTGAATGGTCTGTTTAATGGCTAGTTAGTACCATATAGTAATATTGTGGGTTTTCCTGATTGTTGAGCGGGGCATAATTTTGCATATTTGGTTTACTTGTACATGGAGATGTCCCACACTTCTGAATTTGTAAGGCACTTTCAGAACAAGGCATAACATTGCTAGGACAAGCACGACGTCGGACACTCTTCCCTCCACCACATGTTTTTGTACATGTGCTCCAAGAAGACCATATTCCTGTAAAAGATAATGAGCAATGAAACAATTATTATTAAGAATTTAATTTTCATACAATTTAATTAGTCTAATAGTAATCCAGAATTGCAATTCTAGTCTGGATTTTTAACTTTCAGTGTTGTTTGTTCAGGTTTCTGGCATGTCTGTGGATACACTATTTCAAAATATCTTCCTTATTAAAGTGTATCTGATGAAAGTACTCACAACAGGAAACTCACAACTTTTTACAGCATTTCACAAGATCATTTAGGGTTCCATGTGAGGGGAGAAGTTCCAAGATATATGCAGCAAGTAAATGCCAGCCAACACAATCAGAAAATGATAGTGGGGGCCTATGAATAAACTTGGGCTTGCTGAGCACACATGCTCTTGAGCCGGGAGAGGGGTAAAAGCCACTGCAGACACCTCTGGCAGTGGCTTATCTCTTTGAGAACAAAAATTACAGGCAGTTGAAATCCAACTGCCCAATTCTTATCTCTCCCAATATCTTCTGTTGATGTACTATCAAGAGTCCTTCATACACATCAGATGGGCACCTGTTCTTGCCAAAATTGGCAGGTTTGGGTAACATTTATCTAATGTGTATGGCCAGCTTTAGAGTAATACACAATATAATTCTGTGGTTCCTGTCCTACAGATAAAGGAAGATTGGAGGCTGTAAAGGGGTTATGTGATTCTAACATAGGTAATCAATATAAAATTTGTGGGGGTCTGATACATGGTTGTTAGCTATAGACACAGGATCTCAAAATAAACAGTGTATAGAGCCAGAACACCACAGCTTTGTACATTATGCATTTTCAGATACTGCAGCTCAGCTTCCAATCATTTGAGTAGGCACATCAGCTTCCAGGGTTGTAGCTATAGGGGGTGCAGAGGTAGCAGTTGCTACCAGGCCCAGGAGCCTGAGGGGGCCCAATTGTGCCAAATAAGAAGACACTGGTATAGAAAGTGCATGCTGGTCAAGTCATACCTCTGGCTGGAGGGTCAAGAAATTGGCATGGGGTGGGGGTTGCCATTTCAATTTTTGCCTCAGGCAGCACGAAGGCTATGTGCTTCCCTGCCCCCTGGCCACAAAGCACTGAAGGAAGGGGGCCCAAGCTGAACTCTTGCACCAGGGCCCATGAGCCTGTCAGTTTCAGTACCTGAAAATGGCCACCACACAGTGTAAAGATCTGTGGTATTCTGGCTCCGTATGCTGTTTACTTTGAGAACCTGCGGCTGCCGTTATCAACATTATGGTTGGGGTTCTGGGTCTAAGATTCTCATATTCCTATATCAGAATCTCATATTCATGAGCTAGCCAATGGAAATTCCCTTTAAGATCTATTATAGAAAGCAAAATTATTATAGACAGTAGGTAATCATTTCCGAAAAAGGTCTATTAAAGGGGTTGTCACGTTACAGACAACCCCTTTCATATTGCACTCTTATTTTCACAAAACTTAATCAAGTGAAAACGTCCATTGGCCAGACATTCTCCTTCCAAAGCTTTAAATCGTGCAGCTACCTGAAGGAGGGGCACTGGGAGGAAGATGCAAGTGGTAGTTATGGCACTGATAGGAATTGTAGAAGTTCACAGTAATTTCCTCTGGTCCTCCCTGGGGCCATGCTGTGAATAGAGGGCGCACCCTCGGCCTTTTCGGGACTCCAACTATTGGTAATTTGGGTGCCCTTGATGGTGTACAGTGGCAGAGTACAAATCAGGAGGGCAGGTGCAGGGACAGTGAAAGTATGGAGACAGGCTCAGTTTAGTTATAATGAAGTCTCTTAACTGAGGATGATGAGAGTTGCAGTACAGATAACAGCAGTAGGCACAGCTCTGGAGTATAACACAGAGCTTACTTTTCCCAATGGCTGTGTATAGGCAGCGGCAATGATGGGGGTAGCACTCCCTGAATTGCTCTCTAAACACTTTCCTGTCTTCCTAAAATGACCACAGGGGTGCAAACCTCTCAAAGATGTGATAGGCACCGGAGTCTGCAACCTGTTCCATATGCAGCAAAGTCCAACGTATTTTTACTGTCCCTGCATATGCACTCACCTGGTCATAAAAAGTATGTGAAAATATTTCCTGCTTTCTCTCAGGGTTAGTCTTCTAGCACAGCAGCTTCTGCGCTCCACATTACTGGTGTTTTCCTGGAGAAAGGATTATCTTCCTTGACACAGGATTCAGTCAGATTCCAAAGGCATCTGACACCAACAACAGGCAGAGCAAGACTGACCCTAAACTAGTCAAAAACTATCCAGACATGGGGAGTGACCAGCACATTAACCTTGCAACTACACCAAGAGGCTGGCAGATTAACTATTTCCCTGCCTATATTCTGACATTAACCCTTTAGCAACAATTGAACCTTGCAGTGGTATTCTGGGGCACTGTAATAGCAGCACTCATTTCTGGCTCATAGATGAGCCAGGGGCTCCTCCCCATATGACTTTATGGACAGGGACTGTTTTCATGAAACTACTTTTAGCCCCATTCCCTCATGTGAATTACCTAGAACACATGGCCGAGTGATGCAGACTCTTCGCTCAGTGGCTTTTCCTCTACATTTTGCTAGGCTCAATGACATTACAGGCTGAACATTAATGCACGTGCGCTGTCTGATTTGGATGCCTTTTCCTCCACACCCTGCCTGTGAGCAAGCACTCCATGGAGACCAATGTGACCAAAAGAGAGGATCTGTAATAGATAAAAGTAGTATAAGACTGATTGCATTGAACATGTCTAGATCATAACACCAGATGATATTGGTAAAGATTTAAAGGGTTTCTGTCACCCCCTGCGCCGAATACTGAATGGGACGGCGCAGGCGCAAGATTTACACGGCAGACGGGGGCATGGAAATGAGGTGGGTGAACGCCCCCCTGGTCCAAGAGGCTCATTTGCATATAATAAATGTTCAAATTACACGAAAACGGGGGCATACTTAAATAAAAGAAATGCAGAGTTAAATTCAGGTGACATTTTCACATCTATAATGTCAGCCTGTTTAATAGTGAAAATTGGGGAGACAGCAAAGAAAACAACTGGTGGCTCAGAGTGGGTAAAAAAAAAAAAAAAGTAAAGTACTGATTCTCACCTTACCTATACCCTACTGCTCTCATTTCAAAGCTGCCCAGGTTTCCTTTGGTATCTACTTCATGGTGACCTGTATTCGCCATTGATTGGCTGTTCAGGCATTTCCTGAGAGACAGGACCAAGAAGTAGAGACCAGCTGGGACCTATTTAACATCAGAATTAGAATGAGTGAGGTGAGTTTTATAAACCACTCCGAGGTCGCTGCTGCCACCAAATTTTCCAGTAAGGATTTCTCTCATATCTTTTATTTTTCCTTTTCCCGTGTAGGGCCCCTAGAAATATCCAGAATTTTTTATGGTATTCATTTAATGAGAGGACTGAAAATTTCCTTAAAGATTATTTTAGTAAACTATTGTTTTATGTAACTTTAAAAAGATTTTTTTTTAAGTCAGTTCTAAGAAACTAATTATAGGATCCTCTCCCGCTGGTACATGATACCCGTACGACTTCAACAGATCTTTCCGCAAACCTCCTATATTTGCTAGAGAAGTGGAGCAGGACCAGGCTCCATGCTACATATATGGTGGTCATCATGGCCGGTTCTGACCTCTTATGAAATTATGTTTCCTCTCTCTATAACCAATGGTATGGAAACTCTCTGGCTCTCACACCTCCTATGGACCTTTTGTCTATATTTGCTGGACAGCTTGTGAGGATTCATAAGGGTCTTCTGGGGTTCTTTCATATGGCAATGCATAGGATAATCCCTAGACTTTGGAAATCCACTGCCCTCCCCCCAAAAAAGGCTGGACTGGGTCGAGGTCTTTAACCAGATCATGATAATAGAGGAACTTAGAGCTTAAGACACTCAGTCTCCGGAGACCTTTATCAAACAGTGGAGGCCATGGTCTAATTTTAGGGCCTCTCCCGGTTATGCCGGTTGGGTGATGGGTAACCCAACATGAGCAACAGGATCTATGAGCTTAATACCTTTTTAGGGAGGCATGGGCTGCTGAGTATCTTTATCTACCTATTAGTTGATCTAAGTGGCTATAGGTTATGTTATATTCCCCTGACCTTCTCCCTTGTACTTTCCTATTGTATGTCCTGATATCTACTCGTTCTGTTTTATAACCATAATTGTCTGCATAGATTGGATTTCTATTTGCCTTTTTTTTATATATCCGCACTTAGTGCATTATTGTACATGCAGACTGATTCAATAAAAACTATTTGACCCTAAAAATATTTTTAAAATCCCTCAATAATTGCAGATAGGAAACAATTTAAGAAGCATGTTATTTTACTTACAAACATCCTTGTCCTGTACCAACTGCAAACTATCTATTAGACCCAATGATAAACACTCCTTAGGGGAAATCACTGACTGGATGTGTATTTGTTCTGGGGTGATAGTATAAGCTTGGTTGTGGAATATGATTTTTTGAGAATACATGTTCTTTTAAAGAGTCACTGTACTTTCACACAATTTCATTTCATTTAATAGAATCACTTTGTTTAAAAAATATGCCTGCATCGACCTGAACAAAAACCTGTAAAGTAAATGGACACTAGGGGTTTCACTTCAAAGTAATTTGCAGTCCACTGTCTGTTGTCAGGCAAAATATGCCCCTAGTAACAGAGACACAAAAGACAGAATAGAGGAAGTGGGGGCATGTCAGAGCTAGCTGAGATCCTGAGTCTGATAAATGAACTGCTTCTGAACAGGAGCAGCCTATGTTTTTACCCCTTCTTATCTGTTCTATGAGCGCCGGAGCAGAAAACAAATAAAGTGCAAAGTAAGGGAGAGCAGTACAGTGCTGCCAGATTCCACAGAAGGGAGATACCCCTGCTTGTTAGAGAACTGCATCTAGATGTGCAGCTGAAACAGGGAATAATATGACTGAAATAGACACTAGGGAAGCCCAAAAAAGACCTGCTCATTTACAGTTGTGATTGTACAAAGAAACAGCCATTATGCAAACATTCTTTCAAAACTCAAGTATGCTTTAAGTGTAAACAAATATTGGCCTCATCAACATCAAATTACACAGGTTGGAGATCCAATCCAACTGTATTTGGTTTACTGTACATTTTCTGCCCATGTCAGCAGAGATAGGATTTTACTAAATTTATTTCTTTACTTTTAAAACTCTTAAAGCATAAATGTTTCATCTAACTCAGAATAAGATACAATATGTATTTACTTGCGTGATGGAACTACAACTGACCATTATGTAACTTATATTTCCGTTTACAGGCTACATCTCTCATTATATGTTGTCCCTGAGCTGGTTGGTGAAGATTAACTGCTATGATGTCTACACAGAATCACACATATGCAGTATATAAAGACATACTGAGCAATAGTGATGTGAATAAAGCTGAGACATAACACAATTAACTGCTGAATCATGCCTGGTTCTCTCTGCTCACTGTGCTTTTCTATGCTTCCCCTCCCCTCTGCATAGATTTTTATGGGATGATGTTATCTGATCCTTCAGTTAACAGACAGTCAGTCTTGATCTGGCAAGAAGGAATTATAACAGAATTCAGACAATTTATAACAGTGGAACTCCTATAGAAGTGAATGTAGTTCACAGCAGTCCCCAGTTTCTTTCCTTTATGTTCTATTGGAATGTGATTCAAGCATGAAAAGTTTAGCGTAATATATCACACAATACACATTTTCTGCATTTTCCTATAAATGTCATTTCTTTATAACAAATATAGTTGACTTGAGTTTACATTTATTGACTTATGCCATGCAAACATCTCTTTGCTATGTATACCATGGTTTTGCATTAAGTTCTGATTTGCAGTATTCCATTTGCAAAATTTTGTACTTTTTTACTTTTAATGTGGTTTTCCTTCAGAAAAAAATTTGCTAAAAATACTGTAAAAAAAAAGAAGAAAAAAAACATGTTCATCTCACTGATCCCCGCCCTCTACTTTTCCGACTCTGCCCGTCAGTGGCGTACATAGAAAAGTAAGGGCCCCAAAGCAAGGATCAAACCAGACCTCCCCAAAAGGGACAGAAGGGTTTCTGCCTAAACCCTTTTCAATGACCCTTGAGCCATTTATTCTACTGCCTCATTTGCTAAAAGTTGTTCCTTTAGATTTAGAGGGTAGAGTCCTGACCAAGTTTTCACCTCCAGTAGAAGAGGGGATGATCCCAACTAAGACTGGGGCCCCTCTTGACCTGGGCCTCATAGCAGTCGTATGGCCTGCCACTATGGTAATTACGCCTCTGCTGCCCAGTACTCCGTCACTCTATACCTCCCTTTCCAGTGATCATGTGTGATGTGACCTGCTTAGAGATGAGCAAAGTTCTAAAAAATTTGATTCAGCTGCTTCGCCAAATTTTACAAAGAAATTCACTTTGTGACAAATTACTTTGTCATAAAGTGCATTACTTTGTGACTATCGGGCGCAATGACAGGGATGGCGATGGTGCCGCCTGCCACCATTGAACAGCTCAGATGCCACGTTTGGTGCTGATCGTGGCATCTCAGATGAACATTGTGAGGTGTCAGGGGTTAATCTGTTTAAAAAAATAAAAAATACTCACTTTATCCATTTGCTCACAAAGAGTCCAACACGACCATCTTGATTGGAGATCCATCGTGACATCTTGCGCAGTGTGTGATGACGTCATAATGCTGGCCGGCGTGGTGACATTATATGTCACCGTGCACAAGATTTTCAATCAAGATAGCCGTGGAGAACCCTTCTCGTGCAAATGGATTAGGTGAGTGAATTTTTTTTTTTTACTGCCATTTTAGGGAAAATTGATTAGTTACCACAAAGCACGAGAAAATTTAGCTTTGCAGCTAATAGAATTTTCCCTGAATTTTGGATCGAAGTCCATTTTGTGAACTTTGCTATCTCAACATTAGATCTGCTACAAAACTTTTTTAAGTTAAAAAAGGAATAGAGTATTCCCATCATATTATTTCATCTCTCTAGAAATGAAATCCCGGTTATTATTATATATTACTTACCAAGTGGACATTGGAACCTAACATGATAGTTGGAGCAATTTCGTCCTTTCTGCTGCTCTTTGTTAATGCACCAAAAGCCCTTTTCTGGATTAGAATGTACAACCTCCTTTGTATCCTTTGGTCTGGCCCATTCAGTGGTTTTGGCTTCAAGAGCAATAGGTCTAAGGCATAAGCGCTGTGGATAATAAAAACGAATGGCCTCTACTGTTTCATAATCTCCATCACCTTCTGGATGGTCAACATTAAACCAAGACGTCCACTCTGCAGCACCTGATAAAAGAAGAATCAAAATTATAGGACCTTATGTAGAGATCAAAGTTGTAAGTACGTATATCACGCATGTGAAAAAGTAATTGCACCCCTAAACTTAAAGGGGTTCTGCAGTTTTTTTTTATTGATCTATCCTCTGGATAGATCATCAGCATCTGATCGGCGGGGGTGGGAGGGGGGGTTTGGATGTCATTACATCTATTGTTTTGAAAAATTGCTAATAAAAAATATCTGATTTAAAAAAAGAAAACCTCATTGAAAGGAGTGGTCTGACCCCTTACATAAAATTAATTAAGGGATAATATTTGTTTACAATTAAGAAAAACAGACACTTACCTTTTCCCTGTGTCCAGTAATGATGGTCCTGTCCCCGTTGCTTCCAGACCCTTGTTGACCAGAAGTGTGACATCCTATGTGTCGGGGGCATGCTGGCCATAGACCCTTCAGGGAAATTTCTTGGTGTGCCGATATCTAGGGGGCTACCCAAGGACTCTTCAGGGATGCCAGTCAGATACATAGCGATCTGATGCTCTCCATCCTGCTGCACTGTGGATTTGGTTCTGCTGGGTTGGACCCACTTACAACATGAGGCCACTTTTAGTTTTTTTTCCAGGGCCACTTTAAGTTCCCAGTTTGCCCTTGCTGTGTGTTGCCAGATGCACCACTGCAACCATTCATTGGCCTTAGATGTCATATGTTACTTGGGGACACGTCACTACTGAAGCTATTGTATGTCAGAAGTAGTGCATGTAATGATGGACGGGACATGGCAATTCCGGTCCACAGTGGACTGGAAGCAGTGAGGACTGGACTGTCGACCCTGGACCGTCGACCCTGGACCAGAACTGTGGGGGTGAGGTACTCTAAGCATCTTTTTTTCTTTATTATAAACACATTCTAGGTTGTGCCCTTAATTTTTTTGGGTAAGGGATCAGACAACCCTTTAAGGTAAATAAATATCTGAATGGTTATATTATTGCATATATTTTAATTAGTAAAAAATAAATATACATATGCAGCGACCCACTGGATCACTGCCCAGGGGTTAATGCTAGAATGCTATGGTTCACTGCAAAAGTAATGTTATGCTTCACGGTCAAAGCTGTTTAAATTTTACTTAGATGATAACTGTGCACTGTGTATCCCAAAAGTTTATGTATGGGTAGGAAATAATTAACTGGCAGTTTTAGTTACAGTTGCTTGGTAGTGGGCTGGTCCCATGTTCCCCTAGTTAGTTAGCTGAGAATCTTCTGCTGAACAGGCAAAAGAAAAAACTTGATTGCGTATGCTGCTGTAAAATAAGCCAAGATAGAACTGAGATGGATGGCCTGAGACAGTAAAGGTAATGCATGCCTTTGACTTTGCCACAGATGGAACGGTTTAATTGCACCTGGCACCTGCCACACTCCTGAGACAGACTGGCCATTTGATCTAGGACTGCACTCCACAGATCAGCATTGCAGACAAATATTGAGAGTGATTGCATGCCTTTGTTCAATTTGAGGAGATTGTTAATACCTATAGAAAGAGACTCAGGAAGGATCATCATTATGGCTACCTCCTGTATACAGTATAGCCTTTGGGGAAAAAACTATTCTGTGAAACACCTGAGAACTGTGCCTATTGCTTGTATTTGTACTGCAAACACGACCATCTACTCAGTAAAGAGAGATTCTATTTAATTCAATCATCCACCAGCCCTTTATCCACCCCCTTGCCTTGCATCCTTCTACTCATCCACCTAACATCAAGGGCACCCCAGCCACCACCAGGCAGGAGACCCCTAAGTCCAGGTAGTGCCCAAAGTGGAAGAAGGGTTACGCCCCTCTAACCACTGCAAGCATGGCCTGGTGGAGAGCTGGAGAGAGGGATTAGCCACCGTGACTACTATAACCACCCTTGTTGCCGCCACCACCACTCCCAACTTTTCCAACAATCCACCACCATGCTTCCCCTGTGGTCTGGCTCGCTGCACATAAAATAAAGAAGGTGATTTTTACTCTTTAATGTTCACTAAATAAATAACTTTGGTACCTAATGGTTAGCACAAAGGTTTTTCCAATCTTATCAAGTCATGGCATATCTTTTGGTTAGTTCATGAGGGTCTGAGTTCCTTACTTATCCTGAGAATGTAGTGGAAACAGCACTGTAGTGCTGCATCCACTTCTAAATTTTCCTTGCACAGTGGGGCTTCCAGTCAACTTCCTTTGCAGGGTACTACATCCAGCCCTAATCACTTCAAGGGGTTGTGTCACAAAACATATTCTACATTTTTCAAACCAGAACCTGGATACTTCTGTAATTGCATGTACAAACCGGATTCCCAAAAAGTTGGGACACTATACAAATCGTGAATAAAAACTGAATGTAATGATGTGGAGGTGCCAACTTCTAATATTTTATTCAGAATAGAACATAAATCACGGAACAAAAGTTTAAACTGAGAAAATGTACCATTTTAAGGGAAAAATATGTTGAATCAGAATTTCATGGTGTCAACAAATCCCCAAAAAGTTGGGACAAGGCCATTTTCACCACTGTGTGGCATCTCCCCTTCTTCTTACAACACTCAACAGACGTCTGAGGACCGAGGAGACCAGTTTCTCAAGTTTAGAAATAGGAATGCTCTCCCATTCTTGTCTAATACAGGCCTCTAACTGTTCAATCGTCTTGGGCCTTCTTTGTTGCACCTGCCTCTTTATGATGCGCCAAATGTTCTCTATAGGTGAAAGATCTGGACTGCAGACTGGCCATTTCAGTACCCGGATCCTTCTCCTACGCAGCCATGATGTTGTGATTGATGCAGAATGTGGTCTGGCATTATCTTGTTGAAAAATGCAGGGTCTTCCCTGAAAGAGATGACGTCTGGATGGGAGCATATGTTGTTCCAGAACCTGAATATATTTTTCTGCATTGATGGTGCCTTTCCAGACATGCAGGCTGCCCATGCCACACGCACTAATGCAACCCCATACCATCAGAGATGCAGGCTTCTGAACTGAGCGTTGATAACAACTTGGGTTGTCCTTGTCCTCTTTGGTCCGGATGACATGGCGTCCCAGATTTCCAAAAAGAACTTCGAATCGTGACTCGTCTGACCACAGAACAGTCTTCCATTTTGCCACACTCCATTTTAAATGATCCCTGGCCCAGTGAAAACGCCTGAGCTTGTGGATCTTGCTTAGAAATGGCTTCTTCTTTGCACTGTAGAGTTTCAGCTGGCAACGGCGGATGGCACGGTGGATTGTGTTCACTGACAATGGTTTCTGGAAGTATTCCTGAGCCCATTCTGTGATTTCCTTTACAGTAGCATTCCTGTTTGTGGTGCAGTGTCGTTTAAGGGCCCGGAGATCACGGGCATCCAGTATGGTTTTACGGCCTTGACCCTTACGCACAGAGATTGTTCCAGATTCTCTGAATCTTTGGATGATGTTATGCACAGTTCATGATGATAGATGAAAAGTCTTTGCAATTTTTCGCTGGGTAACACCTTTCTGATATTGCTCCACTATCTTTCTGCCCAACATTGTGGGAATTGGTGATCCTCTACCCATCTTGGCTTCTGAGAGACACTGCCACTCTGAGAAGCTCTTTTTATACCCAATCATGTTGTCAATTGACCTAATTAGTGTTAATTGGTCTTCCAGCTCTTCGTTATGCTCAAATTTACTTTTTCCAGCCTCTTTTTGCTACTTGTCCCAAATTTTTGGGGATTTGTTGACACCGTGAAAATTTGAATATTTTTTCTTTAAAATGATACATTTACTCGGATTAAACGTTTGATCTGTCTTCTATGTTCTATTACAAATAAAATATTGACATTTGCCATCTCCACATCATTGCATTCAGTTTTTATTCACAATTTGTTTAGTGTCCCAACTTTTTTGGAATCCGGTTTGTAATTAAAAATGTTGTATAGCCAGTGAACTATTCAATAAAATGTATCTGTATAGCGCCGCCTGCTGTTTGTTCTTTTCCTTATTTTTTTGTCTCACTGGGGTGGTCGCACATGCTCAGTTTTAATCTTTAACTGCCATGAGCCATATGTTCTGCTAGAAGCTGTGTCAGTTACAGGGAGAAAGCTTCAGCAGAAAGGACATGCCCCTGAGCTGCCAGGCTGAAGATAATCTAGCAATTAAACTGCAGACAGAGCCCTTTTATAACTGACAAGCATGGCGTGATAGTATTGTACGGTTACATACAGTTGTGATATGAAACCATAGGGGTTTATAGTTTGTCCCTTTTTGGAAGCAGAAAATTCATATAAGTTTTGCTGACCTTCTACAGTATAGCACATGTTAGAGATAAAGGATTGCTTTAATATTTCAATTCTTTATAAAAGTAGGCATGTTGTTTTTGCTCAAAGTTAAACCTATTTATTACATTCATGAGATATCATCTGATGGTTTAATGTGGCGACAGTCCAAAGGAGTCCTTAAATCTGGAGATTTCAGAAAAAGAACTCTGCTAGGAACATTTCTGTATAGTTTAGCCCCAAATAAATGTACTTTAAAGGTCTTACAGGGACCCAAGACATACAAGCATCTATTGTTTCTGATTACTTATAGGCGCCAGTATTTCCTCTAATGACTAGGGATGAGCGAACCCGAACTGTATAGTTCGGGTTGGTACCGAATTTTGGGGTGTCCGTGACACGGACCCGAACCCGGATATTTTTGTAAAAGTCCGGGTTCGGGTTCGGTGTTCGTCGCTTTCTTGGCGCTTTTTGAAAGGCTGCAAAGCAGCCAATCAACAAGCGTCATACTACTTGCCCCAAGAGGCCGTCACAGCCATGCCTACTATTGGCATGGCTGTGATTGGCCAGAGCACCATGTGACCCAGCCTCTATTTAAGCTGGAGTCACATAGCGCCGCCCGTCACTCTGCTCTGATTAGCGTAGGGAGAGGTTGCAGGGCGAGATTAGGCTGATTAACTCCTCCAAAAGACTCCATCCATTGATCGATCTGCAGCTGTGGATGATTGAACTGCTGCTATTGAATTGCTCACTGTTTTTAGGCTGCCCAGAGCATTTTTCAGACACTTTTTTCTGGGGTGATCGGCGGCCATTTTGTGTCTTGTGTTGCGCCAGAACAAGCTGCCACCAAGTGCATTTAACCCTCAATGGTGTGGTTGTTCTTTGGCTAAAGCCTACATCAGGGTGAAGCTGTCACACCAAGTGCATTTAACCAGCAATAGTCTGTTTATTTTTTGGCCATATACTACATCAGGGGCAAGCTGCGCCTGTCACCAAGTGCATTTAACCCTCAATGGTGTGGTTGTTTTTTGGCTAAAGCCTACATCAGGGTGAAGCTGTCACACCAAGTGCATTTAACCAGCAATAGTCTGTTTATTTTTTGGCCATATACTACATCAGGGGCAAGCTGCGCCTGTCACCAAGTGCATTTAACCCTCAATGGAGTGGTTGTTTTTTGGCTAAATCCTACATCAGGGTGAAGCTGTCACACCAAGTCCATTTAACCAGCAATAGTCTGTTTATTTTTTGGCCATATACTACATCAGGGGCAAGCTGCGGCTTTCACCAAGTGCATTTAACCCTCAGTAGTGTGGTTGGTCAAGCTGTCACACCAAGTGCATTTAACCAGCAATAGTCTGTTTATTTTTTGGCCATATACTACATCAGGGGCAAGCTGCGCCTGTCACCAAGTGCATTTAACCCTCAGTAGTGTGGTTGGTCAAGCTGTCACACCAAGTGCATTTAACCAGCAATAGTCTGTTTATTTTTTGGCCATATACTACATCAGGGGCAAGCTGCGCCTGTCACCAAGTGCATTTAACCCTCAGTAGTGTGGTTGGTCAAGCTGTCACACCAAGTGCATTTAACCATCAATAGTGTGGTTATTTTTTGGCCATATCCCAGTGTAATTCTGTCAGTAAACGTATATCTGTCACCCAGCACCTAAATACTAGGCCTCAAGTTTATATCCAGCTAAATCTGTCGTTACTGCTGTACTGTTGTGGCTGGGCAAGTTATTTAGTGTCCGTCAAAGCACATTTTTTGTTCTGGGTTGAAATACAATTCCCAATTTAGCAATTTCCTAATTTAGTGGTTTCTGCTGTATCAGAGCTATTTGAAATCTATCCCTAAAAGGGTATATAATATTCAAGGTGCACATAGGGTCATTCTGAATAACTTCACACACACGCTACTGTGCATTTCCAAGTCTAATTCTGTCCGTAAACCTATACCTGTCACCCAGCGCCTAAATACTAGGCCTCAAATTTATATCCAGCTAAATCTGTCGTTACTGCTGTACTGCTGTGGCTGGGCAAGTTATTTAGTGTCTGTCAAAGCACATTTTTTGTTCTGGGTTGAAATACAATTCCCAATTTAGCAATTTCCTAATTTAGTGGTTTCTGCTGTATCAGGCCTACTTTAAATACATCCCTAAAAGGGTATATCAGAATCAAGGTGCCGATAGGGTCATTCTCAATAACTTCACACACACGCTACTGTGCATATCCCAGTCTAATTTTGTCCGTAAAACGTATACCTGTCACCCAGCGCCTAAATACTAGGCCTCAAATTTATATCCTGCTGAATCTGTCATTACTGCTGTACTGTTGTGGCTGGGCAAGTTATTTAGTGTCCGTCAAAGCACATTTTTTGTTCTGGGTTGAAATACAATTCCCAATTTAGCAATTTCCTAATTTAGTGGTTTCTGCTGTATCAGAGCTATTTGAAATCTATCCCTAAAAGGGTATATAATATTCAAGGTGCACATAGGGTCATTCTGAATAACTTCACACACACGCTACTGTGCATTTCCAAGTCTAATTCTGTCCGTAAAACGTATACCTGTCACCCAGCGCCTAAATACTAGGCCTCAAATTTATATCCTGCTAAATCTGTCGTTACTGCTGTACTGCTGTGGCTGGGCAAGTTATTTAGTGTCTGTCAAAGCACATTTTTTGTTCTGGGTTGAAATACAATTCCCAATTTAGCAATTTCCTAATTTAGTGGTTTCTGCTGTATCAGAGCTATTTGAAATCTATCCCTAAAAGGGTATATAATATTCAAGGTGCACATAGGGTCATTCTGAATAACTTCACACACACGCTACTGTGCATTTCCAAGTCTAATTCTGTCAGTAAACCTATACCTGTCACCCAGCGCCTAAATACTAGGCCTCAAATTTATATCCTGCTGAATCTGTCGTTACTGCTGTACTGCTGTGGCTGGGCAAGTTATTTAGTGTCCGTCAAAGCACATTTTTTGTTCTGGGTTGAAATACAATTCCCAATTTAGCAATTTCCTAATTTAGTGGTTTCTGCTGTATCAGGCCTACTTTAAATTTATCCCTAAAAGGGTATATAATATTCAAGGTGCACATAGGGTCATTCTGAATAACTTCACACACACGCTACTGTGCATTTCCAAGTCTAATTCTGTCCGTAAACCTATACCTGTCACCCAGCGCCTAAATACTAGGCCTCAAATTTATATCCTGCTAAATCTGTCGTTACTGCTGTACTGTTGTGGCTGGGCAAGTTATTTAGTGTCCGTCAAAGCACATTTTTTGTTCTGGGTTGAAATACAATTCCCAATTTAGCAATTTCCTAATTTAGTGGTTTCTGCTGTATCACACCTACTTTAAATACATCCCTAAAGGGTATATCAGAATCAAGGTGCTGATAGGGTCATTCTCAATAACTTCACACACACGCTACTGTGCATATCCCAGTCTAATTCTGTCCGTAAAACGTATACCTGTCACCCAGCGCCTAAATACTAGGCCTCAAATTCATAGTCAGCTAAATCGGTGGTTACTGCTGTGCCTGTATTAGTGTAATACGGTACCTAAATAGATAGCCAGATAGTGTTAGGTGTTTGTAAAAAAAGGCCTGAATTTGAATTCAATACATTGGGCCAAATAATATTTTTGTTGTTGTGGTGAACGATAACAATGAGGAAAACATCTAGTAAGGGACGCGGATGTGGACATGGTCGTGGTGGTGTTAGTGGAACCTCTGGTGCTGGGAGAGGACGTGGCCGTTCTGCCACATCCACACGTCCTAGTGTACCAACTACCTCAGGTCCCAGTAGCCGCCAGAATTTACAGCGATATATGGTGGGGCCCAATGCCGTTCTAAGGATGGTAAGGCCTGAGCAGGTACAGGCATTAGTCAATTGGGTGGCCGGCAGTGAATCCAGCACATTCACATTATCTCCCACCCAGTCTTCTGCAGAAAGCGCACAGATGGCGCCTGAAAACCAACCCCATCAGTCTGTCACATCACCCCCATGCATATCAGGGAAACTGTCTGAGCCTCAAGTTATGCAGCAGTCTCTTATGCTGTTTGAAGACTCTGCTGGCAGGGTTTCCCAAGGGCATCCACCTAGCCCTTCCCCAGCGGTGGAAGACATAGAATGCACTGACGCACAACCACTTATGTTTCCTGATGATGAGGACATGGGAATACCACCTCAGCAAGTCTCTGATGATGACGAAACACAGGTGCCAACTGCTGCGTCTTTCTGCAGTGTGCAGACTGAATAGGAGGTCAGGGATCAAGACTGGGTGGAAGACGATGCAGGGGACGATGAGGTCCTAGACCCCACATGGAATGAAGGTCGTGCCACTGACTTTCACAGTTCGGAGGAAGAGGCAGTGGTGAGACCGAGCCAACAGCGTAGCAAAAGAGGGAGCAGTGGGCAAAAGCGGAACACCCGCCGCCAAGAGACTCCGCCTGCTACTGACCGCCGCCATCTGGGACCGAGCACCCCAAAGGCAGCTTCAAGGAGTTCCCTGGCATGGCACTTCTTCAAACAATGTGCTGACGACAAGACCCGAGTGGTTTGCACGCTGTGCCATCAGAGCCTGAAGCGAGGCATTAACGTTCTGAACCTTAGCACAACCTGCATGACCAGGCACCTGCATGCAAAGCATGAACTGCAGTGGAGTAAACACCTTAAAAACAAGGAAGTCACTCAGGCTCCCCCTGCTACCTCTTCTGCTGCTGCCGCCTCGGCCTCTTCTTCTGCTGCCGCCTCGGCCTCTTCTGGTGCTGCCGCCTCGGCCTCTTCCTCCGCCTCTGGAGGAACGTTGGCACCTGCCGCCCAGCAAACAGAGGATGTACCACCAACACCACCACCACCTCTGTCACCAAGCATCTCAACCATGTCACACGGCAGCGTTCAACTCTCCATCTCACAAACATTTGAGAGAAAGCGTAAATTCCCACCTAGCCACTCTCGATCCCTGGCCCTGAATGCCAGCATTTCTAAACTACTGGCCTATGAAATGCTGTCATTTAGGCTGGTGGACACAGACAGCTTCAAACAGCTCATGTCGCTTGCTGTCCCACAGTATGTTGTTCCCAGCCGCCACTACTTCTCCAAGACAGCCGTGCCTTCCCTGCACAACCAAGTATCCGATAAAATCAAGTGTGCACTGCGCAACGCCATCTGTAGCAAGGTCCACCTAACCACAGATACGTGGACCAGTAAGCACGGCCAGGGACGCTATATCTCCCTAACTGCACACTGGGTAAATGTAGTGGCAGCTGGGCCCCAGGCGGAGAGCTGTTTGGCGCACGTCCTTCCGCCGCCAAGGATCGCAGGGCAACATTCTTTTCCTCCTGTTGCCACCTCCTCCTTCTCGGCTTCCTCCTCCTCTTCTTCCACCTGCTCATCCAGTCAGCCACACACCTTCACCACCAACTTCAGCACAGCCCGGGGTAAACGTCAGCAGGCCATTCTGAAACTCATATGTTTGGGGGACAGGCCCCACACCGCACAGGAGTTGTGGCGTGGTATAGAACAACAGACCGACGAGTGGTTGCTGCCAGTGAGCCTCAAGCCCGGCCTGGTGGTGTGCGATAATGGGCGAAATCTCGTTGCAGCTCTGGGACTAGCCGGTTTGACGCACATCCCTTGCCTGGCGCATGTGCTGAATTTGGTGGTGCAGAAGTTCATTCACAACTACCCCGACATGTCAGAGCTGCTGCATAAAGTGCGGGCCGTCTGTTTGCGCTTCCGGCGTTCACATCCTGCCGCTGCTCGCCTGTCTGCGCTACAGCGTAACTTCGGCCTTCCCGCTCACCGCCTCATATGCGACGTGCCCACCAGGTGGAACTCCACCTTGCACATGCTGGACAGACTGTGCGAGCAGCAGCAGGCCATAGTGGAGTTTCAGCTGCAGCACGCACGGGTCAGTCGCACTGCGGAACAGCACCACTTCACCACCAATGACTGGGCCTCCATGCGAGACCTGTGTGCCCTGTTGCGCTGCTTCGAGTACTCCACCAACATGGCCAGTGGTGATGACGCCGTTATCAGCGTTACAATACCACTTCTATGTCTCCTTGAGAAAACACTTAGGGCGATGATGGAAGAGGAGGTGGCCCAGGAGGAGGAGGAGGAGCAGGAAGAGGGGTCATTTTTAGCACTTTCAGGCCAGTCTCTTCGAAGTGACTCAGAGAGAGGTTTTTTGCAACAGCAGAGGCCAGGTACAAATGTGGCCAGCCAGGGCCCACTACTGGAGGACGAGGAGGACGAGGATGAGGAGGAGGTGGAGGAGGATGAGGATGAAGCATGGTCACAGCGGGGTGGCACCCAACGCAGCTCGGGCCCATCACCATTATATTGCGAGGCTACCCAAAGTTGAATGAACCTCTCCTCTGTCTGGGTGCCGGGGCCTAAATATATACCAATGGACTGTTCCAATGTTGGGTGACGTGAAGCCTGATTCTCTGCTATGACATGCAGACTAGTTCTCTGCTGACATGAAGCCAGATTCTCTGTTACGGGACCTCTCTCCTCTGCCTGGGTGCTGGGCCTAAATATCTGACAATGGACTGTTGCAGTGGTGGCTGACGTGAAGCCTGATTCTCTGCTATGACATGCAGACTAATTCTCTGCTGACATGAAGCCAGATTCTCTGTTACGTGACCTCTCTCCTCTGCCTGGGTGCTGGGCCTAAATATATGCCAATGGACTGTTGCAGTGGTGGCTGACATGAAGCCTGATTCTCTGCTATGACATGCAGACTGATTCTCTGCTGACATGAAGACAGATCCTCTGTTACGGGACTTCTCTCCTCTGCCTGGGTGCTGGGCCTAAATATATGCCAATGAACTGTTGCAGTGGAGGCTGACGTGAAGCCTGATTCTCTGCTATGACATGCAGACTGATTCTCTGCTGACATGAAGCCAGATTCTCTGTTACGGGACCTCTCTCCTCTGCCTGGGTGCTGGGCCTAAATATATGACAATGGACTGTTGCAGTGGTGGCTGACATGAAGCCTGATTCTCTGCTATGACATGCAGACTGATTCTCTGCTGACATGAAGCCAGATCCTCTGTTACGGGACCTCTCTCCTCTGCCTGGGTGCTGGGCCTAAATATATGACAATGGACTGTTGCACTGGTGGCCGACGTGAAGCCTGATTCTCTGCTATGACATGCAGACTGATTATCTGCTGACATGAAGCCAGATCCTCTGTTACTGGACCTCTCTCCTCTGCCTCGGTGCTGGGCCTAAATATATGACAATGGACTGTTGCACTGGTGGCTGATGTGAAGCCTGATTCTCTGCTATGACATGCAGACTGATTCTCTGCTGACATGAAGAAAGATTCTCTGTTACGGGACCTCTCTCCTCTGCCTGGGTACTGGGCCTAAATATATGACAATGGACTGTTGCACTGGTGGCTGATGTGAAGCCTGATTCTCTGCTATGACATGCAGACTGATTCTCTGCTGACATGAAGACAGATTCTCTGTTACGGGACCTCTCTCCTCTGCCTGGGTGCTGGGCCTAAATATATGCCAACGGACTGTTGCAGTGGTGGCTGACATGAAGCCTGATTCTCTGCTATGACATGCAGACTGATTCTCTGCTGACATGAAGCCAGATCCTCTGTTACGGGACCTCTCTCCTCTGCCTGGGTGCTGGGCCTAAATATATGACAATGGACTGTTGCACTGGTGGCTGACGTGAAGCCTGATTCTCTGCTATGACATGCAGACTGATTCTCTGCTGACATGAAGCCAGATCCTCTGTTACGGGACCTCTCTCCTCTGCCTGGGTGCTGGGCCTAAATATATGCCAATGGACTGTTGCAGTGGTGGCTGACGTGAAGCCTGATTTTCTGCTATGACATGCAGACTGATTCTCTGCTGACATGAAGCCAGATCCTCTGTTACGGGACCTCTCTCCTCTGCCTGTGTGCTGGGCCTAAATATATGCCAATGGACTGTTGCAGTGGTGGCTGACATGAAGCCTGATTCTCTGCTATGACATGCAGACTGATTCTCTGCTGACATGAAGCCAGATCCTCTGTTACGGGACCTCTCTCCTCTGCCTGGGTGCTGGGCCTAAATATATGCCAATGGACTGTTGCACTGGTGGCTGACGTGAAGCCTGATTCTCTGCTATGACATGCAGACTGATTCTCTGCTGACATGAAGACAGATCCTCTGTTACGGGACCTCTCTCCTCTTCCTGGGTGCTGGGCTTAAATATATGACAATGGACTGTTGCACTGGTGGCTGATGTGAAGCCTGATTCTCTGCTATGACATGCAGACTGATTCTCTGCTGACATGAAGACAGATTCTCTGTTACGGGACCTCTCTCCTCTGCCTGGGTGCTGGGCCTAAATATATGCCAACGGACTGTTGCAGTGGTGGCTGACATGAAGCCTGATTCTCTGCTATGACATGCAGACTGATTCTCTGCTGACATGAAGCCAGATCCTCTGTTACGGGACCTCTCTCCTCTGCCTGGGTGCTGGGCCTAAATATATGACAATGGACTGTTGCACTGGTGGCTGACGTGAAGCCTGATTCTCTGCTATGACATGCAGACTGATTCTCTGCTGACATGAAGCCAGATCCTCTGTTACGGGACCTCTCTCCTCTGCCTGGGTGCTGGGCCTAAATATATGACAATGGACTGTTGCACTGGTGGCTGACGTGAAGCCTGATTCTCTGCTATGACATGCAGACTGATTCTCTGCTGATATGAAGCCAGATCCTCTGTTACGGGACCTCTCTCCTCTGCCTGGGTGCTGGGCCTAAATATATGCCAATGGACTGTTGCAGTGGTGGCTGACGTGAAGCCTGATTCTCTGCTATGACATGCAGACTGATTCTCTGCTGACATCAATCCAGATCTTCTGTTACGGGACCTCTCTCCTCTGCCTATGTGCTGGGCCTAAATATATGCCAATGGACTGTTGCAGTGGTGGCTGACATGAAGCCTGATTCTCTGCTATGACATGCAGACTGATTCTCTGCTGACATGAAGCCAGATCCTCTGTTACGGGACCTCTCTCCTCTGCCTGTGTGCTGGGCCTAAATATATGCCAATGGACTGTTGCACTGGTGGCTGAGGTGAAGCCTGATTCTCTGCTATGACATGCAGACTGATTCTCTGCTGACATGAAGCCAGATCCTCTGTTACGGGACCTCTCTCCTCTGCCTGGGTGCTGGGCCTAAATATATGCCAATGGACTGTTGCACTGGTGGCTGACGTGAAGCCTGATTCTCTGCTATGACATGCAGACTGATTCTCTGCTGACATGAAGCCAGATCCTCTGTTACGGGACCTCTCTCCTCTTCCTGGGTGCTGGGCTTAAATATATGACAATGGACTGTTGCACTGGTGGCTGATGTGAAGCCTGATTCTCTGCTATGACATGCAGACTGATTCTCTGCTGACATGAAGACAGATTCTCTGTTACGGGACCTCTCTCCTCTGCCTGGGTGCTGGGCCTAAATATATGCCAACGGACTGTTGCAGTGGTGGCTGACATGAAGCCTGATTCTCTGCTATGACATGCAGACTGATTCTCTGCTGACATGAAGCCAGATCCTCTGTTACGGGACCTCTCTCCTCTGCCTGGGTGCTGGGCCTAAATATATGCCAATGGACTGTTGCACTGGTGGCTGACGTGAAGCCTGATTCTCTGCTATGACATGCAGACTGATTCTCTGCTGACATGAAGCCAGATCCTCTGTTACGGGACCTCTCTCCTCTGCCTGGGTGCTGGGCCTAAATATATGCCAATGGACTGTTGCAGTGGTGGCTGACGTGAAGCCTGATTCTCTGCTATGACATGCAGACTGATTCTCTGCTGACATGAAGCCAGATCCTCTGTTACGGGACCTCTCTCCTCTGCCTGGGTGCTGGGCCTAAATATATGCCAATGGACTGTTGCAGTGGTGGCTGACATGAAGCCTGATTCTCTGCTATGACATGCAGACTGATTCTCTGCTGACATGAAGCCAGATCCTCTGTTACGGGACCTCTCTCCTCTGCCTGGGTGCTGGGCCTAAATATATGACAATGGACTGTTGCACTGGTGGCTGACGTGAAGCCTGATTCTCTGCTATGACATGCAGACTGATTCTCTGCTGACATGAAGCCAGATCCTCTGTTACGGGACCTCTCTCCTCTGCCTGGGTGCTGGGCCTAAATATATGCCAATGGACTGTTGCACTGGTGGCTGATGTGAAGCCTGATTCTCTGCTATGACATGCAGACTGATTCTCTGCTGACATGAAGACAGATTCTCTGTTACGGGACCTCTCTCCTCTGCCTGGGTGCTGGGCCTAAATATATGCCAATGGACTGTTGCACTGGTGGCTGATGTGAAGCCTGATTCTCTGCTATGACATGCAGACTGATTCTCTGCTGACATGAAGACAGATTCTCTGTTACGGGACCTCTCTCCTCTGCCTGTGTGCTGGGCCTAAATATATGCCAATGGACTGTTGCAGTGGTGGCTGACGTGAAGCCTGATTCTCTGCTATGACATGCAGACTGATTCTCTGCTGACATGAAGCCAGATCCTCTGTTACGGGACCTCTCTCCTCTGCCTGGGTGCTGGGCCTAATTATATGACAATGGACTGTTGCACTGGTGGCTAACATGAAGCCTGATTCTCTGCTGACATGCAGACTGATTCTCTGCTGACATGAAGACATATTCTCTGTTACGGGACCTCTCTCCTCTGCCTGGGTGCTGGGCCTAAATATATGCCAATGGACTGTTGCAGTGGTGGCTGATATGAAGCCTGATTCTCTGCTATGACATGCAGACTGATTCTCTGCTGACATGAAGACAGATTCTCTGTTACGGGACCTCTCTCCTCTGCCTGGGTGCTGGGCCTAAATATATGCCAACGGACTGTTGCAGTGGTGGCTGACATGAAGCCTGATTCTCTGCTATGACATGCAGACTGATTCTCTGCTGACATGAAGCCAGATCCTCTGTTACGGGACCTCTCTCCTCTGCCTGGGTGCTGGGCCTAAATATATGCCAATGGACTGTTGCACTGGTGGCTGACGTGAAGCCTGATTCTCTGCTATGACATGCAGACTGATTCTCTGCTGACATGAAGCCAGATCCTCTGTTACGGGACCTCTCTCCTCTGCCTGGGTGCTGGGCCTAAATATATGCCAATGGACTGTTGCAGTGGTGGCTGACGTGAAGCCTGATTCTCTGCTATGACATGCAGACTGATTCTCTGCTGACATGAAGCCAGATCCTCTGTTACGGGACCTCTCTCCTCTGCCTGGGTGCTGGGCCTAAATATATGCCAATGGACTGTTGCAGTGGTGGCTGACATGAAGCCTGATTCTCTGCTATGACATGCAGACTGATTCTCTGCTGACATGAAGCCAGATCCTCTGTTACGGGACCTCTCTCCTCTGCCTGGGTGCTGGGCCTAAATATATGACAATGGACTGTTGCACTGGTGGCTGACGTGAAGCCTGATTCTCTGCTATGACATGCAGACTGATTCTCTGCTGACATGAAGCCAGATCCTCTGTTACGGGACCTCTCTCCTCTGCCTGGGTGCTGGGCCTAAATATATGCCAATGGACTGTTGCACTGGTGGCTGATGTGAAGCCTGATTCTCTGCTATGACATGCAGACTGATTCTCTGCTGACATGAAGACAGATTCTCTGTTACGGGACCTCTCTCCTCTGCCTGTGTGCTGGGCCTAAATATATGCCAATGGACTGTTGCAGTGGTGGCTGACGTGAAGCCTGATTCTCTGCTATGACATGCAGACTGATTCTCTGCTGACATGAAGCCAGATCCTCTGTTACGGGACCTCTCTCCTCTGCCTGGGTGCTGGGCCTAATTATATGACAATGGACTGTTGCACTGGTGGCTAACATGAAGCCTGATTCTCTGCTGACATGCAGACTGATTCTCTGCTGACATGAAGACATATTCTCTGTTACGGGACCTCTCTCCTCTGCCTGGGTGCTGGGCCTAAATATATGCCAATGGACTGTTGCAGTGGTGGCTGATATGAAGCCTGATTCTCTGCTATGACATGCAGACTGATTCTCTGCTGACATGAAGACAGATCCTCTGTTACGGGACCTCTCTCCTCTGCCTGGGTGCTGGGCCTAAATATATGACAATGGACTGTTGCAGTGGTGGCTGACGTGAAGCCTGATTCTCTGCTATGACATGCAGACTGATTCTCTGCTGACATGAAGCCAGATTCTCTGTTACGGGACCTCTCTCCTCTGCCTGGGTGCCGGGGCCTAAATATCTGAGAATGGACTGTTCCAGTGGTGGGTGACGTGAAGCCAGATTCTCTGCTATGGGACCTCTCTCCAATTGATATTGGTTAATTTTTATTTATTTTATTTTTATTTTTATTAATTTCCCTATCCACATTTGTTTGCATGGGATTTACCTACATGTTGCTGCCTTTTGCAGCCCTCTAGCCCTTTCCTGGGCTGTTTTACAGCCTTTTTAGTGCCGAAAAGTTCGGGTCCCCATTGACTTTAATGGGGTTCGGGTTCGGGACGAAGTTCGGATCGGGTTCAGATCCCGAACCCGAACATTTCCGGGAAGTTCGGCCGAACTTCTCGAACCCGAACATCCAGGTGTCCGCTCAACTCTACTAATGACATTAAGATGATGTGCAAAGGTTTAGGACCTAGTATGACAATGAACAGAACCAGAAGGCAAAGTCAGGGAGCAGCTGTCTGGACATCATGGAATGGTGACTAAATAAGCAAATGACCGACCCTTTATCACACTAGACCAGGGATCAGCAATCTTTGGCACTCCAGCTGTTGTGAAACTACAATTCCCAGCATGCTCTATTCATTTCTGTGAGAGTTCCGAGAAGAGCAGAGGAAGTTTGCATACTGGGAGTTGTAGTTTCACAACAGCTGGGGTGCCGGAGGTTGCCTACCCCTGCACTAGATCATACCCCAAAAATTATGAGAAATTTCACTTCTAATTTTTATCCAAGAATTGGCAAAAAAATATTGGTGGACGCTCCCATGTTTTTCCGGAACCTGGGTCCCTTTGCAGCCACATATACTATAGAAGAGGTGGCTGGTCATAGCTCCCTTTGCTGAAGTCTACGGGATTAACTGGACTCCCTTAGACATCAAAAGAAAGAAGCACAAGCTTGCGTGCCCACCTCTAGTCACCTGTTTAGGTATCTTATCATCATAATGGATACCATCTTGATGTTTTTATACAATGATTTCCCCTTCCCATGAGTTGCCATCTGATCCCATGTTTGATGAAAAAAAACTAAGTGACCATACACAGTCAATAGGTATCAGCCAAATGATCATTCAGCAGACAGATCTCTCTCCCGACTCCAACCCAACTCTCCCGTACACATAAACGTTCAGTTTCACAGAGCATGTATGTGTTGTCGGTGGGGAGAGAGGAGAAAGCTTCTGCAGGACACTTCTGGTGGTGGTTAATCTCCTGGGATAACAAAAGGAACAGGAAAAAATTCTGTTTACCCAATCCTTCTCCTTCTCCCTCCCCTTCCCTACAACATCATCTGTCAGGGAGAGAGGGGAGCTGCCCATACAAATTACTTACATTGTCTGCCAAACCTGTCATTCTCGATAGATTCAGATAACAATGCATTAATATATATGGAGAACTTTATAGTTGAGCGGATATCCTGAACTTCATATTTATGTTAAATGTTCATGTTAAAAAGGACAAAATTCTTATAGCAGTGATACCTTTAACCGTTTATAGACCGGGCCTCTTAATTTTTGCATTTTAAATTTTTCCTCTCTACGTTCCAATAGCCATAATTTTTTTATTTTTCCGTTCACATTGCCATATGAGGGCTTATTTTTTGCACTACATTGCAAGATGCATTTTTTATGCCTTCAATTTACCATGGTTTACAATTCCACCAAGGTTTTTGGGGTTTTGACATTACTGGGTTCAATGTGCGCAAAAAATTACATGATGTCCTTATTCTGCAGCTCAATATGATTACAGTGATGCTAAACGTGTATAGTTTTTATTTTTTTATTACTTAAAAAAATAATAACCTTTGAAAAAATCCAAATTTTCTTTGCATCTCTATTTTCTGACAGCCATAACTTTTTTATATTTTGATCTAGAGAGCTGTATGATACTGTATGATGTCATTTTCGTGGTATATATGACTTTTTGATCACTGTTATCTAAAGGGGTTGTCCGGGTTCAGAGCTGAACCCAGATATATTCCTATTTTCACCCAGGCAGCCCCCCTGACTTGAGCATCGGAGCAGTTCATGCTCCGATGCTCTCCTTTGCCCTGCACTGAATCGCGCAGGGCAAAGGCATTTTCTGGAGTTCCGGTGACATACCGGCTCCCCATAGGGATGCCTGGCGGAGGCATCCGCCCAGCAGTGAGCCAGGTGACGTCACCAGCACTAATGGGTGGGATGTAAAATGGCTAGGGCAGCGCTGAAGCCCACCCATCAGAGCTGGTGATGTCACCGAACACACTGCTAGGCGGAAGCCTCTGCCGAGCATTGTGTTATTGTAAATAAAAGAGCCCTTGCCCTGCGCGATATTTAAAGCTCTCCAGAGTTAAGTGAACAAAGACTATTTAGTATTAATTGGAAAATTGTGTAACTTTGATATATCTTGAGTTTCAAGTAGCTGGAGTCTGGGGTTGTAAGAAGTCAAAATGTTTCCATGTGCATAAGACCTAAGACTAATGGTTGAAGGGGTTATCCCATGGCTAATGTAAAAAATTAAAATCAGCCATCATATAGTACACTAGCTGAAGGACTCGGCTTCGCTCAGGTATATTTCATCTATTTCATTTAATGTTTGTGTGTGTCGTTAAAAGATATCAACCGTATCCACTATAACAGTGACAGCTATATAGTATCCCTCCCCCTTAACAGTGACCTCCACAGCCCCTCACTCCTTAACACTGACCCCCCCCCACAGTGTTCCCTCTCCTTAAAATAGGACCCCCACAACAGTCCACCCCTTTAACTTTGACCTTTACAGCAGCCTGTCCCTTTAACAGAGAGTTCCACAGCACCCCACCCCTTGACAGTGACCTCCACAGGGGCCTGCTCCCTTAACAGTCACCTTTACAGCACCCGTTCCCTAACACTGACCATAGGTTACAGTCCCCTTAACTGACCTCCACAATTCCCAGCCCCCTTAACAGAGATATCCACAGTGACTGCCACTGTACCCCACTCCTTTAACAGTGACCTCACAGTATCCCGCTGCCTTAACAGTGACGTCACAGTACCCCGCTGCCCCTTTAATAGTTGCCTCCACAATCCCCTCCTCCCTTAACAGTGACCTTCACAGTGCCTGCCCCTTTAACAGTGACCTCCACAGCGGCCTGTCCCCTTAACAGTAACATCCACAGCGCCCTCCCCTTTAACAGTGACCTCCACTGCAGCCACCCCTTTATTTGTGACCTCCACAGTACCTTATCTCCTTAATAGTGATTTCCACAATAACCCTCCCCTTAACAGTGACCTCCACAGAGCTCCGTTCCCTGAAAATGTGAACTCCACAACACCCCACCCCCTTAACAGTGACCTCTACAGCACCCCACCCTTTAACACTGACCTCCATAGTGGACCATCCCGTTAACTGTGACCTCCACCATTCCCTGCCCCCTTAACAGAGACCTCCACAGTGCCCATCCCTTTAACAGTAACCTCCACAGCATCCCGCCCCCTTAACAGTGACCTCCGCGGCAGCCTGCCTCTTTAACAGTGATCTCCACAGCGGCTGTCCCTTTATTAGTGACCTCCACAGTACCCCGTCTCCTTAACATTTCCACGACACCCTGCCCGCTTAACAGCGGCCTCTACAGCATCTGCCCCTTAACCCTAACTTCCATAGTGGACCGTCTCCTTATCTGTGACCTCCACAGAAGCCTGCCCCTAAGGTGGCCAGAGGTCCGGTTTTTGGTCAGACAGTCTGGCTTTCAGACTCCCTGTCCTCCGTCCGGCATGACTGTGTTGTCTGAGCGTGTGCTGCAGGAATAAAGTCACCCTCCATCCAACCCATGCAGCTGACAGCTGTTGATTTTTACCTTCATTTTTTCAATCCCTGTTGGCTGCGGAGTGGAAGGGTGTGTGGCCTTACCGGGTCGGGGCATGGCTTATCTGGACTTGGGGGTGGGGTTTTCAATTCCGTCTTTAATTCTGGAGTGTTGTTACCTTGACAACTCCACTCTCTTAACAGTGTCATCCACAGCGCCCTGCCACTTTAAAGCTGACCTACAGCAGTGAAGAAAAATGGCTGGGTTGTTATGGAAACTTCGTGTAGAACTGTGTGTATGTGGAGACTAAGGACCTGCGAGCTTCTATTAGCTGATAAAGGACATGTGACCATTTGTATGGCAGTTGGGATATGAAGAGAAAGACCTGCAGGCTTCTATTGGCTAATGGAGGTCGTGATGTGCCATTTTTTGGGGGGGAATATATCAGGAACGGTATGTCCTTGAGAGCTGAGACCCGGTCTAAAACCTCCCCGGACACCTGATTTACCTGTGTGCCAAATTTTGTGATTGTAAATGCTACGGTGCAGATTCCTTTAGCAGACATACATATATAAACACACACATACACTCAGCTTTATATATTAGATTAGCTGAAGGACCCGGCTTCGTTCAGGTATAGTTAATCTATTTAATTTAATGTTTGTGTGTGTCATTAAAAGATATCAAAACTATCCACTATAACAGTGACATCTACAGCACCCAGCCCCCAAAACAGTGACCTCCACAGCCCCGTCTCTTAAAATTGGACCTCCCCTTAACTTTGACCTTTATAGCAGCCTTTCCCTTTAACAGTGAGTTTCACAGCACACCACCCCCTTGAAAGTGACCTCTACAGGGGCCCGCTCTCTTAACAGTGGCCTTTACAGAAATCTTCCCCTTAACACTGACCTCCATAGCTGACCATCGCCTTAACTGTGACTTCCACAGCAGCCTGCCCCTAGGGTGGCCAGAGTTCCAGTTTTAGGCTGTATAGTCCGGCTTTTAGACTCCCTGTCCTCGGTGTGTCGCAGGGCCTGGATGAACACAAGGATGTACTTTTAAACAGCTCACTCTCAGACAGCAGCACTGTGCTGTCTGAGTGTGAGCTGCAGGAAGAAAGTCACCGTCCCCCCACCCCTGCAGCTGACAGAAGTTGATTTTTAACTTCATTTTTTCAATCCCTGTCGACTGGGTCAGGGCGTGGCTTAGTGGGACCTGGGGGCGGGGTTTTAAGTTTTTATTTTGAGGGTGGACACATTGTGGCAGGGGGCGTGTCTGGGCTCCTTCATGCAAAAGTGACCCCCCCCTTGGCACCTTACTGGCCCATTTGCATACCAAATAAACTCGATTTTCAGAGGATAAAAGCATCTATTGCTGGAACAAAGGCACATCTTGAAATAAGGTACTAAGTGCTATTAGGCCATGGCTTTACGTCAATAGCGATTATCCTGGTGACAGATTTCCTTTAAAGCTCACCTACAGCAGTGAAGAAAAATGGCTGGGTTGTTATGGAAACCTGGAGTAAAACTGTGTATGTGGAGGCTAACGGCCTTCTATTGGCTGATAAGGGTCATGTGACCAAGCTTCTATAGGCTAATGCATTCTTTGGGAATATCTCAGGAACGGTACGTCCTAGAGAGCTGAGACCTGATCTAAAACCTTCCCGGACACCTGATGTACCTGTGTGCCAAATTTCGTGATTGTAAATGCGACGGTGCTGATTCCTTAAGCGGTCATACATACACACACACATACACTCACCTTTATATATTAGATGAGCAAACCTAAACCTGTGTTTTACATGTATTCCTATCTCTTGATGAAGCAATACACGTGAAACGTGCGTCAAGGTTTGCAGTCATCCTAACAACAGCAGTAAGGCATTAATGAAAACATATACTATTTGGCAGTATCTAAGATGTTACAATGATGTAGAAAGATGCAGGTCTAATAGGTGGGTGATTGCACTTTGTGGTATTAATGTGGTACCATTTATAGGCCACTATTTTGGCACAGTTAGTTTTACTAGTTAAGGTGACAGTACATCAACAGGGTAGGCTATACTATTATTATACTATATATGATTAAGATGTGATTACATATACCCCATTTATTGGATTCCATAGGTATCTGTATTCAATATTGGATCCTGTAGTTATAATTGGTTGTAATTACCTTGAAATAAAGTGTTTTTGTTATGGGAATATATAAAGGCTCTTTTTTTATAGTTTGGCTATAATAATATTGAGCAGAGTGATGACAAATAGCAGTGCTCTAATTACTTACTCAGTTGAAGGAAGACAAATTGAAGCCTTTAAGAGACTGTAACCAATAAGCATGTTGCCTATTAAAAGACTGCTGTAACCACCAAGTTTGTTGCCCACAAAACATCTGTAAAGTTCACCTTGCTTAGACACTTTTTACAAGTGATGGCCTGTCCTCAGGATAAGCCATCACTATCTGAATGACAGGGTTCTAACACCCGCACCTTCGCTGATCACCTGCTCATCAGTAGCTCCAGTACTGGAACTACATAGCTACATCTGTTGAGCAGTGGTTGGATTCACTTCCATGGGAGCAGTGCTGCAATTATCAGCTACTTCCACTGCACAATGGATGAAGCTGTGTAGTTTTGGCTCCAACTTCCAGTGTTGGGGCTACCCCAGAATCGCTGTTTGTCAGGGGTGTTGGACTCACACGCTTTATTAAATATGCCTTAAAATAAAGGATTAACAAAAAAAAGAGAGAAAAACCTCCCCAAATAAACACCCTAAAAGAATATAAAGAGTGGCCACTCTAGTGCTGTTTGCCGCGGCCTCTGCACATGGGGCTGGCGGCTTGTTTGTTGCAAAATTGAACCCTGTTAATAGTAATGCTCTTGTCAGGGCTCCTGATGAGCCATTATGTGCGAAACGCATAGAGCGAGCAGAGCAACTTTAGCAGTCAGGGTGGGCCATGTGTACTGACAGTTAGGTCGTGCCTGTATCATAGCCAATGTCTGCACGGGTCTATGTAGTGGACACACGCTTTGCTTTGGCAGGCAGCTAGATATTGAAAGATGTTTATCAACCTAAGCTTCAGGTACACATAAAGTCAGTTTTTTCAAGTTGATTCGTGCCCGTATCGCAGTACTGCCTGTGTGCGTCGGACCCAGTTTGGTCGCACATTGTAATGGCAGACTGTTTGATATGAGCAGATGTTTATCAACTTAAGTTAGGTGGGGGATCACCTGTAGCAGTGTTGCAGGGACGCAGAGAGTCTCTATTGTCCCTGAGTACCTACCTTGGGTGCATTGAATCCCACCAATTTTTTATGAATCAATCTTCACCACAGCTGGGTCTAATAGCGCCACAGCAGACCAGTATGCGTGCCAATATTGGTCACTGAGTGGTGTATGCAGATTTATATTCTTTGAGGGGGTTTATTTGGGGAGGTTTTTCTCTTTTTTTTTTTTGTTAATCCTTTGCTTTAAGGCATATTTAATAAAGATTAATCTTAATCACAGCATCCCTTCAGTGAATGGTAGTGATAATGGGCGGCAATTGCGTTCTATTTCAGTGTTAGACTCACACCAATCAGATAGTGATGGTCTGTCCTGAGGATAGGCCATCATTTGTAAGGGGTTGAACAACCTCTTTAAGTTACATCTGTGTCTGCCTGATGTCTTCTGCTATCCTAGTTTGGGAAGCATTTTTACATGCACATTATGTTATTATAAAAACAATAGAGATATCAAAAGTTTTGATCTGTGGAGGTCTGGGCGCTAAGACCCCAGTGATTGCTAAAATATAGACGCAGAAGCATTCAGCCGAGCATTGTTCCCCTTCAGGCTCGGACTGGGCCACAGGGGTAACGGTGAATCCCCCGGTGGATCCTTAAGCAAGATGGGCACCTTGTCTTTTACCCCCTGCACAAGTGGCACATAACACAGTAGACTTACTACTGTGCAGTGTACAGCACCACAACCAGACTAAGTTCAAGTAAAAAACTGGGTAGAATATTTAAGAAAATACCCTACTATAGACACGCTCATATGGCTGAGATGACTTATAAGTACAGAGAATGGCCAGCTAGTATTCTCCTTTCCCAGAGACCTGCCTTCTCAAAGTTGCTGCAGGGACCCTATAATCAATCATCTTGTAGTGCCTTGCTGCTGTCTGCTGCTGAGTGAGCAGGTAATATTTGGCTGTATCCGTATTGTTGGACCACAAAATAGATTTTACTGTTGGGCCCTAGGCAGCCCAGTCTCACACTTTGCCCCTTCAGCTGTGATCGACTCCCCTCAGCTCTCCTCAATAGCTGAAAAAGGGCTGATAGACGTCTTTGTATTGCATATTTTGCCATGAATTTGATGCATATTTTGCCACAGATTTTTACAAAATCAGTGGCAGATTTTTTTATGTTGAATTTACGTCCCGTGTGGATATACCCTTCCTCAACTTGCAGCTATTTTAGCCTAATGCTGCCATGTTTATTTCAAAGGAGAAAAGGGAATAATCATATGACAGGCAGCTCTTTCAGCATCTTATCACCTAGAGCAGTGATCAGCAACCTCCGGCACTCCAGGTGTTGTGAAACTACATCTCCTATCATGCACACTTGCTTGGCTGTTGTCTGAACTCCCACGGAATTGAAAGGAGCATGCTGGGAAATGTAGTTTCACAACAGCTGGAGTGCCGAAGGTTGCATAGCCCTGACCTAGAGGAACAGAGGATCAGGCATTATAAAATCCAACAAGACCAATCCCTCTTCCTCTGACATCTGTCACTCTGCTTCTATATATGTAAGACTGTCAATCGATTCTGCCAAAATCAGTAGGTTCAGTTTACTTTGTACGAAGCTTAAAATTCTGAGGTTTTAATGGAATGCTGAAAAAAAACATTAGAAAATTGCATAACTTTTTGTTATAGAAGCAATAAGCTTTATTTGCTTGCACTGTTACACTCCTTTAAGTCTAGTCTTTATTGGAAGTGTGCTGAAGATACTGAGGTGCTTGGAAGGAACCCTTCAGAATTTTCTATATTTCTGCACACATTTGACCTAAAGCTACATCCAATTTCTACACAAAGTAGATAAAGATAACCAAATCAAACAAATGAGTCAAAAATATTAGACCTGGTCATTTATTTATTGAGTAAAATGATCCAATATCACGTGTCTGCAAGTGGTAAAAGTAGGGTATCTGTGTTAGCAGATAATTTTAAGGGGAAATTAGAGTCAGGTGTTTTCAATCAAGAGGATGAAAATCAGGTGTGAATGGGAGACCTGTTTTATTTCAAGAACAGGGATCTATCAAAGTCTGATCTTCACAACATGTTTGTGGAAGTGTATCATGACACAAACAAAGAAGATTTCTGTGACTGTCAGAAGAAGAGTTGTTGGTGCTCATCAGACTGGAAAGGATTAGGCAACCATTTCTAAAGAGTTTTGACTCCACTAATCCACAATCAGACATATTGTATCACGCTAAGAGCAAGGTGTGTAATAGTCCTACCTCTATGTAACTAAAGGCCATACTCACATTAACTACTGTTAATGCTCATGCGTTCACCATCAGGACGACATTGAACAACAACAGTGTGCATATCAGGACTTCAAGGATAAAGCCTCTGCTCTCCAAAAAGAACACTGCTGCCCATCTGTCGTTTGCTAAAGATCACTTGGACAAGCCAGAAGACTATTTGAACAATGTTTTGTGGATAGATGAGACCAACATAGAACTTTTTGGTTTAAACGAGAAGCGTTATGTTTGTAGAAAGTAAAACACTGCATTCCAACATAAAAACCTCATCCTGTCTGTGAAACACAGTGGTGATAGTATCATGGTTTGGACCTGTTTGCTGCATCTGGGCCAGGAGCACTTGCTGTCAATAATGGAACAGTAAAGTCTGAATTATACCAGAAAATGCTAAAGGAAAAATGTGTCATGCAGCAAGACAAAGACCCTACGTATACAAGTTGTTCTACCAAAGAATGGTTAAAGAAGAATAAAGTAAAAGTTTTGGAATGGCCAAGTCAAAGCCTTGAACTTAATACAAGGACCTGAAGCAAACAGTCAACGGGAGGAAACCCAAAAATATAACAGAGTTGAAGCTGCTTTGAGGAACCGGCTAAAATTCCTCCAAGATGATGTGCAGGAACTAATCAACAATTACCGGAAACATTTAGTTGCAGTTAATACTACACAAGGGAGTCATACCAGATAGTGAAAGAAAAGGCTCACATTTTTTTGCCACTAACAAATATGAAATATTGAATCATTTTCCTCAATGAATACAATGAATAATATTTGTGACTTATTTCTTTGATTTATTTATCTTTATCTACTTTTAGAAGTTATTTAAAAATCGGATGTAATTTTTGATTAAATGTATGCTGAAATATAGGAAAGGTTCACAAACTTTTAATCACCACTGTACAAGTGCCAAATTTATCAAGAGGTCTCTTGATGAATCTGGCACATCTCCAGAAATTCATATCAATGACAACTAAGAGCTGGTATGCTACGGTATAATTTATGTCAACTTATATTGTGAATTATAGTGGAATTGCATAGTGTGTAAAGTATTAGTAATGGGGAAGATGAATTATGTGTGCTATACTTTGACTGGTCCTTTTGTCACTCACTCTACATTCATTATGTGTGGAGGAGGAAAGGTGATTTAGACATCAGTACAGAAAAGGATTCTTTATAGTTAAACTGTGGAACGCTGTACCCTAAGAGGTCGTATTGGCAGATACTATGTCAGCATTTAATAAAGGGCTGAATGCTCATCTAATAGCAAGCGGCATTAAGAGTTTATAAGTATTATAACAAATAAGGTTGTATAATTGATCAGAGAAAGATTGAACTGATGGACCTGTGTCTTTTTCAGTCTATGAAACTATATAACATTAATCTAGTTAGTGATTATTCAATAAGTTATTCTACTTTTACTACACCTATGCCTTGCACACTCTCATAGTGAATGTACTAGTCCCACAGAATGAAGTGTGTTAACAAGAATAAAATATTAGGAATTCATGTATCATTTTTATAAGGCTCATAGTTACAGCATTATGTAAGCACTATATAAAGGCTAGAAATAATAACAAGGACTTAATTTTATGTAATTCACTTTCCACATGCCACCTAATTATTTTCTTTTCAGGTGCTAAAAATACACATGATGCCAGCTCACTAAAGGTCAAAAATGATATTATACAACATTATTTACCAAAAGTAATGTAAAAATTAAAATCAGACCATGCAACATTATGTGGCTAATAAAAGTGAGTGGAAGATTTTGCTTTTAAGCAAACACACAATTCCATATTACTATTATTCCACTTCTTCCATATTACTCTTATCACTATTATTATACCACTCTCTTCTGTCTCTCCCTCAATGTATGTATACTTCTATAGAAGTATTAATCTAAAACTCTAAAATTATTAAGTCCATAAATATTGGGACATCGACACAATTCTAACATTTTTGGCTCTATACACCACCACAATGGAATTTAAATGAACAAGATGTGCTTTAACTGCAGACTGTCAGCTTTAATTTGAGGGTATTTACATCCAAATCAGGTGAACGGTGTAGGAATTACAACAGTTTGCATATGTGCCTCGCACTTGTTAAGGGGCCAAAAGTAATGGGACAGAATACTAATCATAAATCAAACTTTCACTTTTTAATATTTGGTTGCAAATCCTTTGCGGTCAATTACAGCCTGAAGTCTGGAACGCATAGACATCACCAGACACTGGGTTTCATCCCTGGTGATGCTCTGCCAGGCCTCTACTGCAACTGTCTTCAGCTCCTGCTTCTTCTTGGGGCATTTTCCCTTCAGTTTTGTCTTCAGCAAGAGAAATGCATGCTCAATCGGATTCAGGTCAGGTGATTGACTTGGCCATTGCATAACATTCCACTTCTTTCCCTTTAAAAACTATTTGGTTGCTTTTGCAGTATGCTTTGGGTCATTGTCCATCTGCACTGTGAAGAGCCATCCAATGAGTTCTGAAGCATTTGGCTGAATATGAGCAGATAATATTGCCCGAAACACTTCAGAATTCATCCTGCGGCTTTTGTCAGCAGTCACATCATCAATAAATACAAGAGAACCAGTTCCATTGGTAGCCATACATGCCCACACCATGACACTACCACCACCATGCTTCACTGATGAGGTGGTATGCTTAGGATCATAAGCAGTTCCTTTCCTTCTCCATACTCTTCTCTTCCCATCACTCTAGTACAAGTTGATCTTGGTCTCATCTGTCCATAAGATGTTTCAGAACTGTGAAGGCTTTTTTAGATGTCGTTTGGCAAACTCTGATCTGGCCTTCCTGTTTTTGAGGCTAACCAATGGTTTACATCTTGTGCTGAACCCTCTGTATTCACTCTGGTGAAGTCTTCTCTTGATTGTTGACTTTGACACACATACACCTACCTCCTGGAGAGTGTTCTTGATCTGGCCAACTGTTGTGAAGGGTGTTTTCTTCACCAGGGAAATAATTATTTGTTCATCCACCACAGTTGTTTTCTGTGGTCTTCTGGGTCTTTTGCTGTTGCTGAGCTCACCGGTGCGTTCCTTCTTTTTAAAAATGTTCCAAACAGATGTTTTGGCCATGCCTAATGTTTTTTGCTAACTTTCTGATTTGTTTGTATTGTTTTTCAGCCTAATGATGGCTTGCTTTACTGATAGTGACAGCTCTTTGGATCTCATCTTGAGAGTTGACAGCAACAGATTCCAAATGCAAATAGCACTCTTGAAATGAACTCTGGACCTTTTATCTGCTCATTGTAATTGGTATAATGAGGGAATAACACACCCCTGGCCATGGAACAGCTGAGAAGCCAATTGTCCCATTACTTTTTGTCCCTTAAAGGGAGTCTGTCACCTCCATATGTCCATATACAGCGCTTACATGGCTCTGTAGCACACCTATACAGGATTGTAATGGTACATTTGTCTTTAGACTTGCACCAGCAGGAAAAACGAAGTTTAATTCATATGCAAATGAGCACTCGCAAGTGCCCAGGGGAGGAGTTCAGTGTGTAGGTGCCCAGGCTGCTCTGCCTTCTTTTCACTTTACTCCTCCCCAGCCTCTTCCTTTGCCCGCCCTCCAAGTCCGGACGTATCGATGAGGCAAGAGACTTGGAGGGCGGGCAAAGGCAGAGGCTGGGGAGGAGTAAAGTGAAAAGAAGGTAGAGCAGCCTGGGCACCTATACACTTGCGAGTGCTCATTTGCATATGAATTAAACTTCGTTTTTTCTGCTGGTGCGAGTCTAAAGGCAATAACAAAGGTACAGTTACAATCCTGTATAGGTGTGCTACAGAGCCATGTAAGCACTGGATATGGCCATATGGAGGTGACAGACTCCCTTTAACAAGTGGGAGGCACATATGCAAACTGTTGTAATTCCTACACCGTTCACCTGATTTGGATGTAAATACCCTCAAATTGAAGCTGACAGTCTGCAGTTAAAACACATCTTGTTCCTTTTTTATTTCAAATCCATTGTGGTGGTATATAGAGCCAAAAAAATTTGAATTGTGTCGATGTCCCAATATTTATGGACCTGACTGTAACACTAAAAGTTAATACCTACAATCATTATATACATTATTAATATTATTATAATTAGAGTGAATGAGAAGACTGTAGACATAATGTACAATTAAGGTATGTTCACAGGCTTGAGGTTTGCTAGATAAAAATGAAGTACTATACTATACCTTTGAATAGTACTGTTTCTGCAGCATGCGCATGGATTTCTGAAAGCCTCCCTATTCAGTTGAATGGCACAGTTCTTGCATACATAGTTACATAGTTAATACGGTTGAAAAAAGACATATGTCCATCATGTTCAACCAAGGTATAGGTAGGGATGCGAATCCCAAAAGGAATTGAGACTCAGATTTCTATACGTTTTCATAAGCATTAATGTTTTTTACTTTTAAGAATTCGTCTAAACCCTTATTGAAACTGTCTACTGTTCCTGCTGTGACCACGTCCAGAAGAAGTCTTTTCCACAGCTTCACAATTCTTACAGTAAAGAAGCTTTGACACTTCCGGAGACTGAACTTTTTCTTCTCCAGTCAGAGGCAGTGCCCCCTTGTCTTTTGAGCACATTTTACATGGAACAGCTTTTCACTGTACGTCTCCTCTCAAGAATAAATTAAATTATTTTAATCTTTCTTCATAACTAAGACCCTCCATGCCTCTTATCAGTTTAGTTGCTCTCCTCTGTACTTTTTCCAGCTACAGTGCGTCCTTTCTATGGACTGGTGCCCAGAACTGAACTGCATATTCCAGATGAGGTCGGACTAACGCTTTTTAAAGTGGTAATATTACATCCCTGCCCCAAGAGTCCATGCCTCGTTTAATGCATGACAATATCCTGGTGGCCTTAGAAGCAGCTGATTGAAATTGTATGCTGTAATTTAATCTACCATCCACAAGGAAACCCAAATCCTTCTGTATAAGTGACTCTTCCAGTGCTACATCACCTAAGACATATGAAGCACAGATATTATTACTACCAAAATGCATAACTTTACATTTGCCCACATTGAACCTCATTTGCCAAGCTGATGCCCAATCACTCAGAGTGTTCAAGTCAGCTTGTAGTTGGTGGACATCTTCCATAGACTGTACAGTTCTACACAGCTTAGTGTCATCTGCAAAAATAGATAGGGTGCTATTAATCCCCTCCTCAATATCATTAATAAATATATTAAATAATAAATGACCCAGCACTGAACCTTGGGGAACACCACTTATAACCTGGGACCATTCTGAATAGACCCACAATTGCCTCTTTCACATTTGTCTTCAGATCACTCCTCACATACAGGCACACACCACCACCTTTTCTATTGACCCGGTCTTTCCTATATAGTGTAAAACCCTCAATATTAACAGCCCATTAATGCGAAGAGTCCAACCATGTCTCAGCCACACCAACTACATCTATGTGTTCTTCTAGTACCATAGCCTCCAGCTCCCCCATTTTTCTAGCTAGACTTCTGGCATTTGTGAAAATACATTTTAAATTACTATTATCTAAAAAGTGAATATCCAGGATTTTTGGGTTACCTTGGTTGATTCTTGTTACCAGTTGTTCTATTTTTCATAAATGTATAGTTATGCCCAGTCTTCTCCCTATTAGACCTGCCTGTAATACTGATGGCACAGTATTTCTACAGCTAACAGAATGGATTAGCTATGACTCTTGGTGCACTGCATAGTTATGTACACAGTGATAAATTGTAGTTCAGCACTCTCCTACACTCTCCCTCCACTTTCCCTCCACTTTCCTTTCACTCTCCCTGGACTCTTCCTGCACTCTATGTTAAACCCTTAGTGACAAATGACGTACTATGTACGTAATCATGTGGTGTTAGTTACCGCATCATGATGTGCACAGTATACTTGCGGTGACACCGGCATCTTAACAGTAGAGATGTCCCGAACTATTCGCCGGGGAACAGTTCCCGGCGAACATCGCTTGTTTGCGTTCGCCGCGGCGGGCGGACATATGCAATGTTCAGTCCGCCCCCTATACGTCATCATTGAGCAAACTTTGACCCTGTACCTCACAGTCAGCAAACACATTCCAGCCAATCAGCAGCATACCCTCCCTCCCAGACCCCCCCACCGCCTATCAAAAAGCAAGGACAGCATCCATCTTAGATTTATTCGGAAGCTGCAGTGTTAGTGAGAGCAGGGATAGTGTAGCTGCTGCTGATTTAATAGGGAAATCGATAGCTAGGCCAGTGTATTCAGTGTTCACTCCAGTCCTGAAAGACTCATCTGATCTGCTGTAAGGACAGCGTCCTGACAGCACCCCAAAAAGCCCTTTTTAGGGCTAGTACATCAGTGTGCTTATTTTTTTCTCTGTAATCTAATTGCAGTTGCCTGCCAGCATGTGTGTCAGGCCCACAGCGTGTACTGTGCCTACTACTGCCAGTGCCCAGTGCCACCACTCATATCTGGTGTCACAGTAGCTTGCATTTAAAATAAAAAAAATAAAAATAAAATAACATTTCACTGTAATATAACTGCAGTTGCCTGCAAACGTGTGTGTCAGGCCCACAGCGTGTACTGTGCCCACTACTGCCTGTGCCCAGTGCCACCACTCATATCTGGTGTCACAGTAGCTTGCATTTAAAAAAAAAACTATTTTTTCACTGTAATATAATTGCAGTTGCCTGCAAGTGGGTTTTTCTCAGGCCCACAGCGTGTACTGTGCCCACTACTGCCAGTGCCCAGTGCCACCACTCATATCTGGTGTCACAGTAGCTTGCATTTAAAAAAAATAAAACAATTTTTTCACTGTAATATAATTGCAGTTGCCTGCAAGCGTGTGTGTCAGGCCCACAGCGTGTACTGTGCCCACTACTGCCAGTGCCCAGTGCCACCGCTCATATCTGGTGTCACAGTAGCTTGCATTTAAAAAAAAATAAAAAAGATTCACTGTAATATAATTGCAGTTGCCTGCAAGTGTGTATGTCAGGCCCACAGCGTGTACTGTGCCCACTACTGCCAGTGCCCAGTGCCACCACTCATATCTGGTGTCACAGTAGCTTGCACGCATAGTACAACTAATCGGAAAAAAAATGACAGGCAGAGGCAGGCCACCCCGGAGGGGCTGTCGTGGCCGTGGTGCTGTAATTTCCTTTGGTCCTAGAATAATGCCCAGTGTTCAGAGGCCACGTACCCTGAACTCAAAAGTTCTGAGGACATAGTTGACTGGATAACACAGGACACCCAATCTTCGACAGCTTCCGCTCGGAACCTTGACGGACTATCCTCCTCCAGCTCAGCTTCAGGCACCTCTCAAGTTACCACTCGCCCGCCTGCCGCCACCACCAACACTAGCACCACAGCTGCTTCCCTTGATCTGTCAGAGGAGTTATTTACACATCAGTTGGAAGAAATTAGTGATGCGCAACCATTATTGCCAGAGGATGTAGATAACAGGGATATGTCTCAGTCAGGCAGCATTACACACATGGACGTATGGTGTGATGATGATGATGTTGTACCCGCTGCTGCTTCCTTTGCTGAGTTGTCAGATACAAGTGAAGCGGTTGATGATGACGATGTGTCTGTGGATGTCACGTGGGTGCCCGCTTGAAGAGAAGGAGAACAGGGGGAAAGTTCAGATGGGGAGACAGAGAGGAGGAGGAGACGAGTTGGAAGCAGGGGGAGGTCGTCGCAAGGAGCTAGTGGCACAGTCAGGCAGCATGTATCGGCACCCGGGGTAAGCCAGACAGCACACAAATCAATGCATGCTGTTGCCACCACCAGAATGCCGTCATTGCAAAGCTCAGCAGTGTGGCATTTTTTGTGTGTGTCTGCCTCTGATTACAGCGATGCCATTTGCAACCTGTGCCAAAAGAAACTGAGTCGTGGGAAGTCCAACACCCACCTAGGTACAACTGCTTTGCGAAGGCACATGATTTCACATCACAAACACCTATGGGATCAACACATGATGACGAGTACAAGCAGCACACAAACTCAAAGCCACCATCCTCCTCCTGGTCCAGCATCTTCAGCCACGTCGAGCGTAAGAATCCAATGTCACAGAGTCACCCCCTTGCTCGGCGTCTGACAGCTGGCTTGTCGGAACTCTTAGCCCGCCAGCTTTTACCCGCAAGCTGATGGAGTCTGAGGCCTTCAAAAAATTTGTAGCTATTGGGACACCGCAGTGGAAAGTACCCGGCCAAATTTTTTTTTCACAAAAGGCAATCCCCAACCTGTACTCTATTGTGGAAAAGGAAGTCATGGTATGTCTGGCACACAGTGTTGGGGCAAGGGTCCATCTGACCACAGATACCTGGTCTGCAAAGCACGGTCAGGGCAGGTATATCACGTACACTGCGCATTGGAAAAATCTGCTGACGGCTGCCACGCATGGAATGCGTGGCTCTGCAGAGGAGTTGGTGACACCGCCACGACTTGCAGGTAGGCCTGCTGCCACCTCCTCTACTCCTCCTACACCATCCTCTTCCATAACCCCCTCGGCTGAGTCCTCTTCTGCTGCTGCATCTTGCTCCACATCAACTGCACCCCCCCCCCAGCTCCCTAGGGGCTATTCCACATCCCGGATACGACAGTGTCACGCCGTCTTGGCGTTGACTTGCCTGAAAGCAGAGAGTCACACCGGACCAGCACTCCTGTCCGCCCTGAACGCACAGGTGGATCAGTGGCTGACTCCGCACCAACTGGAGATCGGCAAAGTGGTGTGTGACAACGGAAGCAATTTGTTGGCGGCATTCAATTTGGGCAAGTTGCCACATGTGCCGTGCATGGCACATGTGTTGAATCTGATCGTACAACACTTTGTGCATAAGTACCCAGGCTTACAGGACGTCCTCAAGCAGGCCAGGAAGGTGTGTGGCCATTTCAGGCGTTCCTACACGGCCATGGCGCACTTTTCAGATATTCAGCGGCGAAACAACATGCCAGTGAGGCGCTTGATTTGCGACAGCCCGACACACGTTGAAATTCAACACTCCTAATGTTCGACCTCCTGCTCCAACAAGAAAAAGCCGTCAACGAGTATTTGTATGACCGGGGTGCTAGGACAGCCTCTGCGGAGCTGGGTATTTTTTTGCCACGTTACTGGACGCTCAAGCGCAATGCCTGTAGGTTCATGCATCTTTTTGAGGAGGTGACAAACCTAGTCAGTCGCACCGAAGGCACCATAAGCAGCATCATCCCATTTGTTTTCTTCCTGGAGTGTGCCCTGCGAAGAGTGCTGGATCAGGCCGTAGATGAGCGTGAAGAGGAAGAGGAAGAGTTGTGGTCACCATCACCACCAGAAACAGCCTTATCAGCATCGCTTGCTAGACCTGCGGCAACGCTGGAAGAGGAGTGTGAGGAAGAGGAGTCAGAGAAGGAATGTGGCTTTGAGAAGGAGGAAGACCAACCACAGCAGGGATCCCAGGGTGCTTGTTGTCACCTATCTGGTACCCGTGGTGTTGTACGTGGCTGGGGGGAAGAACAGACCTTCAATGAGATCAGTGAGGACGAGTAACGGGACATGAGTAGCTCGGCATCCAACCTTGTGCAAATGGGGTCTTTCATGTTGTCATGCCTGTTGCGGGACCCTCGTATAAAAAGGCTGAAGGAGAACGACCTGTACTGGGTGGCCACGCTTGTAGACCCCAGGTATAAGCAGAAAGTGCCTGAAATGTTACCGAATTACCGGAAGTCGGAAAGGATGCAGCAGTTCCAAAACAAGTTAAAAAGTATGCTTTACACAGCGTATAAGGGTGATGTCACAGCACAACGGGAATCTAACAGGGGAAGAGGTGAAAGTAATCCTCCTCCTACCATGACCACGCCGGCAAGGACAGGACGCTTTACAGATGTGTTGTTGATGGAGGACATGAGGAACTTTTTAAGTCCTACGCATCGCCACAGCCCTTCGGGGTCCACCCTCAGAGAACGACTCGACCGACAGGTAGCAGACTACCTCGCCTTAACTGCAGATATCGACACTCTGAGGAGCGATGAACCCCTTGACTACTGGGTGTGCAGGCTTGACCTGTGGCCTGAGCTATCCCAATTTGCAATAGAACTTCTGGCCTGCCCCGCTTCAAGTGTCCTGTCAGAAAGGACCTTCAGTGCAGCAGGAGGTATTGTCACTGAGAATTCGCCTAGGTCAAAAAAGTCTAGATTACCTCACCTTTATTAAGACGAATGAGGCATGGATCCCGAAGGGACTGACAGTGGGGGATGCATTTGACAAAAAAAAAGGCCTGATGAGATGCCTTGGGCTATAAAATGGTCCACACGCTTCTGTATTTAATCTCTGCATGCCGGATGACTTGCGTGACTTCTCTGCCACCAACTAGGGTTCAAGCCGCAATGTTTTAGTGCACTTTCTGCCTGTAAAACAAACATTTTTCCGGCTGCTGCTACAGCAGCGGCTGCAATAATACCTAATTTTTCAGGCATGTGTACATGCCTAATTTTTCTGGCCTCTGGTGCTGCACTGTGGCTGCAAAAAAAAAAAAGGCACATACATGTGTCAATTCCCCTTTGTGATCGTTACCTTATTGTAGTGAAGGGGCTTGCGTATCACAATGAAGCGATCACCTCTATGAGTGTGTTGGCAATGGCAATGTTGGCACACCCCAGATGATAAGGTCGTTGCTTCATTGTGAACAGACCAAAAGGTGATCATTAAAGCCTACTAGGCCAACAATGGGCCCACACTGCAGAATCATTGTTTTCTGGGTCACTTAACTGTCACTGAACTACCTCAGCACGACCATAGGCTTTGAAAAACCGCCATCGACTGCAATCTCCCAAACGTGCGCACGAGCACAGTCATCACTACACCAAGATTGACGCATAGAGGAATAAAATTTATGTCATGAGTGTGTCAACTATTGACAACTCTTTGCGGTTGTCTAAACTCTATTCCATACACGTCCCCTGATAGGGGACGTAACAGGGATTAAACTGATAGGAATAGTACTACTTAACATACCACTCATATCGGGTAGCACAGTACATTGCACAGCGCACGCGCAGTGCCCCAAATTGGAAGTAAGAGGACCAACCAAGCTTCTTTTTCCATCTCCCGGTTCCTAAAATCTATTCCATACACCGGCCCCTGATAAGGAACATAACATGGATTAAACTGATAGAAATAGTACTACTTAACATACCACTCATATCGGGTAGCACAGTACATTGCACGGCGCACGCACAGTGCCACAAATTGGAAGTAAGAGGACCAACCAAGCATCTTTTTCCATCTCCTGGTTCCTAAAATCTATTCCATACACCGGCCCCTGATAGGGGACGTAATAGGGATTAAACTGATAGGAATAGTACTACTTAACATACCACTCATATCGGGTAGCACAGTACATTGCACGGCGCACGCACAGTGCCCCAAATTAGAAGTAAGAGGACCAACTAAGCATCTTTTTCCATCTCCTGGTTCCTAAAATCTATTCCATACACCGGCCCCTGATAGGGGACGTAACAGGGATTAAACTGATAGGAATAGTATTACTTAACATACCACTCATATCGGGTAGCACAGTACAATGCACGGCGCACGCGCGGTGCCCCAAATTGGCAGTAAGAGGACCAACCAAGCATCTTTTTCCATCTCCCGGTTCCTAAAATCTATTCCATACACTGGCCCCTGATAGGGGACGTAACAGGGATTAAACTGATAGGAATAGTACTACTTAACAGAGCACTCATATCGGGTAGCACAGTACATTGCACGGTGCACGTGCAGTGCTCCAAATTGGAAGTAAGAGGACCAACCAAGCATCTTTTTCCATCTCCCGGTTCCTAAAATCTATTCCATACACCACACCGGCCCCTGATAGGGGATAAAACAGAGATTAAACTGGTAAGAACAGATTTTTTTAATAAAAAAAAAAAAAGAGGACTGAACGCTCATGCACAATGGCTGTAGGCTCATGCATCCTTTTTCGGAGGTGACAAACCTGGTCTGTCAAACCCAAGGCAACATCATCGACCTCATCCCATATGCGTTTTTTCTGGAGCGTGCCCTGCAAAGAGTGCTGGATCAGGCCGTAGATGAGCATGAAGAGGAAGAGTTGTGGTCACTATCACCACCAGAAGCAGCCTTGTCGTCGTCGATTGCTGGACCTGCGGCAACGCAGAGAGAGGAGTCTGAAGAAGAGGAGTGAGAGGAGGAAGGTGGCTTTGAGGAGGTGGAAGACCAACCACAGCAGGCGTCCCAGGGGGCTTGTTGTCACCTTTCGGGGACCCTTGGTGTTGTAAATTTCACTTTGCATTCTGTATTAAAGAATGCTATTATTTTCCATTATAACCATGTAATAATGGAAAATAATAAAGTAAATGGGGACCCGGGTCGCTATCCCTCATTTCCTTAGCAACCATGCGTGAAAATCGCATTGCATTCTATGGGGCCTGCGTTGAGTGAAAAACGCAGAATAAAGAACATGCTGCGATTTTCACGCAATGCACAAGTGATACGTGAAAAACATTGCTCATGTACACAGCCCTATTTAAATGAATGGGTCAAGATTCAGAGCGGGTGCAATGCGTTCACCTCACGCAGCACCTCACGCAGCAATGCGTTCACCTCAGGGAAGGAACTGCGCATGTGCTAACTCGCGCATCGTGAGATTACGGCGCTCTGGCTTTCTGACATCAGGGAGCAATGAGGAGATTCTGAGGATGGGGGCGGTGCTGAGCTCCTTCATGCTGGACTCATCTCAGGGACAAGACTCCTCTCAGGTTAATGTGCATATGTATCAAACAGTTTTTTTACACAATAAAAGCACACAGAGCTATGGGGACTGGGTATTGTGGATGTGCTAGCGGCCATCTAGCAACCCATGTCCTCAGCTCTATACATCAAATACTGGTGATAGGTTCACCTTTAAGAAGTAATACCTTTAGTGAACATATGGCAGTGATCATGTAACCCAGGGATCACCAATCTTTAGCACTCCAGCAGTTCTGAAACTACAACTTCCAGAATGCTCAATTCACCTCTATAAGAAGAGAAGAGGATACGGAATGAACAGCTGCGCAGCCAGGTAAGGTCCAAAGGTTTGATTCTTTGAAGAGTATCTTTAATAAAAATTATTTTCTTTTACAGGTGACGCATTTTGGGTCTGGACCAGCCCCTTCATCAGACCCAGAACAGGATACTTTGAAGATACTTTTCAAAGAATCAAGCCTTTGGACCTTACCTGGTTGTGCTGCTGCTCATCCCTTAATCTCTTCTTTTCTTCGGAACTCGCACCCAGTGCCTGGAAATTACAGCCTGGCCACACCATCTTTTATACTTTCTACACGCTACAAGTGGAACCCATTCAGGTGAAAACCTTTAGCTTAGAAAATTGACAATTTCTATTGCGGTCCTACCCATGAAGTGCTGCCCTCCCTTATTTCTTTAGCAGTTCTCCTCTATGGGTGTTTGGAGAACAGCCAAGCAAGTGTAAATGCTGGGAGTTGTAGTTTCACAGTAGTTGGAGTGCCGAAGGTTGCTGACCCCTGATGAAAACTCTAGTTCACATTTTGCAGTTGATGCATTTGAACATATAAAAAATATGTCATGTTTGACATTCATTATGGTCTCTGTTACTTGTAAAAGTCTTTGCTACTAGTCAAATCTACAGAGCAATGCAAACCTGCAACAAGTTTCTTTCAGGGGCTGAGTGAATGTGAGAGAGAGCGAGAAGAAACTGGATACAAATAAAATGCTTTTGATTTACTTACCACAAGTGGCAGAGATCTTGAGAAAAACTGTGAACAGCAGGGCAGGGTGGCAGGCTGGCATGTCTGCCCTGGATAACACACACGGACCTGGATCTTCTTCCCTCTGGTGTTGAACAGGTAATGATCTTAGATCATGCTGAATTTAAAGCCTTTTCCAGCCCCAGAAAGAGGGGTCTACTTGCAAGAGACGAAATAAGAACCCAAGTAGAATCTGAGAGGAACTGGAGGCAACTCAAAATGTAAAATAACACTAACAGTGTATGCCTGCGAACTTTTTTTTACTTACTTGCTGTAGACAGCCTTTTCCCCTTTTTTATATTTTTTTTGCTGTGCTGTCATGTTTTGCATGCCATCATTGTTTTTTTTATTTTTGTTTGAGAGCTCCTAATTCATATCAATGCCAATTACTAGTGCAGACAGATTTCCTTAAATACCATTTCCCTAATATAGTGTTATTATTGGAATCACGTTGTATACCTGTAGTTAGTGTCAGAATGGGGTTGCTTGGACCCACCAGAGGAAATTATACTGGGGGCTTTCACTTCAGCTGTACAGAAAATGTGAGTATACGGATGAAGCCGAGCTAAAAATCGCTCTGCCAACTGTGATAACACATGTCCAGGGCGGTCTTTAACACGGGGCAAAAGGGGCAGCTGCCCCGGGCCCAGTTGCTCCTGGGGGGCCCAAGGCAGCTGCCTCTTGGCCACTGCCCACAATTACATCGTAAAATACCTTGGCTCCGCTGGCTCCGTGTCCCGAAAACTACCGTAGCAGGCCGGCCAGCTGCGTAACGTCACTCACTCTGTCACGCACCTGCTCCGCCTGCTTCATTAATAAAGTGGGAGGAGCAGGCGTGTGACAGAGTGAGTGATGTTACGCTGCCGGCCGGCCTGCCTGCTACGGTAATTTGTTAGTGGGAAGATAAGCCTCCTCTGACACTGACTTTTCCCTCTCTCCAGAGCCGAAGATGCATATGTAGGGGACGAGCACTCAGCCGACAAATCATGTGTATTGTGACCTTTAGGCCCTTGCAGACGAGCGTTCCTCCTGTAGCGATTCCGCATTCCAGCACCCGGCCTGACCTCCCAGCACTGACGGGATTCACATAGCATTATATTGATTTATGATGCTACGTAACCCTTACAGTTTTGGAATGTATTGGATAACACTGGTAGCATTATGAGATAGCTGTGTAAGTGTGCATACAGAGATAGCTGTCAGTCACTGATACAGATGTAGCAGGGTTAAAACACAAACTCTTAACTCATGACATGTCGCAGTTTTATTCCGGTCGCCTCTTGGCATGTTTGCCGCGCTGCAATGGGGCCGGACCGGTAGTCCAGGGGCATGCGTGAACTAGCGGCAGCATGGATCCGACAGGCTGTTCACCCGCCGAAACAGCCTGCCGGAGTTCCTTGCCACTAGTGTGAAACTACGCTTACACAGAAAATGCTATTAATCACTGAGAACACCCCCCCCCCCCCGTGTACAACTAAAGATGTAGTAGAGTTAACACACATGCTTTATAAAACGTGTTATCTAAATTAAATGTGTTAAGCAAACACCTTCAATTGCTTTTCTTTCAAGATAACGAGATGAGTTAAGAAATTTGAGTTAAGAGTTTGTGTTTTAACCCTGCTACATCTGTATCAGTGACTGACAGCTATCTCTGTATACACACTTACACAGAGAATGCTATCACTCACTGATCACATCTACCCCATGTACAACTATCAGTGACTGACAGCTATCTCTGTATACACACTTACACAGAGAATGCTATCACTCACTGATCACATCTACCCCATGTACAACTATCAGTGACTGACAGCTATCTCTGTATACACACTTACACAGAGAATGCTATCACTCACTGATAACATCTACCCCATGTACAACTATCAATGACTGACAGCTATCTATGTATACACACTTACACAGAGAATGCTATCACTCACTGATCACATCTACCCCATGTACAACTATCAGTAACTGACAGCTATCTATGTATACACACTTACACAGAGAATGCTATCACTCACTGATAACATCTACCCCATGTACAACTATCAGTGACTGACAGCTATCTATGTATACACACTTACACAGAGAATGCTATCAATCACTGATAACACCTCTCCTATGTACAACTATCAGTGACTGACAGCTATATATATTCACACTTACACAGAGAATGCTATCAATCATTGATAACACCTCCCCCGTGTACAGCTATCAGTGACTGACAGCTATCTATATATACACAGTTACACAGAGAATGCTATCACTCACTGATAACATCTACCCCATGTACAACTATCTATGTATACACACTTACACAGAGAATGCTATCACTCACTGATAACATCTACCCCATGTACAACTATCTGACTGACAGCTATCTATGTATACACACTTACACAGAGAATGCTATCAATCACTGATAACACCTCCCCTATGTACAACTATCAGTGACTGACAGCTATATACACAGTTACACAGAGAATCTATCAAAACAACTTCCTGCTATCTATGTATTCACATTTACACAGGCAATGCTCTCAATTTATTAAAACATCTCCCCTGTGGACAACTATCAGTGACTGACATCTATATATACACACTTACACAGAGAATATTATAAATCATTGATAACACTTCTTCTGTGTACAACTATCATCAATTTACAGCTATCTATCACTTACACAGTGAATACTATCAATCACTGATAACACCTCCACCATGAACAACTATCAGTGACCACTATCTATGTATACACACACAGAGAATACTATCAATCACTGTAACACCTCCCCTATGTACAACTATCAGTGACTGACAGCTATCTATGTATACACACTTACACAGAGAATGCCATCAATCCCTGATAACACCTCCCCTGTGTACAACTATCAGTGACTGACAGCTATCTATGTATATAGAATTAATAATGCCCCAACAGTGGCCCCTAGTATTAAGGCCTCCATTAGTGGCCCCCAGTATTAATAAGGCCCCCCATTAGTGGCCTCCAGTAATAAAAAGGCCAGAATAAGTGGCCTGCAGTATGAATAATGCCCCATTAGTGGCCCCCAGTATTAATAAGGCCAGAATAAGTGGCCTCCAGTATTAATAAGGCCCCATTAGTGGCCCTCAGTATTAATAAGGACCCTCATTTGTGCCCCCCTATTTTTTAAATTTGGCCACATTAAGTGGCCTCAAGTATTACAAAATGCTCCATTAATGGCCCCCAGTAATAATAAGATCAGAATAAGTGGCCTCCAGTATTAATAATGCCCCATTAGTGGCCCCCCAGTATTAATAAGGACCCTATTAGTGGCCCCAGTATTAATAAGGACACCATTAGTGGCTCCCAGTATTAATAATGCTTCATTAGTGGCCCCTAGTATTAATAATGGCCCGTTAGTATTGCCCAGTTATTATAAGGCCCCCATTAATGGCCCCCAGTAAAATTAATGCCCTCATTAGTGCCCCTCTAGTATTACTTTTCCTCCATTAGTGGCTCCTAGTATTAATAATGCCCCTATTAGAGGTACAGTATTCTTAATGCCCCCTTCCCCACTCTTGTGAAAAAATAAAAAAATTTAACTCACCTCATCCATTTGATCGTACCGCAGTGAACACTCACTGCTGACTAGATGCACAGGACAAGAACTGCACTACATCGTGATGACGTTTCGCAGGTGCTGCTGCTTCCAGTCAATGCTGCGAAACGTCATCACACTGGAGCGCAGGTCCTGTCCTGCGCATCCAGTGAGCAGTGAGTGTTACCCACGGAACATTCAAATGGATGAGGTGAGTTTTATTTATTATCACAAGCAGAAGAGGGGGGCAAAGGATGTACTAATGAATGCACTCCACAATGTAAGCATTCATTAGTAATAGTGCACAGGTGGCAAACCTACGCATAGCCCACACAGAGCCACATGCCCACAGAGAGGGCTATGGGTGCCACCTCTGGCATGCGTGCCATAGGTTCGCCAATCGCCACCACTGTCATTTACTGTGTATGGTATATGCTGTTACTTTATATTTACGAAAAATTTGGAATACATATTCATATGGACCTAAAGAATAATAATCCAATGACACCATTCTTTAACAGCTGTTTCATTTTCAAGGCTGGGGATCACATATATATGACAGGATAGCAGTGTGTGCCCTGTGGGCAACAAGCTAATCACTAACAGTGTCCTAAAACATTTAAAAAAAAACTGTTCTGTATACATTTTAATTTGGTTATACTATTTTAAAAAAAAAGACAATATGCAGAATAGTACAGAAATTTGTATACATTTATTGAGAGGTCAAGGTTTTGAAAGTAGATAGTCTGTTCTAGAGTTCCACCACACATTCTGTCCCAGGAAACTTTGGTAGGTTCAAGTCATATTTCTTCTGTATATCATAAGGCAAAAATCTCCCAGCAATAAAGTGTTTCCCAGAAAAATGAATAGCACACGTCTTGGGAGCAGACAAAGAAATGAGCACTTCAGGATTAATTCCTTCAGAACTGCCAGCCTCCATATCCCATCCTGCCAGGTAAACAGATAAGTATTAGTAACGAGTCACTACAAATACAAATTAGAGCAAGTATACACATTCTGAAAAAAAAAGGTAGGTAGTGTTGAGCGATAATGCTCGGCCAAACACCAGTTCGAGTCTCCTCCCTGCACGTTTGTTGGCTGCTACGCAGCCAATAAACGTGCGGGTGGGTGCTGCCACTCACTGTAATGCCGTAGCCATGTTGGTTACTGGCATTACAGTAATTGGCTGGCCGGAACGCGTCATCGAGTTCTATAACCTGTAAAAGGGACAGATAGTGTAGGGAACTGAATTACATTTTTTTGTTAGGGTTCTTTCACACTAGCGTCGCTAGATTCCGTCAGGATCTGGCAATCTGTATGCAAACGGATACCATTTGTAGACGGATCCGGATGCGGATCTGTCTCACAAATGTATTGCAATACTGGATCTGTCTCTCCGGTTGTCATCCGGAAAAACAGATTGGGTATTTATCTTTTTCACATTTTTAAAGGTCTGCACATGCGCAGACCACAAAACCGGATCTGTTTTTCTGGAACACTTAGGGCATTAATGTATTTCAATGTAAAATGATGCCGGATCCGGCAAGTGTTCCGGAATTTTAGATGGAGAAAATACAGCAGTATGCTGCGGCATCTTCTCCGTCCAAAACCCATAGTGACTGAACTGAAGACATCCTGATGCATCCTGAACAGATTACTCCATACCATTCAGAATGCATTAGGATAAAACTGATCAGTTTTTTTCCGGTATTGAGCCCCTAGGACGGAACTGAATACCGGAAAAGAAAAATGCTCGTGTGAAAGTACCCTTAGGCAGGATTGGTGTTAGGGTACTTTCACACTAGCGTTTTTCTTTTCCGGCACTGAGTTCCGTCATAGAGGCTCAAAACCGGAAAAGAACTGATCAGTTTAATCCCCATGTATTCTATATAAAGAGAAATCCGTTCAGGATGCATCAGGATGTCTTCAGTTCAGTCACTGAACTGCGTTTTGGATGGAGTAAATACTGCAGCATGCTGCAGTATTCTCTACATCCAAAATTCCGGATCAGTTGCTGGAATGCCGGATCCGGCATTAATTTACATTGAAATGTATTAGTGGTGGATCCGGCATTAAAAATACCGGAATGCCGGATCCGGAATACCGGTAAAAATGTAAAAAAAACAATAGAAACAGATCAGTTTGTCCGTATGACAAACGGAGACACCGATCCGTTCTTGCAATGCATTTGTGAGATGGATCCGCATCCGGATCCGTCTACAAATGCTGTCCATTTGCATGAATGAAGATTGCCTGATCCGGCGATGGAACTGCTTGCCTGATCACTCTGCTGCAAGTGTGAAAGTAGCCTTAGGCCTCTTTCACACGGGCGTCTTATTTTTGGCCCGGATAAGAGGCGGGTGCATTGCGGGAAAATGCGCGATTTTTCCGCGCGAGTGCAAAACATTGTCATGCGTTTTGCACTCGCGTGAGAAAAATCGTGCATGTTTGGTACCCGAACTTCTTCACAGAAGTTCGGGTTTGGGATCGGTGTTCTGTAGATTGTATTATTTTCCCTTATAACATGGTTATAAGGGAAAATAATACATTCTGAATACAGAATGCATAGTAAAACAGCGCTGGAGGGGTTAAAAAAATAAATAAATAATTTAACTCACCTTAGTCCACTTGATCGCGAAGCCCGGCATCTCCTTGTGTCTCCTTTGTTGAATAGGACCTGTGGTGAGCATTAAATACAGGTAAAGGACCTTTGATGGCATCACTCCGGTCATCACATGGTCTTTTACCATGGTGAATCACCATGGTAAAAGATCATGTGATGTACCATGTGATGACCGGAGTGACGTCATCAAAGGTCCTTTACCTGTATTTAATGCTCACCACAGGTCCTATTCAACAAAGGAGACACAAGGAGATGCCGGGCTTCGCGATCAAGTGGACTAAGGTGAGTTAAATTATTTATTTATTTATTTTAACCCCTCCAGCGCTGTTTTAATACACATTCTGTATTCAGAATGCTATTATTTTCCCTTATAACCATGTTATAAGGGAAAATAATAATGATCGGGTCTCCATCCCGATCGTCTCCTAGCAACCGTGCGTGAAAATCGCACCGCATCCGCACTTGCTTGCGGATGCTATGCGATTTTCACGCTTCCCATTCACTTCTATGGGCCTGCGTCGCGTGAAAATCGGACAATATAGAGCATGCTGCGATTTTCACTCAACGCATAAGTGATGCGTGAAAATCACCGCTCATGTGAACAGCCCCATTGAAATGAATAGGTCCGGATTCAGTGCGGGTGCAATGCGTTCAACTCACGCATTGCACCCGCACGGAATACTCGCCCGTGTGAAAGGGGCCTTAGAGACCCAAAAATCCTTTTAAGGACTATTGTTGTATCTGGCAGCAATATATATTTTTAGAGCAACCTTCAAGTCTAAAAGGTCATTATTGAATCGTTCACTGCACACATAAAAGACTCGTTTGCCGCTCGTATGAATAATCGCTTCATGAAAAGTTACCTTGAAGGACAATTGTTGTATCTGGCAGCAATATATATTTTTAGCTCAACCTGCGCTAAATTTTATGCAATTGTAGAGACTAAAAAGTCCTTTTAAGGACTACTGTGTTATCTGGCAGCAATATATACTATTAGCACAACCTGCGCTAAATTGCGTGCAATTGTTAGAGACCCAAAAGTCCTTTTAAGGAATATTGTTGTATCTGGCAGCAATATATATTTTTAGCGCAACCTGCGCTAAAGAGCTTGCAATTGTTTGGCCACTGCAGACAGCAAAATTATCTGCGCTACATCTCCTTTGTAATGTGTGCGCAGCCTAAAAATATCTGTGACATCCAGTGTACTTTTCCGTAGACGGTGTCCACTGCGGACAGTTACATTACCTGCGCTACATCTCCTGTATAATGTTTGCGCATCAGAAAATTATGTGTGACATCCAGTGTGCTATTCCGTAGACGCTGCGGACAGTAACATTACCTGCGCTGCATCTTCTGTATAAATATCTGTGACATCCAGTGAACTTTTTTCGTAGACGCTGCCGACAGCGACATTATCTGCGCTACATCTCCTGTTTAACGTGTGCGCATACTTAAAATATCTGTGACATCCAGTGTACTTTTTCCATAGATGGTGTCCGCTGCGGACAGTTACATTACTTGCGCTACATCTCCTATATAACGTTTGCGCATCCTAAAAATATCTGTGACATCCAATGTACTTCATCCGTAGACGCTGCGGACAGTTACATTTACTTACATAGACTTAAAAAACTGCGCTACTGTACGTGCGACATACTTGCAAACATATATACCATTTAATATGATTAAGGCGAGCAGTGAGGGATGGGAAAGTGGTGTGCTGCTGATGGCGCACGCAGAGGCCGTGGCCCTGGGCATGGTGAAACTGTGCCTGCTGGCAGAGCACAAGAAACACACTCATCCACAATACCTAGCTTCATGTCCCAGTTTGCAGGGCGGCGCAGGACACCATTCTCAAAGTCACACCAGTGGATTGCAGCAGATAATGCTTCCAGTCGGTTAAGCACCACTCTGTCTTCCACAAAGTCCAGTCTCAGTAGCCAAGAGTCTGGTCAACAGAATCCTTGCCCTGACCCTCCTTCCTCCCACCATGGAGAGTCTTTGAAAACAAGTGATCCCACACTCTGATATTCCGAGGAGCTCTTTTCATCGCCATTCCTTAATTTGGGCCTCTCGCCAAGCCTGCTTGAAGAGGGACATGAGGAGATCTTGTGCCCCGATTCCCAAACTCTTGAGCATCCACAGTCAGAAGAAGATAGCGGTGGGAAACGGCAATTAGTGTTTCACAAGGTGGATGATGAACATGAGACAGTTGCCAATAACTCAACGGCAATTAGTATTTAACTGAGAAAATTCTTAATGGGTAGTTCTATCAAAGAACAATATCACTGGGGCCAACTACCTAAAATATAACTTTTAATCTAAAAAAAATACACAAATGGGTCCCTCACGTGGGGACTGATAGACATACAAAAAACATACAGACAGAAAGAGCCAATTCAAGGACTAGGTGGAGGAGGCTGTATATGGTGGTACACCAGGGCCAGAACCATATGGGTCCCTAATGTGTCCCTATGGTGTCCCTGCGCTTGTCTCAGCCCAGAGATGCACCCTAATGGTGGGAGCACTCCGTCCCCGTACCTAACCTACCTGTCCTTAAATTGCCCTTATGACATAGCAACCCATATGGATGTCTGGGTCCTGCAACGATACTGTAACAAAATATTTCGTCCTAATTGAAGGTCCAGGAGGATCCCTGGATCAAACAATAAGAAAACCACAATTTACATAGATAGTTATAAATGAATGCTCTGAGTCTCGACGCGTTTCCCCTAAATGATACGGTTCATCAGGAGACTGAAAAAGTATATAGACGAATATGTCGCTGCCACAATCCAGCGACTACATAACAATGGTTTAAATGGACCCGTGATAACAGTCCAAAAAGTAAAATGAAAAAACCAAAGTTGCCGGAGCACCTCCAGGCGGCACTACACTGCTAGAGAAAAAGCATACAGCTATACAGATCAATGCGGGTACTACTGATAATAGTAAAGTACTTATCCGTTCCTATGGATCCTCTCCAACCAGTGGACCGCGGCCTGGGGTGCTCCAAGTTGTAAACCAACAGTGTGACTATTTATACCCTAAATGGGGCGGATCCCCTCCATCTTGCACTAATCACCATGCCTCCTTGTTGTCATGTGACCCAAAGAAAAAAAAAAAAAGAAAAAACACCTAGTACTTCAGTGCCAACTTATGGGGCTCAGTGATGATTAAACCTAACTTACTAGATACCCAGGTTGGTACCTGTATTGTCACTATCCTACCACTCACTTAGTAAAGAGATGTCTCCTGTAGATGTGCCGGATTGTGAACGATCGTTGGTTGAATGCATGCCAAGGCCTAAAAATGGCTGTGCGTTCCACCATAGGTAGCCGGTCACAGCCTGCCTGCAGCATCACGATGCTGCAGGCCCCGATGTTTGCGTTCCATGGCGGTATGGGAGGGGGCGTGGTTATGCGTTCCACCCTAAGCTACCAATCACAGTCCGCCTGCATCACGGCGCTTGCGTTCCACGGCGGCATGGAGGGGGGCGTGGTTATGCGCTCCACCAACGATATAGGACTCTTTCTCCGAATTCACTGATGGATTGCATATACCGACATCGCGCAGGACTAATGGGGGGGGAGGTGCTAGAGGGCCATCTTTAAGTGTGAATAGGTAAATAAATAAATACATGAGTATCACGATATAGTATATAAAGGACCTATTGGGGGTGTATTAAGGCTGCCGGCCATTACTAGATAATAGGGGCCGAGGTGTAGTGTGCCGATGCCCAGTCAATCAAAGAGGGGGGGATTATGTGTGTGCTGGTGAAGTGACCAAAACCCCGCTGCAAGATGATTGCTGCGGAGTTAGGGCATGTCATATGTCAGTCTACATACTGTCTGAAATTGGCAATAAATATAACAGATACACAAAGAGATAGATGGTCGAACGACCCTCCTAATGTAGATTGGTCCTAGATTCTACACATTGACACTTCACGTGTCGATGATCAATTCTGTCATTTGAGGAAGAAGTTGTGAGTAGAGACAAGGGGTCCGGGGGGCCAGGTATATTACAAAAAGCAAGAAAATGTAAGTCGTTCGTTCAGTCCCGCTGGAGATTGCGACCGGAACCGGAAGATCCATTCCGACTCCTTCTGGAGGATCCTGCGGTCCCAGTCGCCCCTCCTTGGAGAGGGTCTGATCAATTCCACTGCGGAGAACCTGAGGAGTCTAGGATCCCCACAATGGACTTCCCACATATGATTGGCTAGGGGCGTATCTTTTTTATTCCTAATATCATTCAGGTGCTCAAGAATGCGCCTCCGAAACTCCCTGAAAGTCTTGCCCACATAATCTTTAGGGCATGCACATTGGGCTAAATAAACCACCCCCTTACTGCGACAGTTGACGAAATCCCGGATGTCAAAAGTTCTACCCGTGACCGAGCAAACATTAAATTTCGTGTTGCTTAAATTATTGCAGGCTAGGCAGGATCCACAGCGAAATGTGCCCAGTGGTTTCCGATCTAGCCATGTTCCTTTGGGGGTGGGTCCCGAGTAGTGGCTATGAACTAACCGGTCACAGAGGCATCGGCCCCTTCTGAATGATATACTGGGGCGGGTAGACAGTCTGTCTGAGATGTCTGGGTCCATTAGGAGAATAGGCCAGTATTTATTGATAATGCCCCTAACCTCCTGACTCATGGTGTCAAAGGTTGAGATGATCCTAATAACGTCATCTTTCCCTTTTGATTCCCTCGGTATCAGGAGGGTGTCACGTTCACACATAGATGCGTTCTGAAAAGCTGCCTTGAGCACACGTTGTGGATAACCCCTTGTGGAAAATCTCTTCTGCAATTTTCTAGACTCGTGGTGAAAGCCCTCACGATCGGAGCAATTTCTTCTTATGCGCAAGTATTGTCCACGGGGTATACCCTTCTTTAGACTCATTGGGTGATGGCTATCCCAGTGTAACAGGCTATTTGTGGCAGTGGTCTTCCTGAAGGTGGAGGTGACAAGACCGCCCCTGGTTTTAGTGACTCTGACATCAAGAAACGTTAACGATTCAGGGTGAAATTCGGAAGTAAAAGAGAGCACAACTCATTGACGTTGAGGGCCCTAATAAATAAATCAAATTCATCCGAACTTCCATTCCATGAAGACATCATCTATATATCTAGTCCAGAAGACGATCTTGTCACCCCACCAAGTCTGTGTGTCCGGGAAGACCACTTTATCCTCCCACCAGCCCAGGAGGAGATTTGCATAAGTCGGGTCACAGGGGCCGAGCACAATTAGTGTTTCAGGAAGTTGATGATGAGGATGAGTCACAGTTGTCAATAAGTGAGGTTGTTGTTAGGACAACAAGTCAGGAGGATGACCAGAGTGAGGAAGTGGAAGAGGAGCTGGTGGACGATGATTTCACTGACCCAACCTGGGAAGGTGGCAAGCTGAGCGAGGACAGCAGTACAGAGGGGGAGGGATCCGCAGCACCGCAACAGGCTGGAAGAGGCAGTGGGGTGGCAAAAGGGAGATGGCGGGCCACACCTAACAGGCCCGCAACTGTTCCCCGGAGCACCCCCTTGCGGAGATCTCCATTGCCAAGGGTTATGTGTTCCACAGTCTGGAGCTTTTTTGATGAAAGTGCGGACGATAAAAGAATTGTCATTTGCAAACTGTGCCATACCAAAATGAGCAGGAGCGTGAACACTAGCAACCTCACCACCACCAGCATGATCCGCCACATGGCATCAAAGCTCCCTAATAAGTGGGTTCAATGCCTGGGTCCACAATCAGTGTCTGTGGGTCAGGGGCGTCATTAGGTCAAAACATTCGGGGCTCTCCTGCGCTACTCTACACCGACCCCGCCGCTCACAGGACAGGAGGATAAATTTATAAACTGTAATCCTAATTCTTATCCTGCAGTAACTGAACTTTAAATCAGCGTTCATCTCATTACTATCTTATACACTCAGCTCTGGAAACATGCAGTTCGGTTGGCGCTCGTTCACTGACGTCACACATCTGCTCATCCCACTAGGCGGTGCAGGCGCGTGACATCAGTGAGTGAGCGCCGCCCGCACTGCATGTTTCCGGAACTAAGTGTGTAAAATAGTAAAGAGATGAACACTGATTTAAAGTTCAGTTACTGCAGGATACGGATTACTGAGGGGATGATCTGTGGGGTTGCCCAGACGGCTAGTGTAACGATGGGGAGTGGGGGAAACCTCCCACCGTGCGGTGTCAAAGGGTAAAAGGGGATCAGCCTGGCCAAAAGGAGTAATAAGGGAGCAGGTCACCTCCTACAGCTTCCCTAATCCTCTCCCTGACTCCTCACCGTATGAGTGGACCCCGATGGTAGGACGATTTATACTCAGGATTCCTAGAGACCCTAAGTTGCCCTGGTAATCCCTCACCAAGGAGCAGGGAAGAGACGACCTGTTCATCCCAGTCATGGAGGAACAGGAGTCTCTATCTGAGGCCAGGCTGCAAGAAGAGAGGAACACATACAGCTTAAGGAGATGGCAGGTAAGCAAAACCAATAACACACTTACCTGCCACAGACACACTGACTGGAACCCGTGCACAAGTGCTGCTGTCCACACCAAAATTAAAGGACACAGCACACACCACAAACCACACAGGAACCCAGGACACCCATAGCTGCAATAAACATGAGACAGGTAGCGATGAGCAGCAGGGGTCATTCGAATATTCGTTATATTATACGATTTTTTTACTCGAAAAATCGGCAAGGTAATGATTGTGTAATATGCAAATTTTTTGTAATACGAATTTTCGTAATACGAATTTTTATTGTGAATTTTTCAACGTACAACTATTAGACAGAGAAGATTATAGCACTATATTAGCTAAATTGCTCTACGTTCGATTTTATTTTTTCGAATATTCGCTATAACTGTTTTTTTTAATATTTGTAATATTCTAAAACAAGAATATATAGGAATATAGCGAATATTCAAAAAAAACGAATATGGAGCAATTTAGCTAATATAGTGCTATAATCTTCTTTGTGTAATAGTTGCAATTTTTTTCTCATCTGAGGTTCAGATTGGAAAAAAAATTTAACTCTAAAAAAATAGATTATACAGTAGCACTATATTAGCTAAATTGCTCTATATTCTTTTTTTCGAATATTTGCTATATTGCTATAACTTAGTTTTTTCGAATATTCGTAATATTCTAAAGCAAGAATATATAGAAATATAGCGAATATTCGAAAAAAAAACGAATATAGAGCAATTTAGCTAATATAGTGCTATAACCTTTTTTTTATAGTTGTAATTTTTTTCCAATCTGGACCTCAGATGAGAAAAAAATTGCAACTATTAGACAAAGAAGATTATAGCACTATATTAGCTAAATTGCTCTATATTCATTTTTTCGAATATTCGCTATATTGCTATATATTCTTGTTTTAGAATATTATGAATATTCAAAAAAATGAAGTTATAGCAATATAGCGAATATTAAAAAAAAAAATCGAATATAGAGCAATTTAGCTAATATAGTGCTATAATCTTCTTTGTCTAATAGTTGTAAGTTGAAAAATTCGCAATACAAATTTTGTATTACGAAAATTCGCATTACGAAAATTCGCAAACTACACTACTCCTAAAGTCAAATATACTGCAGCCTTCTCATTGTCCCACAAGCTAGAAGCAGGGAGGGATCATGTGTACTGATTTTAAAAAAAAAATTGAATATTCGAAATTACGAATATATATCACTATTTGAAATATTTGCAAATTTTCGAAGTACCTATATTCGCGATAAAAATTCGAAATTCGAATATTCGTGATCAACACTAGAGACAGGGGAATGTCTAGCAAACATGACACCAAACACCACCAGACATGTAACACCAAACTAGACATACAAACACCCTGAACATAACCCACTCCATACAAAAAGGGACAGGAAGGGAAGGCGACACCGGGATGATATTGATGACCACAAGGTTGGCCCTCACTGGACAGATGGAACACCCTGGACTGGAGCAGAGCTCCAGCACCAACAACAGCTGAAGTACAACTGACTCCAGCCAGGAAACCACAGAAGATATAAGCCAAGTGACCACACCTAGTCAGGGAGTTAACCCTTACAGCACCAGACAGAGGGAGGCTACAACTTAAAGGGGAAGTGCACACACGAGCATACTAAACCACACGTTACCACCGGCAACAGCATGCGTGGCAACCATGTCACGGCAATCACCCAGAAGGCTAAGACACTGCCACCGCATGCTCTCACAGCAACACGTTGCCATGGGCAACCACAAGTGTGGCAACAGTGTCACAGCGCAAACCAAAGGCTGTGACAGCTAGGCCCTTCACAGTAGTTATTAACCCCTTTCAGCAGTCCCCCTTTCACTGAAGGGGGGACTGCTGAAATGGGTTAATAACTACTGTGAAGGGGGGACTGCTGAAAGGAGTTAATAACTACTGTGAAGGCCCCCCCAGGCGATGGGTCGTGGCTTCATGGGGTGGGGGTGTGGCTTCACAGGTGCGTGATACAGTGGGCTTGTGCCCCGGATGTTTTCAGACCCTAGCAGAGCCCCCTCACACCACTGCCTCCTCTTCCCCGTGTTATGTGCCTGCCAATCCCCTGTCCAAGACGCAGGCCTGGATGCCTCCCGCCCTGCACCTGGACTTTCGCAAGCACAATCACTTCTGTGTCCCAGCGCAGCATACAGAAGTCCATACCCAGGCCTTTGAACAAAAGCGCAAATACCCAGCCACCTACACACAGGCAATAGCACTAAATGTGCACCTTTCCAAATTGCTGGACCTGGAAATGTTGCCATTTAGGCTTGTGGACACTGAGGCTTTCCGCGGCCTGATGGCGGCGGCCGTCCCTCGTTACTCAGTCCCCAGCCGCCGCTATTTTGCCCAGTGTGCCGTCCCCGCCTTACACCAGCATGTGTCCCGTAACATCACCCGTGGCCTGACAAACGTAGTTATTGGGAAGGTCCACTTAGCGACTGACACATGGACAACTGCTTGTGGCTAGGGACGCTACATTTCCCTGACGGCACACTGGGTGAATGTTGTGGAGGCCGGGAGCGAGTCTTACCCTGGGATGGCATAGGTGCTACCGACGCCAAGGATTGCGGGCCCTACTTCCATCAGGATTTTTGCCACCACCTACATTAGTGACTGCAACCCCCCCATTCTCCTCCTCCACCCCCACCTCTGAATTGTCATCTTGCAGCACCAGTCAGCCATCAGTCAGTAGCTTCGAAGCAGTGTAGCACTGCAGTGGTAAAGCGGCAACAGGTTTTGCTGAAACTTATTTGCTTAGGTTACAAACAGCACACCGCTGCAGAGCTGTGGCAGGGTATAAGGGACCAGACTGAGCTTTGGCTCTCGCCACTCAACCTACAACCAGGCATGGTTGTGTCTGATAATGGCTGTAACTTGGTGGCGGCTTTGGAGCTCGGCAAGCTCACACATATACCATGCCTAGCCCACGTGTTAAACTTAGAGGTTGAGCGGTTTCTCAAAACCTACCTCAATTTGCCAGAGCTACTGGTGACAGAGCGCCGCGTGTGTGCCCATTTCCGAAAGTCATCTACAGCTGCCGCCGGTCTGGCAGCGCTGCAGCAGCGCTTGCAATTGCCAGCTCACTGACTGTTGTGCAATGTGAGCACGTGCTGGAACTCCACGTTCCCCATGTTGGCCAGGCTTTGTGAGCAGCAGAGGGCAGTAGTGGAATACCAGCTGCAACATGGTCGTCGCCTTTCCAGTCAGCTTCCGCTCTTCACAAGCGATGAGTGGGCATGGATGTCTGACCTCTGTGAGGTTGTACGCAACTTTGAGGAATCAACACAGATGGTGAGAGGCGATGCCGCTATTATCAGCGTAACCATCACACTTCTGTGTCTACCGAAACGCTCGCTGCTCACAATGAAGGTGGACGCTTTGCATGTGGAAGAGGTGGAAATGGGGGAAGAAAGTACACAGGGTGCTAGCCAGACCACCCTCAGTTCATCTTCTCAGCGCAAATTGGATGATGATGAGGAGAAGGAGCAGGAGACGATTGCCTCCGCTACAGAGGGTTGTACCCGTAGCAGGTTTATTCCATCTGTTCAGCCGAAGAGGAGGAAGAGAATGAGGAGATTGAGAGTCATCCTCCTGATGACGACAGCAAAGTCTTGCCTGTTGGGACTCTGACACACATGGCTGACTTTATGTTATGCTGCCTTTCCTGTGACCCTCGCATTATATGCATTTTGGTCAACACCGATTACTGGTTGTTCACCCTTCTCGACCCCCGCTACAAAGAGAACTTCTCATCTCTCATTCCTGTGGTGAAAAGGGCTAGCAAAATGGTGCAATACCAAAAGGTCAGTGGGAAAATTGCTCCAAAAATTTCCAGCTGACAACGCTGGCGTCAGAATAAGTAGTTACTTGGGCAACCAAGGAGGGTAGACGAGGGGAACACACAGCAGTTTCAACAGATGCAGGGCAACACTCTTCTAGGCCTGGGACAGTTTCATGACACCCCGCCAGCACCTTCACCTTGATGCGCTGCCTACTGTCACAAGGAGGGAAACATTTTGTAAGATGGTGAAGGAGTACGTAGAACACCGTGTCTGCGTCCTCAATGATCCCTCTGTGCCTTACAACTATTGGGTGTCCAAGCTGGACACGTGGCATGAACTGGCGCTCTACGTCTTGGAGGTACTGGCCTGCCCTGCCACCAGCGTTTTGTCAGAGTGGATATTTAGTGCTGCTGGGGGCATAATAACTGATAAGCGCATCCGCCTGTCAACTGAAAATGCTGACCGGTTGACTCTTATCAAAATGAACAAGGCCTGGATTGCCCCTGACTTTTCTACTCTACCAGAGGAAAGCGGCTGAACATGAAGGCACTTTAAATGTGGCTTTTGCATTCCCATGCACCCCTTCCACCACAAAAAAGGGTATTTGATTCCTTTTCTCGTCCTCCTCCATATCAACATGCTTATTAGGCTACCCTCGCTCCTAATTTTTTAGAGAGTCAGCTCAGCAGCAGGCCCTCAACCATAATTTTTTTGATGGTCAGCTCAGCCCAGCCCTAATTGCGTTAATTTATAGCTTATCAAGTGCTATTCGAACATCTATAGTAACCAGGGGACCCTAAACCCACTAATGGTGGGACCACTGGTTACTTTGGGTGCTGCCGAACACCAACTACTCCGTAGGTAAGGCTGTGCACCTCTTTTTTATTTTTTGTGTATCCTGAGTGTTATCATCACCTTCTCTATATCTAAATTAAACACATAGGGACCCTATTCTATATATAACCAATAAAAGTTAAATTTTAATTATAAATCACCATTTCCACTCCATATACCTGATGGTCAGCTCAGCAGCAGGCCCTCACCCATAATTTTTTCCATGGTCAGATCAGCAGCAGGCACTCGCCCCTAATGTTTTAGAGAGTCAGCTCAGCAGCAGGCCCTTTCCCTGCACTGCTCAGCCCACATACAGACCTTGAAGGTAGGTGTGATGTATCCTCCAGCCTGGGCTGCCAAAACCCTGAATTCCCTGAGATGGTGAAGTGGGGAAATAGGAGCAGCCTGCTCGCACAGAACCTGGATGGGAAAGATGACACAAAACAACCAAACTAGAAATGACACTTATCTTCCAGAGCAGGAACAGACAGCCAACCTTCCCTCCTAGCTTCCCAGACCACAATGATTAGTATAATCCGCTCAGATCACTTGGCTGGAGTGCCATTTAAACTAATGACTCCACCCAGTGCACCTGATGAGAGGCGGATCCAGCACGGCACCAAAACAAACACTAACTTCGTGCTGCTATCCTGGCTGACCTCCGCACATCGTCAGAGTGGGGCATGACAATACCCCCCCCTTCTACGGGTGACCTCCGGACACCCCGGACCAACCTTTTCCGGATGGGACCTATGAAACGCCCTCACCAGTCGGCTGGCGTTGACATCTGACGCCGGAACCCACATCCTCTCCTCAGGACCGTATCCCCTCCAGTGTACCAGGTACTGAAGGGAACCCCGAAGAAAACTCCAAGTTTCCCTCGACTAGAACAGGAGGAGGAGGCAATGGCGATGGTTCCACCGGTTTCACATATTTTTTTAGTAAAGACCTGTGGAAGACATCATGGATCCTCCAAGTCTGCGGAAGATCCCGCCGAAACGCCACAGGATTGATCACCGCAGAAATTTTTTACGGACCAATAAATCTTGGACCCAGTTTCCAAGATGGCACTCTCAACTTGATATTCTTAGTGGACAACCACACCAGATCACCCACACACAGGTCCGGACCAGTCATACGTCTCTTGTCAGCCATTCGTTTATAGCTCTCACCCATCCTCTACAAATTCCCTTGAATCCTCCGCCAGATAGAGGACAAGGCAGAAGAGATGGTCAGCTCAGCAGCAGGCCCTCGCCCCTAATGTTTTAGAAGGTCAGCTTAGCATCAGGCCCTCGCCCATAATGTTTTAGATGGTCAGAAAAGCAGCATGCACTCACCCCTAATGTTTTAGATGGTCAGCTCAGCAGCAGGCCCTCACCCATAATGTTTTAGATGTCAGCTCAGCAGCAGGCCCTCGCCCATAATGTTTTAGATGGTCAGCTCAGCAGCAGGCCCTCGCCCATAATGTTTTAGATGGTCAGCTCAGCAGCAGGCCCTTGCCCATAATGTTTTAGATGTCAGATCGGCAGCGGGCCCTCACCCATAATGTTTTAGATGGTCAGCTCGGCAGCGGGCCCTCGCCCATAATGTTTTAGATGGTCAGCTCAGCAGCAGGCCCTTGCCTATAATGGTTTAGATGTCAGCTCAGCAGCAGGCCCTCGCCCATAATGTTTTAGATGGTCAGCTCAGCAGCAGGCCCTCGCCCATAATGTTTTAGATGTTCAGCTCAGCAGCAGGCCCTCGCCCATAATGTTTTAGATGGTCAGCTCAGCAGCAGGCCCTCACCCAGACACTCACTCAGATAATCACTGAATGACGTACACAGAAACTCACTGACAGACATACTCACTGACAGGCACACATACATTCACTGACAGATAGACACACACTCACTCACTGACAGACACTCACTGACAGACATACACCTACCCACTGAAACAAACACACAGAAACTCATTGACAGACACTCACTCACTGGCAGACAAACACACACATATACTCACTGACAAACACACAGACACTTACTGACCGACAGCCACACTCACTGACATACACTCACTCACTGACGTACACACACAGACACTCAATGACAGACACACATTTACTGACAGAAAGACAGACATACATATACTCACTGACATAAATACACAGGCAGACACTCACTCAAACACTCACCTCCCTGGGGTCCAGTGTGGTGCAGCTCCTCAGTCCTCCAGCGCGCCTTTTAGTATGCCGGGGCCGGAATGACGTCATATTCCGGCATCACAGAGGGCGCACGAGAGAGGAGTGGGGAGCTACTAGAACAGCCTCCTTTGCCGCCCGCCTCCTCTCCTCCGATAATTTACTGACAGAGCAGGCACCTGCCATCAGGGTAAGCAGGTGCCTGCTCTGCCATATTTAAGAAGGACCTCCACCTCCTGGCCCCCCTGTAACGGCGCTGGGGGCCACTCAAGAGCCACTCGACCAGGGCTGAAGCCCCAGTCAGGGGGAGCCCACCAGGGCGCCTCTAGCAGGCCGGCGCCCTAGGCGAACGCCTAGTTCGACTATATGGTTGCAACGGCCCTGTTGTTCACAATGAAGTGGTTATCAGTGTGGGATGTGGACAAAGGATCTCCTCTTCTATGCATTTCTGTGACTCTTCCAGTCTCTCTGTATCTCTGTTGCAATCTGCTGATGACACTCTGTGACACACTAAGCTCAGTGGCCACTTCCGTCTGAGAACATGCTGCTTGAAGCCTCACAATGGTGAGGTACTTTTGATCAATTGTTAGGTATCGTCTTGGTCTCATGATGTCAAAATGTGAACAACATGATGAGGAGGACTATTTAAATACCAATTTTAATTGAACTAGGAAATTAATTGGGCGATTAATAGATCAAACGCCTGTTGGGAATTTTGGCGTTAAGCTCCTTGTTAAAGAACAGTAAGTTGTGCAAAAAGCACTGAAACATTGAACAGTTGGACATGCGCATTCAAAAGTTTAGGGTCACATTAAGTTCACCTGTAAAGGTTCGAGTGTATTTTAGGTCCATCCTGAAATTTTACCCACAAGCCAAATATCCCTAACTTTAAGGCCCTAACGAAGCGTTGTATGCAATGGGCAACATCAGTCTAAAGGTGACATTATGCATACATACATATACTGTACATACAGGAGGTCATTAATTAAGACCAACGTTTTAGATAATAACCCCTATATCTGGCAGTGGATCCGCTGAAATTATGAAGAGGCACAGGCCTCTCCATAACTTCGGCGCATCCAGCTCCAGTCTAAATGTAAGCTAGATTCCTAGCCCCACCACACTCACATTTCTAGACCTGGCGTGAGCGGGGGAAAAGTCGCAGATTAGTTAGTTGCACCATAATCTGCAGCTGTCATCTGTGTCTGCCTCAGAGCTCACTTCTAACCCGTACTCCCTGGAATGAAGGACACTCACGCTGGGAAGTGTTTGCTAACACACCACACCCGCAGCAGCATGTGTGTACCTTGTCCGTCATTCTAGTGAGTTTGAGTGAGAGGTGAGCTCTGAGGGAGGCACAGATGACAGCTGTGATCTAAAGATGATGTAGTGTTTTACAGGGCTGATAAAGCAGAGAACAGAGCTTCCATACAGCTCCTCTCTGCTCTGCATTTTAACTGAAGCCGTCCTGATGTCATCAGGACAGATTCCATGTGGCGGAATATGGCAGCGGCCATTTTAATCTCTCTACTGATTGCCTCCTAGACAAAACGAACCATTATAAAGTATTAAAGAATAATTAAACTTTTGTAAAACTTTCTTATAAAATGTTCTAAATAGCCCAAAATAGATTTTTGCCATATACTCTATTAATCAAATATGTTGGTTTCATACTGAAATAGGCACTCAAAGTCATGGGTGCTATTGAGCTTTACATCATTATTCTAGTACAGGGCTGACATGTCAGCACTGTACTGAAGTACGAATTTCACTGGGGGCCACAGCTAGCGCTGCACAGGCCTTAGTGCCCCTCATACTTGGCTCAATTCTGGCACAGCACATTGGCACACTGTACAGTTGTTCTATGCCAGGATTTAGCTGAGAGGAGCGGCCTCCTGCCTGAGCCTGTTCCGCTTAACTGAAAGCTCTCCATAGCACATTGGTATATTCACATTGCAGATTTGTTGCAGAAATTTCTAAACTTGAAAATCAGTCCCATACATGAGAAAATGGATTTCTGCAAACCCCATCGATACAGCTGCAGTAATTTCTGCAACAATCTGCTAGATATGAATATACTATTATAGCGCAAGGAGGTGATTAGAAGGAACGAGAAAGCTTGCTTTTCAAATCTAAAATTATAATGATGGTGATAATAATACTAATACAAGAGAGAATAAAATACCATGAAAAAATGGAAAGTCCAGCATGCAAAATTTAGCATAAAATCTTCAGGCATTATTTAAAGGCTGTGTACATCTTTGGAGGCAATTGTAGTTTATGATTGCATTTTAAATTTTTTTTACTAAAATTTATATTTTCAATTGGCCTTTATTAAAAAATATTGAGCCATTCTGTCACAAAGGGTTAATTGTTTTTCTAACTGTGTGACTGGTACTTTCACTTTCACTTTGTGCTGTCATCTAATAATCCTTATCTTTAAATTACTAAAAGGTCATAAACACTTTCTTATCAGTAATATAAGACTGAGCTATAATGATTGTTTACATAGTCAGAGAGCAGAGATAAGGATTCAGTCTGCTCCCTAAATGACAGAAAATACAGAAAATCCACAGGCAGCCATCGAGCATGTCAGCTCTGTACAGAAAAAAGGATTCCATATTGTAAAAAAAAAATATTTTTAGCTAAAAAATAAGTACAATGCAATAAAAAAAATTGCCCCCAAAAATGTACATAGCCTTTAATGTATTCCATCAAAAGTAACACACTTGACACATTTCAGAACTATTACCGGTCCTTGAAACATGATTTTCTCAGGGTGATAATTCCACCATGTAAAGTTATGAAGAAGTATACACAATAGGATTCCACATAGTAAAGTGCATAAAGATCTACCAACCTATCTACCACCTAGGTCTCTAGTAGTTTTCCTATTCGTTACACATGGAAACTTTCTGTATTTCTACACAAAAAGATATGAAAAAGCAAGGAGAAGCATTTTCTGAGAAGCATAATGAAATAGAATAAAATCGAGGATAAGCAACAAGACGACTCCAAAATCCAAAGCCAGTCAAATAGTATTGGCAAGATACTGTATCTCTTAGGCCAGCTTCAAATATATCTGGTACTCTGGCGGGGTGAAGAAAACACCGGAGAGGAACTGAGGTACCAACTGATCCCATAGTTTTCTATATCATTGTTCATATTCCTCATATAGCACATGCATCGTTTTCCTGTCTGGTGGCATCAGGGTATAGACACCAGATCTGTACACTGAGTGGCAGCACACATATAACAGTTGGGTCTGGCACCCGACCTAAAACAGCTGTCTAGGCACAACTGATATATGTGAAGGGGGCCTTAATGTCATAGCATGAAAGTATTTTTGAGTTTAGTACAATACAGCCAGGCAGAGAAGGCAATAAGAATCCTTTCTTTCCCTGTGTTTCTGTGGATCCATCCTCTCAATTCACTCTTTCTTCCTGCTGTTGAATAGATTTCCAGATGCAGCCTGGCAGTCGATTAATGTTTTCACATGACATCATGTCTGCTGCCTCTCATCTCATAGTTCTACTCCAGAGATTGCCATCAAAGCTTGAAGAAGGAAAGGTCCCGTGATATTGACCAATGGCCTCATCAATGAGTAAACTTGTAAATATCAATTATTTCCAAATGACCTCATATAACAATCATTTACTTTAAGTAATGCTATACGGGCAGGAATGGTGGCAGGACATCCTCGGGTCCTAGCTGTTAAGATTTACTTGGTTAACATTACTTTATGTTAAGTTGAATTTTTTAACTTCTTTTTATCCCCATATCATACCTTTATCTAAGCTGGAAACATATATCATATAGTTTGGAGCTGATTTACAATCCCTCTATACACATGTGCTTAGTGCAATCTTAATTTCATCGAGTGCCGACTGGTTCAAGAATCTCAATCAATGCATATATGAAAAATAATCAAATCTCACACATCTTATATTTTAAAACATTCTGTTTTATTACAAATAGATTCTAGCAGTTGCATTCACTGTGCTTTCTGACATGTGAACAGGTGCGATTTGAAATGTGTCAAAAGCGTAATAGATTTATAATGCATCTGTTTTAATCTATTTGGAATAAGGCGGAATGTTTTAGAATACAAGAATTTGACTATTTTTCATGTCTGGATCAGGCTATGTATTTGTTGCAGGGGTTTCTGCAGGGAAAATATATTATTGCACTGTTGTTGAGCCCACTGGATTTATGCTCCCTAACTTAGATTTGTCCTCAGGCAGGGCTGACTTCTCAGGCAAAAAAAGATCTCCACAGTATTGGCTATTATGTGGGTGCACAAAAAGGGCATGGTCAGGGGGGAAAAAAGGTAGCATTATTACTGTATGGGGTACTAAGAGGAGCACTATTACTGTGTGGGGCTTAAAGAGGACCTTTCACTAGTTTAAAAACTAAAAACTAACTATATCAGTGGGCAGAGCGGCGCCCAGGGGTCCCCCTGCACTTACTAATATGTCTGGGCGCCGCTCCGTTCGCCCGGTATAGATTCCGGTGTCTGCAGCTCCCTCTGTTGTACTGGGCGGAGTTTTTGTATTAGGGACTCCCAGGCTATGAGCTGTGCGCTACGATTGGCCAGCGCTGCAGCAAGGGACACGCCTAATACAAAAACTCCGCCCAGTACAACAGAGGGAGCTGCAGACACCGGAGCCTATACTGGGTGAACGGAGCGGCGCCCAGACATACTAGTAAGTGCAGGGGGACCCCTGGGCGCCACTCTGCCCACTGATATAGTTCGTTTTTAGTCTTTAAACTAGTGAAAGGTCCTCTTTAAATAGGGCACTATTACTGTTATGTGCACTGTTACTGTTAGCCAGACCCTTATTTCTGATATTTGCGGACTTTATACTGACAGGGAATGTCCCACAGGATTGGCGCATAGCAAATGTGGTGCCAATATTAAAAAAGGGTCCAAAAACAGAGCCTGGAAAGTACAGGCCGGTAAGTTTAACATCTGTTGTGGGTAAACTGTTTGAAGGTTTTCTAAGAGATGCTATCTTAGAGCATCCCAACGGAAATAAGCAAATAACGCCATATCAGCATGGCTTCGTGAGGGATCGGTAATGTCAAACTAATTTAATCAGTTTCTATGAGACTTGACAGCGGCGAATCAATGGATGTCGTATATCTGGACTTCTCCAAAGCATTTGACACTGTACCACATAAAAAGGTCAATATATAAAATCAGAATGCTCGGACTGGGAGAAAATGTCTGTATGTGGGTAAGTAACTGGCTCAGTAATAGAAAACAGAGGGTGGTTATTAACGGTACACACTCAGATTGGGTCACTGTCACTAGTGGAGTACCTCAGGGGTCAGTATTGGGTCCTATTCTCTTCAATATATTTTTTAATGATCTTGTAGAAGGCTTGCATAGTAAAGTATCAATTTTCGCAGATGACACTAAAGTGTGTAAAGTAATTAATACTGAAGAGGACAGTATACTACTACAGAGGGATCTGGATAGATTGGAGGCTCGGTTACACTGACATGGAAAAGGATCTAGGAATTTTAATAAACAGCAAACTAAGCTGCAAAAACCACTGTCAGGCAGCTGCTGCCAAGGCCAATAAGATGATGGGTTGCATCAAAAGGGGCACAGATGCCGTGATGAGAACATAGTCCTGCCACTAAAACCACTAGTCAGACCACACATGGAGTACTGTGTACAGTCCTGGGCTCCTGTGAACAAGGCAGACATAGCAGAGCTGGAGAAGGTCCAGAGGAGGGCAACTAAAGTAATAACTGGAATGGGGCAACTACAGTACCCTGAAAGATTATCAAAATTAGGGTTATTCACTTTAGAAAAAAGACGACTGAGGGGAGATCTAATTACTATGTATAAATATATCAGGGGTCAGTACAGAGATCTCTCCCATCATCTATTTATCCCCAGGACTTTGACTGTGACGAGGGGACATCCCCTGCGTCTGGAGGAAAGAAGGTTTGTACACAAACATAGAAGAGGATTCTTTACGGTAAGAGCAGTGAGACTATGAAACTCTCTGCCTGAGGAGGTGGTGATGGTGAGTACAATAAAGGTTCAATTCAAGAGGGCCTAGATGTATTTCTGGAGCGTAATAATATTACAGGCTATAGCTACTAGAGAGGGGTTGTTGATCCAGGGAGTTATTCTCATTGCCTGAGTCGGGAAGGAATTTTCGATTCCCCTAAAGTGAGCAAAATTGGCTTCTACCTCACAGTTTTTTTTTTGCCTTCCTCTGGATCAACTTGCAGGATGACAGGCCGAACTGGATGGACAGATGTCTTTTTTCGGCCTTATGTACTATGTTACTATGCATCTGGGATTATTTTTTCCACGTACACTATCTGTGTGCCACTTTTTGGGAGATAATTATGGTTATGACGACAATATGTCTGAATTATGGTTACTGTGTAAAAGTATTTTGGGTAATAAAGTCAAATTTGGCAGCAACCGGTAAATAATTATGAGTGCCATATGCACTTATATGGTTTGCATATGGATATTTGGATCTTGTATAGTGGTGTCCATGGCAATATTCATGTTTGTATAGTGTATTTTGTTCCCGAAAACTGTAAAGGTAATATTTAAAGGGGATTTTCAGGACCTCAAAAAATTGTGGCGAACGCGGGTAATGTTATGAAATAAAAAAGAACCCTTACTAACCTACTCAATCCCCCACAGTGCCAGTGCATGCGCTCTAGTGCTAGAGCTGCAGTAGTCATGTGGAGTAGTTGAACATGTCATCACTGCAGCAGCAGAAGCATAGCATTCTGGGAGCACTGGAGCAGCACGCTGGAATGTGGAGGATTGAGTAGCTTAGTCAGGTTTCTTTTTCATTTCATAAAATTCTCCACCTTCTCCAACAGTATTTTGGGTTACAAAAAACCCATCTAATTAGTGTATAGTGGTAAGGTAAATAGCTGGTATTAGTGAAGTGGTATTGTTTCATAGCTCTGTTTGACAACCCTTGTAACTCCCTGGAATGTAGAAAATTTCTGCATTTGGGCCCCAACTTTAATTTTGCCCAGGGCTACACTTTAAAAGTAGCCCTGACTGCATAATAAAAATAATAAAAATCTTGGACAAGCCCCTGAATGGTCTAAAATAAAAATAAAAAGTTATACTTACCTCTTTGTCCAAAACTGTTCTCTGTGGTGCCGGTTTGGTCCTCCTGCCGCTGCTTGTTTTCATACTACAGCATTGACATAGCGGTGTATGGCATGTGACCCCTGCAGCCAGCCCTGTCCTCAGCAGCCTACCGCTGTTTCCAGTAGACTTCATAAATAAATAAAGTTTTTAATTAAACACAACTATTAGTCTAAATGCATCACTAAATCTTCCCATATGGATCTGGCAAATTGCAGAAGCAAATACAGTTTAAATGCACATGAGAGGATGACGAGGAAGTGACCATTCTTTATAGCTGGCAAAAGTTCTTATGATTTTTTTTGTTTCATTCTTATTCTGCAAAACAGGAAACCAGTGGAAAGGACTGCTGGATCTGATTCATTAGAGACAACCTGAAGAGGTATCCTGCCTACACAAATAGTACTCAAAATTCCCTACTGAAGCCAAGATGAAAGATTTTCCAGCATGCAAAAAGACAAAGAATCAGTCCAAATCTCAATCTCTTGTGTTCAGTAGAAAGTATATTATAGTTAGAATTCTGGATAGAAGGTTAGAATGGATAAAAGTAAGGATGCCTGAGTAAGTGATATAACTGAAAAGTAGTCTGACAGGACATGTGCCTTGGGGAATGGGCACCAGTGTTGAGTGCCAAGAAACCACTTGATCGTGACTGGGAAGGTTAAATACAGTACTAGGGCGACAAACTTATTTTTTAGCCTTAGGTGAAGGAAATCCAAACTAAGTCATTATATTGTCTGTCTACACCATAATTAGGAAGCTTGTATTATGTACTTTAGGTATGTGCCAGCTCTGGTGGCAATGCCATTGATTGATCTACTGTACATCATACAACTTTCCATGGTTTATTATAACAGTCTTCAGTACATTACTGTCATGTATAAGCCTCATACCTATGAGCAATGCTTGCCAAATAGGACATGCAGCTTTATAGCTGTGATAACCTTGGGATAATTTCTTTGAGGAAACAGTGGAAGATCAAACACATTTCAATACAGTTGCATGTGACTCAGCTGTCTCATAACCCGATGCACATTCTGTCTCTGTCATGATCTCACACATAAAATGATATGTACGAGAAAATGTACCATGGCACCCCCCACTGCATTGATGCAACAGACAGACCTTATGTTCCATCTTTATGGCACAGGCTTATATACTTGGATGCAAAAAAAGGCTAATGACAAATGGCGCCAAGGGTTATAATTAATTTAGATATAGAGGAATTGTTCAACTGTCATGTGGCAACGTTAACAATAGTTGGCACAGGGATTTTTGTTTTGCTTAAAGGTAATCTGTGACATTGAACATAATGTCTGAGCTGCAGGTAGTATATTATAGAGCAGGAGGAACTGAGCAGATTGTATATAGTTTTTTAGTAAAAGATTGAGTAAAACTTGTAATTTTATTAATTTAATTTCCTGCTCATCCTGGGCTTTAAAGTCAAGGAGTCGGTCCTATCAATAATTGACAGCCTTCCCTATAAGATTGTACATACAGACATAGCTGTCAATCACTGAGAGGACCGCCTCCTTGACCTCAAAGCCCAGACTGAACACTGATATAAATGAATAAATTAATCTTTTCCCCAAAAAATATATATCAATCTGCTCAGCTCCTCCTGCTTTACAACATGATGTCTGTAGCTTACATTGCATTTTCATGTGACAGATTCTCTTTCATCTGTGTCTGTTTTTAACCTATGTACAATTGTAGTACTTCAGATTACGGGGTACTGCAAATGGTTTATTGTTGTGTATTTTCCTGTTTGCTTCTAGCTGTTGTTTCCAGCAAGGGAAGGCTGACAAAGGTTGGCAGGAAGAGGGTCAACCACCCTGTTCCTCACCTCTTGGTAAGAGTGGGCTGGTCCTGCTTCCTGCCAAGAGAGGGGAGTTCTTGAGCAAGTTGTTGTCCTCATGTTAAAAATTTTTCCAGAGAGATATATACTTCCAAATTGTCCTCAAGTACAGCCTTGAGAGACAGCAGAGTGACCTTATATATCTGCATCTACAGACACTGCTGTAAAGTTAGGGAATACAACCACACCACCCATCACAAAATAACCACTAGGCTAGTATCACCTAAGTACGGAACTGCCACCAACCAACCTGCCTCCATATCCTTTCTCGATATGTATTTTAAGCTCTAAATTGCACTTAGTAAAAAAGACTATCTAACTCTGGCCTCATTTTTCAGTACTATAGTTCCACTGCACCTATCCACAAGGAGCACCATATGAAGGAGTACACCGTGACACAACACTTCATCAGGGTAATAACCCTAACCCCTACTAATGCTCCTCAGGGGGTCATTGCACAGTAACTATAATGTCTGTATGGTTTCATGGATATAGTACTTAATTATGTTTCAGGTTTTTCCATTATTCTATTTTAATTGTCTGTCTGTTTCTAGCTTATTATTGTGTCATGTTTCCATTAATGCTTGTCTATTTTGTCCCATTTGACACTTGTTTCTTACCAGCATCAGCTTTCATCTCTAGTTAATTGTTCTTTATGCTTAATTTCACCATTGACTGTGCGGAACACCACCTGCATTTACATATTGTGTTATTTCCCCTAGAATTTACACAAGACACTTTCTAGACCAGTGATAATAGACTGTAAGATTTTCTGGATAGCCTGTGGTCACACTGCTAAAGAAAGCTTGTGGTTAGAGACAAGGGTACTGCTATACTCCATCTAACGTTTCAGTTATCAAGCAGTCTGTGTGTCACGGTCTTTGTTGTGGGCCATGACACATTTCCCGTAAATGCTGGTTGCCAGGGGCAGCGCGTTGTTGTTGCAGCATGTATGGTCTTTGCTCCCCTTCTTCTGGTTCCTCCTCTCTCTGGTGCTGGAGGGGTTAACTTCCTGGCTGGGTGTGGCTACTAGGGTTTTATCACCTGTGGCTTTCAGGCTGGAGTCAGCTGTACTCCAGCCTTTGTTAGTGTTGGAGTACAGCACTAACAAAGCACTGTGTTTTATCTGCCCAGTCCTTGAGGGTCACCTAGTGGGACATCGATGTCTCTCCGATGTCATCTATTTCATCTCGTTTTTCTACCTTCCCTTCACTACGCTTGCATATGTTTGGTATTGTTTAATGTTTGGGTGGTTGTCTTGTCTAGTGGTTGTTACATGTCTGATCTGTTTGTGTCTGTAGTCCAGCATGTTTGCTAGACATGTTTCCTGTGTGGTACACCTCTGGAAGGGGGTCTCAGGGTTCCCCGTAGGGGGAACAACTAGGCTGTATGCAGTGCTGCCTGGGGCCGCCTTGATTCTTGCTTCATTGAGATCCAGGCAGTAACTGGTGTGTTGGATACCTGTGTGTGTTGTTGGTACAGTGTCCTGTTTGGTGTGTGGGGTCCAGTACTTATGAATGGGTTCCAGTTGTGGTGACAGAGGCAGGTAAGAGTGTTGTTCTGTGTTCTTACCGGCTGATCCAGTTGCTGTTTATGGTCTCCACTTTTCCCTGCAACTAAGTCGGGGTAGACTCCTGTATATCCATGTCTGGGATGAACAGGTCATCTCAGCCCCTTACCTATTATGAGGGATTATCAGGGCGACTCAGGGTCTGAGGTTCCTGGGTATGAGACGTCCTACCATCCAGGTCCACTCATATGGTGAGAGGTAAGGGCGAGGATTAGGGAAGCATTAGGAGGTGACCTGCTCCCTTTTCCAGGTGCCCAGACCTAGCTGCTTCCCCGTTTTCCCACAGTATATATGGTGAGGAGTTTTCCCCCACTCCCCACCGTGACACTGTGTGGGACAAATGGATTTAAATTCTGTCCTCCCAGCCAACTACACTGTGGCCATTCTGATACTGATATTTCTGAGACAACAAAGAATAGTAATTATTGTTTTTTGCATTGCAGGACCTGTATGATCAACCTCATATTATTGTTGGCGTAACAAAGATCTCATTCATTATATTGACTGATTTCTGCTGTAACATTACATTACGTTTCAAAACTAGTCTAAGTCTTACCTATGGATTTAGGTAAAAAGAAAAATAAATGAGGAAGGATTCTTTATTTGGCTAAAAGCTCGGAACTTATATAGATTGCATTTGGTTTGGTACCAATTAGAAGGTCAGCTTTTACAAAAATGGGCATGACACTAACATCAGTATTTGATTTTAGTTTGACATGTTGGCTAGTTACAGAATAAATAACACCATCAACGGTCTCTTAACTCAAGAGGTACACTCCTCAAATATATGAAATCACACAAACGAAAAGAGTGCAACCACATCAATTTTCTAAGATTAAAAATAACTTTTTATTTATATCACAGTAAAACAACATATATTATTGTACATAAATATGTGTACGCAGGGACAAATCACAGTCATAAATCACCTTGTTAACAGACCCATAGCACTAATATTGCCAAGATGTACCCCCTTACACTATACTGTCTGGAAACTCCTAGCAAAATGAATCACAATGAGGGGATATGCACAATGGCAATCAAATCAATTACACGCATGCTTTCCATGTAATTCTGTGCCTCACTTATATAGCTCTAATCACCAGGATTAAACAAAGCCGAAAGGTGCACTACATGAGTGTATAACATACCAAAATGCAGGGGCTGCGGGCAAGGTGAAGTTACTCCTCATTGTGATTCATTTTGCTAGGAGTTTCCAGACAGTATAGCGTAAGGGGGTACATCTTGGCAATATTAGTGCTATGGGTCTGTTAACAAGGTGATTTATGACTGTGATTTGTCCCTGCGTACACATATTTATGTACAATAATATATGTTGTTTTACTGTGATATAAATAAAAAGTGTTTTTTAATCTTAGAAAATTGATGTGGTTGCACTCTTTTCGTTTGTGTGATTTAGTTACAGAATAAGTCTCAATGAGCTACTCAGTAAAAATGGAAGCGATAGACCAAAACTAGTGCCCTTAGCTCCTGTCTTGATAAAATGCCCCCACAGCATTGAAGGTCTAGACTTGGTAAAGTTATTCCATTATGGTGGTTGCCTTTTCAGCAGGATAATGTGTCCTGGTTCAAAACAGAAATTGTTTAGAAATGATTTGAGGTACGTGATAAAGAGTTTAAGGTGTTGACTTGGCCTCCAAGCTCCCCAGATCTCAATCAGATCAAGCATCTGTGGGATGTGCTAAAAACAAGTCTAATCAATGAAGACCCCACATTAAAACCTACAGGACTAAAAGATGTTGCCTCACTACAGCAAATGGCATTTATTATGTAAAGAAACTTAACACAAGGAACTTACTAATGTATTGTGATTGTTCACATTGCCTCCTTTGCTGGCTGGATTAATTTTCCCATACACTTATCGTTTCCAGGGGTTTTGATCCCCACTGCAGCACACATACCAGGTGGGAGCGGCAGATCCTTTTTCCTATAGTGTGCAAGCACGACCACCACTGCTGGATTGTAGGGTGGTCGCAACCCCTGGATACAAGCAATGTATAATGTGATGGAAAAATGAATTATTAAGCCAGCAATATCTACATGATAAATGACATTTGATAAAGTGAGACAACCCAGTTAAAGGGTTTGCTACTAATTTCTTGGTGCCAGATACTACAGGACATCAAGGCACTGTATTTTTCTCCCCATAAGACGTACTTTCCCCCCCCCCCCCCAAAGTGGCGGGAAAATGCCCCTGCGTCTTTTGGGGCGAATGCTGCCATTTTACATCTGTATCAGCTGGACAGGGCAGAGGGGAGGAAGCAGGGGCCGGTGTCATGCAAATGCGGCGGGGCGGTGCGGTCACTGTACTCCAGCCCCATCGCTCACTCACTTCTTTAATGCCTAAATATTTTATAATAATAGCTTTAATTGACGTTCCGATCCGATCCCCAGCCCCATCTGTACTACCGTACTTACTAAATGTCCTGTAGCAGGCAGAGCAGGGCAGGCGGCCATAACTCACTGACATCACGTGCCTGCGCCGCCTACTTCATTCATAAGCCCGCCCTGCTCTGCCTGCTACAGGACATTTAGTAAGTAGTACAGATGGGGCTGGGGATCGGAACTTCAATGAAAGCTATTATTATAAAATGTTTAGGCAATAAGGAAGTGAGTGAGCGGTGACACCGGCCCCTCCCACAGGTTTACCGTAGCTCCGGTATATTAGGGCATCTGTGGATACCACTATTATGGGGTGGGAGATATGTGGATGGCACTGTTATGGGGGTGAGATCTGTGGATAGCACTGTTATGGGGCACAACAGTGCCATCCACAGATCCCTCCCATAACAGTTCCATCCACAGATCCCCCATAGTAGTGTCATGCACAGACCACCATTAGTTCAAAACCCACCAAAAGCACACCTTTTGGTTAAAAATATTTTTTTTCTTATTTTCCTCCTCAAAAACCTAGGTGCGTCATATGGGCCAGTGCGTCTTATAGGGCGAAAAATACTGTATGTGTGGACTCCATTCCTTGCTGGGTCAGAGCTGTTCTGTAAGTTCAAGGGGGGCTTATGCAATATTAGACAGGTGGTTTTAATGTTACAGCTAATGTAACAAGGCTGCAATGAGGAAAGCTTTATCTGCAGCGGAAAAGCCCCTCTGTTAAATAGGACACAGCACCACTTTTACTACTTTTGGGATGCTGGATATCCTTGCTATCATCATTGCGGTGCCATGTGTGATGTACTGCCCTCTCTCTATGCCAGCATGAGCTGCTCCTTTGGAAGTCAGGTGAGGGCGTCTCCATTTTATGTTTCTGGTACAGTGTGCTATACAGGATCCTGAGGAAACTCCAGTCCTCATCATTGGGAGTGATTTACAGCTCCCTGCAGCTGTTCCTGACTGTTATATGTAAGGGACTTGCTTCCTCTGTCGTAGTTATCTGATTATTTTTCTTAAATCTTCATTTTGTTCTTATTTGGGACATTATTTTGTATTTATATTTTGAGTTATGGACTTGAGTTACAATGGTTTAAACATACAATGGTTGTACTGGAACCAATTAATATTGTAACTTGAGGGACCACTGTATTGCACAGTGAGACAATGGGATCTATGTAAGGACTTGAGCACCTAAACTATGTTTAAAAGGAATGTGTCATCAGAAAAGGACATTGTTTAAGTCACATTTTTATGTTTAACATATTCTGAAATAATTTTTATGTTATTTTTAATTTACCATATCAATATCTATTTTTAAACAAAAAACATAAAATCTCGCAGTTTTCCCATTAGAATGTCCAATAAGAATAATTATTGGTGCCACTTCTTGGTCTGCACAGATCACTTTACTGCAGCTACCTGCTTATCTATACACAGAGGTGATATTATTACAGGCAGGATTAGAATGGCAGATAAGAAAGTATCCACCATTCACAAAAAGCTTATCTATTCTTTCCTTCTTACAGAGCATGCCTAGCAAACTCTCTCATAGAAGTCAAAGTCAGTTAAGAACAGCTCAGGCAAGATAGCAGCCCCCATAATCATGTTCAGGAAAAATAATAAATACATCTACAATCAGAAAATAAAAAGAGATTAGAGAAAAGGATGTGCGTCGCCATCTGGTTGTAACTGGCAGAAAGTAAAGGTTTTTTGTTTCTTTTTACAAACATAAAATAGAAAAGGTCTCTTATTCTTCAAGATTACATATCATAGAGAACTCTATGGACAGAAGGACAGAAGTAGTGAAAATTGGGTGTTTTCAGGAATTAAAGTGTTTGTAACCAGATTTTGAAATTAACATTCAGCTTCTCACCAGATGGAATGTCCAGACTAATGATTGGTATCTTTATCTGCTTCATTATTGCCAAAATTGATGCCCATGGTTCATTCAATTCCTCATTGTCTTCTTCAACACCCAGTGCTGCATCGACCACCAAATTGTATGCATCATTGATTAGTTGCACCTAAAATGTAGAAGAAAACATTAAGGCTTCCACTGCTTCAGAACCACAATGGTGGCAGTAGTTCACAAGGATACTCTTGTTCTCATACTTAAGGTGCGGTAGTATATGAAGTACAATACAGCAGTTCACCATCACCTATATCTTTATCAGCTTCTAGGAATCTAAATATGTTAAAATGCTTGTCCCACCAAAAAATATTCTTCATTTTTCAAACCAGCACCTGGATCTGAATGCCTTTATAATTGCATGTAACTAAAAGTGTAATATAACAACTGATGACTGACTTATTCAAGATGTATCTGTATATTGACTCCTGCTGTTTGTTCTTTTCTTAATTTCTGTGTCCACCTCATTAACATCACTGAGGTGGATGCACATCCTCAGTTCTGTTAGAAGGTGTGATAGTTATAGGGAGAGAACTGCAACAGAAAGGAGACACCCCTGAGCTGTGACAGGGAGAAAGTTACAGTAGAAAGGACATGGTGTCACCACCAGATCTTTGAGAAGTTCTGATGGACGTTCTTCAGTACCTCCTGCATGATCTTCTTTTGTTTTGCTTTTGTTTTGACATCTCTCCTCCCTCTCCCAGCTGTCATCTATTAGCAGTGATTGCCTCCCTATATATCTCCTCCCATACTGCCTCACCTTGCGGTTTATATTACATCCTGGATTGTGTTCTCTGCTAGAAGTTGCTACAGCTGGGTTTTCAGATAAGTCTATTTCTGTATTTTACGAATATTCGCTATATTGCTATAACTTCGTCTTTTAGAATATTCGTAATATTCTAAAAGACAAAGTTATAGCAATATAGCGAATATATTCGTTATTTAGAATATTCATCTTTTTTTTTTTTCAATCTGTACTGTTATTCCACTTTGGCATACTGCTCCCCGATAAGCGACGCCTCATGATCTCAGGTAAAACTCAGATCCGATGGTATTTTCGAACCCACCGGCATTCCCATGGTGATGGGGACGTTTGTCGGGGAGGAGTATGCGAACAACTGTACAGATAGGAAAAAATAATGCGAAAATTCAAAATAACGAATATATTCACTATATCGCTATATATTTGTCTTTTTAGAATATTGGTCATTTTTTTTTTTTCCTTCCTGCTTAAGTTGCTTGTGGGCCAATGACTCATTGACCCACAAAAAAGAAGCAGGGAGGAATCATGTTTTCAGATGTAAAAAAATGACAAATATTCGATATAGCAAATATATAGCACTATATTTCGTAATATTCTCAAATTTACAAAGTTGCTATATTCGCGATTAATATTCGCTATTCGAATATTCGAGCTCAACACTAGTAATGAATGGGGAGATCTCGGGATCCATGTGAGATACAGGTAGAAATAAATCTAGTAGAGCAATAAAGACAGAAAAATTTTATGAGCTATGAGTGGTTAAAAACGGTTGTCTCATCAAGATTACCCCTTATCATATGCCCCATTAGGAAATGAAGGAGAACCCCCTTTATTAGCTAAAGCACAGTGGATCTCATTCTGTAGTGGACTACCCATCCATACATCCCCTTTGCAAGGGTAATGGATGCCTAGTTACAGCTTACCCTGGCAATAACAGCTGATAGCCAGGATTCAATGTAGAAAAGGGTTGTCATTTTGAGATTATACCTTTAAGAAAATTATATGACTCAAACTGTATGCCAGATGTCTAAACCAAAGAAAGTAAACTGTGAAAAACTGATGGATACAAGCTTTAAAAAATGTTTCATATTTAACCTAAAAACTTTAAAGAGGCGTTCCAGGATTCTGATATTGATTACCTGTCCTCAGGTGTCCAATTCCAGCACTCCTGTCAGCTGTTTGAAGCGACATAGGTCTCTCACGTTCATCGGTCCCATGGCCTACTTGTAGCTCAGTCCTGTTCAAGTGAATTTGGCTGAGTTGCCACACTAAGCACAGCCGCTATCCAATAAAGGGGGCGCTGTGCTTGGTGAGCTGTGAGAAGGCCGTGACACTCACAGGAATGACGTGGTCTCCTCAAACAGCTGATCGTCAAGGGTGCAGGGAGTCGGAAACCTGCCAATCTGATATTCATGACTTATCCTGAGGACAGGTCAATATCCAACAACTGGAAAACCCCTTTAACCTTTTAACCATTAAATGTAATAATTATTAACATTTGTTCTAATTTCTTACTTCAGTTGGAAGGTAAGACAGGAAAGGAATGTCCATTTTTTCACACTGAATTGTCAAGTCCTTATAGATACTTTCTACTGATCTCTTAGGGTAGAATATTGTTGGTTCATAGTCCTAAAAAATAAGATATTTAAATGGTTAAGACGTAAAGTAACAGACTAATTTAAAAAACACACAAGTATGTTTTATTGTTATTATACAACCACCTCACAGCCGTGTCCATACAAAGACAATATTTTCCATCCCTGCTGGTGTCCAATTACATAATTACATTTTTCAATACTAAAGTAAATGCTATGTGCAAATATAGAGGCATGTGATGTGATTTAAAGTGTAGCTGTTGTTTTAGTTTAAAGAGTCTTCTTAGCAAAGCTCTAACTCAGTGTTGCTAAGGAGAAGTCTGTCTTCAGTCAGTCTAACAAATCAGATAGGCAGGGTGATGGACAATGATAGTTAGGGCACATGTCCATAGTCAGGGACTGGGGTAGTGACAAGAGCGGGCACACAGGCTTCTTCAGCGATGAGTAGAACTAAAGACTGAAGACAGACTCTCCTTAGTAACAGATTATCTGACCAATTTCTGTCCAATCAGACCAATAGTTGGGGTGTATAACAAAAGATCTGTGTGTGTACACGGTCATCTGCCAATGATTGGTCAGAAAATCTGTCAGATAATCTGTTGGTGTAATAAAGGCTTTAGAACTTCGCTAAGAAGACTCTTTACACCCTGTTTTCTGGAACAAAGAAACATCTTTCCCTAATGAAGTGTATTACATAAATGTTTCACATCTGCGTCGCTGCAATGTCTTAAAAATACACTGAAATGAGAGTTACAGTTTAAGCCACAAGGCTATGCGCCTTGGGCTCCAAATATATTTAGATATGTTCTATGTGATGCTGCTTGCGTTTTTTTTTTAATTCTACTCATTGTCAGAATAAAATTGAGCAGCAAATAATTCATACTTTTATAAAATGAATATAGAGGGATTAAATAATGGGTGCTAAGTGCTCCTAATATAAAGCTGTATTGCAAAGGTTGATGGATGGGGCTGTATACATTGCCTGGCATCAAGATGTAAAGGACATTTAGGAGGATCACAGTGAGCTGCTTTCTGCCATTCAGTTGTCCATAACCAAATGATAATTTAAACTTCTGCAGACGACAAAATTGTGCTTAATATGTTTTGGTTTTTTTTGGGTTAACTTTTATGGGCAAATCACATCATACCATATATTGCAAATTTTTTGCTCAGCAGACTTTCCTCTGGTCATCAGTAATACATGAGAACCCGTCTAACAGAGATCGCCTTGACGTGCGGCAGACGGGCTCAAATAATTTTGTACAAAACGATTTGCCAAGTATCTCTCACTTATAGTGTAGCACTTGTAATTATTATGCAATATTGTACTCTATATTGCAGTGAGTTGTCGCATTGCATGTTTTGTCTTTTAATGTTGTTCCCTGTCATAGCAATGTGCTCCTGCGGTTTGGTATGTGCTGACTGACCCTCTTTTTTGTCTTTCTTTGCAGTTTGTACTGGAGGTATGGCTGCCTCCTCAGTCATGCACTCCTGACCACCTTGTCTGCCCTATAGGCTGATTTTAATTAGTGTGAGTATATAGTCTGGTCTGCTCCCCCTCACTCACTGAAGCCATTTGGCACCAGGAGTGAGATAGTTTGTGGACTCTCACTGCAGTCTTTGGTGGCCATTTGGCGCCAGGGGTGTTGTGGAGTGGGCCTGCATGCATGTTGGTACCTGCACTCATTGGATACAGTGGAGGCCATTTTGGCACCCAAAATGACAGTTATTGAAGCAGACCCAGCATGCATGTGGAACCTACACTCCCTGAAGTGTATGGTAGCCGTCATGGCACTTAACAGGTAGAATTTAGTGTTAGGAACCCGTCTAACAGAGATCGCCTTGACGTGCGGCAGGCGGGCTCAAATAATTTTGTACAAAACGATTTGCCAAGTATCTCTCACTTATAGTGTAGCACTTGTAATTATTATGCAATTTTGTACTCTATATTGCAGTAAGTTGTCGCATTGCATGTTTTGTCTTTTAATGAGAACAGATGTAATCGTTGTGGTGAGCCTAAGGTAAAAAGGACATTTGTGAGCTGCTTTGTGCAATTCACTTGCCCATAACTAAACCACAATGGTGACAGATGGTATGGGTTCACAGTGCTCCTCCCAAATGACTTTTTCACAGATAAAGCAGCTCTTATCGGTCACTGATTTTACCCTTTATAGTCATCCTAATCATTGCTTCCTCTAGAAACCCCATTTTCAAATAGAGGAGATTCCTTTATTCTGGACCTCGCCAGAGTAATGTAATGCCCTTTGCCCCATTTCAGCTGATCGTCCCAACAGTGGGTTATCCTACCTATACTTTTTCAAGTGACCCTTCTAAGAAATTGGCGCTGTCAAAAGCAGACAGGCCCTTTAAATAGTCTAGTCCCCAAGACAAATGCACTTTAACTTCAGTATAGGTCATATTCAGAAAGGAATGGACAATGAAAAAGGAATGATACCCTAATGTCAGAAATATGAGACATAATATAGGATAACATTTGGCTGTTTAGTGATGTGATAAAGGGCACTGGCATCCATTCTACTAGTCAGTTTGAAAAATTATAATGTCTGGTCTTCACTCAGGATTACTATGTGCAGGGGATGTCTATAAACTTTTTGATAATAGTATGGCGATCTAGTCTGGTGATGACCTACTTTTTATGCGTTAACCATAAAATGATGTAATCTAGAGCTTCAGGTGTTGAGGTAAAGCAGGTGTAGTTACACATGAAGAGATTCTCATGCATTTTCTCTTGGAAATGTTAATACAGCAGAATTTGCTTACGGTCAAGTAAACCTGTATTATTTGTGCTTTTCATAATATTCCTCACCAGAGTCATGATTTCCATACCAGGAATTAAAATATTTCCAAAACCTTTTGGTAACTGGGTGGAGTACAAATGACCAACAGATATTAAGAAAGGAGGTTTTTCCGTTGTGTACAGCTTGTACAGTGTACAAGAAGAATTTGCAGACAATAAAATCATATTTATTTGGTAATAAAGCCAAAATAATTATAGAGTGACTCTACCTACTTGCAGGATCCGTCCTAAGTGACGGCCCACAACTGGACAGTGGCCCCTTCCTAGCTAAGTGGCATAAGCCAAAATGAGAAAAGAAAAGACAGAAAAAGGTGAAAACCAGGACTGGATCCAAATCCAAATACATAAACAAAAACATAGAAAAATGAAACCAAGAGTAAACATCAAATACCAAGTAAGCAAGCAAAGGCAAGGTCACAACAAGCAGAGTCAAATACCAGGAGGTTGTGTCAGAGGCAAAATAATCAGAGACAATGTCAAAGAAACTGGCAAAAGGTCAGAAATCAAGGAGGAACAAACATACAGTTATCTAGTGAGGCAAGAAAACCAATGGCAGGCAATTTGGGCAGCCGCTGCCTGTTTAAATAGCCCCTTCAGGAAGCATGTGATGTCAGCACAGGGCCTGATTGGTCCAGGGTCCTGGCTCCCTGATAGGTCAAGCAGCCCAGATGTTAGCGGGGCTGGTTGCCATAGCAACAGAGCACCTCCAGCAGCGCTGCCATATTGCGGCCAGGCTCACAGCTGGAGCGCATGCAAGTAAGTACATGGCACACTGAATACAACTCTTCTGATTTGAATATCAAACCTTTGATATAGAAGTATGCATCTGTTACAAACACCCAAAAAAAACATGATAAATAGCTCTTATAAGAAAAATCTTATAGTCACAGTAAGTGCAGTACCCCACACCTGGGAGTATCTGCAAAGTTTGGTATGTTATTTAATTTTGTAATGTTATGTCATGTTTGCACTGTACACCAGCATGTGAGGTATGGTTTACGCCTTGGTAGGGAGTAGGCTGGTACTACTTCCTGACAGGAGAAGAAAGTGTTAACTAGGACCGTGGAGAGTGAGGAAGCACGTCCTATTGCTCTTACTCCAATGTCCTTAGGGGCCAGAGAACTAGCTGTTCACTATCTGTCAAACCACTACTCCAGAGAGACTGAAGGATCCAAAACTGACTTTGATATCTTCAAAACTACACTGTTTACAGTCAGCAGAGTGACCACCTCCCACAACTATACAGACCCTGCTGGTGAGGGACTATGGCTCAGACACCCATCACTTAGATCATATCCAGGCCGGGCTAACTTATAAAAGCCTGTATTTTCATCCAGTGGACACCTACAGCCACAAGTGCCTGCCTCCAGCTGTTAGCCAGACATTCAGGATGTTCTACAACTCCTATTTTACACTAAAGAGAGGCTTTTATACTTTTACTTCTGGCCTGATTTCTTAAACCATTTCACTGCACTGATCCCCAGGAAGCAATGGCCTGAGGCAGTACACCATGACACATTGTCACGGCTGAGGATGGGGAAAACCCTCAGCCGTGCGATGCCAGAAGATGTTAATGGCTGTTCGGCCAGGACGACAGAATTAGGGAGCATGTCACCTCCTAACGCATCCCTAATCCGACCCTAACTCCTAGCTGCATGGGCCGACCTTGAAGGTCACATCTCATCAGGGCCACTACCACTCCCATCCTCTGCACCAGCTCCTGAGGGGGTCCCATTGCATATGTGTCATAAGCTCTTGTCCGTTGAATTGTTATATTGGATTAAAATATTTCTTGCAGCTCAGTATTACATTTCACACAGAATAACATAAACAGTACAACTACTTTTGACAAAAAAATGAAAACCCATTTTTTGACAAGTGATGGGACAACCTAGCACACTCAAATCCTACATGTCAGGGATTCACAAAGCAGAGATCTTGCAGCCTCACCTTACTGTACTTTTTTTTTTTACATAGGGACTGCATCTTTAGAAGACCAGATTGGATATTTTCCCTCTCTGTAGGTAGTGAGAAAACTGCTAGCACTCCACACCCCTAGCACTCCATTCAAATCCCACAACCCTACTCTAAGACAGATCATAATGTGAAATCCACGAGGACCAAATCGTTTCAAATTTTTTTTCGAGTTCCTTTTCAAGTAAACATACTCCTCCAACTTAACTAGTGCGTGCACCCTACCCACTGCTTCCTGGCTAGTGGGAGCTAACTCATCAATCCAATGAAATGCTATGCATTTCCTTGCTTGATACAATACTCTGATAACAGCCACCTTTTTTTTCTGCATGTTACTTGGCACTTTCGCAAAGCCAAGTAAGCAGGTCAGTGGGTTGACCTCTAGACCTATTTGAAAAACCTTATTTATAAGTTCTACTATCTCAATCCAATACCTCCTCAAGCGTGGGCAGTTCCACATCAAATGAATCAAGTTTGCACTCGTGGCATTACAACATGGGCATACATCATCCCCCTATAGCCCATTTTCAATAGTAATGCAGGTGTTCTATAAACCCTATGTAGGAGATACAGTTGAGAGATCCTATAAGACTCGCTTAATGACAACGTCGGTAAGTCAGTGAGAATTTCTTCCCATTTCTCCTCAGTCAGATCCTCAATATCCGTCTTCCATTTCTCAGTTAACTTCAGTGGGTTGGATTTATCAATTTCCGCCCTGAGTGTGTTGTAATAAAATGATATCACCCCACTAGAGGTCCTTGCCCTTACTGTATAATCAATGATAGAACATCTGGATGCCTGCTGGATCTTCCCCTTTTTCTCCTGAGTCTGAATAGCATGCCTCAGCTGTAAATATACATAAAAATATCTATGTGGAATATTAAATTCCTTCCTCAACACTTCAAAACTCTTCAATGACTCGTCCGAGAACAATTGAGCCATCTTACCCAATCCATATTGTTCCCATTGCTGCACTCCACTAACCTTGTTTAGTTCAGGGTATAGGCAATTAGGCCATATAGGTGTATGGGTATTATACCCATTAATACTCATCCTTTCTTTAGTTTTCCACCAAATTTTATGTATCATGTTTATCAACGGATATTGAGCACCATGAGAATGAAATGATCCATCCTCCAAAGCTGACAATAAACAAGTACGGTGTATCAAATGCTGAATAATACGACCCGAATTGTTCAATTGAGACTCATCCCCCCATCCTCTGAGATGCTGTAGCTGGGCTGTAATATAATAAGACCAGGGGTCTGGTACTGCCAAACCTCCTTGTGTTTTAAGTCTCTGAAGGGTTGAAAGTTTAATCCTAGGCACACCTCCCCTCTATATTAAATCTATGAATACTGCGTTAACAGTGTTAAAGAACCTAAGTGGGATCCAAATCGGTGCATTATGGAAGAGGTATAGAAGTTTCGGCATTAGTATCATTTTCAAGAGATTGACCCGACCAATTACAGATAAAGGCAATTTGCTCCAGGCCTGTATTTTTTTCCGAAATTCCCTTAGCATGGGTACTAGATTCAAACGCTCATAGTCACCTAAATTTGTAGTTACCCACACTCCTAAATACTTTAAGGATGTCACCACTTGTAGCCCTCCTGTGTCCAGTGGAGACCTAACATTACTACTACCTAAGGGTAATAAGGCAGATTTTGACCAGTTAATGACTAACCCAGACATATTCGCAAATTGATTAATGATTGCTATTGCAGCAGGAAGGGACCGCTCCCAGTCATCCAAGAATAAAAGCAAGTCATCGGCATATAAAGCCACTTTTTCTATTCTAGGTCCATATTAAAGACTCTTGACCACAGCGGCCACTCTCAGAGCTTGACAGTAGCGGTGACAGTGGACCGCTAAAGAGCATAAATGGGTCAGATAAATCACCATTAACCCTCACCGCCGCTCTGGGGCATGCATACAGTAGTTGAACCCATGAAATAAATTCAACTCCAAAACCCATTTTCTTAAGTACCAACCATAGAAAACGTCATTCCACGCTATCACACGCCTTGGCTGCATCAAGAGATGCGACCGCCGCAGTCGAGACGTGGACATGAGTTGCTTGAATGTTCCAAAACAGACGTCTGATATTAACCGCAGTCGACATATTGGGCATAAAGCCTGCTTGATCCTGACATATTAAGGTGGTTATCACTGAGTTCAGATGATTCGCTAATACTTTCGCTAAAAGCTTAATATCAACTGGGAGTAAAGAAATGGGTCTATAAGATTCAGCTTCAAGTACATCTTTACCTGGTTTAGGCAAGAGAGCAATGACCGCTTCATTCATGGAATCAGGGAGCCGACCCCGCTGCTTGGCATAATTACAGAACTCAAGTAATTGAGGAAGGAGAATGTTGGAATTTCAGCGTTTGTATACCTCGGCCGGCAAGCCATCCCTGCCTGGGGCCTTATTATTGGACATTGTACCTAATGCCACCTCTAGCTCCTGAACAGTAATAGGACCATCTAACAGCGCCTTATGTTCACTTGATAGGGTACATAATTTTAGGGGCTGCAGTACTATGGGGTACTCTACGGGGGCGCTAAGAGGGGTTATTTTATACTTGCAAATTATGGGGGACACTGAGGGCATCTACTGGGGCACTATATATGGGGCATTTTATACTGGTACATTATGGGGTGCACTAGGGGGAAGGGGGAGATGAACACTATGGGGGCTTCTACTGAGGCCACAAAGAAGGGGTATTTTATATGGGGGGCTCTGTATAGGGGTATTTTATACTGGGACACATTATGATGGGTACTATGGGGAAGGGGGCAGAGGAGTACTATGGGGCACTCTACGGGGGCGCTAAGAAGGGTTATTTTATACTTGCAAATTATGGGGGACACTGAGGGCATCTACTGGGGCACTATATATGGAGAATTTTATACTGGTACATTATGGGGCGCACTAGGAGGAAGGGGGAGAGTAGCACTATGGGGGCATTTACTAGGGGCACAATATAGGGGTATTTTATACTGGCACATTATGGGGGCACTTTGGGGACATTAGCTCAACTGGGGGCATTAAAAGGGGGTATTTTTGCACTAACACACATTATAAGGAAGTATTTTTTTGTACTGTCAAAATATAAGGAGAATTTTTACTACTGGGGGCATTATGGTGGGCTTTATAACTACTGGGGGTCTATGGGGAACATTATTACTAGTATGGGCATTATGGGAGCATTATTACTTCTAGGGGAACAGTGGGGACATGTAGGGGGCACTATAGGATCACTATTACTACAAACCGGATTCCCCAAAAATTGGGACACTATACAAATCGTGAATAAAAACTAAATGCAATGATGTGGAGGTGCCAACTTCTAATATTTTATTCAGAATAGAACATAAATCACGGAACAAAAGTTTAAACTGAGAAAATGTACCATTTTAAGGGAAAAATATGTTGAATCAGAATTTCATGGTGTCAACAAATCGCCAAAAAGTTGGGACAAGGCCATTTTCACCACTGTGTGGCATCTCCACTTCTTCTTACAACACTCAACAGACGTCTGGGGACCGAGGAGACCAGTTTCTCAAGTTTAGAAATAGGAATGCTCTCCCATTGTTGTCTAATACAGGCCTCTAACTGTTCAATCGTCTTGGGCCTTCTTTGTTGCACCTTCCTCTTTATGATGCGCCAAATGTTCTCTATAGGTGAAAGATCTGGACTGCAGACTGGCCATTTCAGTACCCGGATCCTTCTCCTACGCAGCCATGATGTTGTGATTGATGCAGAATGTGGTCTGGCATTATCTTGTTGAAAAATGCAGGGTATTCCCTGAAAGAGATGACGTCTGGATGGGAGCATATGTTGTTCTAGAACCTGAATATATTTTTCTGCATTGATGGTGCCTTTCCAGACATGCAAGCTGCCCATGCCACACGCACTCATGCAACCCCATACCATCAGAGATGCAGGCTTCTGAACTGAGCGTTGATAACAACTTGAGTTGTCCTTGTCCTCTTTGGTCCGGATGACATGGCGTCCCAGATTTCCAAAAAGAACTTAGAATCGTGACTCGTCTGACCACAGAACAGTCTTCCAATTTGCCACACTCCTTTTTAAATGATCCCTGGCCCAGTGAAAACGCCTGAGCTTGTGGATCTTGCTTAGAAATGGCTTCTTCTTTGCACTGTAGAGTTTCAGCTGGCAACGGCGGATGGCACGGTGGATTGTGTTCACTGACAATGGTTTCTGGAAGTATTCCTGAGCCCATTCTGTGATTTCCTTTACAGTAGCATTCCTGTTTATGGTGCAGTGTCGTTTAAGGGCCCGGAGATCACGGGCATCCAGTATGGTTTTACGGCCTTGACCCTTACGCACAGAGATTGTTCCAGATTCTCTGAATCTTCAGATGATGTTATGCACAGTTGATGATGATAGATGCAAAGTCTTTGCAATTATTCGCTGGGTAACACCTTTCTGATATTGCTCCATTATCTTTCTGTGCAACATTGTGGGAATTGGTGATCCTCTACCCATCTTGGCTGTGGAGAGACACTGCCACTCTGAGAAGCTCTTTTTATACCCAATCATGTTGCCAATTGACCTAATTAGTGTTAATTGGTCTTCCAGCTCTTCGTTATGCTCAAATTTACTTTTTCCAGCCTCTTATTGCTACTTGTCCCAACTTTTTGGGGATTTGTTGACACCGTGAAAATTTGAATCAACGTATTTTTCCTTTAAAATGATACATTTACTCGGATTAAACAATTGATCTGTCATCTACGTTCTATTACAAATAGAATATTGACATTTGCCATCTCCACATCATTGCATTCAGTTTTTATTCACAATTTGTTTAGTGTCCCAACTTTTTTGGAATCCGGTTTGTACCATGTGTGCTCTAGCCGAGAATTATTACTATTTATGGGACTTTTGGGAGCACTATTACTGTGGGGGCACTTTGGCACAGTATCAGCTTACCACAATTATTATTGGGGGACATTATGTTTACACTATTAGTGGCAGGGGCACTATTTGCTGGGCGCAGTTATTTTAGGGCAGTGTGTGCCAATAATTATTGAAGAGGGCATTATCTGTTGGCACTAGTATTTTCAGGGGGTTTATCTGTTTCTGCAGTATAGTATTGGGGAGCACAGCGGCACAGTATTGGGGGTGGTAGGATGAACATGTCCAAAAGATGAGAGGATGATGGAAAAGTAGTGAACTAAGATTTTTTTTTTTTTTCAAACTGCAGAGACGAGAAGTGGCTGAAAAGTGGTGGTCTGGTCTGAAGGTCTGAAAGGAGAAGATGAGGAAAGAGAATATCTACATAAAAAAAGACGTCACTGGATGTAAGAGGTATGGGGCGCTGTATTACCCTGTATGTTCTGTAGTGATGGGAGGGTGGATATACAATTTGGCCCACACTGTAGCAGCCTGGCCCCAGACTTCAGGTCACACTGTGTGTGTTCTGAATTCTGGGGGCTCACACCCATCTACTACATTATCTGTACTCAGAGAGTTATCACTGTTATCTGTGGTGTGACGTATGACTGCAAGTGATATCCACTACATTATCTGTAAAAAGGAGATTGGCCACAGGTTGGGGGGGAATACTTGGCTTGCCCCAGGTGCTGGCAACCCACGCTACGCCACTGCAACCATGGCAGTATCTCTGAAACTGCACAGTTTGTGAACTGTTCACATGCTGTTGTGGTGAAAGTGTATGGTGAGTGGACAAATGGCACTACTGTGAATAAGTGATGTGGAAACTGTGGAGCACCACATGTCATTGATGTGAGAGGTGAACTTGGCTATGAAGGTGAACAAGGGTGGACCGACACACTACAGTGGAGCAGCTCACCGCCAAAATGAACCAGATGGCTACTAGATGTGTTTCTAAAACAACAGTTCAGTGAACCCTACTGCGTATGGGGCTCCAAAGCAAAAGGCAGAAAAGGCTTCTATTTCCATGGTAGTATCAGAATTGGACCTCCACTGATTTGCAAAGAGTTGTCTTCTCCAATGAGTCATGTTTTCTTCATCGAATGGATGGACGTTGGCATGTCAGGTGGGAAATATCAGAGAACAAACAGCTGGAAGAACACAAGCTAGTGGTTGCAGTGTTATGGTGGCGGGAATGCTTCCATGGCATTTTCTGGGCCTGCTCATCCATGTGAAAGGCACTCAACTGATTTAGGTATGAATCCATCATATACATGCTGACTGTCTTCCATGGGAAGGATCTTCCAGAAAGACAACGCAACATGTCTCATGGATAGATAGGTCCGACACTGGTTGGAAGACCATGACCAAAACTTCTAAGTACTTCCCTGGCCTCTTAATTCCCCACACTTGAACCCAACTGAGCATCTGTGGGATCACCTCGATCTTCGTGTTTGTTCTATGGATCCTTCTCCACGCACCCTCCAGCAGGTATGGGATGCACGGCAGTCAGCATGGCTCCAGATGCCTGTGAAAACCTACCAGACCTTATTGAGTCACTCCCAGCCTGGCTAGCTGCTGTCTGTGTTGCACACGGCGGTTAGGTCTAGTTCACATGAAAGTATGGCTTTTATAGTTTTTTGCAGTCCATTTTTCACGGATCCGTTGTTCCGTTTTGTGTTTCCGTTGTGTTTCCGTTTCTGTTCCGTTTTTCCGTTCCGCTTTTGTGTTCCGTTTTTCCGTATGGCATATACAGTAATTACATAGAAAAAAATGGGCTGGGCATAACATTTTCAATAGATAGTTCCGCAAAAACGTTACGGATATGGAAGACATATGGATGCATTTCCGTATGTGTTCTAATTTTTTTTTCGAACCCATTGACTTGAATGGAGCCATTGACTTCAACGGAACGGAAATACGGAAACGGAATGCTTACGGAACACATTCCATTTTTAATGTGGAACCATTGAAATGAATGGTTCCGTATACGGACCATATACGGAACATAAAAAAACGGCCCGTACACTCGCAAAAAAAACTTTCGTGTGAACTAGGCCTTACTCTGGATATTAGCTGGTGGCCATAATAATGTGATTCAACTGTGTATGTTATCAGCATAATCAATTCTGACATACCGCATGTATTGTACTCAACATTTTTCTCATTGTATGGTCACAATAAATCCCACAATATAACATTTCCAGACCACTGACAGAATAGACAGGAATGTTGTGTCTACAGCGGTGCTTTCCAGGTGGAGCGTCTGCTTCTTCAGTTATTTTTCAACATAGAAATATGAAAATAGCTTTAAAAGAGGAAATTGTTAGCAGAAAATATGTGGCAACAAAAACCCTGAGACTATAAGCAAAGCTTAAAATACACATCAGTTTTGGTGTGATTCTTTAATTGATGCATTATCAAAACTGCTAGTGTTTAGCGAATCGAAGTTCAAAAAGTGGACTTTGTTCAGAATTTTAGGGAAAATTCGATGAGCTGCAAAGCCAAATTTCCTCATGCTTCATGGTAACGAATCAATTTTCCCCAAAATGGCGGTAAAAAAAAAATTCATACTCACCTCATCCATATGAGTATTTAATTTTTTTTTTATAGATTAACCCCAGACAGCCCTCATTCATCTCAGATGCAACGATCAGCAATGAATGTGGCATCTGAGGGGTTCAATGATGGGGGCAGCGCAATCACCGTTCCCCGTCATTGCACCCACTACTCACAAAGAAATGTGCTTTGTGACAAAGTAATTAGTCAAAATATGAATTTCTTTGTGAAATTTGGCAAAGTAGCCGAATCGAAGTAGCTGAATGGAATTTTTTAGAACTTTGCTCATCTCTAATAGCTGCCAATAGTGTCCTTGGACAATTTTGGCATAAGCCTGAGTTAGTGGGCCTTTCTACAGACAGATACTCAAGCCAAAATCAGTGCCAACTGACAATATAACAAGATGATAAGTGTTTGTTTAAAGTGTTTTCTATGTAAAATTAAATAGATCCATGGAATTATTCTGATTGCCTGGTTGGAGTCGGGAAGGAATTTTTTCCCCTAAAATGAGGAAAACTGGCTTCTAGAATCTCAGCCTGATAATAAACGTTTAAATAAAAAAATATATATATTTATTGATACACTAATAATAAAACTGGGGTACAGTACCCACAGGTTGTGTAAAAAAGAGGGTGTGGGTACAGACAGGGGTGAGCGGTGTGTCAACAAATATCGCCCTCAGTCCAGTCCCTCCCCCCCAAAAAATTTTGGGGGTAACAGATTCACAGCCAACTAAATCCACACTTATGGGAACCACAGCTGCTGCTGGAGGCTCAGCAATCAAAGCCAGCTCATGTGGCTGGATAGTCCAGCATATGCAGATAGGGTACTATGACAGCAGACTGCTGTGATTTGTATATGCAGCAGCGCTGGCTACAAAGAGATATCTGTACTGTTGGGTGTCAGTGTGTACCCTCAGCACCAACTCACTGCCAGTGGATCAGTCCCTTCCTAACTTGCATCCACAGTGTCCGGTAAGACTGTGGATGATAAACTTCTCAATGCATTTCTACTAGGGGGATAGTTCCCCTGTGTCATCAGGAACAGAGTAAGCAGATGACTGCTAGGAGCAAGTGCTGTCCACCGCTGATGGTGTGCGGACAGCGTGCCTCCGGCACTAGGATGGCCGTACGCGGACGCTCAAAGTGCCGGCATAAATGTGGTATGCCCCGCCCCCTAGGTGTCACACAATCCGCAATCCAAGAGAACAGCCTGGGGGAAGCGCTGACAGCACTGACAGGTATGTGGGGGAACATCTAGGTGGCCGTAATTTATCACATGTAACTTGGTGACGGCCCTGGGCCCTAGAACAGGGACAATACAAAGAGAAGGGTGCCTGCGTCCAACAGGTTCCAGGAGAGGAGCCTGTTGTGGCGCATAAAATACATCTGTATACCGTAATACAGGTGAGGAGGCTAGTATAACCCTCTATGGCATCTAAAACCTGATTCCACACAGGTGCCAATGTGCCCAGTATCATACATGGGTCTCACAAAAATAACCCATAGAAACTACTGGGCTGTGCAGCTAGATTACAGATGATGCTACTAAACACGAGGAACCATCCTGGTGCAGAGCAATGCCCCATAAGGGTTACCCGCCACTACCCACGGCAGCAGTCCCTGTGGAAATTATAGGGACACACAAAGCAGCTCATGAAATAGAGAAATAAGAGGGGGGGGGGGGGATTTACCAGAAGGATTTTTATCAATAGCCACACCCCATTCAACATGTGGCTGTAAATACCCACAGAGAGAAAAAGAGGAACTATTCAAAGAGGGTTGACACTCAAATAAAGCATGCAAATAAAATCGCATCATTCAGACCTTTAGGGCAAACCGTGTCCAGGTTAAATATCCACTGGTAGAGTTGAGCGAACACCTGGATGTTCGGGTTCGAGAAGTTCGGCCGAACTTCCCGGAAATGTTCGGGTTCGGGATCCGAACCCGATCCGAACTTCGTCCCGAACCCGAACCCCATTGAAGTCAATGGGGACCCGAAATTTTCGGCACTAAAAAGGCTGTAAAACAGCCCAGGAAAGGGCTAGAGGGCTGCAAAAGGCAGCAACATGTAGGTAAATCCCCTGCAAACAAATGTTGATAGGGAAATGAATTAAAATAAAAATTAAATAAATAAAAATTAACCAAAATCAATTGGAGAGAGGTCCCATAGCAGAGAATCTGGCTTCCCGTCACCCACCACTGGAACAGTCCATTCTCAGATATTTAGGCCCCGGAACCCAGGCAGAAGAGAGAGGTCCCGTAACAGAGAATCTGGCTTCATGTCAGCAGAGAATTAGTCTGCATGTCATAGCAGAGAATGAGGCTTCATGTCAGCCACCACTGCAACAGTCCATTGGCATATATTTAGGCCCAGCACACAGGCAGAGGAGAGAGGTCCCGTAACAGACAATCTGGCTTCATGTCAGCAGAGAATCAGTCTTCATGTCATAGCAGAGAATCAGGCTTCACGTCAGCCACCACTGCAACAGTCCATTGGCATATATTTAGGCCCAGCACCCAGGCAGAGGAGAGAGGTCCCGTAACAGACAATCTGGCTTCATGTCAGCAGAGAATTAGTCTGCATGTCATAGCAGAGAATGAGGCTTCACGTCAGCCACCACTGCAACAGTCCATTGGCATATATTTAGGCCCAGCACCCAGGCAGAGGAGAGAGGTCCCGTAACAGACAATCTGGCTTCATGTCAGCAGAGAATCAGTCTTCATATCATAGCAGAGAATCAGGCTTCACGTCACCCACCACTGTAAGAGTCCATTTTCATAAATTTAGGCCCAGCACCCAGGCAGAGGAGAGAGGTCCCGTAACAGACAATCTGGCTTCATGTCAGCAGAGAATCAGTCTTCATATCATAGCAGAGAATCAGGCTTCACGTCACCCACCACTGTAAGAGTCCATTTTCATAAATTTAGGCCCAGCACCCAGGCAGAGGAGAGAGGTCCCGTAACAGACAATCTGGCTTCATGTCAGCAGAGAATTAGTCTGCATGTCATAGCAGAGAATGAGGCTTCACGTCAGCCACCACTGCAACAGTCCATTGGCATATATTTAGGCCCAGCACACAGGCAGAGGAGAGAGGTCCCGTAACAGACAATCTGGCTTCATGTCAGCAGAGAATTAGTCTGCATGTCATAGCAGAGAATGAGGCTTCACGTCAGCCACCACTGCAACAGTCCATTGGCATATATTTAGGCCCAGCACACAGGCAGAGGAGAGAGGTCCCGTAACAGACAATCTGGCTTCATGTCAGCAGAGAATTAGTTTGCATGTCATAGCAGAGAATGAGGCTTCACGTCAGCCACCACTGCAACAGTCCATTGGCATATATTTAGGCCCAGCACACAGGCAGAGGAGAGAGGTCCCGTAACAGACAATCTGGCTTCATGTCAGCAGAGAATCAGTCTGCATGTCATAGCAGAGAATCAGGCTTCATGTCACCCAACATTGGAACAGTCCATTGGCATATATTTAGGCCCCGGCACCCAGACAGAGGAGAGGTTCATTCAACTTTGGGTAGCCTCGCAATATAATGGTAAAATGAAAATAAAAATAGGATTGAATGAGGAAGTGCCCTGGAGTCCAATAATATATGGTTAAGGGGAGGTAGTTAATGTCTAATCTGGACAAGGGACGGACAGATCCTGTGGGATCCATGCCTGGTTCATTTTTATGAACGTCAGCTTGTCCACATTGGCTGTAGACAGGCAGCTGCGTTTGTCTGTAATGACGCCCCCTGCCGTGCTGAATACACGTTCAGACAAAACGCTGGCCGCCGGGCAGGCCAGCACCTCCAAGGCATAAAAGGCTAGCTCTGGCCACGTGGACAATTTAGAGACCCAGAAGTTGAATGGGGCCGAACCATCAGTCAGTACGTGGAGGGGTGTGCACATGTACTGTTCCACCATGTTAGTGAAATGTTGCCTCCTGCTAACACGTTGCGTATCAGGTGGTGGTGCAGTTAGCTGTGGCGTGTTGACAAAAGTTTTCCACATCTCTGCCATGCTAACCCTGCCCTCAAAGGAGCTGGTATAAGAGAAAAAAAAGATATAGAGGGTTAATCACAAGACTTACTTGGATCAAAGTCCAAGGAGTCTATATAATTAGGTGCAGGGCGCCAAAGGAGGTAAAAGTCGGATGAAGTAGGTCAAAGAGTAAGGTTAGGTGTTTGATAGGCAGCCGGATGTGGTCAATCGTGTGAACAAGTTCAACACATATATATAGTCTTGAAAAGGAAAAAAGAGGGTGAGAGAACCACAATGTTAGGCGCCAGTCAAAGGGGAAGGAGACAATACCTATATTTGTAAGGAATATATATTTTTTCTCTCAACACGAGCGGATCAGTGATAGAAAGTCGCACTAGAAATCTAGAGATATTGAGACCAGCTAAATTGTGTTCATAACAGCAAGTGAGGTAAATAGCAGAATCACACCCGAATCTAGTACATAACCTAGAAGGTGCAGATATAAACTGGTATTACCAGATTTTGGACCCCTAGGGGCCTATACATATAGGTAAAACAATATAATTAATAGGATTTTTAAATGCTTAGTAAAAACAATAATGGTATTTTCCACTCACTTCACAGGGAGGAAATTTTGAGGGATAAAACTCAAGACACCCAAAAAAGTTTCCTCCCAATCCTGGATCGCTTTAATGGAGCTGGCATTAACACAGCTGCCTTGGCGACCTCTTGCTCCTCCTCTGCCTTGGCCTTGGGCTTCCACTTGTTCCCCTGTGACATTTGGGAATGCTCTCAGTAGCGCGTCTACCAACGTGCGCTTGTACTCGCGCATCTTCCTATCACGCTCCAGTGCAGGAAGTAAGGTGGGCACATTGTCTTTGTAGCGTGGATCCAGCAGGGTGGCAACCCAGTAGTCCGCACAGGTTGAAATGTGGGCAACTCTGCTGTCGTTGCACAGGCACTGCAGCATGTAGTCGCTCATGTGTGCCAGGCTGCCCAGGGGTAAGGACAAGCTGTCCTCTGTGGGAGGCGTATCGTCATCGTCCTGCCTTTCCCCCCAGCCACGCACCAGTGATGGACCCGAGCTGCGTTGGGTGCCACCCCGCTGTGACCATGCTTCATCCTCATCCTCCTCCACCTCCTCCTCCTCATCCTCCTCGTCCTCCAGTAGTGGGCCCTGGCTGGCCACATTTGTACCTGGCCTCTGCTGTTGCCAAAAACCTCCCTCTGAGTCACTTCGAAGAGACTGGCCTGAAAGTGCTAAAAATGACCCCTCTTCCTCCTCCTCCTCCTCCTCCTCCTGGGCCACCTCCTCTTCCATCATCGCCCTAAGTGTTTTCTCAAGGAGACATAGAAGTGGTATTGTAACGCTGATAACGGCGTCATCGCCACTGGCCATGTTGGTGGAGTACTCGAAACAGCGCAACAGGGCACACAGGTCTCGCATGGAGGCCTAGTCATTGGTGGTGAAGTGGTGCTGTTCTGTAGTGCGACTGACCCGTGCGTGCTGCAGCTGAAACTCCACTATGGCCTGCTGCTGCTCGCACAGTCTGTCCAGCATGTGCAAGGTGGAGTTCCACCTGGTGGGCACGTCGCATATGAGGCGGTGAGCGGGAAGGCCGAAGTTACGCTGTAGCGCAGACAGGCGAGCAGCAGCAGGATGTGAACGCCGGAAGCGCGAACAGACGGCCCGCACTTTATGCAGCAGCTCTGACATGTCGGGGTAGTTGTGTATGAACTTCTGCACCACCAAATTCAGCACATGCGCCAAGCAAGGGATGTGCGTCAAATTGGCTAGTCCCAGAGCTGCAACGAGATTTCGCCCATTATCACACACCACCAGGCCGGGCTTGAGGCTCACCGGCAGCAACCACTCGTCGGTCTGTTGTTCTATACCCCGCCACAACTCCTGTGCGGTGTGGGGCCTGTCCCCCAAACATATGAGTTTCAGAATGGCCTGCTGACGTTTACCCCGGGCTGTGCTGAAGTTGGTGGTGAAGGTGTGTGGCTGACTGGATGAGCAGGTGGAAGAAGAGGAGGAGGAAGCCGAGAAGGAGGAGGTGGCAACAGGAGGCAAAGAATGTTGCCCTGCGATCCTTGGCGGCGGAAGGACGTGCACCAAACAGCTCTCCGCCTGGGGCCCAGCTGCCACTACATTTACCCAGTGTGCAGTTAGGGAGATATAGCGTCCCTGGCCGTGCTTACTGGTCCACGTATCTGTGGTTAGGTGGACCTTGCTACAGATGGCGTTGCGCAGTGCACACTTGATTTTATCGGATACTTGGTTGTGCAGGGAAGGCACGGCTCTCTTGGAGAAGTAGTGGCGGCTGGGAACAACATACTGTGGGACAGCAAGCGACATGAGCTGTTTGAAGCTGTCTGTGTCCACCAGCCTAAATGACAGCATTTCATAGGCCAGTAGTTTAGAAATGCTGGCATTCAGGGCCAGGGATCGAGGGTGGCTAGGTGGGAATTTACGCTTTCTCTCAAATGTTTGTGAGATGGAGAGCTGAACGCTGGCGTGTGACATGGTTGAGACGCTTGGTGACGGAGGTGGTGGTGGTGGTGTTGGTGATACATCCCCTGTTTGCTGGGCGGCAGGTGCCAACGTTCCTCCAGAGGCGGAGGAAGAGGCCGAGGCGGCAGCAGCAGAAGAGGCCGAGGCGGCAGCAGCAGAAGAGGTAGCAGGGGGAGCCTGAGTGACTTCCTTGGTTTTAAGGTGTTTACTCCACTGCAGTTCATGCTTTGCATGCAGGTGCCTGGTCATGCAGGTTGTGCTCAGGTTCAGAACGTTAATGCCTCGCTTCAGGCTCTGATGGCACAGCGTGCAAACCACTCGGGTCTTGTCGTCAGCACATTGCTTGAAGAAGTGCCATGCCAGGGAACTCCTTGAAGCTGCCTTTGGGGTGCTTGGTCCCAGATGGCGGCGGTCAGTAGCAGGCGGAGTCTCTTGGCGGCGGGTGTTCTGCTTTTGCCCACTGCTCCCTCTTTTGCTACGCTGTTGGCTCGGTCTCACCACTGCCTCTTCCTCCGAACTGTGAAAGTCAGTGGCACGACCTTCATTCCATGTGGGGTCTAGGACCTCATCGTCCCCTGCATCGTCTTCCACCCAGTCTTGATCCCTGACCTCCTGTTCAGTCTGCACACTGCAGAAAGACTCAGCAGTTGGCACCTGTGTTTCGTCATCATCAGAGACATGCTGAGGTGGTATTCCCATGTCCTCATCATCAGGAAACATAAGTGGTTGTGCGTCAGTGCATTCTATGTCTTTCACCGCTGGGGAAGGGCTAGGTGGATGCCCTTGGGAAACCCTGCCAGCGAAGTCTTCAAACAGCATAATAAACTGCTGCATAACTTGAGGCTGAGACAGTTTCCCTGGTATGCATGGGGGTGATGTGACAGACTGATGGGGTTGGTTTTCAGGCGCCATCTGTGCGCTTTCTGCAGAAGACTGGGTGGGAGATAATGTGAACGTGCTGGATCCACTGTCGGCCACCCAATTGACTAATGCCTGTACCTGCTCAGGCCTTACCATCCTTAGAACGGCATTGGGCCCCACCATATATCGCTGTAAATTCTGGCGGCTACTGGGACCTGAGGTAGTTGGTACACTAGGACGTGTGGATGTGGCAGAATGGCCACGTCCTCTCCCAGCACCAGAGGGTCCACTAACACCACCACGACCATGTCCACGTCCCTTACTAGATGTTTTCCTCATTGTTATCGTTCACCACAACAACAAAAATATTATTTGTCCCAATGTATTGTATTCAAATTCAGCGGGATATAAATTTGAGGCCTAGTATTTAGGCGCTGGGTGACCGGTATGGATTTAGTGACAGAATTAGACTTGGAAATGCACAGTAGCGTGTGTGTGAAGTTATTCTGAATGACCCTATGTGCACCTTGAATATTATATACCCTTTTAGGGATAGATTTCAAATAGCTCTGATATAGCAGAAACCACTAAATTATGAAATTGCTAAATTGGGAATTGTATTTCAACCCAGAACAAAAAATGTGCTTTGACGGACACTAAATAACTTTCCCAGCCACAACAGGACAGCGGTAACGAGAGATTTAGCGGGATATAAATTTGAGGCCTAGTATTTAGGCGCTGGGTGACAGGTATGGGTTTAGTGACAGAATTAGACTTGGAAATGCACAGTAGCGGGTGTGTGAAGTTATTCTGAATGACCCTATGTGCACCTTCAATATGATCTACCCTTTTAGGGATAGATTTCAAATAGCTCTGATACAGCAGAAACCACTAAATTTTTAAATTGCTAAATTGGGAATTGTATTTCAACCCAGAACAAAAAATGTGCTTTGACGGACACTAAATAACTTTCCCAGCCACAACAGGACAGCGGTAACGAGAGATTTAGCGGGATATAAATTTGAGGCCTAGTATTTAGGCGCTGGGTGACCGGTATGGATTTAGTGACAGAATTAGACTGGGATATGCACAGTAGCGTGTGTGTGTGAAGTTATTCTGAATGACCCTATGTGCACCTTGAATATTATATACCCTTTTAGGGATAGATTTCAAATAGCTCTGATATAGCAGAAACCACTAAATTATGAAATTGCTAAATTGGGAATTGTATTTCAACCCAGAACAAAAAATGTGCTTTGACGGACACTAAATAACTTTCCCAGCCACAACAGGACAGCGGTAACGAGAGATTTAGCGGGATATAAATTTGAGGCCTAGTATTTAGGCGCTGGGTGACCGGTATGGATTTAGTGACAGAATTAGACTGGGATATGCACAGTAGCGTGTGTGTGTGAAGTTATTCTGAATGACCCTATGTGCACCTTGAATATTATATACCCTTTTAGGGATAGATTTCAAATAGCTCTGATATAGCAGAAACCACTAAATTATGAAATTGCTAAATTGGGAATTGTATTTCAACCCAGAACAAAAAATGTGCTTTGACGGACACTAAATAACTTTCCCAGCCACAACAGGACAGCGGTAACGAGAGATTTAGCGGGATATAAATTTGAGGCCTAGTATTTAGGCGCTGGGTGACCGGTATTGATTTAGTGACAGAATTAGACTGGGATATGGCCAAAAAATAACCACACTATTGCTGGTTAAATGCACTTGGTGACGGGCGCAGCTTGCCCCTGATGTAGTATATGGCCAAAAAATGAACAGACTATTGCTGGTTAAATGCACTTGGTGTGATAGCTTGACCAACCACACTACTGAGGGTTAAATGCACTTGGTGACGGGCGCAGCTTGCCCCTGATGTAGTATATGGCCAAAAAATGAACAGACTATTGCTGGTTAAATGCACTTGGTGTCACAGCTTGACCAACCACACTACTGAGGGTTAAATGCACTTGGTGACGGGCGCAGCTTGCCCCCGATGTAGTATATGGCCAAAAAATGAACAGACTATTGCTGGTTAAATGCACTTGGTGACGGGCGCAGCTTGCCCCTGATTTAGTATATGGCCAAAAAATGAACAGACTATTGCTGGTTAAATGCACTTGGTGTGATAGCTTGACCAACCACACTACTGAGGGTTAAATGCACTTGGTGACGGGCGCAGCTTGCCCCTGATGTAGTATATGGCCAAAAAATAAACAGACTATTGCTGGTTAAATGCACTTGGTGTGACAGCTTCACCCTGATGTAGGCTTTAGCCAAAAAACAAACGCACCATTGAGGGTTAAATGCACTTGGTGACAGGCGCAGCTTGCCCCTGATGTAGTATATAGCCAAAAAATAAACAGACTATTGCTGGTTAAATGCACTTGGTGTGACAGCTTCACCCTGATGTAGGCTTTAGCCAAAAAACAACCACACCATTGAGGGTTAAATGCACTTGGTCGCAGCTTGTGCTGGCGCACCACAAGACACAAAATGGCCGCCGATCACCCCAGAAAAATGTGACTGACAAACGGTCTGGGCAGCCTAAAAACAGTGAGCAATTGAGGATCAGCAGCTCAATGATCCACAGCTGCAGATCGATCAGTTAATAAAGTCCTTTGGAGGAGTAAATCTGCCTAATCTCGCCCTACTGTCGCAGCCGCAACCTCTCCCTACGCTAATCAGAGCAGAGTGACGGGCGGCGCTATGTGACTCCAGCTTAAATAGAGGCTGGGTCACATGGTGCTCTGGCCAATCACAGACATGCCAATAGTAGGCATGGCTGTGATGGCCTCTTGGGGCAAGTAGTATGACGCTTGTTGATTGGCTGCTTTGCAGCCTTTCAAAAAGCGCCAAGAAAGCGTCACAAAGTAACAAAGGAGAAAAAGAATACCGAAATGGGAGCCGCACATCTACAAAAATATAAGTTTATTCAGGAAACAGACACATAAAAAAGATATTTAAAATCGTTGTATACAACAAATCTGGGCCATGTAAGCCGTGTATCGGCTCATGCCCGTCTGAATCACCACAAATTCATGTATGAACCCCCACATCGATCAGCATGTGATAATATAAAGTGCATGAAATCCATCAACAATAGATAATAAATACTTATCATAAAAATGGCATGATGGGGGGTATCTGTGGCGGTCAGAAGAAAAGCCCAACGCGTATCGCCAGACTTGCTGGCTTCCTCAGGAGTGCCTCAGCAAAGCGACGAACACCGAACCCGAACCCGGACTTTTACGAAAATGTCCGGGTTCGGGTCCGTGTCACGGACACCCCAAAATTCGGTACGAACCCGAACTATACAGTTCGAGTTCGCTCATCCCTATCCACTGGGCCTCTTTGCGTAGAAGTGTCAGATCAATGTCGCCTCCACGTGGAGATCTGACGTTTTCAATGCCCTAGAACTTCATGGCTTTTGTGTTCCCATTATGTTGATCGCCTACATGTTGTGCAATAGGGGTATCCTTTCCATTCCTGCTATCTGACACATGTTCCCCAATCCTTTTTCTGAACTCGTGTTTTGTCTTCTCTACGTACTGTATGCCGCATTGGCACGTCAGTAGATAGACAACGCTCACAGTCTTGCAGTTAATGAAGGATCTAATTGCATACTGCTTCTTAGTGATCAAACTACTAAAGGAAGAACCTTTAGAGATGAAGGCACACGCCACACATGAGCCACAGGGATAAGTTCCCACTAATGTATTGTACAGCCATGTGGTTTGGACCGGGCTATTGTATAGGCTGTGCACTAATCGGTCGCGTAGGTTTCAACTGCGTCGAAAGGTTATCTTGGGGTTGTCAGATGAGAGGCCGCGAATGTCAGGATCCGATCGGAGGATACCCCAATTGGGCATACCTACTGCGAGAGGGCACATATCTGGCCATAACCACTGTAAGCGGGCACATATCTGGCATAACTACTGTGAGGGGCACATATCTGGGCATATCTACTGTGAGGGTGCACATATCTGGGCATAACAACTGTAAGGGGGCACATATCTGGGCATATCTACTGTGAGGGGGCACATATCTGGGCATATCTACTGTGAGGGGGCACATATCTGGGCATAACTACTGTGAGGGGGCACATATCTGGGCATATCTACTGAGAGGGGGCACAAAAGTGGGCATAACTACTGTGACAGGAACAAAGGTTGGCATAACTGCTATGAGGGGCCACAAGGAGGAAATAAGTATTGTTAAGGGGCCACAAGGTGGGCTTCATTACTGTGAGGGGCCACAATGTAGACATTAGTACTGTGTGGTAGCACTTAGGGGAAATGTCCTAGATCACCCTGCTATACATTGGCATGGCTCAGTCTTAAAGGCCAGCACAACGCCCCCTGATGGGGATTTCACAGGTAAAGTCAAAATCCCTTCCTTATATGATTATTCTTTTTTTCTCTATCACCACAGGGACCTTGTTCTGGATCCAGTGGACATCAAGCTGACGCCAGCGACACCCTGGATAAGGTAGGACCAGATTTTATTAGTTAGGACTGGGTGAGTGTAGCCATGCATTGGGCTTAGTGTAACAAATAATTGCTGCCTCTTTATATAAATTGGGGGGCGGGGGGGGATCCAAAGTTTGCACTGGGGCCCATAACACTAGTTACGCCACTGACGGCCCTTCAAAGGTGACCCCTCAGCTGGCAACAAAAAAGTGTTTAATATATAAATTAATCATGGTTACTATAAAAGAAATGCAACAGAATGACTCATATGAGCTGCAAAAATATGAATTCTCGTGATATTGTTGGTATTTTAGTTTCACAAAATAATGAATATGCTTGATTAGAGCCCATTGGCTGCAGGTTAGACATAACACTGGAGCAAACTTTGTATCACATCACTCTGTATTGAGACTTTTTTACAGCCCAACACCGTAACTGACTAGTGATCACATCAACCTGGGGACCTCACAATGAAAAGCTATATCTCTGTGGAAAGTGCATAAGACTGAAACATATAAAGATCCCAGACTCCCCTTAGCTAATACCAAAGCAATGGTGGTCAAGAGATTTATATATATTTATTTTACTCACTTATATGGAGCTGACATATTCTGCAACACTTTACAGATATTATCATTATTCACTGTCCCCAATGGAGCTCACAATCTAAGTTCCCTCTCAGTATGTCTTTGGAGTGTGAGAGGAAACCGGAGGGGAGAACATACTGGTGAAACTCGAAAAATTTGAATATCACGCAAAAGTTCATTTATTTCAGTAATGCAACTTAAAAGGTGCAACTAATGAGATAGACTCATTACATGCAAAGCGAGATATTTCAAGCCTTTATTTGTTATAATTTGGATGATTATGGCTTACAGCTTATGAAACCCCAAAGTCTAAATTTCAAAAAATTGTAATATTGTGAAAAGGTTCAATATTCTAAGCTCAAAGTCTCACACTCTAGTCAGCTAATTAATCTGAGGGTTCCTGAGCCTTTAAATTGTCTCAGTCTGGTTTAGTAGGAATCACAATCAAGGGAAAGACTGCTGACCTAAGAGTTGTGCAGAAAACCATCACTGACACCCTCCATAAGGAGGGAATGCCTCAAAAATGTATTGCAAAAGAAGATGGATGTTCCCAAAGTGCTGTATCAAAGCACATTAATAGAAAGTTATGTGGAAGGGACAAGTGTGGAAGAAAAAGGTGCACAAGCAGCAGGGATGACCGCAGCCTGGAGAGGATTGTCAGGAAAAGGCCATTCAAAAGTGTTGGGGACTTTCACAAGGAGAGGACTGAGACTGGAGTTAGTGCATCAAGAGCCACCACACACAGACTGATCCTGGACATGGGCTAGAAATGTCATATTCCTCTTGTCAAGTCTCTCCTGAACAACAAACAACCTCAGAAGCGTCTTAGGCTACTTTCACACTTGTGTCCGAGTGATCCGGCAAGCAGTTTCGTCGCCGGAACTGCCTGCTGGATCCGGCACTCTGCATGTAAACGGACAACATTTGTAGACAAGTGGTGCGTGAAAACCAACGCTCATGTACACAGCCCCATTGAAATGAATGGGATTCCATGCGGGCGCAATGCGTCCGCATCACGCATTGCACCCGCGCGGAATACACGCTCGTGTCAAAGGGGCCTTATACTTTTCCTACACAGGAGCACTATACATCCATATTGTATGTAAACTAGTTCATATTTACCAGTTAGCCAAAAGAATCGGGTACTTTCACACTTGCGGCAGAGTTATCCGATAAGCAGTTCCGTCGCCGGATCAGGCTACAACTCAATGAAGTTTTAAAAATATTTTGACTTTCTGCGACCTTCACCGACATGACCGGACACATCCCTAGCCATCTATCTTCTAATATCTGTCTATCTATCTATGCCGTTATTTTTGCACACGGCGTCCATTTTGTGAAATACGGACAGCCCATTTTGCGTAAGTACCCAGTTTTCTCGAGTATTGATGCTTTACATCGCCAATGGGTCCTTCCTGGATTGAATCCACTTACTAACGCCATATAGCTGAATAAATATGATCAACATATAGCAACTACATATTACTAACAACATATTTTGAATAAAAATTACAGCCATCTATATTAGGCTGAATGGGATTTTGATTGGTTTAATTAAAGTACGACCTTCAGAAGTCCTGGGACATCTGTTATTAGATCTCAAAAGAACGCAGCTATAACTAGCATACTGTATAAACAGACCATCCCCACGCTGTTTGTACACTTGTTACGATTTGTCAAAAAGAGCCAGAATAACACAGTTAAATCAAGCTACTTTCTATCTATCTATCTATCTATCTATCCAAACAGCTATCCATCTATTAACTGTCTATACAGCTTTCTTTTAAAAATATGCAAATATAAATATAAAAATATAAATAAAACTATAAATCTACCAGACCATAGGAAATCTGCTTTGTTACATAATTATGTTTAATAAAAATCAAAGGCGTACGTGATTTAAGCAAAATGTCTTTATTTATGGCACAGTCATTTTTCAATAACTCAGTAGGGTAGACACGTTACACGTACAATGTAAGATATAGATGCAGTAATGTCCGCAGACAGAACTAAAGGCGTCTTGAATTTATCTGTTTTGATACCTTATAGTCTTAGAATTATTAGATAAAAATTTCATAAATTCGCCAGGAAATATTTCATTCGCTGGCGATAATCCATAACTATCATAAAATATAGAGACGCCATTCGGGTATATTATAAATAAAATCCAGTGCTTTCCCCCCTGATACGAATTGTCCGTATTTACAATATAGGCCGCCGGATGGTCGATGATTTTATTTTCCAGTAATAAATCGCTCGGAAATACGCCTTTAAATATGCATCAGGCGTGTAAGTCGGCTTTGATAACGCAGGTAATTTCTTAATAATTAATTTTATTGAAAATCATATAAAACTTCCCTTATATTGTTTATTTCAATAATATTTTTATAAACGGAATACACAATCATCGACCGAGTACTTTGCGTTAGCAGTTAACAGAGCGTGACTGTGTCCAATTCTCATAGCGGGCCATACTTGAACTCTTTTGACAAACAGCGAAGCGTGCTGTATTTGGACTTTAAAATGGGTCGCCTCGGCAGACATAAGACAGAAGGAATCTTTGTTTCTGGTCAACTTTATCTTTAGATCTAGGCAGTTTAGTATTCGTGTTGTCTGCAAAGGCCGCTATTGGTTGTACCTCTACATAAAACGATTTTTCAATACTCGTTTGCGTAGGTGGTATTTGAAAGATATCCAACTCTGATTTTGCGTACTCGGCGGATGCGTCGTGTACAAAAGCCATAGCAGTTAAAGGGGTTCTGCACTTTGTTTAAACTGATGATCTATTCCCTGGATAGATCATCAGCTTCTGATCAGCGGGGGTCCGACAACCGGGACCCCTGCCGATCAGCTGTTTGAGAAGGCAGCGACGCTCCAGCAGCGCCGTGGCCTTCTCACTGTTTACCGCAGGCCTAGTGATGTCACGACTAGTATCCCTTTTTATGAACTGTTTAGCTTTAATTAATTCCTGATGTCCAAACAACTTGGGGGTGATCTTTTTATACAGTATGCTAGTTATAGCTGCGGTCTTTTGAGATCTAATAACAGATGTCCCAGGACTTCTGAAGGTTGTACTTTAATTTAAAAAAACAAAATCCCATTCAGCTTAATATAGATGGTAATGTTAAGCGAGCACCAAAGTGCTTGTGTGCTCGGGTAGAACACTTCACGATGCTCGGGTGTTCTACCAAGCCCCCGAGCACAATGGAAGTCAATGGGAGAACCCCAGGCACACCCTGCTCTGAAGAGGGGAGGGTGTCGGGACTCTAGTTTGGCTTAGGAATCCCTGCTCTGACTCCATATGTAGCTATATCTATATGGAGTCAGTGCTTGGGGACACCCCAGTGTATTTAAATCTGATTTCTGAAAAGTTTCTGCGAGGATTTGAACTTCCAACGTTGTATATTGTACATTGTACTAATGTACAAGCTTGGGAGTCCGAATCCTGGCAGAAACATTTCAGAAATAGAGATTAAATTCATATATTTTTTTTTTTTAGTAATTGTAAAAAATGTATGGCACAAAATAAATGTGTAATTACAAAAAAATATATATATAATATATATATATTTACACATATTATAATCTATTATATATTATGGCTACAAACTTATATATATATAAAACATTTTCTGAAATGTTTCTGCCAGGATTTGAACTCCCAAGCTTGTACATTAGAGGTACATTAACCACTACACTATACAGCTACATGTTAACCTGCACAGAAATATAAAATAAGTCTTCTGCTAAATAAGAATACTTACTAAATCAGAAACTACTATGAGGTTTTTCTCACCTAGTTTAGCAGTCAACTTTATAGCTGAGTGGATAAGGTCCTTGCCTCTAATGTACAAGGGGTTGTTAGTTCAAATCCCAGCAGAAACTTTTCAGAAATAGATGCTAAATTACATTTAAATACACTGACTCGAGCACACATGGTGTTCGGCCGAGCATGCTCGCTTAACACTAATAGATGGCTGTAATTTATATTCAATATATGTTGTTAGCAATATGTATTTGCTATATGTCGATAATACTTATTCAGCTATATGGCGTTAGTTAGTGGATTCAATTCAGGAAGGACCCATTGGCAATGTAAAGCATCCATACTCGGGAAAGCTGGGTACTTACGCAAAATGGGCTGTCCGTATTTCACAAAATGGACGCCGCGGGCAAAAATAAGGGCATAGATAGATAGATATTAGAAGATAGATGGATAGGAATGTGTCCCGTCATGTCTGTGAAGGTTGCAGAAAGTCAAGCTATTTTTAAAACAATTGAGTTGTAGCCTGAATACACCATATTAGGGCTTGTTTGGACTGGCTGAAAATTGGGCGTGGCCATGGTGGGAAAAGGGGCGTGGTCACCTGCCACTTTGAGTTTGACAAGTTATCCCTCTCTATACTACTCTGGTCTGTTGCTCTGTGGTCCAAAGTCCTCTTTTCTGATGAGAGCAACTTTTGCATCTCATTTGGAATCCAAGGACCCAGAGTCTGGAGGAAGAATGGAGAGGCATACAATGCAAGATGCTTGAAGTCCAGTGTGAAGGTTTCACAGTCTGTGTTGATTTGGGGAGCCATGTCATCTGCTGGTGTTGGTCCACTGTGCTTCATTAAGTCCAGAGTCAACACAGCCGTCTACCAGGAGATTTTGGACCACTTCATGCTTCCTTCAGCAGACGACATTTATTGAGATTGTTACTTAATTTTTCAGGAGGACTTGGCACCTGCCCACATTGCCAAAAGTACCAAAACCTGGGATTACTGTGCTTGATTGGCCAGCAAACTCGCCTGAACTCCATAGAGAATATATGGTGCATTGCCAAGGGAAAGATGAGAGACATGAGACTGACAGAAGAGCTGAAGGCTGCTATTGAAGCATCCTGGTCTTCCATAACACCCCAGCAGTGCCATAGGCTGATAGCATCCATGCCACGCCGCATTGAGGCAGTAATTGATGCAAAATGGGCCCAAACCAAGTACTGAGTACATATGCATGATTATACTTTTCAGAGGTCCTACATTTTTCTAATTAACATCCTTTTTTAATTGATTTCATGTAATATTCTAATTTTCTGAGATTCTTACTTTGGGGTTTCATAAGCTATAAGCCATATTCATCCAAATTATAACAAATAAAGGCTTGATATATCTCACTTTGCATGTAATGAATCTATCTCATATGTTAGTTTCACCTTTTAAGTTGCATTACTGAAATAAATGAACTTGTGCACAATATTCAAATTTTTCGAGTTTCACCTGTACAAACTCCATGCAGATGTTGTCCTTGGGTAGATTCGAACCTAAGAACCCAGTGCTGCAAGGTGCCAGTTGTAACCAGTAAGTCACCATGCTGGCCATATCTATCTGCACATCGATAGCCATTGTGCTGCCCTCATCAATATGCACAACAATAGAGCAGAGCAGTGCCAAACAGAAACGATGGGACACAGTACTTAGATGAGCGCTTCTGCCACCCCAATTTACCAATCAATGGAGGTCTCAGCACCTAAGCCCCATCTGATCAAATCGACACATCAGATGCCCTTTCAATCTATATTGTGAACAGTATACAGTCTGTTGAGTAGGCTCTTTAAGGCCTTGTTTGCACTAGTGTTGTGGCTTCTGAGAAGCTATGACAGTTATAATATATCCACTGTGTAATAGATTCTGATGGATCTCATTGATTTATAATAAACCGCAGGTTTCTTACCAGAATTCATATGTATTGTATATAACTTTGTTATTTTTTTAAACAGGGCCATTAAAAGGGTTTTCTGTGATTTTTATACTGATGACCTATCTTCTGAATAGGTCATCAGTATCTGATCAGTGGGGGCCCGACATCCGGGACCCCCACCGATCAGCTGTTTGAGAAGGCAACGGCGCTCCTGTAATTGCCGTTGCCTTCTCTCTGGTTTTCCCGATCAGATACTGATGACCTATCCAGAGAATAGGTCATCAGTATAAAAATCTCAAAAACCCTTTTAATTGATTCATTATATCAGATAGATTTGCCTGGATCTTTTTCAATCTAAAGATGCACGCAACTCAAGAACACAGTTGAGGACTGTTAATATACTTTTCTTTATAAAAACATGTATTGTATTGGTGTGAACTGGGAATGAATCAGAATCATGTGAAAGGAAATATTTTTCTGTGTGAGCCACCACAGAGATGCCGAACACTTTAATCACACATTCCAGTACTGTGCCCTCTTATTCAAGCAGTGTAGAAAACAACACAATCTGTGACCCTGTAATGTCTAAAGCAGGCACTAGAGTTCAAGTGTAAAAAGAAGAGTAAATCCAAAAATCCAAACAATCTACAGAAGCCGTCTGGGTGTCTGGGTGACTAGGTTTCAAAACCCATACTTTAAGGCCACATTTGAAATAACTTAAATTATTTCATGCAAATAACCTAATTCCTCAGGGTACTGCTACTGTGCAAAACTGCATTACTTGCACAAAACAAGATTTCCCAGCTGGCATGCCAGGAGACTGCACCTGCTTTCTGAAACCCCAGGTGTGTGTAGGGCATATTTACTGGGTCAAGTATGGTTGCTTTCCTTAATTCTCCATACTTATGACATTTTAACCATTATGCTCATAGTTCTGTGTAACCATACCTTTTCAGTAAAACATGGAAATTCACATATGAAATTGTTTAGACAAAAAAAAATTCCACAGAAAAAACTAAGATAAAAACATCCTGCACGATATGATATACAAATGTGCGGATGTCCCTGGCCATATTATTGAAGAAAACCACAGAAATAAGATAATAATGCTTGTAGTAAAGTAGATGCAAGCACTATATATGGACAAAGTCCTCACTCTGATATGATAATATCTGAGACACTTAGTCAATATATTTTGATCAAAACACATCTAAGCCCGCCTACCGAACGCCAAGGTGGTCTCAGGTCAGGCGGGTCCTATGCTAAACCTACCTAAGCCGTTGGGCTTCTATGTTCAGGAGCGCAGACGCCGCACATATGGTGTGCTTCTCCTAGTAACCTCCATGTGCATCAAGCAACCAATGGGAGGAGGAGCAAGCACAGCCATATGTACCACCTAATCAAGGCGCTCTATTGGATAGGGGAGGGGGGCAAAAGTGCAGAGGAATGCTACTCCCAAGATAATAGGTGCGCATTCACACTTGAAGGTGGCACTTCTGTGGTTTTCTTTATGAAATTGTTTAGATGAAAGATGGAGACATAATGGAAAAAATAAAGGTCGAAATGGAGAATATAGCGAGGCTCTTCTTACACAGAATTTTAAGTCTTGTCTTTGGGGAAAGTATTTAGCTTCTTTTTTCATAGGGGCTGCTGCTTTATCAGTTCATATTGCAACTGTGACCCTTTTTTAGTTTTTTTAATTAGCTCTTTTTGTAGTTTTGTTCTCTTCTCCATACTTCAATTGGTATCTATACAGTTTAACAATTAATACTCAATAGACTACTAGGCAAACTCTACCTAAACAAATGCACACTCACAAATACTCCCAGCATGTCCTCCCTTTATCCGCTCTTTTTCTTTGATGTTGTTTTGTCTCAAATTACAATTAGAGTTGAGGAATATAAAAATAAATATTCTCTTTGTCTCGGGATCAGCCATGTTCTTCCTTCTTACTGTTCTCCATCTGGCTGTAAGACAACTGGCTGCAGCAGGAGCCTTCCTCCACTGCCCTGTATGGCATGACCCCTCATTAAGTCACCATCAGGAAATGCAACAGAGCGGGAGACCATTAACCTGTGTGTTCAGATTTCTACAAGACTGCTTCGGGAACATGCAGAAAATGCTGAAGACTGACAAGCAGTGGGGTCAAGATTATCTTCTGATTACTTCTAATCCTATTTATTTCTGAGTTTAAGTCTCCAAGGGCTGGCTACAGGAACCAGAGTAGTACAGGGACCATGCTAATTCAAAGTACTGTGTTGTGGAAATTTTATTAGGATGTGTATTTAATATATTGTGTATTGTCATCATGTCTCTGTGTCAGGGTAAACCATTGGAGTGGATATCTTCCTGTGTATGTCCTGTAAAGAAATGTGCGTTTGTTGTCTCTAGTGCGCCTGATCAGCCGCTGGAGGTAATGCCGCTGTACTGTAAATAAACATGCATGTGGATCATAGTAACTTTATCTGGCATTGATCACTGAGCAAGGCTGGATAAAGTTTGCTCCAGTGGTAATGTTAGATTATTGTATACATGTGTTTGTTAGCTGGCTATGTTATTCTAAATGATGGTGTCTTGTCTTCCTATGTCATCACTTCCTGCATGTCATCACTTCCTGTATCCTTGTCTTGGGCCAGCCCCTTTTACACCTTTTGTTAGTCAATAAAGGACGGAGACTGGGCAAGGAGGGGAAGGAGTTGCTCAGAATTTCAATCAAGATGGTAGCACTTGGGTCTGTCTCTGACTGCGGCTGATGGAGGATGCATTTGCCTTTTTCCTTACACAAACTTTGATGCGAGCTGATTACAACTATTGATATTTCTATAACAACTGGTTACTGTCTCTATGAGTATATAACATTTTCATGGCAGCATGGTTCTCCTAGCATCATTCTAATACTCACAGCTCAGAACTGCCAACAGCTGTTGCTAATTCAGTGTCTGTCAAACAGAACTTAAAGGCATCTGTCATCAGAGTTGTACCTATGAAACTGGCTGACCTAGAGGCTCTGCTCTCTCTGCAACTGCCCCGCACTCTGAGCTTTGACAGGGCCTCAAGTGATCAAGTTTACACTGCCTGGCCCTGTCAATCAAAGTGCAGAGGGCACAATATTAACAGTGACGCCACATTACAGTAATCATGGTTACAATATCGAACAAAGATATAACACAAAACAAAAATAGTGAACACACAATAGTGAACACATGCTTGAAGAATAAACACTATGAAGTCAAAGAAAAACAGCGATGCTTACAGTGATGTCACAGGATGGGAAGAATGACCACAGCGATGTCAAAGAAATGAAATAGCGATGTAACAGCTATCAAAACATAGCAATATAGTCAAATTCTAAGAAGACAGTGATTTCAAAGCACAGGGGGTAGAGATGAGTGAACTGATTCTTAAAATTTGGAATTTAACCTGAATATTTAATAAAATTCTTATTCTATCGCATCTGAATTTTAAGTGATTTGATTCGGGAGAGGAGAGAGTGCTAATTTCTACACAGGCACCATAGACACAGTCTAAAAATATAGAAAAAATGTACTGCTTACTAGTTTACTAGTTAGGTATTGCAAGGCTAGATACACAAAGAACACAGGTTATAATCCACACACAAAAAAGGACACTAGAACAAAATGTGATATTTGCAATTTACAAGGTTCATATATCTATTCGATTGCTATTAAACATTTAGGGGCAGATTTATTAAGACCAGTGTTTTAGACGCTGGTCTTAATAAAGCCCCATCACTGTCTGTGTTTCCGCCAAAGTTATGAAGAGGCGAAGGCCTCTTCATAACTTCTGCGTATCCAGTACCAGTTCTAAATGTAAGACAGCTTACGAACAGTCTTACATTTAGACCATAAAACAGGCGTAGAAAATGATGAATGAGACGGGCCTGCCAGCTGGTCCATCCCATTCCCCGTCCACTCCACACCCACAATTTTAGACCTGGCATGAGCTGGGAGAAGTCGCAGATAGGCATATTTCAGTATCATAAATGACCCCCTCAATTTATTAAAGATTTGTCTACAAGACAACCTACATTCGGTTCATGTAATATATAGCCATACATCTGATAAGATAGTCAAGTTTTTGTGATTTTGTTCTAAAAAAAACAGCATCATTATACAAATAGAATTGCCCGTAGTGATGCTACAGTACAAGGGTAATAAACACAGTGATATCACAGAACAGAGATAATACAGCTAAAAAACAAAGAAGGCGCAATAAAAGGGTAATGCACACAGTTACGTCATAGGACATGGATAATAACACTAGTATTATAGGCTTCCTCCCTCCTCCAATTGTATGCTGTGAGTCGGACCTTACGCTCCTGTAATTCGCCCACTGGCCCACTGGCCCCTGGTACTGCCCATGCGGCACAAGTAGGTTAGCATTAGGTCCCGTGCCATCTGAGATACCTTGACGTAGTGCGCGGGCTCTGAGATGTCCTTCATATAAGGATATATTGGCTAAAGTCTTATGTGTGAGGGTTTAGTCAGATTTTGTTGATTGCATCCACCACAGTAGTGCACCTATTCGTGTAAAAGTTTATTTCATATAGTCAATTACATCCACATGTTTTGTTATCTGGTGTAGGATGTTTTTGTGGCACTTGTGGTCCACTGCGGGCATCCTCCATTGCATGCATTTTTTGCTGTGGATCGACATTAGCAACAGACCACATGTCCCTCCGGGTATAGATGCATAACTGCATACGGGATTGAGCATTTCCTGCTTTTTGAGACCACGTTATTTTGTCATGTAGTTTGAAATAATTTAATCCAACACTTTTATAAATTTGTGCAATTACATTTTGGTGTTATTTATACATCTCCTACATATTCTATTCATATACTGTGAATCCTTACTGTTACAATTAGCTACATTTTGGAACAGCATAAATAAATCAGATGATCTTGGGATCTGAACTATAATCATACAGAAGTCCCCTCTCCTATGACCAAAGCTTGCTCTGGACAAAATATTACTCTTTATTAGAAACAAATGAAGCATTGGAAAATTCGATTCAGCTGCTTCGCTGAATTTTACAACAAAAATTTGCTTTGTTAATACAATCATACTCCTCTCATCCTTTTAATCCAAAGAGCCGCCTGCCGCCATCTTTATTGAAGATCTAGCGCAAAATCTCGCATGATCCATCATGACATCACCACGTTGGCTGGCGTGGTGAGGTTATATGTCACCGTGCACTGAATTTCGCACAGGCTCTTCAATCAAGATGGTGGCGGCTGACTCTTCATGTTCAAATGGATGAGGTAACTATGAATTTTTTTTACTTTTTCCTGCCATTTCAGGGAAATCGATTCGTTACCACAAAGCACAAGGAAATTTGGCTTCTCGGGGAATCGAATTTTCCCTGAAAATCAGATCAAGTTCGCTCAATGCTAATCTTTATTCATACTCCTGTTGTCCATCACCAATATGTCCATGAAAATCTGTTAACAACTATTTTCCAGTACATACATGTACAGAAGATGTTTAGCAGCTAATGAAAATATAATTCTACTGCAGTCTATTATTTTCTGTCAATATGAACCACCTCTTTCCTATAGACATTAAACATGTCCGTTATAGAAACTATTTGCATTCCCCATGTAATAACAATTCTGGAGCATCTATTCTTATGTCTCTATGTTGTGCCATTGTTTTATAATTCCTACTAGAAGTTATGAATGAATTGCTAGCAGTTTGTAATAAAGGTCTGGATGGGTGTTACCAGTTGAGGGTGTGTCCCTGCAGAGTCTGGCACTGGCAGCACTGATTAGATAATGTCGACTGTGCAGGGACACATCCATTAATCACATCATTGCAGACTGCTAGCAATTCATTCATAACTTCTAGCAGGAATAATAAAGGAATGTCACAATATAGAGCCATAAGAATGGAAACTCCAGAATTGTTATTACTAAAACAGACATGTCAGGAGAGAGGGGAGCTCCTCTTTAAACAATGCATCAGTAAAAGTGTATAGCCTTAAATGTTAGCAAAATATCTATTGTTTGGTCACGCGTCCACCACTAACTCACTGAATGGGTGTTTAAACATGTGCATTTACTCATTGCGAAGGTCACTTACAAATGTGCGCAGATTTCGGGCACAGATCAGGCCAATAGCACCGTTCTGCTTCGGACCACAAATGATCAAAACTGTTGGCTGCTTTTTAGGAAGTGTTTTCAAGGGATACACCTGTCAAATAAAGCAGATCCATAAAGTTGTAGTTCCTACATACCCCCATATATTTATATTAAGTTTTTAGCATTAAGATTAATGGGAGAAGGATTGAAAAAAATGATGGAAACTTCTGCAAACTGATTGCAATTTGCAATGTGGATACATTAAACAAACCGCAGTCAAAGAAAACATCTGTCAGCCTACCCTAATTCACTGTATTGTAGGGCATATAGACCAGGTATGATCCACACATGGGTGTTTTTTTTAAAGCCACTGCAGTTTTTGATGCTGTTTTTGAGTCAAAGCCAGAAGTGGATCCAGCGGGAAGGCAAAGTACAAGATCTGCCTTTATACTTTCTCTTCCTATTGAATCCACAGTACTTCTGGCATGCGCTCAAAAGACTGCGTGAAAAACTGACATAAAGCCCCCAGCCCCCACCTCCCATTGTTGTAGTATATACCCTGTAGGTCAGGCAGGGCAGTAACTATATGGGATAATCTGACAATACAGACCTTGGTTACAGCCATTGCACAGCTGTGTCCTAATATCTCAATAAGTTGTTGTTTCCCAAAGCGGTAATCTTCCAGTAATTCTGTTTCTAAGGCCTCGGCTTCCTGTTTACTGAAGAGAAAAGACATAATAATTAACATTCCAAATGCAGGAGCTATTCTTCTTGGTGCAGTCATTGCAACAACACCCAGAAGTACAATAATTAGTAAAACTTTTTGCAAACAAAGTCATTCAGTTGCAATCGCGTTTAGTTTTTATCGCACGGGTGCAATGCGATTTAATGCGTTTTGCACGTGCGTGATAAAAAGCTGAAGGTACACAAACAACATTTTTTAGCAACTATCCGTGAAAAATGCATAGTATCCGCACTTGCGGAAGCAATGCGATTTTCACACAGCTCCATTCACTTCTATGGGGCCAGCATTGCATGAAAATCACAGAATATAGAACATGCTACGATTTTCACACAACGCACAAGTGGTGCGTGAAAACCAACGCTCATGTACACAGCCCCATTGAAATGAATCGGTCCGGATTCCATGCGGGCGCAATGCGTCCACATCACCCATTGCACCCGCGCGGAATACTCGCTCGTGTGAAAGGGGCTTTATACTTTTCCTACACAGGAGCATTATACATCCATATTGTATATAAACCAGTTCATATTAACCAGTTAGCCAAAAGAATCGGGTACTTTCACACTTGCGGCAGAGTGATCCGGCAAGCAGTGTGAAAGTACCCGAAAGAAGAATTAAAGGGTCTTCTGTGTTCTGCTTTTAGAAAAACACAGGAATCCCTGAAGTTATGTATAAAAGATTATGTAAAATATTTCATAGATTGTAAATGACAGTGTATTTTCTATTACGCCACATTCTGGCCAGTAAAGATTTAGCAGCTACTAATCATTTGCATCGCTAGATTTACAATACGTTTTATTTGTATGTCATAGCAATTAAATGGGTAGTCTGGCTCGTTATATCTATTTTAAAATACCCTTTTGGGAAACTCTTAGTCACTAGAGTAGGGCCTAATAATTATTGCTTAAAGAACTCACAACTGGATTAAGAAAGAAACACTATCATAGAAACAGCCATAGCCACCAACGGGTGATGATCCATGAATTTTCTATAAGATCGTGCTGCCATTGGCTACTGCTGGTGGGCGTGCATTAGTAGCACCTTTGTCCCATATCACTAGGGATTTGCAGAATAACAGGACATCACTAAAACCATCCATTACATGTCCGATTTTCACCTTAGTTGACAACTGAAAGTGGGAATTTAAATTTATGCATCAATTCATTTTAGTTTTACCTGGAAATATTCTGTAACTGTAAAAAAAAGTTACTTAGATGCAGACTTTTGAAATTAAATATTGCCCTCTTGTGGCAAGCAAGAGGAACAGCATCCAATATTCCCAAACCACATTTTATTAGGAGGTAAATGATTAAAACTATTACTATTAAAACTAAAACTATTACTATTAGCTAAAGTTTCATGTGCTGCCAGGACTTTCAGTTACACACCAAATCCACTTGTGTTTTTTTTTTAAAGGTGGGATATGGTCAGTTGCCTAATTTTAAGGTTTACAGCAGATAACTGGGTCTCATCGTAATTTATTTTCCCAAAGCATTTTATTTCACAGAAGGTAACTACTGCATACATTGATTTCCAGAACATATATGTCATAAACCGGTGTTTTCCATCATTTGCATGAACTGTATACTGTATGCGTATACATTTCAAACAAGAAGCAGTATTCATCTTCAGTATAATATCAAATACATATTATTAAACATTGTCATATAAACAACTGATCCAAACGGTCATATAATTCTTTTTCCTTCCTTTTTAATTTGAAGAAATACACTATTTTGTCAACAGTCCACCTGCTCGATTCCAACTGAAAACCTCATTCTCCACTCTGCCCCTGGTGCACTAACACCTACCCTTGCACTCTGCCTAAATTACCCTTTACATTTTCCAAGACAACAATGTATATTTAAAGAGGACCTGTCTCTTCTCCTGACATGTCTATTTTACTAGCTACTTGCAATCCCCATGTGATACAGTAATTTTTAAGCATTGTTTTATATAACTATATGCTGAGACGTTCTATTATTCCTACTAGAATGTTTATTAATTAATTGCCTGCTGAGTGTGGGTTGTGCACAGTATGACAGTGGTAGCACTTAAGGCAGTGTTTCCCAACCAGTGTGCCTCCAGCTGTTGCAAAACTACAACTCCCAGCATGCCTGGACAGGCTTTGGCTGTGCGGGCATGCTGGGAGTTGTAGTTTTGTAACAGCTGGAGGCACACTGGTTGGGAAACACTGACTTAAGGGATAGTGTCAGACTGTGCAGTCATACATGACCCACAGATGACAATTCATTCATAAACTTCTAGTAGGAAAAATAGATGAATGGCAAAAAATAGATTCTCTCCTGAGAACAAAATTTGGGTATGTTAAAATCCGACTGCCAGATCCTCTTCTCCCCCAACATCTGTTGACATAAAGTCGGGAGGCTCCCATACACATTATCAGACAACAAAATCAGTCGGCACAGCTTACCTTAAACCACAAGGATACCAGCACCATACATCTACAGCACTGCAGACTGTAAATTGAGTCCCAGTGCTATACATGTACGACGCTCTGATTGGGCTGGTGCAGGAGCTGGGTCCACTTTATCAGTGGCAGGGGCCCTGCTGTTACTGTCAGTTGGACCCCTGTTGTAGTCGCCAGCATAGGTGAAAACACTGATGCTGGCATATTAACCCTATATTCCACAGTCAACATTGACTGCAGCATATGCGGAATTTGTAGAGGGAGAGGGCTCCCTCTCTGACCCCATCGGCCCCCCACGCTGCGTTCACATCGGGCTGATGGCTGCTAAGGCAGCCGAATTCCTTACACAGCCATCGGATCCTTTCATCTACGGAAGCCTATGAGCCCCCAAGCACATTGTCAGTGTAATGCTGACAGTCAATGTTTTGCAATGCATTGTAGAGGGGATCAGACCCCCAAAAGTTTACATCCCATAGTAAGACAAAAATAAAAAGTAATCAAGTCACTTAAAATTGTAAAAAATATAAAAAAAAGACATATTAGGTATCACCATGTCCGTAATGACCATCTTTATAAAAATATCACATGACCTTGACTCCCAAAAAGTGTAATATCAAGCAATAAAAAAGTACTATGTAGCCCAAAAGGGTGACAATGAAAATGTCACCTCATCCCGTAAAAAATAAGCCCCCACCCAAAACCATAGGCAGAAAAATAATAATAATATGGCTCTCATATTTGAGACACAAACATTTTTTTTCTTTTCAAAAATGCTTTCATTGTGTACAAAAAAAAGACATACTAGGTATCGCCGCATCAGTAACGACCTGCTCTTTAAAAATATTACATGATCTATCCCCTGAGACTATCTCTGTAGTGGAACTGACTAGCAAAATAAAGATAATGTGTCATTTTTCCCACACGATGCATTCTGCAATAACAAAACCCAAAAAGCAGTTTTTCCTGGTACCTAAAAAGTGAAAAAAAAAGTGACCAAAAAGCCACATGTACCCCAAAATAGAACTAATGATGATGGCAACAAATCACGCAAAAAATAAACCCTTACACAGCTCCATCAAGAGAAACATAAATGTATGGTTGTCAGACAATGGCTCATAAACATATAGTTGTCAGGAAATGGTTGTACTGGTCCCTAGAAGCTGTTCAATAGCAACATGACGCCAGTAAATTAATCCATAAAAAAATAAATGCCGCTATTTCCCTTCTGAACCCTGCAGCGTAAACAACAGTTTACACCCACATTTATGGCAAAACACCTGTGGGGTCAAAATGCTCACTCCATTAATAAATAGCTTGAGGGGTGCAGTTTCCGATACAGGGTCACTTCTCCAGGATTCCATTTATTATTTCACTCCAGAGCCTCAATAGCTTTTAGCACAAGATGCGTAAATCACCACAATGCTCCTCAAATGAGCATGGTGCTCTTTTAGTTCTGAGCTCTATGGTATGTCCAGGCAAAAGATTAAGGCCACATGGGGCACTGAAATGGCACATCTGAGGAAAAATTGCAATTTTCACTTTGCACCATCTGCTGTAAATTGATTTTTGCAAAACACCTGTGGGGTCAAAATGTTCACTTTACCCCTTGTTAAATTCTCTGAGGGATGAAGTTTTTAAAATGGGGTCACTTCTTGGGAGTGTCTTTTTTATATTTCACCTCGAATCCTTTACTCTGTCAGCCAGTGCTGTATAAATCACCAATCTAGGCCTCAAATGCTCACTGTGCTCTTTCTCTTCTGAGCCCTGCCGTGTGCCCATACAGCACTTTATGACCACATATGGGGTGTTTCCGCATTCAGGAGAGAATGGGTAACACATTATGGGTGCATTGCATCCTGTTAACCCTTGTTAAAATGGAAAGATTTTCTTGTAAAATATGTAATTTTTCATTTTCACAGCCAAATGTTTCTAAATTCTATTAAATTCCTTTTGGGCAAAGAAGCTCAATGCACCACTTAGAAAATTCCTTGGGAGGTGTAAGTTCCAAAATAGGGTCACATTTTGGGGGTTTCCACTGTAGGAGTACCTAGAAGGGTGTCTTCAAATGCAACATGGAACCTGTAAATGATTCCAGTAAAAATTTCCCTCCAAAATCCATACAGCACTTCTTCTCTTCTGAGCTTTGCTGTGTGCCCACACAGCAGTTTCTGACCACATATGGGGTGTTGTCATATTCAGAACAAAATGGGTGACATTTTCTTCTACTACCTCTTGTCAAAAAGAAAAATTTGGACCTAACATTTTCTTGTAAAATATGTAATTTTTCATTTTCACAGCCAAGTGATTCAAATCAGTTTTGAATAACTTGAGAAGTGTAGTTTGCAAAATGGGGTCATTTATGGGTGGTTTCAATTATGTAAGCCCCTCAAAGTCACTTCATAACTTAACTGGTTCTTTAAAAAGTGCCTCTAAAATTTACAAAATGATGCCAAGTTGCCAACATAAAGTAGACATATGGGGAATGTAAAGTAATAACTATCTTACGAGGTGTCACTATCCATCTTAAAGGCAGAGAAATTACAATTTCGGAAATTGCTATTTTTTAAAAATTTTCTGTAAATTTGGATTTAAAAAAAATAAATAAAGGTAAAACATATTGACTCAAATTTATCACTAACGTGCAGTACAATGTGTCATGAGAAAGCAATCTCTGAATGGCTTGGATAAGTAAAAGTGTTCCAGAGTTATTACCACATAAAGTGACATGGGCCTGGGTCTTAAGGTGAAAAGTGTCCCTGTAACATGGAACATAATGTCTGAGCTGAAGGCAGCATGTTATAGAACAGTTGGAGCTGAACAGATTAATACATAGTTTTATAGGAAAAGCGTTAGTATAACTTGTATTTAATTCATTTACAATCCTGCTCATTCTGGGCTTTGAGGTCAGGGAGGTGGTCCTATCAGTGATTGACAGCTATCTCTGTATACACAGTTATAGAGGGAAGGCTGTCATTCACTGAGAGGACTGCCTACTTGACCTCAAAGCCCAGAATTAGCAGAAATGTAAATGAATGAAATATAAGTTATACTATATCTGTTCCCACAAAACTGTACATCAATCTGCTCAGCTCCTCTTGCTGTATAACATGCTGTCTGCAGATTACACATCATTTTCATGTTGACAGGTTCTCTTTTTGGCTAGCTTCACTGTTCTGTACAGATTAAGTAGTCATATCATTATCCTTATAGACTTGATTACAATAAAAGATAACTAATCCGACCAAGTACAGCAACTGCATGGAGTTTGTTCCTCCCGTGTTTGTGTGGGGTTCCTCCTGGTACAACGGTTTCCTCCCACACTCCAAAGACATACTGATAGGGAACTTACATTGTGTGCTCCATTGGAGACAGCAAGTAATAATAATGTCTGTAACGCACTGTGGAATATGTGAGCGCTATAAAAATGAGTAAAATAAAAATTCTACCATTTACAAAAGCTAATGATCATAGCTCCCCTTCTCCCCCTCTATGAGTCAATAGGGCAGGCCTAGAACATTCTGCCATCAAAGTCAATCTTCAGATTACAGGTTCTTATAGCCCTATAGTCCATGTGACTGCTATAAAGTTTATGTTTAAATGCTGCAAACAGTAGATGAGGCAATATGGCAGCCCATATACTCATGTACAGAAAACTAAATACATAAATCTACAATCAGAAAATAAAAACGTCTAACCTTCTAAAACAATTAGAAAAAGTGTCGGGTTAGTGAAAAATATAAGAGATATATTCTCTATAAAATATAAAACCGAGCACTACATCCAGAATCTGGCCCACCACTCACCTCCTTCTCTGAGAATCGGTTCCATTTTTAATTTAGAAGAGTAATGTGGGGGTTGAAATATTTCACACATTAAGGGGATTGTTCAGCAAGGAATAATATTTAAAAAATAGTTTAGAATGTTTTAAAATAATAAAATAAGTCATACTCACCTTACTTATCCACCGCCAATGGTCATATGTCCATGTTGAGAGGGAGCAGTGAGTAGAGGTTGAAAGAAAGCCGGGAAGTGTCATAACCAAAACAGCGGAGGATGAGTTTGGTGAGTTTGAATTCTTTAGTTATTTTTGAACATTCTAAATATATATCCTGTCTGCACAATCTTTTAACTCCCTATATATCTTTGAAGCCCTGATCTGAGGTCTATCAACTGCTTGTTCCAGTAGGATTAAATTAAATGTTATTAGATGTCGTGTAATGCTGGATTTACTCAGCCCAAGGGAGTAAAGAATTATCAGGAATGAAGTGTTCCGTCCCAATAATTGTCTGCTCGTCAATGGAGGTGAAGCTCTATATTTAAAAATAGAAAAACAATATGGTGGCTCACCCACTTAGGGTACTTTCACACTTGCGGCAGAGGATTCCAGCAGGCAGTTCCGTCGCCGGAACTGCCTGCCGAATCTGGCAATTCGGACGCAAACTGATGGCATTTGTCAGACAGATCCGGATCCGTCTGACAATCGCATTGAAACACCGGATCCGTCTCTCCAGTGTCATCTGGAAAAACGGATCTGGTATGATTTTTTTTTGTATTTTTAAAGGTCTGTGCATGCGCAGAATGGAAAGCCGGGTCAGTTTTGGCGAAACACTTAATGCCGGATCCGGCACTAATACACTTCAATGTAAATTAATGCCAGATCCGGCATTCCTACAAGTAATCAGTATTTTTGGCCGGAGAGAAAACTGCAGCATGCTGTGGTATTTTCTCCGTCCAAAAAACGCTAGAGAGACTGAACTGATGAATCCTGATGCATCCTGAACGGAATGCTCTCCATTCAAAATGCATTAGGATAAAGCTACATGCACACGACCGTATGTGTTTTGCGGTTCGCCGTATGCCATCCGTTTTTTTCTTTTTTGCGGATCCATTGTAACAATGCCTAAAACCGACAAGAATAGGACATGTTCTATTTTTTTGCGGGGCTACGGAACGGACATACGGATGCCGATAGCACATGGTGTGCTGTCTGCATTTTTTGCGGACCCATTGAAATGAATGGGTCCGCATCTTATCCGCCCAAAAAAAAAAACGGAACGGACATGGAAACAAAATACATTCATGTGCATGAGGCCTAAAACTGATCTTTTTTTTTCCAGTATTGAGCTCCTGTGATGGAACTCAATACCGGAAAACAAAAACGCTAGTGTGAAAGTAGCCTTACTGTCATAGATAAGGAGCTCTTGTCTATTCAACTCACCCAGTCAAAAAAGTTAATAGATAATACAGTGGTTTCAAGATACATAATTTAATTTTTTTTAAACAAATAATCCCCCAAATTAAAACCCATCCGAACAAAAGATCAAAACAAGGAGAATAAAATGTTTTGACAGTGATATCTATAGCTATATGTATGTCAGGTACTAGATGCGTAGTTATTAATTTATGGCATCCATATAGCCGTACAAATACCATCACAACATGCAGCACACAAAATGTCAATAATATATCAATAATATGGCGGATAATATCCTATCTAAAACGCATATTATTATAATTGCTTGCTTTATAATATTTGCTTGCATTGTAGTAATGTCCTCGTTCTTAAAGGATTATGTATAGTGTAATTTATATTGATTAAATATGCCTTATAGTTTATGCAGATCAACCTTATGAGTCACAGTCTTTCTTTTCACATCGATCGGTAGAATCTGTATTTAGTCATGCGTATAATATCCACGGTAAATAGTGCGCAAAATACCAAAGGAAAATGGCAACAGTTAAAAAGTCAATGGTAACCCGCAATTAAAAGATGAGTATAGTGTGAGGGATGAGACTCCCTCTTTGTGTCTACAGCAGCCATTTTATAATGTATGACCTTTTTTGAAGTTGAGAGATCAGTGACTTTTGTGTGTGTATGTCAGTAGCTGCAGACAAGGGAAGGAGTAACTTAGCTATTCTCGAGAAATGGAAACTGCTTGGTGTGCCATATCTACTTCCCCTATTCTGATAAATGTATGTCTCGTTTTTGTGTAGAAAGTCTGCAGTTAACTGACACCTTCTGCTTCATAAGCATTTCTATATAACCAGACTTTCATGTAAAGTGCGTAGGTGTATAACCGGAACTAGCCCCAATGTGGTATAATTATTTGCTTTCCATAAGAAATAAACTGAGACTTGCTTAGATACAACCTTGAAATCTGTGTCATTTAATTCTCCAGAGTACTCAATACCTATTTGCCATACTAATTTTGAACTTAGCATAAATCAGAGTAGGGGTCTTTGCCCTGACAATTCTTTGGTGCCCAACGTGGGGCTTGACCAGTGGACTCTTATGGTAAGAACCTATTTATGCTGAGATATGGAATTTGATTGGTCTTGGTCTTGGTAAACTTTTGGATTGGTCATTGGTGTTGTTATATATGTCTTGGTTGTTGTTTGGATTTTGTATCGTATCACATAAAAAGCCCGTAGAGGAAATAGTGAACCGTGGAGTCCTCTGAGAATGTATTAAGACAATATAGAGTTTTCCTATCTGTAATATAGTTGATACACAGGAGATTAGTGAGGAAATCGTCTATAAGGAAGCAGATAGATGGTTGTTAAAATTTAGTTTCAACTAGATATTTCAAACATCTGGTAGAGAAATTTTTAACACATAAACATGGGCAATACACAGAGTATACCTGAGGGGTACAAAATAGCCAAACACATAGTCTAAGATGTAGAAGGAAAACAAGACAAGAAAAAGACAGAGAAGGTGTTACAGAAACATGGATATAAAACATGGTAATTTAGATTCTGAAGTTTGGGAAAGGTTTAAAAGAACACATAGTGGTTGGATGAAGGATCAGGAATCCGAGGAGGTTGTGGAATGTTGGTGTCGGGCAGCAGAAAAAGTGAAGAATGAGCAATGGCCAAGCGTAACATTTGGAGGAAATATGTATTATAATACCAATGTAAAAAAGGATGACGTGGACTGAAAGACAAAAAGTGTCCAGTACCCTGTGCCCCACCGCCCTCTGATCCGATGATCACAGGTGGCCCGGGATACTGGACATGTGGTGTTTGTGGAAATCAGGACCCTGACTGGACTGAGACATGTAGAGGTTGTGGGGCACCGAAGCCCAGACCACGGACAGGACTGTACCCAGTATCAGAACAAATTTTATTCCACAATCACCAGCACCACCACCAGTTGACAGGGCCACAGACGGAGTAGACGGGGCAGACAATCAGGCTCCCCAAGCCCCACCAGTGAGAGGTCAGTATGAACAATAACACACACTGTAATATTTACCTTAGAGTTCTAAGGATCAGATGGGACTTTTAGGTAGAATTCCTGGCCCGCTGACGAGACCTATTCCTGCCCACCATATGTTACAACAGATGCAAGCCACATATAGGGCAACATGGGCTGACTTAAATGACTTAGTGACCTTAAAAATGGGAGAATCCCCATATAACCCTCTAAAAGAACAGTTACTGTCTGAAAGGGTAAAAACTGACCAGTCCTCATGGTCTGACAGGGAAAAGGACAACGCATCAGGCATAGAATATTGCAGGATTTATGGCAGATGGGCCAGGACAAAGGAAGATCACAGTGCCTGTAGTTCAAAAGACGTAGTACAGGAGACTAAAGGAGACGTAGTGGCATTTGAGTCTAGACTATGGACAGTGTGGAGAGACATGGGTTGGGATACCACTGGACCTATAAGAAAGAAGTTACTGATATCCGCTTTCATGGAGGGACTGAGACCTGCCCTCCAGACAAAACTGAAGGCATGTAAGCCTGAATGGAGGGTGACAGCACTACCTTAGTTACTGCTGCTAAGGGTTTAGAACTAGACATGTCCACTACCAAATCCTCAAAAATCAATATGGTACAAGGACAACAGAGACCATGGTCTAGTCAACAGGGACAGACCAGACAGAGGAGGGGTGACTTTAGATGTTACAATTGTGGCAAACCTGGTCACATACGCAGAAATTGCCGGTTACCCCTCAAGAACAACAGTGCACCCCCCTGGTTCGGTGACCTCACAATAGGAAGTTGGCAACCCCGTGTCCTTACCTGCCATGACCACGACGACCGAAGGTTGCCGGATAGAAATACCAGTTCAGGTGGGTAATCAGCAGGTTCCCTTTTTAGTTGACACGGGGGCAGCCAAAACCGTAATTAATCCAGATTATGGGAAAGCATGGCAGATAAGTGGACAATGTGTACCCGCCTCAGGGTTCACAGGGAAAGTTGTTTTTGTTCCTGAAACTATACCGATGAAGTTGAAAATCAAAGATAGTACAGTGGTGACTCAGTTGTTAATAAAAGAAAATATCCCATTCAATTTGCTGGGTACTGATGTCCTGCAGGCACTGGGGGCTGGTACCACACATGTACATATTGACACCCCCGATGATGTTTTAACCCGGGTTCTAGCTTTACACCTGGAGCCGGACCAAACATCCTGTGTGGTAAATTGGAGCAGGAACTGCAGCCAGTCCCCAACAAATTGTGGGCAAAGGGTAAAAAGGTCATAAAAGGTCAGTCTATAACTTATAGGATGGTTCATGACCTAAGGGAAATCAACAAGGTCACTGTCCTACAGACCCTGTTTGTCCCCAATCCACATACCTTGTTGTTACAAGTGCGTTCAAAGGTTTCATGTTATACTGTGATTGATCTTGCAAATGCATTTTTCAGTGTTCCTCTCCACAAGGAATGTCAATATCTGTTTGCATTCAACTTTAAGGGTACACAGTATACCTGGATAGTACTGCCACAGGGTGCCCAGAATTCACCCACCATGTATACTCAAGCCCTTCAGTCAACGTTGACAGGGTGGTCAGTTCCAGATGGTATAGTCCTTTTGCAATATGTTGATGATTGTGATTATGCTGTTTCTTTTTGCCCCCAGTTATGAAACATGTAAAAATGCATCATTGTTATTGTTGATCTTTCTGGCAGAAAGTGGTTGTAAATCTTCAAAGAACAAACTGCAATTTTGCCAATCCCGTGTTACTTTCCTTGGTCACTGTTTGTCAGAAGGTGCCCGTCACCTCACTGAGGAAAGAAAACAGGCTGCAAAAGACATCACACTCCCTTGGGGGCCAAAACCCCTCAGAATGTTTTTGGGACTGGTGTCTTATTGCAGACCCTGGATTCGAAATGCATCCATGTTGATGCAACCTTTGTACGATTGCCTGAGTACTGAACCTTTATCTCTCAGTGACCAGACAGAAGAGTCTTTTTACACTCTCAAATTGGCAATTTTGTTAGCACCTGCACTGGGCATACCCAACTATGACCAGCCTTTTAATCTATTCTGCTCAGAGCTGAGTGGCCATAGCACCTCAGTCCTGACACAGAAATATGGAGACAGGCAGCGTCCGGTTGCCTACTTTTCTTCCAGATTAGATCCTGTAGTGCACGGCGCCCCTTCCTGTGTCAGGGCGGTCGCGGCAGTGCAACTCATGGTGGAAAAAGCTTCAGAAATTGTGCTTGATTACCCCCTGGTGGTACAGACTCCTCATGACATTCAAGGAATTCTCTGTCGAGTACAGCCAAAGCACATATCAATGGCCCGTCAACTTTTAAATGATTAAAATGAAAATGATTCACATGACTGTGTACAATTGATGCAACAAGAAACGTCTGGATTCTCTCATGTACATGATCAACCCTTGTCTAATCCAGATCTTGAGTTCTTTGTAGATGGCAGCAGATACATGGGTGAGGATGGACGATTTCATACTGGATATGCAGTGGTCACGCAACGTGAGGTAGTATTTGCTGAACCACTCCCTCCTCACATGTCAGCACAGGAGGCTGAGTTGAAGGCACTAGCTGAAGCGTGTAAAATGGTAGATGGTAAAAGAGCAAATATCTTCACAGATTCCAGGTATGGCTTCGGTATTGCACATGACTATGGCCCCATCTGAAGGGCAAGAGACTTCCTCACTTCAGCAGGGCAACCAATTAAAAACAAAGATGCTGTGTTTGAACTAATGAACTCATTGTTGCTTCCAGAGGAAGTAGCCCTTGTAAAGGTAAAGCACATACCAGGCAGGAAACAGTGAGGCTAGGGGCAATGACAGGACAGATCAAGCTGCCAAACAGGCGGCATTGAAGCCTTGGAACAAATGAAAGAGAGAAAGACTCTTGGGTACAGAAAGGAGCAGCCCTGAATGAGCAAGGTCTCTGGGAGGTCTTAGGTAAAATATGCCTACCCAGGGCTTTCTACCCTATGATGGTACAAGAGGCCCACAAGCCCACACACAGCTGGCCAAAGGAGAAGAAATGTTTTATTGCACTGGGTTTTTCCACAACTGCCAGCAGGTTTGTACAGGGTTGCATGATCTGTGCTCTGAATAACCCAGGACAGGTAATAAAAACACCCAAGAAACACACACCCAGGCCATTTTACCCATTTCAAAGATTGCAGATAGATTATATACAACTACCAAAAGTGGAAGTCTACGAATATGTGCTTGTGTGCGTTGATCTTGATCTCTTTTCAGGATGGCCGGAAGCCTACCCAGTATCGGCTGCAAATGCTAAGAATACAGCAAAGAAATTGGTCAGTGAACTTGTCTGCAGGTATGGGGTTCCAGAGGTCATAGAATCAGACAGAGGAAGCTATTTCACTGGGGAGGTGATGAGGGAGATAATGGGAGCTCTGGGAGTCAATCAGGCTTTCCACATGGCCTATCACCCCCAAAGCAGCGGCCGCATCGAAAGATTGAATGGCACGATAAAACTAAAAATCCAGAAGGCCATGAGAGAGACTGGAAGGCCCTTGACAGAGTGCCTCCCACTGGCCCTGTACTCCATCAGAACCACCCCTGGAAAACGGTCTGGTTTATGCCCTTTTGAGATATTATTTGGATCTGTGCCCAGACTAGGACTGTATTTTCCTCAACATTTGCAGCTCCAGACTAACATCATGGTCAGTTATATGAAGGCCCTCACCCGCAGGTTGGAGCACAATCATAAACAAGTGTTTGCTTCCATGGCAGATCCAGACTCCGTGGAAGGGACACTAGTGCCTGGTGATTGGGTTGTCATATGACAATAGTAGAGAATTGCGGCACACAGCTTCTTAGATTTGCAATTAATCAAGTTTTAATGGTATCATTTCACATCATCAACATGATCCAGTTACAATCCCACATCACAATGGTAGTCACAATCGGTGAGTACAATGACCGTACGTTTCGGCCAGGATGGCCTTCTTCAGGGGTCAAAAAAATCTTTAATTGAAGTAATTGAATTAATGAGTAACTTGATTGCATATGGTGACTGAGATAAAATGAAGTTAAAAGCAAAAGGGTTTTCTTTATAGAAAAAGAATTACAAAATTGTACATGATTAGAGGAGGCAGAAGATACACTTATCAAATCACATACATGTCTATTGTTCCCCACATGTTGCTTATCTAAGAGACAGAAGAACTATGCCAGGTGGAAAAATGTAAACAAGAAGACTGGGAGACAAAAAAGGGGGGTGGGTGCATGGGTGTATAACCGGAACTGGCCCCAATGTGGTATAAGTATTTTCTTTCCATAAGTAAAAAAATGAGACTTGCTGTCACAGGGCGCTGGCGGCGTGCTTCTCCCCTCCTGCGCCGGCGGCGTCCTGGGATGACACAGCGGCGGTCACGCTCGCTATGTTACTCTGTTGGGCCGAGCGGGGAGCCGCTCGGCGTCCTGGTTGCCTGGGTAACGGGGGGCAGAGCGCGCCCGGCCGCACGCTTCCTCTCTGTGCAGCCGGCGTCCCCCGTTCCCATGGGTACACTCAAGGGGTCCACTTGGCCAGGGAGGAGGTCATGTGGCGCTGGCCACGTCACATGACCTCTGCTCTTCATTATATAAACAGGCAACCTGCTAGCCACAGGTTGCCTGTGATTTATTGTCTAAGGCTAGTTGTAATTGTGTACTCTGTGCTATTTGGATTTTGACCCGTTCCCGTTTTTGACTCGCTACTGTTTGCTCCTTAGTTCCTGACATGACCTCTTGGCTTGACCTTTGGCTTGTAAACTGACCTGTTCTTGTTCATTCTTCTGGTACTTATTTACTCTCCTGGTATTTGACCTCGGCTTCTCCTGACTACTCGCTGCTTTCTCCATTTGTACTTCGTCGCCCTCTTGGTATTGACTCGGTCCGTTCACTATCCATTGTTTGTCTTGTCTGTCTTCCCAGCATGTACATAAGCTAGGGACTGCTGTCCAGTTGTCCCCTGTCATCAGGACTTGTGTGGCAAGTAGGCAGGGTGAGGGGTGAGGGTGGAGCGCAGTGGTCACTATCCTCCCCCCATGTGTGTGCATGAATGTGACCGTGATACTTGCTTAGATACAACCTTGAAGTCTGTGTAATTTAATTCTCCTGAGTACTCGATACCTTTTTTGCCATACTAATTTGGAACTCAGCATAAATCAGAGTAGGGGTCTTTTCCCTGACCATAGACTCTCTAGTTTGCTGAGTAAATTCAATGTGTTCAGCTGTACATACAATGCAACCAAATAAAGGCAATGTATCTCTTCCTTTGCAAAGCAGCACCACTTCCCAGTGCTGCGCAATTGACCGCCAGACAACAACCAGGTAAGTATATGTTATGGTAGTCAGGTACTTATAAGATGCCTACATGGCGTCCCACGTTCCATACAGTACTCTGGCTGCTGTTACCTCTCTCCCGTTGTTCGGCTGGCACAGCTCTTATCTCTCGTGGCCTCTCTCAGCAGCTCCACAAAAGAAAAAAAAAGTCAATCAATATCCATCAATGTTGGTACTTAGGGGTTGCAGGTATGGAAACAACAGATGCGTTTTGAAGTCTAAGCTGACTTCTTCCTCAGTGGCCACTGCTGAGAGAGGCACCCGGAGATAAGAGCTGTGCCAGCTGAACGAAGGGAGAGAGGTAACAGCAGCCAGAGTACTGTATGCCACGTGGGATGCCACGTAGGCATATTAGAAGTACCTGACTGCCATATAACATATACTTACCTGGTTGTTGTCTGGCGGTTAATTGCGCAGCACTGGGAAGCAGTGCTGCTTTGCAAAGGAAGAGATACGTTGCCGTTATTTGGTTGCGGTGTATGTACAGCTGAACACATTGAACTTACTCAGCAAACTAGAGAGTCTATACTCATCTTTTAATTGCTGGTTACATTGACTTTTTAACTGTTGCCATTTTCCTTTGGTATTATGCTCACTATTTACCGTGGATATTATGCGCATTACTAAATACTGTTTCTAACGATCGATGTGAAAAGAAAGACTGTGACTAATAAGGTTGATCTGCATAAACTATAAGGCATATTTCATCAATATAAATGACACTATAAGTAATCCTTTAAGAAAGAGGTCATTACTACAAAGCAAGCAATTATAATAATATGCATTTTAGATAGGATATTATCTGCCATATTATTGATATATTATTGACATTTTGTGTGCTGCATGTTGTGACGGTATTTGTACGACTATATGGATGCCATAAATGAATAACTACGCATCTAGTACCTGACATACATATAGCTGTAGATCTCTCCATCAAAACATTTTATTCTCCTTGTTTTGATCTTTTGTTCGGTTGGGTTCAAATTTGGGGGAGTATTTGGGGGGTTTTACCTATTAAATTATGTACCTTGAAACATTATTCTCAGTCTGGACTCAGATGTGGAGTGCCTGTCATTGATTACTGAAGCTCTGTATCTACATGCAGTGATCACCTCCACTGCAAGAGGACAAGTGATGGCTACAGCTATTGCTCATTCTCATACAGAGTTGTTGCTTCTGTGCATCAGAGTACTATTTAGACCGCTTGACCTGCTGCCCAGAAACATGCGCGATTTCTCCCCGTGAGTGCAAAGCGTTTTAATGTGTTCTGCACACGCGTGAGAAAAATCGGCATGTTTGGGACCCAGACCCGAACCCGGACTTCTTCACAGAAGTTCAGGTTTGGGTTCAGTATTCTGTAAATTTTATTATTTTCCCTTATAACATAGTTATAAGGGAAAATAATAGCATTCTTTTTTGTATAATTGTCTTTTTATTGAAGAATGGTACAATAATAAAAGAAGACATGCACATTCTCTCATGTAATCATATGACAATCAAATAATCAGAAAGAAAAAAGTGAAAGAATTGACAATGCAAATAAAGCACCTATTTGCGCATCATATCAATCCCGATCTATTAATATAATTTCGTATTAAACCCGGTAAAATAACTCACATACTCTATCGGTTTTTTTAACACTATAATAAAAAACAAATAAGGGACAAGACAAGACACAGGAGGATGGACATAGGAAAAGGGGAAGGGAATTCTATTCAGCAGTATCAAAAAATGTATCCCAAGGCTGCCATACCTTATTAAATTTATCTACCGTGTTATTAATGAGTGCTGTTAAATAATCCATCCTTCTGACCTCCATGATACTAGAAAACAGGTCTAATTTAGTAGGTATGTCCCGTCTCTTCCAAAACTTAGCTATAAGGCGTTTTGACGCCGACAAGACATGAAGTACTAAACAAAGTACTGGCTTCTTTAATACTGTTGGAGGCATGTTCAGTAGAAACATGTATGGGTCCAAATTAAAATTTTGTATTGAAAAGCTGCAATAAAAGGTGTTGGACTTCTTTCCATAATGGGAAAATGGCTGGACAGTCCCAAAAGATGTGAAACAGAGACCCCTGACCAGAATCACACCTCCAACAAGTACCAGAAACAGTAGGGTTCAAGTGTCTAAGCATCTGGGGTGTATGGTACCAGAACATTAATAGCTTGTACGAGTTCTCCCTGAAGGTCACGCAGGTGGATGACATTGCGGCCCTACGCCATATAAGCTGCCACTCACTTGGCAATATTTCTTTTTCTAAGTATCTCTCCCATTTAGACATGTACGCATGCCTTAATACCTGAGGGGACTCCGGGGTTGAGAGGAGGGCATAAATATCCGATATAAGACCCTTAGTGGAGGTCGAAAGTTTGCATAATCTTTCAAACTGCGTTGGAGTAGATACCTTTGTATCACGGAATATAGATCTAAGCAAGTGTTGTAATTGCAAGTGCTGCCATCTAGAGGACTCGGGCAGATTATATCTCTCCTTAAGCAAATCGAATGATGTGATCTCAAGAGTCCTATACTCCACTATATCGGCAAATCTAAATATCTTATTAGAAAACCATGGCTTAAAAGACGTACCCTGCATCCCTAATGGAAACACAGGATTGAATAAAAACGAGGTCAAGGAGGGCCTATCTGAAGCCAACGGAAATTTCTGCTTGCAACTTTTCCAAACAGTATACGTATATGACATAGGGCCCAACAGTTGGGCAGTGCAATCAGCTGGTAAAGGTGACCATAGGAGGGCATTGGGATGAATAGGGGCCAACCATAGCTTCCCAATCTCCATCCATCTAGAGAATGCTTGGAGGGAAGACCATGCTGGGATACGACGCAAATGCGTCGCCCAATAATATTTCAGTACATCAGGGAGCCCAAGACCACCCTGTGATTTAAGGGCAGTGAGAGTACTACAGGAAATTCTATGCTTCTTTCCATTCCAGACAAACCTAAGGATGGAAGATTGTAACGCTCTCAGATCTCTTTTAGGTATCGGGACTGGAATAGTCTCCATCACATATAGTAACTTGGGCAATATGGTCATTTTGACCGCTGCAATGCGCCCCAATAAAGAGATTGGTAATGGCATCCATTTAGCCATAAGTGTATTACGCTCCTGAAAAAGTGGAACAAAATTATGAGTATATACGTTTTTGTTAATTTCACTCCCAGATATTTAAGGGTGGTATCATTCCATCTAAAATGCTAGTTACCTTGCAGAGTACTCAGTATATCTGGGGAAAGATTAATAGGCAGTGCATCTGTTTTTGACGTATTGATCTTATACTCAGATAGCCTACTATATTCCCCTATCGTCTGGAAAAAATTCGGCAGCGAGATATGTAAATTTGTCAGTGTCAGAAGAATGTCATCTGCAAAGAGTGATAATTTAAAGGCCACTTTATTAACTTCCACACCTTGTATATCAGGGTCGGCCCGTATCTGCGCCGCCAGCGGCTCTATGCAAAGTACAAAGAGTAAGGGGGATAACGGGCAGCCCTGCCTCGTGCCATTATGAATAGATAATAGCATTCTTTAATACAGAATGCTTAGTAGAAAGTCAATTGAGGGTTAAAAAATAAATAAAAGTTAACTCACCTCCTCCAATTGATTGCATAGCTGCTGGTCTCCTGTGCTTTCTTCAGGACCTGTCGAAGGAAATAGATCATGTGATGTATCATGTGATGGGCACAGTGATGTCATCACAGGTCCTTTGACAGGTCCTGAAGAAAGAACAGGAGACCGGCAGCTATGCAATCAATTGGAGGAGGTTAGTTAATTTTTATTTTATTTTTAACCCTCAATTGACCTTCTACTAAGCATTCTGTAATAAAGAATGCTATTATTTTCCCTTATAACCATGTTATAAGGGAGAATAATACAGTGAATAGACTTTCCTCCTAGAAACCATGCGTGAAAATCGCACCACATCCGCAATTGCTTGCGGATACTTGCGATTTTCAATCATTCCCATTCACTTCTATGGGGCCTGCGTTGCGTGAAAAACGCACAGTATAGAGCATGCTGCAATTTTCACGCAAGTGATGCGGGAAAATCACCGCTCATGTGCACGGTCCCATAGAAATGAATGGGTCCGGATTTAGTGTGGTGCAATGCGTTCACCTCACTTATTGCACCCGCGCTGAAAACTCACCCGTGTGAAAGCGGCATAAGGTGTCCACATGAACAAGCGTTTCACTGTGGGTGATCTGCTCCACATTATTATTGGGAACTAGCCACCCTCACTCGGATAATCTTTTTGACAATCAGGCAGTGCAAGTCAAGCATAAGGCTACTTTGACACTTGTGGCAGAGGATTCTGGCAGACAGTTCTGGCAATCCGGACGCAAACGGATGCATTTGTGAGACTGATCCGGATGCGGATCCGTCTGACAAATGCATTGCAATACCGGATCTGTCTTTCCGTTTGTCATCTGAAAAAACGGATCCGGTATTTATTTTTTTCACATTTTTAAAGGTCTGCGCATGTGTGGACCTGAATAACGGATCCACCTATGCGTCAATTTTAAAGCCGGATCTAATACATTTCAATGGAAATTAATGCTGGTATTTTCTCCGGCCAAAAAACTTAAGAGGGACTGAACTGATGCATTCTGATGCATACTAAACGGAATGCTCTCCATTCAGAATGCATTAGGATAAAACTGATCAGTTGTTTTCCGGTATTTAGCCCCTAGGACGGAACTAAATACTGGAAAAGTAAAATGCTAGTATGAAAGTACCTTAATCAGAATTTCTGTTCTCCATTCTGTGACCATCCCGACGTAGACTATTCCACAGATTCACAATTCTTCAGGTGAACAATCCTTGCCACCTCTCGAGGATGAACTTTTAGTTCTTCAGATAAAGGCAGTTCCCATTGTCTTTTGAGGGGATGTTACATGCAGGGCCGATCCTACACGGGGTGCAGTGGGTGCCCCGCACCCCAGCGCTGTCACCCGAAAGGCGCCGAGCGCAGGGCCGGACTGGCCTGCCGGGATAGCGGGAAATTTCCCGGTGGGCCGGCAAACCTGAGTGCCGCAAGGCCGCGGCTCTGGTGACAAGTGGGGGCGGCCGCGGCCGGCGGCAGGGCAGAGCAGGAGATGAGCGCCTCCATTGCGGAAGCGCTCATCTCCATAGTCATCTGTATTGCCGTCCTCAGGACGGCAATACAGATGCCTGTGCTGCGGCAGAGGAGGGAGAGGTGTGTCCCCTCCTGTTCCTCTGATAGGCTGCCGGCTTAGTGCTGGCAGCCTATCAGAGCTCAGGCCGGTGCAGGCGGCGCGATGACGTCATCGCGACGCGTCGCCTGAGCCGTATAGCGAGGGACACAGACGGAAGAGGCGGCCTGCATCGCATTGCATTGCTGAGGTAAGTATAAGTGTATTATTTTTTTTTATTTTTTTATATAGGTACAATACTGGGCTGGCACATGATAAGGGGGGCTACTGGGCTGGCACATAAGGGGGGCTACTGGGCTGGCACATAAGGGGGGACTACTGGGCTGGGCTGGCACATGATAAGGGGGGCTACTGGGCTGGCACATGATAAGGGGGGACTACTGGGCTGGCACATGATAAGGGGGAACTACTGGGCTGGCACATGATAAGGGGGGCTACTGGCACATGATATGGGGGGCTACTGGCACATGATATGGGGGCACTGTGGCTACTGGCACATGATATGGGGGCACTCTGGCTACTGGCACATGATATGGGGGCACTCTGGCTACTGGCACATGATAATGGGGGGGATCTGGCTACTGGCACATGATATGGGGGGGGCTCTGGCTACTGGCACATGATAAGGGGGGGGGGCTCTGGCTACTGGCACATGATATGGGGGGCTACTGGCACATGATAAGGGGGGCTACTGGCACATGATAAGGGGGCTACTGGCACATGATAAGGGGGGCTACTGGCACATGATATGGGGGGGCTCTGGCTACTGGCATATGATATGGGGGGCTCTGGCTACTGGCACATGATGGTGGGGGGGCTCTTATTTCTGGCACATGATTGGGGGCACTCTGGCTACTGGCACATGATATGGGGGGCTCTGGCTACTGACACATGATATGGGGGGGCTCTGGCTACTGACATGATATGGGGGGGCTCTGGCTACTGGCACATGATGGTGGGGGGGCTCTTATTACTGGCACATGATTGGGGGCATCTATGGGGGCACATCTTACTGCAGATTATTGGGGGGCACTATAGGGGCATCTACTGAGGCTAAAAAAGAAGATATTTTATATGGGGGCTCTGTATAGGGGCATTTTATACTGGGACACATTATGGTGGGTACTATGGGGAAGGGGGGGCACTATGGGGGTCATCTACGGGGGCACTGAGAAGGGGTATTTTATATTGGCACATTATGGGAACATTAGCTCAACTGGGGGCATTACAAATGTTTTGCATATTATAAGGAGAATTATTACTACTGGGGGGGCATTATGGTGGGCTTTATTACTCCCCCATGGTATGACCCCCTAGTAGCAGCACCAGCCTCTCCCTGCTCTGCTATCCCTCTGCCCCTTCTCCAAATCCTTATTATGAAATCTTTCTCATTAGGTTAAAGCACAACATCAGCTCCGCCGAGCCCCCGGCCAAAGTGTTGAAGTGGGTCCGAGATCCCCAAGGGCCAAGTCAAGTAACTGTAAGTTTTTATGGGGGTTCTACAAAAGAGCTATCGTGGGGCAAAGTTCATATTCGTGTTTACACACGTGTTTTAAAATGAATGCTTTCTCCTATTATAAACAAGTAAATAATGACGCAATGCTGTGGGGCTGGTGTGCAACTTTTTCCAGGGCTGGTTTTTATCCCCAGTCCGGCCCTGGCCGAGCGAGCCGCCGGGACTTTTTTTTTTTTGACTTTTTTTTTTTTAAGCCGAGCCGCCGATTCGTGGGGCTGAAGTTGTTGCCATAGAAACATTGTAAAGGGGAGGAGTTAGTAAGATAACCACGCCCATGTGGGGGCGCCAGAAATATTTCTGCACCCAGGCGCCTGTGACCCTAGGATCGGCCCTGGTTACATGGAACATCTTTTCACCATATTTTTTGTACGGACCATACAATATTTTGCTGGGCTTAGAAGCAGCTGATTGACATAGAATGATGTTGTCTATTATCTACAAATACATACTCCCCCTTAGGATGTACTGTATGTTGCATTAGGATTAAAAGTACCCAGATGCATAACTTTTATCCATTCATACATTTATCATTTATCCATATTGAATATCCTTTGCCAAGATGATGGCCAACACTCATATGGGGTCGTTTATCAAACTGGTGTAAAGTAGAACTGGCTTAGTTGCCCATAGCAACCAATCAGATTCCACCTTTCATTTTTGACAGTTCCATTGGAAAATGAAAGGTGGAATCTGATTGGTTGCTATGGGCAAGTAAGCCAGTTCTACTTTACACCAGTTTGATAAATGACCCGAATAGTGTCCAAGTCAGCTTGTGTTTTATGGAAATCATCATAGACTGCACAGTACTACATAGCTTGGTATCATCTGAAAAAGTAGAAACTGTGATATTTATCCCATCATCTATATCATTAATACATTACTTATTTGGGGACCCAGCATTGAACCTTGGGGTGTACCACTTATAAACTGAAACCAGAGACTGATAGTCAAAAAAATGTGTACTGGTATTAGAGCTAACAGTAATACTGTGAATATTTTGTTCAACAAATTGAAACTGATGGAAGTGCACCCACAGAATGACCTTGAAATTCTCTCTATCACAAAAGCTTCCTATATTTTATAAGTTCCTGTATATTAAGCAGTGTGCCACTCGTGATTAACTGACTGACTCAGCAACACCTTTACTGTAGAGCAGCTAGCCAAGTAAAATTAACCCCATTTTCTTTTAAGATAGTATTTAACTGAATAGATTCAGAGGTTTAAACATATCTACATATGTCTAAGGGTGCCTTCACACACAGCAGATTTAGTGGCAGAAAATCCCGCTACTGAAAATCAGTTCCACCTTAAAGGGGCTTGCAGAAATCCATGTGCTTGCCGCCTCATTAAAATGAATGGAACTGATTTTTAGTGGTGGAATTTTCTGCCGCAAAATCTGCCGCGTGTGATGGCACCCTAGGATGACTTGTTGTGAAGATGTCCCAGGCTTTTTTGATATTATAAATATAAAGAACTGTATAGTGGAAAGTGATGAACATATTTTGGCTACTCTTCAGATTTAAGCTTTATTTTTGGCACAAAACTCATGAATATGGAAGCAATGTAAGCACATGACAACAGGCTGGAAAATTAGCAAAATTTGTTTAAAGGGGTTGGCCTAAGGCCTCTTTCACACGGGCGTCCTGGATTTGCTCCGGATGCGTCGCGTGTGCGTTTCGGGAAACCCACGCGGTTTTGACTGGTATTGCGTTCCGATGTTCAGTTTTTCTGCGCGAGTGCAATGCGTTTTGCACGCACGTGAGAAAAAGCTGAATGTGGTGCCCAGACCCAAACCCGGACTTCTTCACTGAAGTTCGGGTTTGGGTTTTGTGTTCTATTAATTCTATTATTTTCCCTTACAACATGGCTATAAAGGGGGAAAAAAAGCATTCTTAATACAGAATGCTTACTAAAATGTGGCTTGAGGGGTTAAAAAATGAAAAAAATTAACTCACCTCATCCTGTTGTTCGCGCAGCCGGCATTGTCTTCTTTCTTCTTCTTTCAGGATCTGCAAAAGGACCTTTGATGACGTGATCGCGCTCACCCTGTCAGTGCAGGTCCTGCTGAATGAAGATAGAAGATCATTCTATCTTCATTCAGCAGTACCTACACTGACGTCACCAAAGGTCCTTTTGCAGGACTTGAAAGAAGAAGAAAGAAGATGCTGCCGGCTGCGCGAACAAGAGGATGAGGGGAGTTAATTTTTTATTTTATTTTTAACCCCTCAATCCACATTTTAGTAATCATTCTGTATTAAGTATGCTATTATTTTCCTTTATAACCATGTTATAAGGGAAAATAATACAGTAAATTGACTTTTATCAATTTACTAACATCATCTCCTAGCAACCATGTGTGAAAATCGCATTTCATCCGCACTTGCTTGGTGATGCTTGCGATTTTTACGCATCCCCATCCGTTTCTATGGAGCCTGCGTTGCGTGAAAAACGCAGAATATAGAACATGCTGCAATTTTCACGTAATGCACAAGTGATGTGTGAAAATCACCGCTCATCTGAACAGTCCCATTGAAGTGAATGGGTCCAGATTCACTGCGGGTGCAATGCGTTCACCTGACGCATTGCACCCGCACGGAATTCTCGCCCGTGTGAAAGGGGCCTAAGTATCAAAAATCCAAAGTGCCCTAGTCAATAGCCAAAACCATGAAGTATTTATATCATGTGACATGTACTGTTATATCATTTTTCTAACCTGTTCACCGTGACATGCCTCCCTGGAGGAGCTCCTCAGACCAGCTGTGTGGGAGGAGCAGCTGTAAAGTGAAATTAAATATCCCAGCATGCATTGCAGCAAGCATGTTCAGAGGAGCAGTCACATGACATCCCCACCCACCTGTGTTTCCATAGAGACAAGAGGCCCTCAGATAATATCAATAACTCAGTTATCAGTGAATAACTACTGTACAGACATAGCAATGGGAAGTACACCCCAGTCCCCGCAGCACACAGGAATATGATGCTAATGTATCACACATATGTTACTGGGGGAGAGGGGTCCCTGTTCATAAACTTTCTGTAGGGCCTAGTCATCTCTAGTTGCACCATTGGATTTAAGCCATGAACAGAATGAATAGAGGGGGAGATTTATAATTTCCCTTTGTGACAGACTGAACCGTCACTGGGGCTGCTGGTGGGCCCTGAGGGCTAGCCTCCTTCCTATGGACCCACAACTATGGAGACCCCCCACTGGCTCATTATTCTACAAAGGGAAAAATGGGTAGTGTCTGCCTGTGAGTGATTACGTTATCCCATTGTGTTGATTCATTGTATCACATGTGTGTTTTTTCTGCCTGTAACTGCATGTGATTGGTTTATGTAAAAACTGTCTCAGTCTCCACAAGGTCCCCATGGGGAGTGTCCCTTGCTGGAAGACCTGCATAAATGGCTGACATGTTGCCTCATTAAAGTGTCCTGTTCTACCCTTCATGAAGTCTGGGCTCATGTTTGGGGGATTTGAGAACTGCACTCTGGGGATTGCTATAATCATTATACTCTCCAGAGTATAATCCCTAGCTCTTGTAAGAGCTTGTTCCTGCATCGCTCTCTGAAAGAAGAGAGGGTCACCCACTGGAATCTGGAATCCTTGTCGTGGGTCCAGGGTGGGTAGAAGATGGCGAGATCCCAATCAAGCTGCGGCGGTTCGTGGGGTCGGCAGTGCTTACCGCTTACCGTGTCAAGTGGAGTGCTTGGAGTCCTCGGGAAGCACTAGAAGCATCAATGAATGGAGGTACCCAGTCGGGATGCCAGGAGATCCATTACACCCTTGTTTCTGAAAAGTGGCATTAAAAAAGTTGCAAACTATGTGTTTGAGACTTTTTAACTGTGCCTTTAAAAAAATAAAAAATAATGTGTGAAAATGGCAGGGAGGGGGTGAAAAATGTATGTTAATTTCCGCCAGAAATCCATGGCAGCTCTGAGCTGTCATGGATTTTTGTTTAGGTGCATGGACTGCCATAGGAGGAGGGCTATTGAGCGGGGGGACAGATCTTTGTAGCACAAGAGCTTTGATGAATACATTTGTACAAATCGATCTGCTCATGTACTACACGACTAAGAATACTTTCACACTAGCGTTAGCAGGGTCTGGCAGGCTGTTCCCCTGCCGAATCCGTGCTAACGCTAGCCCACGAATGCTGTCGGAAGTCCGCTCTGACCCCATTCACATTCACTGATGCCCAGCACACTGCATTTTTTTGTCCGGCCGCCACTTGGCATGTTTGCCATGCTGCATCTGCATTTCCGACCTGTCCCCATTAAAGTGAATAGGGCAGCACTCATAGGCTAATGTTAGCACGGATCACTGCATACAGTGAACAGTGGGTCACGGATCTCTATATGCAGTGGTGTGGGTCATATATCACCATATACAGAGTGCAGGAAGGAGAGGGCACACATTTATAGATGGTGAGACCAGTGACTGCTGCTGATATCACTGACCTCAGCCATACTGACAGCTCACAAGGGGTTAAAGCTCCTGAACTGTTGGTCTGGCTGTAATATCATGTCTGTGATAAGAACACAGTGCAGAGGGGCCATGAACCAGACAGACACTGGGATTGCTTACAGTTTGTGGTCCACAGCACTTCCCTGGCTCTGCTACATCCTCACATGTTGGCAGGGTCCTCTCAGTACAGGGGAAACAGAGGGGGCAGAGCCTGCAGTCAGATCAGCAATCACAGCTTCCCCTCAGTGTCCCTTCCTCCTGCAAAAGTTTCTTTACTTCACTTTTAACAAGTGTTCCTGCTAAGCCCCTGCAAGCCCTGCACGGCCAGGAGTGCCAGTCACAGAAGGAAAGCACCTCTGATACAAGCAGGGTGCTTTAGGACCCAGACAGCAGCACAGGCTTCAGACATGGATGAGGTAGCTCCTCCATGGCAGGTGCAGGGATGGACGAGACCGGCAGCTGTGGGAGCAGGACTGGAGGGGGCGTGGCTTCCAATAGCAAGGAAACCAGGCAGATCTGCTTAAGAAGATATATTAGTAAGTGTAATATCTCCCTACTTTCTTTATAGTTTTAATAAGTGCTAACAGAGTGGCCAACCCCTTAAATTATTATTTTTTTTCTCTAGAGGGGTGGGAGACAGAGAAGGGTAAGGAGGAATACCAATTAGGATATGCAATTTTGTGAATATTATGTCAATTGTCTGCTCTAAGACAGATGTGTTTAACCTTTTAATGAACAGAGGTAGTTTGGGCCTTCATATCCAGAGCAAAATGTAATCTTTTGGAATTTTGCATTCTAAAGATTATTTTCTCCAACTGTTTTTTTTCCAGGAGGTGTGGGGCTTTATTATTATTTTTTATTGGTTTGTGTTTCGGATCAGCGTGTGTAGACCCACTGTGCCAACTAATCGGTTTGGCTTTGGGCTAAACCCATTGATCCCTGTAAAGGGATCTGACCTTTGCTGCAGGGAAGCAACCAGAATGCTACCTCTTTCTGATAGCTCTAGTGTAGTTGGCAACTGACCCACAGGGGCAGGAAGGGTAAATACTTGGCAGAAACACAGATGAGAGAGAGATGGACAGAACTGAAACTGAAAGTGCTGGAACACACAGGCAGGGCAGGTACAAGCTGTAGGACAGAAAGAAACACAGCTAAATTCTAATAGCACAAGACTATCAGAACACCTTTGCTGGTCACCAGGAAACTAAAGCCCATGGACCCCAAAGCATTGCCCTGGGAAGGATGTGGAAGCACATCCACTGGCCCTTTAATCGGCCACAGGTGGGAACATATGGGCCCTAAGGAGATTGGAGGTTGGAGCACAATCAGTGGCATACATAGAGAAGCAGGGGCCCAGCCTATAGCAAGGATCAAACCAGGCCCCCCACACAGGACAGAAGGGTTCTGCCTAAATCATTTTCAATGACCCTTTTTCCACTGCCTCATTTGATAAAAGTTATTCCTTTAGGGCAGGTGTGCACACCGTTTTCTGGTTGGGGGCCACATTGTCAGAATGAATCAACGACTAGTGCCGCAAATACAATTTAAAGGGGTATTAAAAACAGAAATAATGCAATTTATGGCATATTGTACATACAGTAGATATTATAAATGCCTATGTACACTTCCAGGACTCCCATCTAATGGGGGAATACATAAAAAATATATGCGAGCATTCACAAGACATAGACATACATGTCTGTTACCAGATGGTTGGGGGCCGCAGGTGTGCACCCCTGCTTTAAAGGGTAGAGTCCTGACCAAGTTTTCACCTCCAGTAAAATAGGAGATAATCCCAACTAGGACTGGGCCTCCTCTTGCCCTGGGCTCCATAGCAGTCGCCTGGTTTCCCACTATAGTAGTTACACCCCTGAGCACAATGCAGTAGCATAGAGGCAGCAGCATGGTGAGAAGCGCAGGTATTATGCTAAAACGGGAGAGCAGGGCAGTGGCGGACATAAACAACCGACCTAACAGAGTGGATACTAATTAATTTTGTAGGTCTTAAAAAGGGAAAAATGATCAGAAACAGGAAAAAATAACATTTCATCTTTTTTTCATGTTCTGTTTAATGGTAGTTTGTTTAGTAAATAATATTTACCCCAAAAATCTGACATCAGACATTACTATTGATGTCCTATCATGAGGATAGGTATGACAGTACTTAGGGGATACAGATAACCTGTCCAACAAACTGCGCACCCATTGTCAGACTTGATGCTGGAAACCCAGTTCAGCATAAGCTGGCAAACTTGCCCTGCAAAAACCCTATAACAGTGATGGCGAACCTTTTAGAGACCGCAACCCTTATTTATCGCAAAGTGCCAACACGGCAAGTTAACCTGAATCCTACAGTCCAATATAGTATATCTTTTATGTACTTGTAGTAGCTATAATAGCCTGCCTACATTCAGTGCCCTGCCTGTGCTGTTCATGGTGCGTCCTGCGCTGATGAATGGCAGGAAAAGTCTAAGGCATATTGGTACACTCAGACTTTCCATGGTGCGGGTGCCCACAGAGAGGGCTTCGAGTGCCACCTTTGGCACCTGTGCCATAGGTTCGCCACCACTGCCCTATAACTACAGGGGCCCTGCCTACAACAGAATAGCCACCCCAATAATGGTGATCCCACTCAGAACCTAACTATTTACTGGTCCCTGTGGGTGGTATGAAATCCTATCTTGCATTCACTGGGTAGCTGGTGGCAGGTGGAGCAGACATGCCCAGTAGTCGTACTAGCTGGTGTCAAAAACAGAGGAGTCAAATGTCAAAAGTCAAACAATGCCCAATAGCAATAACAGAAGCAAACCAAGTCAGAACCAAGAGAGACAAAGGTACAGAGATGCAAAGGCGTAAAAATAGTCTCTAAACAATCAAGTGGTCAAACACAGCAGCAAGCAAGGAGAAGACAGAGTAATTCGGTAAACTACTGGGTAAAAAAACATATGAATACTCACAATATGCACAGGGTCGTCTGTGAGCTTGTTAGGCTATGCCCTCTACTGCCTGTTTTGAGCTGGCTAATCAGTGTGACATTTTTTGATAAATTTTGTGACCAGTTACAAAATGGGCAGCAACTCACGATCTCTCATCAGGTCCATATCCCTTCTAGTGCACTACGTGAAGTGCCTTGTAAAAGTATTCATATACCTTGAACGTTTCCATATTTTTTCACGTTACACCCACAAACTTAAGTGTATTTTATTTGGATTTTAGGTGATAGAAAAAGTAGCAAGTATGTGTGAAATGAAAAGAAAATGATGCATGATTTTCAAAATGTGTAATAAATAAAAATCTGAAAAGTATGGCGTGCATTTGTATTCAGTCCCCTGTACTCTGATACCCCTAAGTAAAATCCAGTGTGACTAATTGCCTTAAGAAGTCACTTAATTGGTCCATCTGTGTAGGCTTTAGAGGTTTGTTAGAGAACATAAGTGATTATACACCATCATGAAAACCGAGGAACACACCAAAGGTCAGAGATAAAGTTGAGGAGAAGTATAAAGCAGGGTTAGGTTATAAAAAAAAATCCCAAGCTCTGAACATCTCACTGTTCAATCCATCATTCGCACAACTGCAAACCTACTAAGACATGGCCGTCCCCCTAAACTGACAGCCCTTGCAAAGAGAGCACTAATTAGAGAAGCAGCCAAGAGGACCATGGTCACTATGGAGGAGCTACAAAGATCTCAGGTGGGAGAATCTGTCCACAGGACAACTATTAGTCATGTACTCCAAAAATCTGGCCTTTATGGAAGAGTGGCAAGAAGAAAGCAATTTTTGAAAGCAAGCTATAGGAAGTCCTGTTTGCAGTTTGCTACAAGCCATTTAGAGGACAAAGCAAACATGTGGAAGAAGGTCCTCTGGTCAGATGAGACCAAAGTTGAACTTATTGGCCTAAATGCAAAACACTATGGGGGTCATAAATTAGGCGTATTTCAGGCGCAGACTGCAGTGCAATCTCTGCAACTTCTCCCTGCTCACGTCAGGTCTAAAATTGTGGGCGGGGAAGGGGACAGGCCAGCGGGTCTGTCACATTTACAAAACTTCTACGCCTGTTTTAGGCGTAGAAAAAGATCTAAATGTAGGACAGCTCGGAACCTGTTTTACATTTATAACTGGCGGAGGATTCATCGAAGTTATGAAGAGGCCGATTCCTCTTCATAACTTCAGCAGAACCACTGCCAGCTTAGGACTTTATTAATGTCGATAGGAAGACCACGGCACTCAAGAGAGAAGGTTGCATAAATATCTTATTTATTTTCTTATTTAGTTTTATATTTTTTATGTAGATATATCCATCCGGAAAAAAATTCCATTTATAGTAGTATACTGGCCAACATTTCGGTCTTATCCAAGACCTTGTTCACGACCTGACGTATAGAAAATGACAAAGTGGCATAAATGATAGAGTTCAAGTATTACATATAGTAGATAAAAAAATATATATTACATGTCACATGATTGTACTAGTATATGGTTACAGTAGAAGAGGCATGATTGTCATCAAAGGTACATGATTCATAGAGTGGTGGACGGGTATAGACAGATCAATATATCTACAACAGATGATAGTATTACATAGGTCAATCAGACAGAAATACAAATATACAAATAGGCCATGTGTAATGTCATGGCTGATTCAGCGGCCTCTGCTGGGGAGAGGTTCATGGTGATGATGGAGATCCGTATCCACTGGAAACAAGAAAAGTTAAATAAGTATGGAATAGTTTAATGTCAAGCAGCTGAGCAAAAGGTTTGCAATGTGCCTGTATACCTTCAGTACAATATAGATTCAATACTACTCCTCAGTATTAAGCTATAACAATATATCAATATGTCAATATATGCAGCCAGCTTATAAGACCATTGAAGTTTAGCCTCAAGTATTTAGTAGCCAGTATTGTGCTGGCCTATGGCATCTCATATATAAGGATTCAAAGGAGGCATTGGTGGTCAGTGGGTGCTTACCTGAGTATGTAGGTAGTAGAGGCATCGGATGGCGTGAGGACGCCATGTATCAGCCTCGTTTTTAAGAGGGACGTAGGGGGGGAGGGCGTGCGTTCTGACACGCCGCTCGGCGCGAAGGCAAGGCGGGCGCATGCGCAATAAGGACTTATAAAACAAAATAAGAAAATAAATAAGATATTTATGCAACATTCTCTCTTGAGTGCCGTGGTCTTCCTCGACATTGGTATTATACTTACTGTACCACTGAGCACCGTCCATACTAAATGAGGAGTGCCGTTCAACTCTTGCCTTCTAGGGCTTTATTAAGGCTGGTGTCTAAAACGCCGGTCTTAATAAATGTGCCCCTATGTGTGGCTGAAAACGAACACTGCACATCACCCTAAGCACGCCATCCTCACTGTGAAACATGGTGGCGGCAGTAGCATGCTGTGGGGATGCTTTTCTTCAGCATGGACAGGTAAGCTGGTTCGAGTTGATTGGAAGATGTAGCTAAATACAGGGCAATCCTGGAGAAAAACCTGTTAGAGGCTGCAAAAGACTTGAAACTGGGTCGGAGGTTCACCTTCCAGCAGGACTATGAACCTAAACATACAGCCAGAGCTACAATTGAATGGTTTACATCAAAGCATATTCATGTGTTAGCATAGTCCAGTCAAAGTCCAGACCTAAACCACATTGAGAATCTGTGGCAAGGCTTGAAAATTGCTGTTTACAGATGCTCTCCATCCAATCTGACTGAGCTTGAGCTATTTTGCATAGAAGAATGGACACAAAGTTCAGCCTCTGAATATGCCACGCTGTAAGAGACATACCTCAAAAGATTTGCAGCTGTAATTACAGGGAAAGGTGGTCCTACAAAGTATTGACATATACAAACCCACACCACACTTTCCAGATTTTTATTTATAAACAATTTTGAAAACCATGCATCATTTTGTTTTCACTTTACACATACTTGCTACTTTGTGTTGGTCTATCACATAAAATCACAATAAAATACATTTATTTAAGTTTGTGGGTGTAACGTGAACAATGTGGAGAAGTTCAAGGGGTGTGAATACTTTTTCAAGGCACTGTATTGGAGGAACTCTCTAACCCATCTGGAGTCCACAATACTTACACCTTGAACTCAAGATTACCTCTGACTAAAAGAGGTGGTGGTGGACGCTTAATCATATGGACCAGAGGGTGGTATTGCTTCAGCAGGGATATCTGAAAAACATTTGGAATACTGACATATGGAGGAAGTTTAACATGGTCAGCAGATGTTTATTGATCTGAATTATTTTGTATGGACTGATGGACGTAGGTACTAGTTTGCCATAGGTTTCTTGTAGAAAGCCAAACTTTCTCACCAAGAGTGAACAGTGGACCAGAAGAGTTATTTCTATCTATTACCCTCTGCTGCCTGTAGACTGAGACCTCAGTCTTCTACCAACCCCAAGCCCAAATATGCTTGAACTGGTCAATATAGGACTTAACTTTAGGAGTGTTGGAATTAATGAAAGAACAAGAACCAAACTGAGGAAATAAATCATAATTACTGTAAAAAGGAGGGGTCTTGGTAGACTCATGGACCCAGTTGTTTAGCAAAAATTTGGCTACAGGAAGGAATAACACCTGAGGTTCTGCTCTAACATATCATTAATGTTTTCAGTTTAGCCATTAGACTCCGGGTGGTAAGCAGATTACAACACCAAGTCTACCTTATAGGGGTTATACCATGATTAATGTAAAAAATTTGACTTCATATAGTACATGACAGTCTCTTTCTAACAAAGCTAGAACCAGCACTGTACCACACGTGGAACCAGGAATCTCCCCATTCATTGCTCTGCTAGATTTATATCAAGCTGGCAGCTCAAGTGGAGTGCCTTTTCTGCTGCAGCTCTCTCCCTATAACAACTCAGGAGGCTGTTGAAGGATGAAACTGAGCACGTGCGACCTTCTCAGTGAGCTAGACAAAGAAATAAGAAAAATAAAAAACAGCAGGTGGCGCTATAAAGAAAAATTGTCTTGAATAGTTTACTGACTATGCAAAATTTTTAATTACATGCAATTACAAAAGTATTGAAAACTGTAGAATATGTTTCGTGGGAAATCTCTTTAAGCTTGGTGCAGAATGCCCTCCAAAATCTGGACACAAACTGTATGCCTCTATCAGAGCCATCATTCTCAGGAATACCATGTAGTCTCACTGTGTGTTAGATAAACAACCTATACAGAGTTAATACGTTTTGTGTCATGGTTGTGCTCTTTGCCCGGCACCATCCCGCTATTCAGGGCAGGCACGGGCATCGCATCACTCACCTAGTTTTTGCCCAGCCTCAAGACTCTGTGTCCCAAGCTGCAGGCCGAAGCCTGGTTCCAAGGCCTTTTCCTGTTTGTGTATTAAAGAGACTTTTCAGAGACCCAAATACCTGAACAGTTCTTGTCTCCAATTACCTACATCATTCCCCTTCTTAGTAGGTCCATGAGATGCTTTGCCAGTTTACGAACCCAGCAATACATTTTCTATAATAACTGGACAAGCCCAGTAAGCTTTGGAGAGCTTTAAGGGTTTTCAGCCGCAGCCAGTCAGCAATGGCCTGCACCTTGGCAGGATCAATGCTAAAACCCAAAGCTGAGAGGACATATCCCAGAAAATGTACTTTTTGAGCCTAAACCACACATTTTTCTTGTTTGGCAAGCAGAAAATGTTCACATAATTTTTCCTAACAACATCAAAATGAGAGACATGAGAAATATGGTCAGAGTATGGCATCTAAGTAAGCAACCACGGTCTAGCCCAAGGATGCTCAACCTGCGGCCCTCAAGGTGGACGGCCAAAGGTTGAGCATCTATGGTCTAGTGCAGTGGTCAGCAACCTGCGGCTCTAGAGCCACATGTGGCTCTTTAGCCTCCTGATATTGGCTCTTCCAGGTGCGGGCTCACATGTACAGTGCGATAGCATTTTCGTTGCCCGTAGCAAAAATAGGTAGGAGGGTGAAGACCAGGAAGCGGTGAAGGCTCTGTACTCACCGCTTCCTGGTCCTCGGTTGTAGGCTGTGCAGGGCTGCGCACAGTGTGAGGCGCTCTGTGACATCACTCTGTGCACGCCAGTTCACAGCACAGCCGACAGCAGGAGGAACACACAGCGCGGGTGGTGAGGAGCAGCGGCATCCAGGAGCCGGAGAGGTAAGTGCTTTTTTTTTAATGAAACTTGGGGCTGATCTGAGGCAATGAGGTGATGAGAATCATAATGGGGGATATGAGAGGCATCATGGATGATGAGAGGTATCATGGATGATAATGGTGATGATGAGAGGCATCATGGTTGATAATGGGGATGATGAGAGGCATGGGGCTCTTATCTGAGGTCTGATTGAGGGGGTCTGAGCTGACATCTGATCTCAGGGAGGTCTTATTAACATTGAGGTTCTGCTTAAGCGCTTGAGGCATAAGGTCACTGACTTTTTGAATGTTCGTATTGCGCTTCAAACAATACCTTCATGGGAATAGGGGTTCTAAGTTAGTCTCCAACCTTATTAAGAACCAAAGAAATAAATCCTTTATTCAAGCCATCAAGTCAGCCTCAGGCCCCCGACTTATTAATACTCCAGCGATAGCTCAGGAGTTTTGCTCCTTTTATTCAAATCTGTATAACCTCCCAATACCCCTCACCAGCCAGCAAATCGAGACACGCACGTCGGAGTTCCTTAGCTCTATTAACATCCCAAGAATTTCTGAGGTCGATATACATCAGCTGCTTCAACCGTTTACAACGGAAGAGGTAGAAAAGGTTCTAATGTCTATCCCTTCAGGCAGGAGTCCCGGACCTGACTGTTTTCCAAGCTCATATTACAAAAAGTATAAAGATATTTTAGTCCCACATTTTGTCACGGCATGCAATCTCCTCCTTACAGGTGGCTCTCTGACCCCAGAAGCCTAGGAAGCGCACATAACGATTATCCATAAAGAAGGGAAGGATAAGGAAGCATGTGGAAGTTACAGGCCGATTTCACTGCTGAACACCGATTTGAAGTGGTGGGCTAAACTGCTTAACAGCAGGATGTCAGGGTTGCTCCCTGGGCTTGTGGGTGAAGAACAGGTAGGTTTCGTTGCAGGTAGAGAGGGTAGGCATAATATCAGTAGAGTCATACATGCGATCACCCACGCCATCAAATCTAAGTCCCCTCTTGTACTCCTGGGCACAGATGCGGAGAAGGCGTTCGATAGGGTTAGCTGGGCCTATATGGAGAAAGTACTACAAGCCTTTGGCTTCCCTGAAGGCCTCATCAGAGCTATCTATACTCTATACTCTGCACCATCTGCGAGAGTACTAGTCAATGGCACCCTATCGAAAGCCTTCCAAATTAGAAACGGTACTCGTCAAGGATGCCCATTATCCCCCACCTTGTTTGTACTCACCCTAGAGACGCTTCTTCTTAACCCCTTAAGGACACAGGGCGTACAGGTACGCCCTTGTGCCCTGGTACTTAAGGACACAGGGCGTACATGTACGCCCTGTGCATTTTCGATCACTGCCGTGCGGCTGGCAGTGATCGGAACCCGGTGCCTGCTCAAATCATTGAGCAGGCACCTAGGCTAAATGCGCGGGGGGGTCCCGTGACCCCCCCATGTCGGCGATCGCGGCAAACCGCAGGTCAATTCAGACCTGCGGTTTGCTGCGATTTCTGCAGTTTCTGATCCCCGGGTCCCTGACCGCGGGGATCAGAAACTTTTGCATTGGTAAAATATAAATGTATCCCTCCCCCCTGCACCCCTGAGTTATTCGAGCACGGTGGGAGGTGCAGGGGGAGGGTTGCGGGCGGTGCGGGCGGTGCGGGAGGCGGGCGGTGCGGCAGGCGGGATCGCGATCCCCCGCCCGCCTCCCATTGCGTAATCGTTGGCGTCTAGTGGGTACACCAGGGTGCCAGCACATTGCTGGCACCCTGGTATAAACGGCTGACATCGGTGATGCGATGTCAGCCGTTTAACCCTTTCCATACAGCGGTCCGTACGGACCGCTGTATGGAAAAGGTTAACAGTAAGAGGGAGCTCCCTCCCTCTCCGATCGGGGGGCTGCTGTGCCTTTGCAGTCCCCCGAATGGAGAGGGAGAGAGCTTCCAGGCAGCCCCCCAAGTCCCGTCCTTACCCTTCCCCGTCTGCGCAGTTCTGGCCACTACTGAGCAGACGGGGAAGGTTCCCATGGCAACAGGACGCCTTCTCAGGCGTCCTGCTGTCCATGGTGCTGAACAGATCTGTGCTGAAAGCATAGATCTGTTCAGACAAAGTGTAAGTAAAATACAGTACAGTACAATATATACTGTACTGTATTATGCAGACATCAGACCCACTGGATCTTCAAGAACCAAGTGGGTCTGGGTCAAAAAAAAAGTGAAAAAAGTGAAAAATAAAGTAAAAATCAAAAAACACATTTATCACTGATTAAAAATGAAAAAAATAAAATTCCCTACACATGTTTGGTATCGCCGCGTCCGTAACGACCTGATCTATAAAACGGTAATGTTACTTTACCCGAACGGTGAACGCCATAAAAATAAAAAATTAAAAACTATGATGAAATTGGAATTTTGCCCACCTTACTTCCCAAAAAAGGTAATAAAAGTGATCAAAAAAGTCGCATCTACGCCAAAATTGTAACAATCAAACCGTTATCTCATCCCACAAAAATCATACCCTACCCAAGATAATCGCCCAAAAACTGAAAAAACTATGGCTCTTAGACTATGGAGACACTAAAACATTTTTTTTGTTTTAAAAATGAAATTATTGTGTAAAACGTACATAAATAAAAAAAATTGTATACATATTGGGTATCACCGCGTCCGTGACAACCTGCTCTTTAAAATTACGTCATGATCTAACCTGTCAGATGAATGGTGTAAATAACAAAAAAAAAACGGTGCCAAAAAAGCAATTTCTTGTTACCTTGCCGCACAAAAAGTGTAATATAGAGCAACCAAAAATCATATGTACCCTAAACTTGTACCAACAAAACTGCCACCCTATCCGGTAGTTTCTAAAATGGGGTCACTTTTTTGGAGTTTCTACTCTAGGGGTGCATCAGGGGGCTTCAAATGGGACATGGTGTCAAAAAAACCAGTCCAGCAAAATCTGCCTTCCAAAAACCGTATGGCATTCCTTTCCTTCTGTGCCCTGCCATGTGCCCGTACAGCAGTTTACGACCACATATGGGGTGTTTCTGTAAACTACAGAATCAGGGCCATAAATAACGAGTTTTGTTTGGCTGTTAACCCTTGCTTTGTAACTGGAAAAAAAATATTAAAATGGAAAATCTGCCAAAAAAGTGAAATTTTGAAATTGTATCTCTATTTTCCATTAAATCTTGTGCAACACCTAAAGGGTTAACAAAGTTTGTAAAATCAGTTTTGTATACCTTGAGGGGTGTAGTTTCTTAGATGGGGTCACTTTTATGGAGTTTCTACTCTAGGGGTGCATCAGGGGGCTTCAAATGGGACATGGTGTCAAAAAAACTGTCCAGCAAAACATGCCTTCCAAAAACCAAACGGCGCACCTTTCACTCTACGCCCCGCTGTGTGGCCGTACAGTAGTTTACGGCCACAAATGGCGTGTTTCTGTAAACGGCAGAGTCAGGGCAATAAAGATACAGTCTTGTTTGGCTGTTAACACTTGCTTTGTTAGTGGAAAAAATGGGTTAAAATGGAAAAATAGGCAAAAAAATGAAATTCTCAAATTTCATCCCCATTTGCCAATAACTCTTGTGCAACACCTAAAGGGTTAACAAAGTTTGTAAAATCAGTTTTGAATACCTTGAGGGGTGTAGTTTCTTAGATGGGGTCACTTTTATGGAGTTTCTACTCTAGGGGTGCATCAGGGGGCTTCAAATGGGACATGGTGTCAAAAAACCAGTCCAGCAAAACCTGCCTTCCAAAAACCAAACGGCGCACCTTTCACTCTACGCCCCGCTGTGTGGCCGTACAGTAGTTTACGGCCACATATGGGGTGTTTCTGTAAACGGCAGAGTCAGGGCAATAAAGATACAGTCTTGTTTGGCTGTTAACCCTTGCTTTGTTAGTGGAAAAAATTGGTTGAAATGGAAAATTAGGCAATAAAATGAAATTCTCAAATTTCATCCCCATTTGCCAATAACTCTTGTGCAACACCTAAAGGGTTAACAAAGTTTGTAAAATCAGTTTTGAATACCTTGAGGGGTGTAGTTTATAGAATGGGGTCATTTTTGGGTGGTTTCTATTATGTAAGCCTCGCAAAGTGACTTCAGAGCTGTAGTGGTCCCTAAAAATTGGGTTTTTGTAAATTTCTGAAAAATTTCAAGATTTGCTTCTAAACTTCTAAGCCTTGTAACATCCCCAAAAAATAAAATATCATTCCCAAAATAATTCAAACATGAAGTAGACATATGGGGAATGTAAAGTCATCACAATTTTTAAGGGTATTACTATGTATTACAGAAGTAGAGAAACTGAAACTTTGAAATTTGCTAATTTTTCCAAATTTTTGGTAAATTTGACATTTTTTTATGCAAAAAAAAAAATTTTTTTTAACTTTATTTTACCAGTGTCATGAAGTACAATATGTGACGAAAAAACAATCTCAGAATGGCCTGGATAAGTCAAAGCGTTTTAAAGTTATCATCACTTAAAGTGACACTGGTCAGATTTTCAAAAAATGGCCTGGTCCTAAGGTGTAAAAAGGCTGTGTCCCTAAGGGGTTAAGTTCCGCCAATCCCCCACGATCAAAGGAGTGAAACTAGGCAGATTTACTGCTCCTGATGATTTACTGCTCCTGTTGTCAAATCCTGAAGAGGCTTTGCTGGAGGTTATGCAGATTTGCGAAACTTTTGGGGTTATCTCAAATTTTATGATAAATTTAGATAAGTCGGAGGCCCTTGGCGTTTCCCTCCCAGCTGTCCTGGGTACTAAGGTCAAAGCCCTCACACCATTCAAGTGGCCTACACAAGCAATAAAATATTTGGGGGTGATGATCCCGATGGACCCCAAGTTGTTGTTTAGTCTTAATTTCCCCCCGCTACTCTCCAAAGTCACCTCTATTCTCTCTAAGGCCCCTTTCACACGGGCGAGTTTTCCGTGCGGGTGCGATCCGTGCGGCGAACGTATGGCACCCGCACTAAATCCTGACCCATTCATTTCTATGGGGCTGTGCACATGAGCGATGTTTTTAACGCATCACTTGTGCGTTCAGTTGAAATCGCAGCATGCTCTATATTTTCCGATTTTGACGTGACGCAGGCCTCATAGAAGTGAATGGGGTGTGTGAAAATCGGATGGCATCCGCAAGCAAGTACGGATGCCGTGCGATTTGCACGCATGGTTGCTAGGAGACCATCGGGATGGAGACCCGATCATTATTATTTTCCCTTATAACATGGTTATAAGGGAAAATAATAGCATTCTGAATACAGAATGCATAGTAAACCAGCGCTAGAAAGGTTAAAAAAAAATAAAAAAAAATTTAACTCACCTTAGTCCACTTGCTCGCGAAGCTGGCATCTCCTTGTGTCTCCGCTGCTGATGAACAGGACCTGGGGTGAGCTACTCCATTAAATAGAGCTTAAGGACCTTCGATGACGTCACTCCGGTCATCACATGATCTTTTACCATGGTGAATCACGTACATGGTGACGTACCATGTGATGACCGGAGTGACGTCATCGAAGGTCCTTAACCTGTATTTAATGGAGCAGCTCACCCCAGGTCCTGTTCATCAGCAGCGGAGACACAAGGAGATGCCGGGCTTCGCGATCAAGTGGACTAAGGTGAGTTAAATTATTTTTTTATTTTTTTTAACCCCTCTAGCGCTGGTTTACTATGCATTCTGTTTTCAGAATGCTATTATTTTCCCTTATAACCATGTTATAAGGGAAAATAATACAATCTTCAGAACATCAATCCCAAGCCCGAACTTCTATGAAGAAGTTCGGGTTTGGGTACCAAACATGCGCGATTTTTCTCACGCGAGTGCAACGCATGACAATGTTTTGCACTTGCGCAGAAAAAATCGCGCATTTTCCCGCAACGCACCCGGCTCTTATCCGGGCAAAAAAAATGACGCCCGTGTGAAAGAGGCCTAAGAGCAGCTCTCCTTTCCTAACCTGGCTAGGCAGGAAAAATTTCCTCACCACCTACATCCTGCCGCTGATAATGTACACCTTGAGAGCCCTACCCATATCGGTACCTGTTAGTTTCATTAATAAACTAAAAATCCATCATGAGTAGTTATTTGTGGGATAAGAAGCGCACTAGAATGTCCTTTCGCCCTCTTTCACGCTATTAGTTTGGAAAGGTGGCTTAAACTGGCCAGACAAGAGATATTCTGTATGCATGTAGATTTAGAATTGGCCCTGTTGGGTAAGGAATTGTTCCATAGGTTATGGACACCTGAGAGGACAGGAGAAGGGACCAAAGTAGATAGCGTACTCACCAGAGGAATGCTGCATATTTGCCATAAGTCTTTGGTCTTAACATCTGCTCAGGACAAGATTTCTCCCTTAGCTCCTATCTCAGTTATCCCCACACTACTGTTCCCACAAATTAAATCTCCATCAGACATTTGGCTATCAATGTCACATCACAGATTAGGAGATTTGAAAGGGTTACAGATCACTTCCGACTTCTATACTGCCCTCTCGGGTGTACCTGCCCTTGGTAAAGATTTCATTCAAAGAAATGACTTTGAGAATGCTTGTAGGCAGTTTATGATTTCCAAATTTACCCTTCTCCCTGATCCATCATGGTTGGAGAATTATGTTCTGCTGCCAAATTTACCTCATAAATGCACCACCCTCATTTATAGGCAGATTCTAAGTGAGAGCTATTCTAGCGTACCGCCCTGGGTTGCTGAGTGGGGATAAGAACTCCACCTTGAATTTAGTGACACTGACGGTAAATGGATTCAGAAATCTTCGCACGGCTTTTCCATGTGCATAAAAATTCAAGAAAACTCTGTTAAGACAGCGTTGCGTTGGTACAGAACCCCCGAGTTCCTTTTTTTTCAAATTTCAAAAGAGATTTCAAACATTGAGGTTCTGATTAGTGGTCTGACCTGAGGTGTAATGAAAAATATTTTTTTCCATATTGTCCTCCTCTAAAACCTATGTGCGTCTTATAGGGTAAAACGTTGTGGAGTGAAAGAAGATGTAGTGTCGAGGATTGAGAAAGGTATGTTCAGATGGTTAGGAATACCCTTATGAAGTAAATAACAATGTACCATCCTATATATTTGAAGTTTAAAAAATTTGGCTCTCAAAAAAATTAAAATCGCTGTTTTGTCGATATTTGGCTCATTTTACTAATAAGGTTGCCCACCACTGGTCTAGTGCATGAAACTATTGTTTACTATCCCGTGAAGTACTGCTGGAGAATTCCAAAGCCTGAAAGGTATTCTTAATGTTTTAAATATTGTCTTCCATTCATCCTCAGAAGTTATCTTGATCAAGTTATAAACTTCCCTAAGATAAGTTGATTAAACAAGGATATCAAAGAATACAGTTTTTTTCACTGTGTTATTGTTCAGTGCCCTGTAATCAATGCATGGTCTTAAACATCCATCTTTTTTCTATACAAATAAGAACCCAGCCTTCACATGATACGAGAAAGGCCTAATGAATCCCTTGTGCAGACTGCCAGCAATATAGTCTTTCAAAGCAGTGTTTCCCCGGGGACTGACAGATTGAAAATGCACCAAAATATGGCAGACAAAAACTAGTTACCAAATCAATAGGGCAGTCACATTCTCTATGGAGCGACAATGTGTAATATTTTGAGACAGGACAGAGAACACATCTGTAAAATCTTAGTTAGGGTCCATTCACACGTCCGCAGTGTTTTGCAGATCCGCAAAACACTGGGCCGGCACCCCAATAGAAATGCCTATTCTTGTCCGCAGCTGCGGACAAGAATAGGACATGTTCTATTTTTTTGCGGAGCCACGGACCAGAAATGCGGATGTGGACAGCACGCTGTGTGCTGTCCGCATCTTTTCCATCCCCATTGAAAATGGTTGGGATGAAGAGATGGAATTAGGAGAACGTGACATACAGTAGAAATGGCAGTCACTTGACAATATGACCCAGACGCCAGTTAACCATTGGGTGGTGGTTACGTAACCAGGGAGATTCAAACATAACTGCAGCAGGTAAAGACTCTTGGACATTGATTTGCAATGCATAGCACCAACCAACACTGAAATCTCAGGTGTCATGAAACAGATGATACCTTGAGGCAAAAGGGTGTTGTCTATGTCTGTTACCTTAAAGGGCTTCTGTCACCCCACAACAGTCATTTTATTTTTTTGGGCTACTTACATTCATTATAGCGCGATATATGAGAATATAATGTTGTCACTTACTTTCATGCGGCCGTTTCTTGAGAAAACGAAGTTTTATAATATGCAAATCCGGTCTCTACCAGCAAGTAGGGCGTCTACTTGCTGGTAGCCGCCGCAGAAAACCGCCCCCTCGTCGTGTTGATTGACAGGGCCAGCCGTGATCTCCTCCGGCCGGCCCTGTCAGTATTTCAAAAATCGCGCGCCTCTGTTCATTCGGCGCAGGCGCTCTGAGATGAGGAGGCTCGTCTCCTCAGAACTCCCTCAGTGCGCCTGCGCCGATGACGTCTTCTCTTTCGGTGATGTCATCGGCGCAGGCGCACTGAGGGAGTTCTGAGGAGACGAGCCTCCTCATCTCAGAGCGCCTGCGCCGAATGAACAGAGGCGCGAGATTTTTGAAATACTGACAGGGCCGGCCGGCCGGAGGAGATCACGGCTGGCCCTGTCAATCAACACGACGAGGGGGCGGTTTTCTGCGGCGGCTACCAGCAAGTAGACGCCCTACATGCTGGTAGAGACCAGATTTGCATATTATAAAACTTCGTTTTCTCAAGAAACGGCCGCATGAAAGTAAGTGACATTATTATATTCTCATATATCGCGCTATAATGAATGTAACTAGCCCTAAAAATAAAAAAATGACTGTTGTGGGGTGACAGAAGCCCTTTAAGACCCATTTCAGACGAACAATTTCCACACATTGGACTCGCAGCATGAGTATGCAGCAGCTACTGTCCTGACCTCCCAGCACTGACGGGGTCACTTAGCATTATATTGATTTATGATGCTATGTAACCATTAGAGGTCTGGAATGTATTGGATGACATTGACAGCATTATGTCTGTGTTATCCAATACATTCCGGAAAAGGTTACATAGTACATAAATCAATATAATACTATGTGACCATGTCAGTGCTGGGAGGTCAGAACCGGAGTCCAATGTGTGGAACTCATTCGTCTGGAAGGGGCCTAAGGGTGCCTTCACACATTGCAGATTTTGTGGCAGAAAATTCTGCAACTGAAAATCAGTTCCATTCACCTTAATGGGGCTTGCAGAAATCTATGTGCTTGCTGTCCCATTTAAATGAATTAAACAGATTTTCAATCGAGGAATTTTCTGCCGCATGTGAAGGCACTCTAATAGGAACTGAAAATTTGATAATGAGTAGGTTCTGCTCTTTTACCAACCTCGAGTCTATTAACTTGGCAGCAGCCCCACAGTCACAGTTGTAATTCTTATAGGACAACATAACTGGCAGCAAAACTTTGAAGGAAAGAAAGAAGATACTTGCATGTCCAGCTAGCTTTGGACCTACATAGGCATTGGAGCTTTCTGGCTGGCTTTCAGACAGCTGAGTTTATGTCCCTAATCCTCACAGCAGGAGCATACATGATTTTATTTTGGGCCAGTTATTCTGTGACAGAACTGATTTGATACCAGAAACCTGTCCAGCAAACTGCACATGCAGTGCCAGACTTGGAGCTACAGTGACTACCCGGTTCAGTAAGAGCTGGTGAATTTGCCCTGCAACTATCATATAAATACAGGGTCCCTGCCTACAGCAAATTAGCCATCCCATTAATGCCTTATTCCCACGTCAGTGTTTTGGTCAGTAATTTCCATCAGTGACTGTGAGCCAAAACCAGTATTGGAGCCTCCACAGGGATAAGGTATAAGGGAACGATCTGAACCTGGTCAGTGTTTAGAGCCGCACTTGGTTTTGGCTCACTGACCGAACACTGATGTGTGAATGAGGCATAAGAGAGATCCTGCTCAGGAACCTGACCAGTTAACCCTCAGTGGTCCTTGCAGGTGGAATTCAATTCTATCTTTCATTCCCTGGGAAGATGTTAGCAGGTGGATCAAACAAGTCTAATATGACAATAGTCTTACTAACCATGATCAAAAACAGAGTGCTCAAACATCAAAGCCAAAAAACGATCCAATAGCAGTAATAGAAACACGTCCGAACCAGGAGAGAAAGAGGTACAGAGATGTCAGAATAGTCACTAAACAATCTCAGGTTAACAGGCCATGTTAAAAACTTAAGAATACTCACACTATGCATAGAGACATTTTGCACACTCAGAAACCTGGTTAAAAATGCAATAAATGCCATTGAGCAACCGTACCAGAGAACTTAAGCAGAGCACTGATCTCACTGATTAGCTACCTCTTTGCTCTAGAACAAGTGAGCTTGTCAGGCTATGCCCTCTTCTACCTCTTTGCTTATCTTCTGGAGCAGAGATTGTTACAATAGGCCATCAATATATGACCAGCAGAGATCCAAAACCCTGGCCTGCACTCCTAATGATCAGCTGTTCTGCAGAAGCTTCAGCACCAGAAGTTGGAGCTGAAACTATTCAACTCCATCATGTGGGCAGAGGTGGTTGTTGTAGCTCAGCTCCTATTCATTGTAATTGGAGCAGTGCTGCAGTAACCATCTCGGTCCACTACAAAGTAGGCAGTCCAATCCTGCCAATAACACTGCCGGAGCACACAGGGCCATCAAACTCACCATGTAAATTAATGGGCTGTAAGACAAGGGACAAGTTCATCAGCCTTAATTTTACGTGGTGTGGTCGAGAAGAGTTAAAGAGTATTTCTGATTTGATTTCCATAAAGGTTTAGCATCCATTTATAAAAGTGTGGTTATAGCATCTTTCTTATCTAGGTTTTAATATAACATATGAATATTTAAAACGTGGCTTGAATAACTAGCACTTTATCAACTAACAGATTTCAATTAGGGCTAACCCCAAAGGCGCTATTCTCGCCCTTTCCAAGTATTTACCCTTTAACTCCTATAAAGGAATCTTGACTTCGCTGCAGGTTAGCAACCAGACCACTACCTTCTGGGACAGTCCCAGTGTAGTTGGCAGCTGAACCACTGGGGTCAGGGACTTGGTATAGAACTGAAACACAAACAGAACTGAAGCAGTAATATCCTGTTGCTGCATCATGTGAGCTATAATTTATATTTATATCTTGCCTAAATTATACCATTTGTTTTATTGTTTACTCCATTTCCCTTTCCCTTTTATGTTAATCTATGGCATTGCTATCTGATTGGACATGTTATGCTGTGCTGGTATGACTTAATACCGTGTATTTGTTTTTTTTGTACTTTCATATTGGCGCTATCTTACTGCCATTGTAATCTGTCTTTTATTATTTGAAAAACAATAAAAATTGTTAATACAAAAAAAAAAAAAGAACTGAAGCAGTAGTACAGGATCACACAGGCAGAATGTGTACTGGACTGGAACATGGCAGAAACACAGTCAGGAAATAACCAAGGATAAACACATGTAAATCGCAATAGCACCAGACTATCAAACACCTAAAGCTTAGGCACCCTCTGCCTGTGCCTTAAATCACCAGGGACCCTCAGCCATTGGCTATTTTATGGTTCACTAGTAAAATTGTTGTTCCCAAAGGTGAGGAAAGTACTGTATGCGCCCCTCCAACCACTGAATCCACAGCCAAGGGGAGAGTTGGAGTAGGATCAGCCACCGTGAGGACTATGACCACCCTCATTGCCACTGTCCCCACTCCTATCCTCCGCATGTTCACAGCCTCCCCCCTGCGGCCAGGAGCAACAAGCTGACTTTTAAGAAAAACTTTTAATATGTCACAGAGACATATCAATGGTTTTGATCAGTGGAGGTCCGAGTGTTGAGACCCCAAACAATCACTAGAATGAGGGGAGACAAGCACATGCATATCACTCTCTCTGTCTCATAGCTGCAGAAGTTGGGGTCAATAGAAAGTCTAAGGACTGTCTCAATTCTGTCCTTTGCATTGAGGAGAGAGAGCACGATACGTGAGAGCTTCTCTCTCCTTGTTCTAGTGATCGGTGACTCTATGACATATTAACCCCTTAGGGACCCATGACGTACCGGTATGGCATGGATCCCGAGTCCTTAAGGACCCATGACGTACTGGTACGTCATGTATAGTTTCGATCAAATCATTGAGCAGGCACCTAGGCTAAATGCGCGGGGGGGGGGGGGGGGGGGGGGTCCCGTGGTCAATTCAGACCTGCAGTTTGCGGCAATTTAATGTTGCGGCGGCAGTGGTCGGCGGTGCCATCGGGTCCCCATGGAGCTGTGGGGGGGACCCAATGGCATGGAAGGCAGCGCGATGCCTAAGGAAGGCATCGCGCTGCCTTCCGGTGAAGAGCCTGTGAGATCCATCTCCCTGGAAGCTGTATGAGTAATACACACAGTATTACTCATACAGCCAATGCATTCCAATACAGAAGTATTGGAATGCATTGTATGGGACCCCCAAAAGTTTCAAGACAAAAAATAAAGCGAAAAAAAGTTGAAAAAAATAAAGTTTTACCCCCAAAAAAATTGAAAGTTTCAAGTAAAAATAAACATAAAACGTAATTTTCCCCAAATAAAGTTAAAAAAATTAGTAAAAAATGGGGGAGAAAAAAAGTATACATATTAGGTATTGCCGCCTCCGTATCGACCGGCTCTATAAACATATCACATGACCTACACCTAACACCGTAAAAAATAAAAAATAAAAACTGTGCTAAATAAACAATTTTTTTGTCACCTTCCATAACAAAAAGTACAACAGCAAGCGATCAAAAAGGTGTTTGCCCACCAAAATAGTACCAATCTAACCGTCACCTCATCCTGCAAAAAATGAGCCCTTACCTGAGACAATAGCCCAAAAAAAAAAGAAACTATGGCTCAGAATATGGAGACACTAAAACATAATTTTTTTTATTTTAAAAAGCTGTTATTGTGTAAAACTTACATAAAAATACAATTAAAAAAGTATACATATTTGGTATCACAGCATTCGTATCGACTGGCTCTATAAAAATATCACATGACATAACCCCTCAGATGAACACCATAAAAAATAAAAACTGTGCTAGATAAACAATTTTTTGTCACCTTACATCACAAAAGTGTGATAGCAAGCGATCAAAAGGTCACATGCACCCCAAAATAGTGCCAATCAAACCGTCATCTCATCCCGCAAAAAATTCAACCCTAACTAAGATAATCGCCCAAACACTGAAAAAACTATGGCTCTAAGAATATGGAGACACTAAAACATGATTTTTTTTGTTTCAAAAATGATATTATTGTGTAAAACTTACATAAATGAAAAAAGTATGGTGTAAAAAAAAAACAGTCTAGCAAAACCTGCCTTCCAAAAACCGTATGGCATTCCTTTCTTTCTGCGCCCTGCCGTGTGCCCGTACAGCGGTTTACAACCACATATGGGGTGTTTCTGTAAACGACAGAATCAGGTCCATAAATATTGAGTTTGGTTTGGCTGTTAACCCTTGCTTTGTAACTGGAAAAAAATTATTAAAATGGAAAATCTGCCCAAAAAGCGAAATTTTGAAATTGTATCTCTATTTTCCATTAACCCCTTAAGGACGCAGGGCGTACCGGTACGCCCTATTTCCTGAGTCCTTAAGGACTCAGGGCGTACCGGTACGTCCTAACCTTAAATAGGCATTCCGGCGCCCCAGGGGTTAATCTGAACAGGATGCCGGCTGAAATCATTCAGCCGGCATCCTGTCACAACGCCAGGGGGGGTCATGTGACCCCCCGTGTCGGCGATCGCAGCAAACCGCAGGTCAATTCAGACCTGCGGATTGCTGCACCTTTTGCAGTTTCTGATCCCCGCGGTCCCTGACTGCGGGGATCAGAAACTTTAGAGTGCCTAAAATCAAGATTTCGCACCCCCTCCCTCCTGCACCCCTGCACGATTTGATGTCGGCGGGTGGTGCAGGGGGGTGTCGCAGGCGGTGGGGGCGTTGCGGGAGGCGGGCGGTGCGGCAGGCGGGATCGCGATCCCCCGCCCGCCTCCCCTTGAAAATTTGTTGGCTTCTAGTGGGTAGACCAGAGTGTCAGCACATTGCTGACAATCTGGTATAAACGTCTGACATCTGTGCAGATGTCAGCCGTTTAACCCTTTCCATACCGTGGTCTGTACGATCCGCGGTATGGAAAAGGTTAACTGTCAGGGTCAAGGGGCTCCCTCCCTCTCCCATCGGGGGGCTGCTGTGCCTTTGCAGCCCCCCGATGGAGAGGGAGAGAGCCCCCTGACAGCCCCCCGCAGCCCTGTGCTTACCCTTCTCCGTCTGCGAAGTTGTGGCAGATGGGGAAGATTCCCATGGCAACAGGACGCCTTCTCAGGCGTCCTGCTTTCCATGGTGCTGAACAGATCTATGCTAAAAGCATAGATCTGTTCAGACAAAGTGTAAGTAAAATACAGTACAGTACAATATATATTGTACTGTATTATACAGACATCAGACCCACTGGATCTTCAAGAAGCAAGTGGATCTGGGTCAAAAATTTAAAAAAAAATGTGAAAAAAGTTAAGATAATTTTTTTTATCACTGAATAAAAATTAAAAAAATAAAATACACTACACATATTAGGTATTGCCGCGTCCGTAACGACCTGATCTATAAAACGGTCATGTTACTTTCCCCGCACGGTGAACGCCATAAAAATAAAAAAATAAAAACTATGAGAAAATTGAAATTTTGCCCACCTTACTTCCCAAAAAAGGTAATAAAAGTGATCAAAAAAGTTGCATGTACGCCAAAATAGTACCAATCAAACCGTCATCTCATCCTGCAAAAAATGAGACCCTACTCAAGATAATCGCCTAAAAACTGAAAAAACGATGGCTCTTAGACTATGGAAACACTAAAACATGATTTTTTTTTTTGTTTAAAAAATGAAATCATTGTGTAAAACTTACATAAATAAAAATAAAGTATACATATTAGGTATAGCCGCGTCTGTATAAACCGGCTCTATAAAAATATCACATGACCTAACCCCTCAGGTGACCACCGTAAAAAATAAAAAATAAAAACGGTGTAAAAAAAGCAATTTTTTGTCATCTTACGTCACAAAAAGTGTAATAGCAAGTGATCCAAAATAGTGCCAATCAAACCGTCATCTCATCCCGCAAAAAATGAGACCCTACTCAAGATAATCGCCCAAAAACTGAAAAAACTATGGCTCTTAGACTATGGAGACACTAAAACATTTTTGGGGTTTTAAAAATGAAGTTATTCTATAAAACTTACATAAATAAAAAAAAAAAGTATACATATTAGGTATCGCCGCGTCCGTGACAACCTGCTCTATAAAATTACCACATGATCTAACCTGTCAGATGAATGTTGTAAATAACAAAACAAAAAACGGGCCAAAAAAGCTATTTCTTGTTACCTTGACGCACAAAAAGTGTAATATAGAGCAACCAAAAATCATATGTACCCTAAACTAGTACCAAAAATACTGCCACCCTATTCCGTACTTTCTAAAATGGGGTCACTTTTTTGGAGTTTTTACTCTAGGGGTGCAACAGGGGGGCTTCAAATGGGACATGGTGTAAAAAAAAATAGTCCAGCAAAATCTGCCTTCCAAAAACCGTATGGCATTCCTTTCCTTCTGCGCCCTGCCGTGTGCCCGTACAGCAGTTTACGACCACATATGGGGTGTTTCTGTAAACTACAGAATCAGGGCCATAAATAATGAGTTTTGTTTGGCTGTTAACCCTTGCTTTGTAACTGGAAAAAAATATTAAAATGGAAAATCTGCCCAAAAAGTGAAAGTGAAATTGTATCTCTATTTTCCATTAAATCTTGTGCAACACCTAAACGGTTAACAAAGTTTGTGAAATCAGTTTTGAATACCTTGAGGGGTGTAGTTTCTTAGATGGGGTCACTTTTATGGAGTTTCTACTCTAGGGGTGCATCAGGGGGCTTCAAATGGGACATGGCGTCAAAAAAACAGTCCAGCAAAATCTGGCTTCCAAAAACCATACGGCGCACCTTTCCCTCTACGCCCCGCTGTGTGGCCGTACAGTACAGGGAGTGCAGAATTATTAGGCAAGTTGTATTTTTGAGGATTAATTTTATTATTGAACAACAACCATGTTCTCAATGAACCCAAAAAACTCATTAATATCATAGCTGAATATTTTTGGAAGTAGTTTTTAGTTTGTTTTTAGTTTTAGCTATTTTAGGGGGATATCTGTGTGTGCAGGTGACTATTACTGTGCATAATTATTAGGCAACTTAACAAAAAACAAATATATACCCATTTCAATTATTTATTTTTACCAGTGAAACCAATATAACATCTCAACATTCACAAATATACATTTCTGACATTCAAAAACAAATCAGTGACCAATATAGCCACCTTTCTTTGCAAGGACACTCAAAAGCCTGCCATCCATGGATTATGTCAGTGTTTTGATCTGTTCACCATCAACATTGCGTGCAGCAGCAACCACAGCCTCCCAGACACTGTTCAGAGAGGTGTACTGTTTTACCTCCTTGTAAATCTCACATTTGATGATGGACCACAGGTTCTCAATGGGGTTCAGATCAGGTGAACAAGGAGGCCATGTCATTAGTTTTTCTTCTTTTATACCCATTCTTGCCAGCCACGCTGTGGGGTACTTGGACGCGTGTGATGGAGCATTGTCCTGCATGAAAATCATGTTTTTCTTGAAGGATGCAGACTTCTTCCTGTACCACTGCTTGAAGAAGGTGTCTTCCAGAAACTGGCAGTAGGACTGGGAGTTGAGCTTGACTCCATCCTCAACCCGAAAAGGCCCCACAAGCTCATCTTTGATGATACCAGCCCAAACCAGTACTCCACCTCCACCTTGCTGGCGTCTGAGTCGGACTGGAGCTCTCTGCCCTTTACCAATCCAGCCACGGGCCCATCCATCTGGCCCATCAAGACTCACTCTCATTTCATCAGTCCATAAAACCTTAGAAAAATCAGTCTTGAGATATTTCTTGGCCCAGTCTTGACGTTTCAGCTTGTGTGTCTTGTTCAGTGGTGGTCGTCTTTCAGCCTTTCTTACCTTGGCCATGTCTCTGAGTATTGCACACCTTGTGCTTTTGGGCACTCCAGTGATGTTGCAGCTCTGAAATATGGCCAAACTGGTGGCAAGTGGCATCTTGGCAGCTGCACGCTTGACTTTTCTCAGTTCATGGGCAGTTATTTTGCGCCTTGGTTTTTCCACACGCTTCTTGCGACCCTGTTGACTATTTTGAATGAAACGCTTGATTGTTCGATGATGACGCTTCAGAAGCTTTGCAATTTTAAGAGTGCTGCATCCCTCTGCAAGATATCTCACTATTTTTGACTTTTCTGAGCCTGTCAAGTCCTTCTTTTGACCCATTTTGCCAAAGGAAAGGAAGTTGCCTAATAATTATGCACACCTGATATAGGGTGTTGATGTCATGAGACCACACCCCTTCTCATTACAGAGATGCACATCACCTAATATGCTTAATTGGTAGTAGGCTTTCGAGCCTATACAGCTTGGAGTAAGACTACATGCATAAAGAGGATGATGTGGTCAAAATTCTCATTTGCCTAATAATTCTGCACTCCCTGTAGTTTACGGCCACATATGGGGTGTTTCTGTAAACGGCAGAGTCAGGGCAATAAAGATACAGTCTTGTTTGGCTGTTAACCCTTGCTTTGTTAGTGGAAAAAATGGGTTAAAATGGAAAATTAGGCAAAAAAATGAAATTCGCAAATTTCATCCCCATTTGCCAATAACTCTTGTGCAACACCTAAAGGGTTAACAAAGTTTTTAAAATCTGTTTTGAATACCTTGAGGGGTGTAGTTTATAGAATGGGGTCATTTTTTGGCGGTTCCTATTATGTAAGCCTCGCAAAGTGACTTCAGACCTGTAGTGGTACCTAAAAATGTTTTTTAAATTTCTGAAAAATTTCAAGATTTGCTTCTAAACTTCTAAGCCTTGTAACATCCCCAAAAAAATAAAATATCATTCCCAAAATAATTCAAACATGAAGTAGACATATGGGGAATGTTAAGTCATCACAATTTTTGGGGGGTATTACTATGTATTACAGAAGTAGAGAAACTGAAACTTTGAAATTTGCTAATTTTTCAAAATTTTGGGTAAATTAGGTATTTTATTATGCAAAAAAATTAATTTTTTTGACTTCATTTTACCAGTGTCATGAAGTACAATATGTTATGAAAAAACATTCTCAGAATGGCCTGGATAAGTCAAAGTGTTTTAAAGTTATCAGCACTTAAAGCGACACTGGTCAGATTTGCAAAAAATGGCCAAGTCCTTGAGGTGAAATAGGGCTGAGTCCTTAAGGGTTTAATTCTTGTGAAACACCTAAAGGGTTAACGACGTTTGTAAAATCAGTTTTGAATACCTTGAGGGGTGTAGTTTCTTAGATGGGGTCACTTTTATGGAGTTTCTACTCTAGGGGTGCATCAGGGGGCTTCAAATGGGACATGGGTATAAAAAAAAACAGTCCAGCAAAACCTGCCTTCCAAAAACCGTATGGCATTCCTTTCCTTCTGCGCCCTGCCGTGTGCCCGTACAGCGGTTTACGACCACATATGGGGTGTTTCTGTAAACTACAGAATCAGGGCCATAAATATTTAGTTTGGTTTGGCTGTTAACCCTTGCTTTGTAACTGGAAAAAAAATTATTAAAATGGAAATCTGCCCAAAAAGTTAAATTTTTAAATTGTATCTCTGTTTTCCATTAATTCTTGTGAAACACCTAAAGGGTTAACGACGTTTGTAAAATCTGTTTTGAATACCTTGAGAGGTGTAGTTTATAGACTGGGGTCATTTTTGGGTGGTTTCTATTATGTAAGCCTCGCAAAGTGACTTCAGACCTGAACTGGTCCCTAAAAATTTCTGACAAATTTCAAGATTTGCTTCTAAACTTCTAAGCCTTGTAACATCCCCAAAAAATAAAACATCATTACCAAAATGATCCAAACATGAAGTAGACATATGGGGAATGTAAAGTAATAACTATTTTTGGAGGTATTACTATGTATTATAGAAGTAGAGAAATAGAAACTTGGAAATTTGCAATTTTTTTACATTTTGGTAAATTTGGTATTTTTTTATAAATAAAAATTATTATTTTTTTACTTCATTTTACCAGTGTCATGAAGTACAATATGTGACGAAAAAACAATCTCAGAATGGCCAAGTCAAAGCGTTTTAAAGTTATCATCACTTAAAGTGACACTGGTCAGATTTGCAAAAAATGACCAAATACTTAAGGTGAAATAGGGCTGAGTCCTTAACCCCTTAAGGACCAGGCTCATTTTCACCTTAAGGACCAGGCCATTTTTTGCAAATCTGACCAGTGTCACTTTAAGTGCTCATAACTTTAAAACGCTTCGACTTACCCAGGCCGTTCTGAGATTGTTTTTTCGTCACATATTGTACTTCATGACACTGCTAAAATTGGGTCAAAAAAGTTAATTTTTTTGCATCAAAAAATACATTTTTTACCAAAAATTTTGAAAAATTAGCAAATTTCAAAGTTTCAGTTTCTCTACTTCTGTAATACATAGTAATACCCCCAAAAATTGTGATGACTTTACATTCCCCATATGTCTACTTCATGTTTGAATTGTTTTGGGAATGATATTTTATTTTTTGGGGATGTTACAATGCTTAGAAGTTTAGAAGCAAAATTTGAAATTTTTGAGAAATCTTCAAAATCCCACTTTTTATGGACCAGTTCAGGTTTGCAGTCATATTGTGAGGCTTAGATAATAGAAACCTCCCAAAAATGACCCCATTCTAGAAACTACACCCCTCAAGGTATTCAAAACTGTTTTTTCAAACTTTATTAACCCTTTAGGTCTTCCACAAGAGTTGATGGCAGATGGAGAAACAATTTTGAAATTTCTATTTTTTGGAAAATTTTCCAATATAATCAATTTTTTCCAGGAGTAAAACAAGGGTTAACTGCCAAACAACACTCAAAATGGGTTGCCCTGATTCTGTAGTTTGCAGAAACACTCCATATGTGGTCGTAAACTACTGTTTGGCCGAACGGTAGCACATAGAAGGAGGGGAACACCATATGGGTTTTGGAAGGCAGATTTTGCAGGACTGGTTTTGTTTATACCATGTCCCATTTGAAGCCCCCTGTTGCACCCCTAGAATAGAAATTTCAAAAAAGTGACTCCATCTAAGAAAGTACACCCCTCAAGGTATTCAAAACTGGGTTTACAAACTTTGTTAACCCTTTAGGTGTTCCACAAGAGTTAATGGCAGATGGAGAAACAATTTTGAAATTTCTATTTTTTGGAAAATTTTCCAATATAATCAATTTTTTCCAGGAGTAAAACAAGGGTTAACTGCCAAACAACACTCAAAATGGGTTGCCCTGATTCTGTAGTTTGCAAAAACACCCCATATGTGGTCGTAAACTACTGTTTGGCTAAACGGCAGGACATAGAAGAAGGGGAACGCCATACGGTTTTTGGAAGGCAGATTTTGCTGGACTGGTTTATTTGCACCATGTACCCTTTCAAGCCCCCTGATGCACCCCTAGAGTAGAAACTCCATAAAAGTGACCCCATCTAGGAAACTACGGGATAAGGTGGTTGTTGTTTTGGGACAATTTTTGGGGTAAATTAGATTTTTGGTTGCTCTATATTACTCTTTTTTGAGGCAATGTAACAAAAAAATTTAATACTAAAATTGTTTCTACATTCGCTATTTAGTTTTGTGGAACACCTAAAGGGTTAACATAGTTTGTAAAGTAATTTTTGAATACCTTGAGGGGTGTAGTTTCTTAGATGGGGTCACTTTTTTGGAGTTTCTAGTCTAGGCTACATCAGGGGGGGCTTCTAATGGGACATGGTGTAAAAAAAAAAACTGTCCATCAAAATCTGCCTTCCAGAAACCGTATGGAGTTCCCTTCGTTCTATGCCCTGCCGTGCGGCTATATAGCCATTTACGACCACATATGGGGTGTTTCTGCAAACTACAGAATTGGGGCAATAAATGTTTGTTTGGCTGTTAACCCTTGCTTTATTACCGGCAAAATGGATTTAAATTTAAATTTTGCCCAAAAATAGGTGTTTTGGCACCGTTTTTATTTTATATTTTTAACACCGTTCATCCGAGGCGTTTGGTAAAAAGTTATTTTTATAGCGACGACTTTTACGCACGCGACGATGCCCAATATGTATGGCTCTCAGACTTTGGAGACACTAAGCAGGCATCCTAAAACTGCGGCCCTCCAGATGTTGTAAAACTACAATTCCCACCATGCCCTGATGATGGCTGTAGGTTGTCTGGGCATGCTGGGAGTTATAGTTTTACAACATCTGGAGGGCCGCAGTTTGAGGATGCCTGCACTAAAACTAATATTTTTTGGGGAAAGAAAAATTGTTTTCGTGTCTCCAAAGTCTGAGAGCCATAGTGTTTTATGTTCTCTAGTGAACTGTTGGGGATTATAAAAATTTAGTACTCCATGGAAGTGTGATACTCCCTGAAGCAATCGATAATGCAGAGGCCCGGATGATCGGGGCACGTGTCACATTGAGTTGTGGTGTCCTTCCGTATCCCCCTCTTGTGACACACTCTGCACTTTTTTTGGGTTCGTCCCTTCTTTCCAGTATGGGGGACCACACCTGGAAAGTGTTGGCCAGGGACGATCCGGGCGCCTCCAGTTCCCGAGGTACTCCGGCCTGCTCTTTCCCGGTCCGAAAAGATCAGGTCTTTGAGGACTGCCTCATAGAATTGGAGGAATGTCCCTGTGCTGCCAGCGCTTCGGGATAGTACAAAAGAGTTGTACATGGCAACCTGCACCATGTAGACCGCAACTTTTTTGTACCATGCCCGGGTTTTGCGCATGGCGTTATATGGCGTGAGGACTTGATCAGAGAGATCAACTCCTCCCATATACCGATTGTAGTCGATGATACAATCGGGCTTGAGGACCGTTGCCGCGGTACCTCGCACAGGGACTGGGGTGGTGCTGTTACCGTGGATTGTGGACAGCATAAGGACATCCCTCTTGTCCTTATACCTGACCAGCAACAGGTTTCCACTGGTAAGTGCACGGGTCTCACCCCTGGGGATAGGTACCTGGAGGGGGTAGGCAGGGAGGCCGCGTTGATTTTTCCGCACGGTCCCACAAGCGAACGTGGATCTGGCGGCAAGGGACCTGAACAAGGGAATGCTGGTATAAAAGTTGTCCACGTACAAGTGGTAACCCTTATCCAGCAGTGGGTACATAAGGTCCCACACGAGTTTCCCGGTAACACCCAGAGTGGGGGGACATTCTGGTGGTTGAATCCGGGAATCTCGCCCCTCGTACACACGAAATTTGTAAGTGTACCCTGAGGTACTCTCACAAATTTTGTATAGCTTCACGCCATACCTCGCCCGCTTTGTGGGAATGTATTGGCGGAAACTGAGTCTCCCCTTGAACGCAACGAGAGACTCATCAACCGCGACCTCCCTTCCAGGTACGTAGGCCTGCTGAAATGTGGCCCCAAAGTGATCGATGACCGGCCGTATCTTGTACAGCCGGTCATAGGCAGGATCACCTCGGGGGGGACATGCTGCATTATCGGAATAATGCAGACATTTCCGGATGGCCTCAAACCGGTGACGTGTCATGACCATACTGTACAGTGGGGTCTGGTATAGGACGTCCCCACTCCAGTATTGCCTGACACTGGGTTTTTGGACTAGACCCATATGCAGCACGAGGCCCCAAAATGTCCTCATCTCGGCTGCACTGACCAGCGTCCAGCCACCGGGTCTAGCCAAAACTGAGCCTGGGTTTTGAGCGACGAACTGTTGGGCGTACAGATTCGTCTGCTCCACCATCAAATTCACCAGTGGGTTACTGAAAAAAAAACTAAAAAGTCTATTTCAGTAAACCCCACTGTGGGAATCTGGATTCCAGGATTGCCAGCGAAATCCGGAATCTCAGGCTCAAAGTCCACTGGGGGACACCAGCTAAGTTCATCGGCAGGGGGCTCCGGTGAACTTATTTGGTGGGCCGGGAAACCAGTACGAACCCCAGGGCGGCTCGTACTAGGGTGGGCCACAGGATCCCTAGCATGTGTGGCCCCTGGCTCCGCCTGGCGGCGTCTCCTCTGCCTTGGTGGCTCATCGTCATCCGATGATGATGAGGAGGATGCGGATGACAAAAGGAACGTGGGGTCATCCTCATCCTCACTGGGGCTCTCAGAGTCGGAGGCAATCTGGGCATATGCCTCCTCGGCTGAGAACACCCGGCGGGCCATGGGTGTGTGTGTGTGCGTGTGTATGTGCGTGCGTGTAAACCTTTATTCTATGTGCGTGTGTGTGGGGGCACGGGTGTTCACGTACTAAAAAGTCCAGGCAAAAAAAATGGGCAAGTGTTAGGAAAAAAAAAAAAAAAAAAGTTCAAACTTGCTGATCTGCGGTTCAACGCTGATCAGCGGTCGGTGGGGTGGTGGGGCGGGCGATGCGCTAACAGTGGACGGACGCTAAAAAGTGCCGGCCAGTCAGCGCACGCAGAAAAAAAAAAATGTGGTGGTGGGGGAAGGGTCTGGTGGTGGGGGGAGGGGGTTGGTGGGTGGGGGGGAGGGGGTTGGTGGGTGGGGGGGGGGGGCTGGTGGTGGGGGGGATGCGGGGGGGGCAAGTGGCGTGGGGTCTGGGGTCTGAAAGTTGTAAAAAAAAAAAGTTTGGAATAAATGTGCTTTTTTTTTTCTTTTTTTTTCTAACTTTTCCCTTCTTTCCCTGCCTAACGGTGCCTCTCCCTCACTGACCCTAACCTACCTGGGTGGCGATGGGTGCAGGAGGGTGATGGATGCCGATTTAGGGGGACACAGGAGCTGGTGCTGGACGATGCTGCACGGTCAGGGTGCTGGACAGGAAGAGGAGGGGAGAGAGGAGCGCAGGAAGTTTGAATCTCGCGCCTCTCTCCCCTGCACCAATCAGCACCCTGGACAGCGGCGTTCAGCACCAGGGCCAGCTCCGCCTCTGCAAATCCTCGGACTGCGATTGGTGGTGTAAAATTACGCCACCGATCGCAGTCTTTTTCCGGTTCATCGGGTCACAGGACACCCGAATGGACCGGAAACGCAGAAAACCGCAGGTCTGAATTGACCTGCGGTTTTCTGCGATCGCCGATACGGGGGGGTCCAATGACCCCCCCCTGCGTTGTTACGGGATGCCGGCTGAATGATTTCAGCCGGCGTCCCGTTCCGATTAACCCCTGCGGCGCCGGAATGCAGATTTTAAGTCAGGACGTACCGGTACGTCCTCGGTCCTTAAGGACTCGGGAAATAGGGCGTACCGGTACGTCCTCGGTCCTTAAGGGGTTAAGGGGTTAAAAGTTTTTTTTAAACTCAGCGACCCTTTTAAAAGGGTTTTCCGAGATAGGTCATCAGTATCTGATTGGTGGGGATCCGATACCCTGGACCCCCGCCAATCAGCTGTTTGAGAAGGTACCAGTGCTCCTGTTATATAGGATAGGTCATCAGTATTAAAATCACAGAAAACCCCTTTAATGTATTAACTTTATAACAGAAATGTATTTATAGCCATTGCCTGACATATACCTATTATAAAATCCTTTAAAGCAGTTAATTCCCATAAGTATAAATGATGAGAGATAGATTATAACGTTTGGGTGCAGTTAGAAATGAGAGAGTTCATCATTCATTAAGCAAAATTAAAAACTCCTGACTGGAATGTAAGACAATGGATACATTGATCGGTAGGTTCATTCGTTTACATTTGGATTAAAGAGATGAAATATCTGATCCAATAAAAATTACATTACTGGGCTCAGGCTGTAAACATAGCTACATAATAAGATTACTATTACATGCAATTTTTGCCCACTCCATGGACATAGCTTTTAACAGTGTGTCTAATATTATTGTAAAAAATACACTTAGCACATAGTATTATTATTATTATTATTTATTTGAAAGTGCCATTAATTTCATGGTGCCATACATCAAGAGGGGATTACACATACATAATATAAAAATACAAGTACAACACAACAAGAAACTATTAATAGACTGGGACAGAGGGGGAGAGGACCCTGCCCGCAAGAGCTTACAATGTACAAGGGAAGGGGGAAGACCACAGTAGAAACTGCTGATCTGGCTGTGTGGTGCAAGCATGCTAATTGCAGGTGGTAGGCTGAGGTGGGTTTTCTGGTTACTTTTGAAGGCTTGGATGTTGGGGGAAAGTCTGATGTGCTGGGGTAATAAGTATAAGAGAGGCACGTGAGAAATCTTGTAGTCAACTGTGTGAAGAACAGACAAGAGGAGAACAAAGAAGTAGGTCCTGTGAGGATCAGAAATTACGTGTAGGGATGTATCTGGAAAGCAGGTGAGAGATGTAAAGAGGAGACAGGTTGTGGACGGCCTTATATGTAGCTGTTAGTATTTTAAACAGAATTTGCCGACCAATGGGGAGCCAATAAAGGGATTGGCAGAGGCAGAAGATAAATGAGTGTAGTGATGAATTAACCATCCAGCAAAGTTGAGAAAAAAATAAAGTGGTGAGAGTAGTAGATGGGAGGCACAGAGGAGTATGTTGCAGTAGTCCAGGCAGGAGATGACGAGGCTGTGCACTAGCATTTTATTTGACTCAAGGTCGAGGAAGAAGTGAATACGAGAGATGTTCTTGAGTTAAAAGTGGCAGGTGGAGGTTTTGGGTGTGTGGCTTAAAAGACAGGGCAGAATCGAATGTTATCCCCAGGCAGCAGACCTGTGAGACTGGAGACCATGTTGTGCTGTTAATTGTAATGGATAGGTCTGGTAGGGGGGCTGAGTGACATAGAGGAAAGATGATGAATTCAGTTTTGTCCATGTTGAGTTTGAGGAAGTGGGAGGAGAAGAATGAAGATATAGCTAACAGACATGCTGGGATTCTGTATAGCAGGTAAGTGATATCTGGGCCAGGTAGATGTTGGTGTTATCAGCGTAGAGATGGTATTGGAAACCATGGGACTGTATGAGCTGTCCCAAGCACAATGTATAAATGGAGAAAAGTAGGGGACCCAGGACAGAGCCTCCAGGGACACCAACAGAAAGAAGGCATGATGAGGAGGTGGTATATAAATGGGAAACGCTGAATGTTCTGTTGGTGAGGTAAGAGGAAACCAGGTCCTTGAGGCAGAAGGAAGATAATTTTGTTACAGGAGTGAGTGGTCGACAGTGTCAAAGGCAGAGGATAGGTCAAGAAGGAAGAGCAGAGGGTAAATATGTTTAGCTTTGGAAGCTAGCAGATCGTTGGTGGGCAGTTTTAGTGGAGTGATTGGGTCTGAAGCCTAATTGCCACTCATCAAAAAGTGAATTGGATGAGAGGTGGGAAGACAGTTCAAGATGGAGATGTTGTTCTAGGAATTTTGATGTCAATGGGACTATCTAGATGGGGTGGATAAAGAGGATGGGTCCAGAGAGGGATTTTTGAGTAAGGTCATAATGGTTGCATGTTTAAAAGAGGAAGGGAAAACGTGAGTGGTTAGTGATAGGTTGAAGAGGTGGGCTAGGGCAGGGATAACTATAGGGGTGAAGTTAGGCATGAGGTGGGATGAGATTGGGTCAAGGGCACAAGTAGTGAGGTGTGATTTGGAAATTAAGGTGTCGAGCTTTTCTTATGTGATGGTGGTAAACTGGGTTATGTAGGAAGAGCATTGAGCGGCTCTGTAGGGGGCTAGTGAGGGTTGTTGATTAAAGCTTTCACAGATTTTGTGATTTTATCTTTGAAAGATGAGGCAAAGTCTTCTGAGATGAGGAGTGTTAAAAAGGGCAATGGAGGACAGAATAGAGATTTAAAGGTATTATACAATTGTTTGGGTTTGCGGGAAAGAGTTTTAGTAGCTATAATGTAAAAACATGCTTCTTAGGCACTCTGATCAGGGCCAGATAAAGGGTTCCAAGAATAAGAAGCAGTCCATTTATTGGGGGCCCCAACTAACATGAGGTCCATTTGCATCACATACTGGGAAAAAGTTAACACAACTTGTGCACTGCCTCAGAGTATCAGGAAGAATTTTCAGTGACACATGCACCATACTATAGGTATAAAAAGATGTATGTACATAACTACCCACCAACACTCACTACATTACACTTAACCATTATTTACTTATAGACCTATATGTGCATACCAATGGGTTTGGATAGTCCATTCACAGATTATGCACTGCAAGAAGGGGGGAAGAGATGTATGGTAAGCACATCAAAGCTCCTAAACTTTTTCTATACCCTATAAATACAAATTTACTGTTAAGTGAACAGATTTAGTATCAAATCCAAATTTAACACAAATAAAAATGTTGAACCAAGTGTACAACCACAGGTATCAGAGGTCCCACTGTGCACCAAGAAAGCATTCCCCACACTAGTACTCCACCTTCACCAGACAGGGAGCGTTTAATTCATGCTGCTTGTGTCACATTCTGACTGTCCTTTCAGCATGGTACCACAAAAATATGGCCACCTGACCAATTTTTCCACTGCTCAAATATCCATTTTTTGTTTCACTTAGGCCAAACACAGACGAGTGAGTTCAGTGTGAGAAACTCACTGCGTGTAGCGGTGTCAGTTATCATTCTGAACTCTGCTCCTCTGACAGGATTGCATGGCGTTGAAATTATTTATAATGCTGTGTGACCCTCAGGACCTGTATATATTGAATTAAACTGACAGCATTATTTTAGTGCAAGAAAATTTAGACTACAACCTTCAGAATCACAGGCGCATATCCATGAAGCAAACATAATTACAAAAAAACAAAATGGCTGCACATCGTTATATATACAAACAATAGAGCAAAGAAAAGGGGGTCATTCTAGATAAAAGTGGTACAATACCGACTATAAATGGGTATAAATGAGTAATGGAAGCTCTTAGCGCACATACGTGTCGGGCCCACCTACCAAGCGTCAAGGTGGCTTCCGCAGATGGGTCCCTATCACTAAATATACTGCCTCACTTTGGACTTACTTAAGCCTACAATATTCAGGGCAGTGTAGGAACCAGCTACAAACGTACTCTGCTCAGAAGTCCCAGGTAGATGGGCGTGTCCAGTCTAAAAGAGGTGCTACCCTCAATATATTGCAAGAAAATTTAGACTAGAACCTTCAGAATCACAGGTGCATATCCATGAAGCAAACATAACTACAAAAAACAATGTGCGCTAAGAGCTTCCATTACTCATTTATAGTCAGTATTGTACCACTTTTATCTAGAATGACCCCCATTTCTTAGCTCTATTGTTTGTATATATAACGGTGTGTAGCATTATTTTAGTGTAATTCACTAGATTTCAGGTCTAGCAGGGACACACAGCATTATAATTCATTATTGCTGTGCAATCCTGTCAGGAGCAAAGTTCAGAACATGAACTCATGCTGCCACACGCAGCGAGTTGCTTGCACTAAACTTGCTTGTCTGTGTTTGGCCTTAGACAGCGACGGCATTCTAAATAGTCATCTGCATTTTACACCAGTTGTGCATTCAGACGTTTTAATTGGAGCACCCGTGTTGTATTCAGCTGCAGTTTGCTTGACTGTTCATTAAAACGATTCTTGACATACGCCTCTGACCCCTTTCAACGACAAGTTGTTTACGTCCACAGGATCCCCTTTCGCTAGATGTTTTTCCTCAATTGCACTATCCTTACTATACTCTCGACAGCATTGCTTGTGAAAACCCCACAAGTTTGGCCGTTTTTGAAATATTGGCACTGACAATCATAGTACAAATAACCATGCCTCATATGAAATGGCTTAGGTTGCTCGATATTCCCATTGTAACGTAGACTTACACTGAATCTGATCCAAAGTTGCTCAGATTATTTTTGGCACTCTGGTGTCATGTGTCTAATTTCTATATAGGGAAGCTGCAATCGTGACAGGAGTCTACAATAAAGTGGATATTTAGTATAATTACAGCACCATAACAAGGTTCAATACATAAATCTAACAGCAACACTAGACCAAGCTCATAAAATAAATATAGTACCAGAACCAAGTTCATAACACAAATAGGACACCATAACCAAGCTAATAAAATATAGTACCAGAACCAAACTCATGATATAATTACAGCTCTGGAACCAATCTTATAACATAAATACAATTCCAGAACTAAACACAGTACATAACATAAATATTGTACTAGACCAAGCTCATAAATACAGCACCAGAATCAATCTAATAGCACAAAACAGCCTCTGAACTAATCTAAGTACAATAGAGGATCAGAACAGAGCTCATCAAATAAATATAGTAACAGATCTAAGACCATTATACAGGGAGTGCAGAATTATTAGGCAAGTTGTATTTTTGAGGATTAATTTTATTATTGAACAACAACCATGTTCTCAATGAACCCAAAAAACTCATTAATATCAAAGCTGAATATTTTTGGAAGTAGTTTTTAGTTTGTTTTTAGTTTTAGCTATTTTAGGGGGATATCTGTGTGTGCAGGTGACTATTACTGTACATAATTATTAGGCAACTTAACAAAAAACAAATATATACCCATTTCAATTATTTATTTTTACCAGTGAAACCAATATAACATCTCAACATTCACAAATATACATTTCTGACATTCAAAAACAAAACAAAAACAAATCAGTGACCAATATAGCCACCTTTCTTTGCAAGGACACTCAAAAGCCTTGGATTCTGTCAGTGTTTTGATCTGTTCACCATCAACATTGCGTGCAGCAGCAACCACAGCCTCCCAGACACTGTTCAGAGAGGTGTACTGTTTTCCCTCCTTGTAAATCTCACATTTGATGATGGACCACAGGTTCTCAATAGGGTTCAGATCAGGTGAACAAGGAGGCCATGTCATTAGATTTTCTTCTTTTATACCCTTTCTTGCCAGCCACGTTGTGGAGTACTTGGACGCGTGTGATGGAGCATTGTCCTGCATGAAAATCATGTTTTTCTTACCTTGAAGACTTCTTCCTGTACCACTGCTTGAAGAAGGTGTCTTCCAGAAACTGGCAGTAGGACTGGGAGTTGAGCTTGACTCCATCCTCAACCCAAAAAGGCCCCACAAGCTCATCTTTGATGATACCAGCCCAAACCAGTACTCCACCTCCACCTTGCTGGCATCTGAGTCGGACTGGAGCTCTCTGCCCTTTACCAATCCAGCCATCTGGCCCATCAAGACTCACTCTCATTTCATCAGTCCATAAAACCTTAGAAAAATCAGTCTTGAGATATTTCTTGGCCCAGTCTTGACGTTTCAGCTTGTGTGTCTTGTTCAGTGGTGGTCGTCTTTCAGCCTTTCTTACCTTGGCCATGTCTCTGAGTATTGCACACCTTGTGCTTTTGGGCACTCCAGTGATGTTGCAGCTCTGAAATATGGCCAAACTGGTGGCAAGTGGCATCTTGGCAGCTGCACGCTTGACTTTTCTCAGTTCATGGGCAGTTATTTTGCGCCTTGGTTTTTCCACATGCTTCTTGCGACCCTGTTGACTATTTTGAATGAAACGCTTGATTGTTCGATGATCACGCTTCAGAAGCTTTGCAATTTTAAGAGTGCTGCATCCCTCTGCAAGATATCTCACTATTTTTGACTTTTCTGAGCCTGTCAAGTCCTTCTTTTGACCCATTTTGCCAAAGGAAAGGAAGTTGCCTAATAATTATGCACACCTGATATAGGGTGTTGATGTCATTAGACCACACCCCTTCTCATTACAGAGATGCACATCACCTAATATGCTTAATTGGTAGTAGGCTTTCGAGCCTATACAGCTTGGAGTAAGACAACATGCATAAAGAGGATGATGTGGTCAAAATACTAATTTGCCTAATAATTCTGCACGTAGTGTATAAATACAGACCTAAAACCAAGCTCATAACATAAATACAGAACTGGAACCAAGCTCATAACGTAAAGATGGCACCAGAACCATGCACAGTACACGGAATTCAGAGAAATCCTTCTATATAAGTTTCTAACAAGTAAAACTTGGCTTTGTTTCACAAACTAGATCAATGTCATGTCACACATCGTCACTGCGACCATATAGTGAATCCAGCACTGATGTCACATAGAGAGAGGCAGGATACGCTATAAGTACACAATGATATAACATCGATAGCTCACAGGGACAGTGTAGATTGTGTGGTGCAAGCATTTGGCGTGATTTATTTGACACTGTGATCCAGATGCTGGTAAGCATCTGGGTTAGGATGTCAATATACATCCTAATTATGCACAGAGGGGTGATGTGCAGCAAGTGCATATCTTACTATTTTTCTGGAAAACAAAAAAAACATATGTGATAATCAGAGAGCAATTGGGGATGGAAAACATGCACAGAGGTGCATGTTACTCCTTCCTGTGAGGTCATGTGCAGTTATATAAGGAGAGGAAGATCTATATCTCTTCTCCTCTCCCTGCAGCTTGCTAGCATTTCCCCCACTGGTCCCCTCTCCTCCTCCATGTTGGCTGACATGATGGGCAGCTGACGGTAGGGATACTTCAACCTGCTCTATCTCAGGTTGTAGAGCAGGTCTTGTAAAGCTAAAAGTATAAGGATTATGAAAAGCCCTGCAGATCTTACTCCCAACCTGGTTTCTAAAGCTGAAAATCTTTACTTTAAAACAAGACATGGCTCCTATCTCTAGTGAAGGCAGGAGAAGGGGAACAGAACTTTTTTCGGCTCTGCGTAAGGAGCAGGAAAACATTGGGATTGATTTTTATTAAGGTTTATTGTTCTTTCATGGATCTAAAACAATGCATTTCGAAGGCGAGTCATCTTCTTCATCAGGCAAAAAGTAAGCCCGAGGTTTCTCCACTTCTCACGCAGCGCCAAGAAAAGTCTTGTTCTTCTTCCCTACTCCTGCCTTGACTGAACACTCTGGACGTGATCAAGAAGTTAATGGCATCACAATTAGAGCAGCAGCACGGGGCATAACCACGGCACACAGCAGACATCTGCTGAGGATTGATATAATCCTATTACGTCTGCATAGCTGTTGTGATTTTAGTTATACAAGTATATTGCTGTATTACACCAGAGGCGCTGCCTCTGTCTTATTCTCTTTTTGTTCTTACCTCTAGTTGCTATACAGACTGAGATAGAGTCAGTAGCGTGATCTGGAAACCAGTGAGGACCAGGGCCCAGCCTGGGAGACCCCTAGGCCAGCAGGGGAGCAGTTTCAAATGCTCCAATGATAATCTGGCACTGACTCCAGCAAAGTTAAGTGTCAAGATAATAATAATAATAATAATTAAAAAAAAAAATTATATAGCGCCACAATATTACGCAGCGCTTTACAAGTTCATAGGGTTCATATACAAAAATAGCTTGATAATATGCAACTGAAACACTAGGAGTAAGGGCCCTGCTCGCAAGAGCTTACAATCTATGAGGAATTGGGGGTGACACTAAAAGGTAGTTGATTGTGATAAGTAGGATTTGAGCCATTATTGAACTGACAGGAGTGGTGCTGGCCGATCTGCTTCGGGTTTGGGACTAATAGAGGATCAAGTTCAGGCCAGAGGAGTTGGTGGGGGGAGGTTTAGTCGGGGAATAGTCAGTTTAGGTAGCTTGATAAGCCTGCCTGAAAACATGTGCTTTTAAGGCACGTTTGAAGGTGGAGACGTTGTGGATTGACCTAGTATTCCGGGGCAAAGTATTCCAGAGAGTAGGTGCAGCTCGAGAAAAGTCTTGAAGACGGGAGTGAAACGTACGAATTATGGAGGTCATTAATCTTAGGTCGCTAACAGAACGGAGAGCACGAGTAGGGTAGTAGATGAAGATGAGAGAGGAGATGTATGGAGGTGCAGCACTGTGCAGAGCTTTGTGGGTGAGGGTGAGAAGTTTGAACTGTATTCTGTAGTGGATAGACAACCAGCTAAGGCTGCTTTCACACTAGCGTTCGCTGGTCCGCTCGTGAGCTCCGTTTGAAGGAGCTCACGAGCGGACCCGAACGCAGCCGTCCAGCCCTGATGCAGTCTGAATGGAGGCGGATCCGCTCAGACTGCATCAGTCTGGCGGCGTTCAGCCTCCGCTCCGCTCGCCTCCGCACGGACAGGCGGACAGCTGAACGCTGCTTGCAGCGTTCGGGTGTCCGCCTGGCCGTTCGGAGGCGTGCGGATCCGTGCGGATCCGTCCAGACTTTCAATGTAAGTCAATGGGGACGGATCCGTTTGAAGATGCCACAATGTGGCTCAATCTTCAAGCGGATCCGTCCCCCATTGACTTTACATTGAAAGTCTGGACGGATCCGTACTAGGCTATTTTCACACTTAGCTGTTCTATGCTAAAAATAATGCAGACGGATCCGTTCTGAACGGAGCCTCCGTCTGCATTATTAGAACGCTAGTGTGAAAGTAGCCTTAGTGACTGGCACAAACTAGTAGCATCAGTGTAGCGGTTGGATGGATAGATAGCCTGGCTGCAACATTTAGAACAGACTGAAGGGGGACAGTTTAGTGAGAGGGAGACCGATTAGTAATGCGTTGCAGTAGTCAAGATGAGAATGACTCAAGGTAACAACAAGAGTTTTTGCCGTTTCCACCGTAAGAAAAGGGCGGATTCTGGCGATATTCTTGAGGTGCAGACGACAAGAGCGTGTAAGTGATTGAATATGGGGAACAAAGGAAAGATTGGAGTCAAATGTGGCCCCAAGACAGCGGGCATGTTGCACAGGAGTTATGATAGTGCTGCAGACCGAAATTGAAATATCAAGTTTAGGTAAGTTAGTAGATGGGGAAAAGACAAGAAGTTCAGTTTTTGAGAGGTTCAGTTTTAGATACAGAGAGGACATGATGTTAGAGACAGCTGTTATACAATTACTGGTGTTTTGGAGTAAAGCAGGGGTGATGTCAGGGGCCGAAGTGTATAGTTGGGTGTCGTCAGCATAGAGATGGTATCGAAAGCCAGATCTACTGATCTTCTGTCTGATGGGGGCTCTATAGAGAGAGAAGAGTAGAGGACCTAGTACTGAGCACTGAGGAACTCCAACATCAAGAGGAAGAGGAGAAGAAGAAGAGCCAGCGAATGATACACTAAAGGAGCGGCCAGAGAGATAGGAAGAAAACCAAGAGAGGGCAGTGTCCTTAAGGCCAATCGAGTGGAGCATGGTGAGGAGGAGTTTATGGAATACGGTATTGAACGCTGCAGAGAGATCCAATAGAATCAGTAGAGAATAGTCACCTTTTCTTTTTGCTGTTAGGAGATAATGACTACCGTCACACACAAATAGGGATAGTGCAGCCCTAAACTGCCTGGACCCATTATTCCTACCTACTTGTACAATCACGCTAACTGGAGCCACAAGTGGACAACAGTCCCTATATTGCAATATGTATAGGGCGACACACAAACAGGGACAAACAGCAAGAGAGTAGTCGTACGGACAAAGGGTCAAATACCAGAAGGACAGTAAAGTACAAATAGCGAGGCAAATAAGAAATGCAAAACACACAGAAGAGTCAGAAACAGGAGATCAATACGATACCAGAACACCAGAAGCCAAAACCGTAGTCACAAAAGCCAAATCCAGAAATTCAAGGCAGGGGAGTCTTCTATAACACAAGTAACAGTAGGGGGAGCCAGAGGACAAAAAATTCACTGACACCTGTACAGTGCACGTGTTGGTCTTTTATGCTGGAGCACAGGCAGCTCACGCCAGTTGAAGCTGCTGCCCGTGCACCCTAACGTTTGGGAGCACCAGCGTACTCCCTCAATGGCTCAGAGCTCCAACGTTAGTACGAGCCAGGTTGTATTCCTGGCAGTGGCGGATCTAGAGCCTGGTCTCGGAAGGAGCACTTCCAGATTTTTTTGTGACGGCGGACAGAAAATAATGTAGTGCTTATAGAACAGACTATTTTTTTTAACCGATAGTACAGCTCTAACCTTATTTAAAAAGAGAGGTGGACAGTATATACTGTATGAGGCAGTGGAGAAGTGAGGTGGACAGTATATAATGTATGAGGCAGGGCCAGTCTGATCACACTCTGCACTGAGGAGAGAGATGGCAGCACTCCCCCCGCACCACAGAGACAACACAGGACCCCCACACCTTACCGCAGATAAGGTACAGATTTAGGCCTCTTTCACACTACCGTTTTTTTTTTTTTCGTTTTGCAGTCCATTTTTTGCGTTCCGTATACGGTCGATATAGGTACAGTACAGACCAAAAGTTTGGACACACCTTCTCATTCAAAGAGTTTTCTTTATTTTCATGACTATGAAAATTGTAGATTCACACTGAAGGCATCAAAACTATGAATTAACACATGTGGAATTATATACATAACAAAAAAGTGTGAAACAACTGAAAATATGTCATATTCTAGGTTCTTCAAAGTAGCCACCTTTTGCTTTGATTACTGCTTTGCACATTCTTGGCATTCTCTTGATGAGCTTCAAGAGGTAGTCACCTGAAATGGTCTTCCAACAGTCTTGAAGGAGTTCCCAGAGATGCTTAGCACTTGTTGGCCCTTTTGCCTTCACTCTGCGGTCCAGCTCACCCCAAACCATCTTGATTATCTTCAGGTCTGGTGACTGTGGAGGCCAGGTCATCTGGTGCAGCACCTCATCATTCTCCTTCATGGTCAAATAGCCCTTACACAGCCTGGAGGTGTATTTGGGGTCATTGTCCTGTTGAAAAATAAATGATGGTCCAACTAATCGCAAACCGGATGGAATAGCATGCCGCTGCAAATGCTGTGGTAGCCATGCTGGTTCAGTATGCCTTCAATATTGAATAAATCCCCAACAGTGTCACCAGCAAAGCAACCCACACCATCACACCTCCTCCTCCGTGCATCACGGTGGGAACCAGGCATGTAGAGTCCATCAGTTCACCTTTTCTGCGTCGCACAAAGACACGGTGGTTGGAACCAAAGATCTCAAATTTGGACTCATCAGACCAAAGCACAGATTTCCACTGGTCTAATGTCCATTCCTTGTGTTCTTTAGCCCAAACAAGTCTCTTCTGCTTGTTGCCTGTCCTTAGCAGTGGTTTCCTAGCAGATATTCTACCATGAAGGCCTGATTCACACAGTCTCCTCTTAACAGTTGTTCTAGAGATGTGTCTGCTGCTAGAACTCTGTGTGACATTGACCTGGTCTCTAATCTGAGCTGCTGTTAACCTGCGATTTCTGAGGCTGGTGACTCGGATGAACTTATCCTCCGCAGCAGAGGTGACTCTTGGTCTTCCTTTCCTGGGGCGGTCCGCATGTGAGCCAGTTTCTTTGTAGCGCTTAATGATTTTTGTGACTGCACTTGGGGACACTTTCAAAGTTTTCCCAATTTTTCGGACTGACTGACTTTCATTTCTTAAAGTAATGATGGGCACTTGTTTTTGTTTACTTAGCTGCTTTTTTCTTGCCATAATACAAATTCTAACAGTCTATTCAGTAGGACTATCAGCTGTGTATCCACCTGACTTCTTCACAACGCAACTGATGGTCCCAACCCCATTTATAAAGGCAAGAAATCCCACTTATTAAACCTGACAGGGCACACCTGTGAAGTGAAAAACATTTCAGGTGACTACCTCTTGAAGCTCATCAAGAGAATGCCAAGAGTGTGCAAAGCAGTAATCAAAGCAAAAGGTGGCTACTTTGAAGAACCTAGAATATGACATATTTTCAGTTGTTTCACACTTTTTTGTTATGTATATAATTTCACATGTGTTAATTCATAGTCTTGATGCCTTCAGTGTGAATCTACAATTTTCATAGTCATGAAAATAAAGAAAACTCTTTGAATGAGAAGGTGTGAAGCCCTCTCTCTCTCACTATATCTCATTATATTCTCGGGGGAGGTAATTGACCCGTTGCCCCTCCCCCCCTCCCGGATCCGCCAGTGATTCCTGGTTCCCCCAGCAACCGAATGCTGCTGCCGTATGGAGGCAGCAGCAGCCGAGGGAAACCTGACATTAAGTTTGACTGGGAACACACAGGATTTATCTTGATGCTTGTTCTAATCATATTATCTGGCCCTGCGGAAAATGATTGTCTTGTTTTTATAAAGATCAATGCGAAGAGGCTGTATGGCTTTACTGCTTAATTAGGTTATTTTCATCGAGATTATTGTGATGATTTACTGTGTCAGGCTAAGATTTGGCAAAGTGTTAGCATGCGGAACATTTTGTAGCAGTGCAGTGTACTTGGAGGCAAATTCATGTCAAAAAGTATGATAATTAGAATGTAAAATTTTCTTTTCTATCTTTGGTGTGTAAAAAGGCTGCTGGAATGTAATGAAAAGGTTTCACGTCAACTTTAGGACAGTGCAGGGTTTGGGATGTGTAATATGCCTCTTTAGCTTCCAGCTGCAAGGCCCCTTTCACACGGGCGAGCATTCCGCGCGGGTTCAATGCGTGACGTGAACGCATTGCACCCGCACTGAATCCTGACCCATTCATTTCAATGGGGCTGTGTACATGAGCGTTGTTTTTGACACAGCACTTGTGAGTTGCGTGAAAACCACAGCAGGTTCTATATTCTGTGTTTTTACGCAACGCAGGCTCCATAAAAATTAATGGGGCTGCGTGAAAATCGCAAGCAAGTGCGGATGCGGAGCGATTTTCACGCATGATTGCTAGGAGATGACGTTAGTAAATAGGGATGAGCAACCCCGGACCCTATTAAAGTCAATTCACTGTATTATTTTTACTTCTAACATGGTTATAAGGGAAAATAATAGCATTCTTAATACAGAATGCTAACTAAAATGTCCCTTGAGGGGTTAAAAAAAATAAAAAATAAACTCACCTCATCCACTTCCTGCAGGACCTGCAAAAGGACCTTTGCTGACATCACCGCGCTCACTCACTAGCTATTTTTGGAAACCCTATAGCAGTGAATGGAGAGAACATCGCACATGTGCGGTATGCTCTCTGTTCACCACAAACTTTGTTGTGGCATATTCTTGAGATAGGGTACCACCTCTAGGACCTGCTCCTAACATATCTGACATTTATGTCCGAGATGGGAATAACCCTTGTCACGGGTTGGTATACTTGCGGTGGAGTTGGCAATAGTGTTGATTGCGAATATTCTAATCGCAAATTTTTATCGCGAATATTGGAACTAAGAGAATTCACAAATATCTAGAATATAGTGCTATATCTTCTAGATTTTTTTTAATTCAGTACCCATGATCCCTCACTGCTTCTTAGTGCCCCCCTTACAATAGTTCTGCCTCTTTTGTGCCCACCTTACAATAGTGCTGCTCCTGTAGTTTAAATAGTTTAAATAAAATCACTGACCTAGCCCCATTCCCCTGATAAACAGATCACACCTTCCTCCATCCGGTGGAGCAGGAGGCTGACGGCTCTCTGCTTCATTACTGTATTAATCTGTATCTGCGTCCTCAGGATGCAGATGCAGTTGAAATCAGGTCATGCCACATCCATCCTGGAACGCAGGACAGCCACCAAAATCCAGGACTGTCCAGCAGGATCTGAGACAGTTGTTTGGTATGAATACATATACTGTTCCTGGATCAAAAAAACCTTGAGCTATCCCCTTACTGCCATCAGCTGGTATCATTGTCTACCATGCAAGCATTCAACCCAAGGCTGGAACAAGGAATTATTTGCCTCCTAGGGACCAATTAAAAAAGGGAGCAATTAATGAAAAAAATTAATAAATAAAGAGTTATCATGAGCACTAGAGATGACTGAATTTCTCAAAAATTCGATCAGTATGACACGCACATGACAGGCGTTGCCCTTAGAATCACTGCACACTTCACTTATTTGGGCAGTTACGGGGCCAAAACTGACCAAATAACTCAAGTGTCAACTGAGCCTTACAGGTCGATGTTAGCGCCAGGTATAAAGAACCGTGCAGAGGCCCAAAATCCTACTGTAGCGTTAAAGAGCGCACTCCTTTTACACCATCGTCAGCTGATTCCACATAGATGTCTACAGAACCTGTTCTATAAAACGCTTATACAAGTAGCGCCCCCCTGACAGAGTGGAGAGGGTGTCAGCAGTAAGTTTGTGTTGACGTCACTGATTATTTTGCTTCCTCTGATCCGTCAGAACAATAACCCCCCCAAAAAAGGATCCTGTCTGTTGAGCATTCGCCTTCACTCGGTCAGCATTTGGTCAGTAATCCATCAGTACTGCTAAAGCCAAAAAAACAAAAACAGGAGTGGATCCAAAACAGAGATGACACGTGAATGGAATATTTGCATGTCTTCTGTGTTTTGTACCCACTCCTGCTTTTAGCTACCAAATCATAAGCCAATTATGATGGGACTATAAAGGCCTTACAGCTGCTACACAGACAGGAGCCTTCTGACAGATCAGAAGAAGGGTCAAATAAATCATGATGTCAACCAGGCCAAAAATACAAAATAGTGGCCCAGTCATGGAGTGGGGATGGTGGGAGAACAGCTTGAGAAGTACACAGAGTGGCTCAATGACATAGTGTTGAGGTAGCAGCAGCATGAGGAGGCCCCAAAGTGGCCCAGTGATATAGGGGGGAGGTGGCAGCAGCATGAAGAGACCACAGTGTGGTCCATTTACATAGTGTTGAGGTGGCAGTAGCATGAGGAAGCCACAGAGTGGCCCAGTGACATAGTGTTGAGTTAGCAGCAGGAGGAGGAGGCCACAGACTGGCAAGGTGACATAGTGTGCAGGTGGCAGTAGCATGAGGAGGCCACAGAGTGGCCCAGTGACATAGTGTTGAGTTAGCAGCAGCATGAGGAGACCAAAGAGTGGCAAGGTGACATAGTGTGGAGGTGGCAGCAGCATGAGGAGACCACAGAGTGGCACAATGACAGAGTGTGGAGGTGGCAGCAGCAGCATGAGTAGGCCACAGACTGGCAAGGTGACATAGTGTGGAGGTGGAAGAAGCAGCATGAGGAGGCCACAGAGTGGAACAATGACAGAGTGTTAAGGTGGCAGCAGCAGCTTGAGGACGCCACAGACTGGCAAAGTGACATAGTGTTGAGGTGGAATCAGCATGAGGAGGCCACAGAGTAGCACAATGGCAGAGTTTTGTGGTGGCAGCAGTAGCATATTGAGGCCACAGACTGGCAAGGTGACATAGTGTGGAGGTGACAGCAGCATGAGGAGGCCACAGAGTGGCACAATGACAGAGTGTGGATGTGGCAGCAGCAGCACGAGGAGGCCACAGAGTGGCACAATGACAGAGTGTGGAGGTGGCAGCAGCAGCATGAGGAGACCACAGAGTGGCCCAGAGACAGAGTTGTGAGTTGGCAGCAGCATGAAGAGACCACAGAGTGGCACAATGACATAGTGTGGAGGTGGCAACAGCAGCATGAGGAGACCCAAGTGGTGAGGTGGCAGCAGAATCAGGAGACCACAGAGTGACCCGGTGAAAGAGTGGGGAGGTGGGTGGCAATAACAGTACCTGCTGACATTGTTGGGTGTAAGAAGGAGCACTTGGCATCAGATGTGTGGCATCAGGCGGGTGGCAGCATCAGAATAGTAGCTGAGGCAGGTAATCAGAAGAAACTGGTCTCTTTTTGTCAAGGTTTGGGTGAGGCAGCATGGATGATCTAATCTGATGCATCAAGCATTGGTGGGTGGAAATCCTGGCTGATCCACACCTGATTCATCTTGACAAAGGTCAGTCTCTCCACATTTTGGGTGGACAGGCGAGTTCTCCTTGGGGTAACTATAGCCCCCGCTGTACTAAACACCCACTCTGATGCCACACTACTGGCCGGGCAGGACAGCTTTTCAAGGGTAAACTCGGCCAGTTGCGGCCACAAATCCAGTTTGGCTGCCCAGAAGTCCAGCAGATTTTCAATGTGGGGTGGCAGGGTACTGTCCAGGTATGCCACCACCTGCTGGTTCAGGTTCTTCTCCAGGTCTAGCTGCTGATGCTGGTGAGTAGTATCTTCACTAGGTGGGTTAAGAAAGCTACTCTTCATCGACTCTAGACTCAAGCTGATTCTGATGGAGATGGTACTGCTCCTACTCCCCCACCGCACCACAGCAGCCATGGCAGTGGAACGAGAGCACAGAGGGCCCCCCCAGTCAGACCTGCGAGAGGATGTACGATGGCACAGATAGGCAGCAGCCAACTGACTACATAGGATGTCTCTATAGTAGTTCAGTTTGTCCTCCCTCTTAGCGGGTGTAAAAAAGGCCACCATTTTGGACCTGTAGCAAGGGTCTAACAAGGTGGAGAGCCAGAAGTTATCTCTCTGCCGAATGGTGACAATTCGGCTGTTACTGACCAAACAAGTAAGCATACAGCAGGCCATTTGCGCAAGTGACTCGGAGGGACTCCCTGCCTCCATCTCCACTGCATAATGCCAAATTGTGCCTGGGTCATCTGCCTCGTCTTCCTCATCTCCCTATTGCTCCTCTTGTTCCTCTTGCTCCTCCGGCTGCTCCTGCTCCCCCTCTCCTGTCACCTGTGTAGGAAAACCACCCATTTCGCTACACACTGCTTGTGCTCCAATGTCCAACACCTCCTCCTCCTCCTCCAGTTCAGCCCCCACAGGGCTCATGTAGCTGTGAGATCTAGGTGCCACATCTCCAGTTCCCTGACCAGCCAGATTTACTAGCATCTGTTCCAGGATATGAAGCAGTGGAATGACGTTGTTCATCCCGTAGTCCTGGCGACTGAAAAATAACATGGCATCCTCAAAAGGCTTGAACAAGATGCAGGTTTCTCGCATGAGCTGCCACTGGCTAACATAGTAACATAGTACATAAGGCCGAAAAAAGACATTTGTCCATCCAGTTCGGCTTGTCATCCTGCAAGTTGATCCAGAGGAAGGCAAAAAAAAAACTGTGAGGTAGAAGCCAATTTTCCTCACTTTAGGGGAATAAAAATTCCTTCCCGACTCAAATCAAACAATCAGGATAAATCCCTGGATCAACGATCTCTCTCTAGTAGCTATATCCTGTAATATTATTACTCTCCAGAAATACATCCAGGCCCCTCTTGAATTCCTTTATTGTACTCACCATCACCACCTCCTCAGGCAGAGAGTTCCATAGTCTCACTGCTGACATCGAAGTTACACAGGGGAGTACTCCTGTTCTCTTGGATCATCAAGAAATCGTTTATGGCCTTTCTCTGTTTTGTATAGTCGGTCCAACATATGGAGGGTGGAAAAGTCGCATATCAACCTATGTTGGGGGATGCCGTTCTGCCGCTGCAGCTCAAGGAGGGTGTGCTTTGCGGTGAATGAGTGGCTGAAGTGCATGCAAAGTTTCCTGGCCATTTTTAGGATGTTTTGCAGATGGGTGGAAGACTTCAGGAAACGCTTGAAAAAGATTTTGGCTGGGCAGTAGCTGCTGACTGTCCTCTAGTAGCTCGTCCTCGCTGTATAGTGGAGCTGAGCCCACAGCATATAATACTTCTCTGGGTGAGGGAACAGAAAAGGACAGAGGCAGGTTGAGAACAGGTGGGGGCACAGGGCCTGCTTACGGGCCATGCCAATTAAGGGTTGTGTCTGACGAACCCACCGACTCTTGGCTGGGGGTGTCTGATGTCACTTTGGACGAAGTGGATGACAGAGTCAACCATTCAAGAACCGTTGGGTTGCTGGTCAAGACACGACCGCTAGATGACACCGGGAGCTCAGGACTCTCGAAGTGACCCCTGTTGCCACGCTCCCTTACTCTGCTGTGACCTGTGCCTACACCAGAAACATTTAGGCCTCTGCCCCTCCCCTGTGCAGTGCCTGTCACTTCTCTGTCTGACATACTGTTAGATCACCCTAAAAAAGGCTGTTATTTTCTCACTTCACCACACAACGGCTAATAAGCCCCTTTTTTCCACTAATACACCCCAAAAAAGGCTTTAGAACATATAACTGCACCGCTGAATGGCAAATAAGACCTTATTTTTTTCCACTAATGCACCCCAAAAAAGGCTTCAGAACAGATAACTGCACTGTTGGAAAAAATGCGATTCGTTACCACGAAGCATCAGTAAATTCTGATTCGGTGCAAATCAATTTTTTTCGCTCATCTCTAATAAGCACTTCGCTTTAGTACAATAGTGAGGAAATGGCCCTTGTCACACAGAAATTTTTAAGAGCCTAAAGTAACCAGTCAGCATTTCACTGTAAAGCTTGGTGGCAGTGTAAGCATGGTAGGGTGATCATCAGATCCTGCAATGTGAACTTTGGAAAAATAGAAGTTTGTTCACCACAAAATCCATCATACTTTATTTAGTCTTGAAACATATAAAACGATTTAAAATCAATTTCGCTAATGCAATTCTGGTGGACAGCTACCCTTAGGTGAACAGTACCTGGAATGAGGTTGGATGGACTGCCAGTAGGTTTCCTGCCTTAGGCCCCAAGCGAGCCTGCCTGTCCCTAAGGGCTCATGCATCTCCGGGTTTGCGGACCCATTCAAGTGAATGGTTTCGCATCTATGATGCGGGGTGCACAAGGCTGGTGCCCCGTGTATTGCAGATCCGCCGTATGCGGACCGCAATACGGCCACAGTGGGGAAATGGCCGTGTGCATGAGCCCTAAGTCAGACGTAGAAAATTATTTAACTAACCAAACATTTAATATATCTTTCCACAAAAAAGCCTATGGGAACAAAGTAAAATGAATATAAATCACCTAACAACGTATGTGTATAAGTGTCACAGCGTCTGCAAAATGGGCTTTTAATGGCATTACTGCCTACACATATTAACAAGATTTCAGCTGATTATGTAGCCACTTTGTAAGCCCCTCCGGAGAGAAAGCAATATTATTATTTATCTGTCCTCATCTCAAGGCACACATACTGTGCAAAGGGCTTCCACTGGAGCAGCTTTGTTGCAGTGATTTATAGAATAGATCAGAGTATGTAATTAAAATGATCATTTCAGCATTACAATCCACATAGCAAGCCTGAGCGGTATACAGTGTAATAAAGGATGCATTCCTAATTCCGATATATGAGCAAATTATTTTCTGCCATTATATTGCCAGAATCAGTATTACATAAATTGATTTCATGAACTTGTACTTTACAATGTACTTTTTGGATAGGTCGCAGGACATCCAAAGCAGAACATTTATTAATAAATTCCTCCTCGTGTGTAAGTGTAGTAATAACAAAATAATAATTATTGCATGAACTCAAACTGGATTATATGACCAGCACAGACACTGCCCCAGGAGACAACTATGCTCCTGAGATAACAAATCAGCCCAAACTCTGTTTGCACCTTCAAATAGAATGCAGCTAAAGGGAAAATCCACCAAAGAGTAATCATCATTTGAAAAGAAAAGAAATTAAAAGAAAGAAACAATTAGACGGAATCCTACCGTTAAAAGGACATTGCTGATGAAGTAGCTACACTGCCTGTCCAAAAAAAAAAATCGCCACCAAAAAAAGCATTTAGCTTTGATTACGGCACGCATTTGCTGTGGCATTGTTTCGATAAGCTTCTGCAATGTCACAAGATTTATTTACATCCAGTGTTGCATTAATTTTTCACTAAGATCTTGCATTGATAATGGTAGAGTCTGACCGCTGCGCAAAGCCTTCTCCAGCACATCCCAAATATTCTCAATGGGGTTAAGGTATGGACTCTGTGGTGGCCAATCCATGTGGGAAAATGATGTCTCATGCTCCCTGAACCAATCTTTCACAATTTGAGCCTGATGAATCCTAGCATTGTCATGTTGGAATATGCCTGTGCCATCAGGGAAGAAAAAATCCATTGATGGAATAACCTGGTCATTCAGTATGTTCAGGTAGTCAGCTGACCTCATTCTTGGAGCACATACTGTTGCTGAACCTAGACCTGACCAACTGCAGCAACCCCAGATCATAGCACAGTCCCCACAGGCTTGTACAGTAGGCATTAGGCATGATGGGTGCATCAGTTGCATCATCTGCCTCTCTTCTTACCCTGATGCGCCCATCACTCTGGAACAGGGTAAATCTTGACTCATCAGACCACATGACCTTCTTCCATTGCTCCAGAGTCCAATCTTTATGCTCCCTAGGAAATTGAAGCCTTTTTTTCTGGTTTGCCTCACTGATTAGTGGTTTTCTTACGGCTACACAGCTGTTCAGTCCCAATCCCTTGAGTTCCCTTCGCATTGTGCATGTTGAAATGCTCTTACTTTCACTATTAATCATAACCCTGAGTTCTTCTTTTTTTTTTCTTAGATTTGATTTCAGCAAACGTTTAAGTGATTGCCGATCACGATCATTCAGGATTTTTTTCCCTCCACTTTTTTTTGCTTGAATACTATGGGTCCCCACTATCCTTCCAGTTTTTAATAATGCGTAGGACAGTTCTTAACCCAATTTTATTAGTTTCTGCAATCTCCTTAGATGTTTTCTCTGTTTGATGCATGGCAATGATTTAAACCTTCTCAAACAGACTAACATCTTTTCCACGACCACGAGATGTGTCTTTCGACATTGTTGCTTAAGAAATGAGAAGCAACTCATTGCACCAGTTGGGGTTAAATATGTCCTGTAATACTTGATCAGGTCGGGTACTTCCAGACCACCCTGAGTCCTGCCAGATAGGAATACAGACCTAGGGATCCTATGGCATCTCTCAGCCCATATAAAATCGAAGGAGCTGTCATTGAACAGATCTAAAATCTCTAAGGGGAAACGGGGCGGGTAAGGTCTCAAATAGGTATAGGATCTTGGGTGAAATTTCATCTTTACCGCTGCAATGCGACCTAGAAAGGATATTGTGAGTGTTTGCCATTTGGCGAGGGGGTCCCTAATTTTTCTATATATGTGTGGGAAATTAAGTTTGTAGAGGTCTGTGTAACGGGGGGTAAGGGCCACACTCGAGTATTTAAAGGAATCCTCCTTCCAATGGAAAGGGAAGTTTGCCCAGAGGGAGCACAGGGTCGTCTGTGGTATATTGAGGGGAAGGGCGTCAGTTTTATGGGTGTTGATCTTATACCCCGACAGTCGGCCAAACTCTTGTAATATGGAGTCGAGATTCGGGAGGGAGATATGGAGTTTAGTGAGGGTGAGGAGGACATCAATCGCATATAGTGACAGCTTAAACTCTTTATCCCTGACCATAATAACCTTAACATCTGGGCAAGCCCTGATTTTAGCCGCTAGGGGTTCAATATATATTGCAAATAAAAAGTGGTATAAGGGAAATCCCTGTCTTGTCCCATTGGGTATGTGCATAGGTCGAGACTCAGCGTGCGTAAACTTGATTGTAGCCGTAGGGGAGGAGTATAAGCCTGGATGGCCTGAACAAAAGGGCCAGAGAGACCATATGCCTTCCAGGTTGCAAGCATAAACAGCCAGCTTAGGCGGTCAAACACTTTCTCAGCTTCCAAACTGAGAAGCAATGCCTCCTCCCCCGAGCGATCAACCACCTCCAGCAAGTCAATGTTCCTCCATGTATTATCGCTGCCGTGTCGACGTGGGACAAAACCTACTTGATCTTTATAGATCAATGAGGGGAGAAAAGCTTTTAGACGAGATGACAATATTTTTTAGTAAAAATCTTAAAATCCGAATTGAGTAATGCGATAGGCCTATAGTTTTGACAGTCAAGGGGGTCTTTTCCAGGTTTCGGGATTAACGTAAGATATGAGTGGGACATGGCAGTGGGCACCGCATCACCTGAAAGGAAGCGATTATAGATATTTGTCATGTGGGGGATCAGTTCCGTTTTAAAGATTTTGTAGTATTTATAGGAAAAGCCGTCGGGGCCTAAGGACTTGGCCTCTAGCAAGTGGTCAATTGCCTCGTCCACAGTTACAGGGCCATTAATGTCTGTGGTAAACAGGGTGGGGAGGTTACAGGAGGCCAAGTATGTCTGCAATAAGCGTTCTCTAGTCCCTTTATTTGTGGGGAGGTCACTAGGCAAATTATAAAGGACGGTATAGTAGGTCGAGAATCGCTCAGCAATTACCATGGGATCGTAGTGAACCATCCCATCTGCTCTCATAATTGCACATGGGCCTGATTGTGGGGGGCGATTTCTTAGTTGCTTGGCTAACAACGTTTAAGGCTTATTCTCCCATGCGTAATACCGTTGTCGAGTGTATAACAATAGTTTATCGACCCTACCCGTTGCTATTTTATGCAGGTGGGCTCAGGTGTTAACTATGTGTTTGAGCATGCGACGGGTAGGATGAGTAGACATTACCTCCTCCAAGTTGTGCAAGCAAAATTTCAGGGATCGTACCATAGCTCATGAGTTCTTTTTTAATCTTGTGCCCAGGGAGATACAATGCCCTCTCATTACTGCTTTATGGGCCTCCCACAGGGAACATACATCCCTCACCGACCCCTCATTAAGCTCAAAGTAAGACTTAAGATGACCACGCAGTTCTTCCTGTAACAATGGTCTCTTAAGAAGGGTGTCATTAAGGCGCAAATGGCATTGGCGGGCATGTCCCTAGCCAAGGTCAATTCTGACCATTACAGGGGCATGGTCGGACCAAGTAATTTGACCAATAGTAGCTCCTTTCAGCACACGGAGGGTGGAGATTGTTCCAAAAAATAAATCAATTTGGGTATGGGTACCATGAGGAGCAGAGTAGAAGGAAAATGATCTGTCGCCAAAGGTAGTAGAAGGAGTATCGCCTGATTAATTTGCGAAAATCCCTAGTTAATCGCTGCTGCGATGGGTTCAAAGGCCTGCCTGGTAGGGCCAATCTGTCCTTAGAGTCTGAAAATAGAATTGTTAAAGTCTTCTCCCAATAGGACCAGTGGGTCAGAGAATCCAAAAGCCTTACAGAACACCCTGCTAAGGAAATGAATCTGAGATGTGTTCGGGGCATATACAGTTGCAAGAACAAGTAAGTGAACCCTTTGGAATGATATGGATTTCTGCACAAATTGGTCATAAAATGTGATCTGATCTTCATCTAATAGACAATCACAGTCTGCTTAAACTAATAACACACAAAGAATTAAATGTTTCCATGTTTTTATTGAACACACCATGTAAACATTCACAGTGCAGGTAGAAAAAGTATGTGAACCCTTGGATTTAATAACTGGTTGAACCTCCTTTGGCAGCAATAACCTCAACCAAACGTTTCCTGTAGTTGCAGATCAGACGTGCACAACAGTCAAGAGTAATTCTTGACCATTCCTCTTTACAGAACTGTTTCAGTTCAGCAATATTCTTGGGATGTCTGGTGTGAATCGCTTTCTTGAGGTCATGCCACAGCATCTCAATCGGGTTGAGGTCAGGACTCTGGGCCACTCCAGAAGGCGTATTTTCTTCTGTTTAAGCCATTCTGTTGTTGATTTACTTCTATGATTTGGGTTGTTGTCCTGTTGCAACACCCATCTTCTGTTAAGTTTCAGCTGGTGGACAGATGGCCTTAAGTTCTCCTCCAAAATGTCTTGATAAACTTGGGAATTCATTTTTCCTTCGATGATAGCAATCTGTCTAGGTCCTGACGCAGCAAAGCAACCCCAAACCATGATGCTCCCACCACCATACTTCACAGTTGGGATGAGGTTTTGATGTTGGTGTGCTGTGCCTCTTTTTCTCCACACATAGTGTTGGGTGTTTCTTCCAAACAACTCAACTTTGGTTTCATCTGCCCACAGAATATTTTGCCAGTACTGCTATGGAACATCCAGGTGTTCTTGTGCAAACTGTAAACGTTGTAGGAGAGTACCTGGGGTGGTGGTAGATGGGAGGTACGTGCCACTGGGGGTCCTGGCCCCGGTGGAGTAAAAGCCAGAAAAGTGCATTTTGCAGCGGTTATGCTGTTAACACAGTGGATCCGGGTCGGCTCTTACTGGGAGCAGGCAGATATGCGGGCGGGTGCCTGTCTCCCCACAGGTCCAGGCCATATTTGCAGGGAAGGGTTAAAACCCAACCAGCAACAAGGGTGTGGTGTACAATGTAGAGCTTCTGTGTTCTCTGGCTGTGAGAGTAAGAAGTGGAGGTGAGCTGGGCTGTGTGCTGAGGCCTGTAAAGGAGTGTGCGGGATACCGCAGCTGAAGCCAAGAGGGATCCGTGTCCTGTGGCTAGAAGCAGGACCCATGGACTTACTTCACCAAGGAGAAAAAGGTGACTTTACTCCTGGCTTTAAATAGACTTTGCGTTATGTGACTGAAACAGGCTTCAAGTAGCCTGCAGCAGGGACTTGCTGTGTTTGAACTATTATTTTTCTGTTGTATGTGACCACCCTCCCTATGAACTGCACCGTCTTTCACTTGTATGCACCGTGTGAATAAACAAAGCATCGTGTTTTACACCAAGACCGGTCTGTGTTGCCTCTATACTGCACTCGCTACAACTGCCTACCAGAGCAGATCCCCACAATATGCAGCAATGTTTTTTTGGACAGCAGTGACTTCCTCTGTGGTATCCTCCCATGAAATCCATTCTTGTTTAGTGTTTTACGTATCGTAGATTTGCTAACAGGGATGTTAGCATATGCCAAAGACTTTTGTAAGTCTTTAGCTGACAATCTAGGATTCTTCTTCACCTCATTAAGCAGTCTGCGATGTGCTCTTGCAGTCATCTTTACAGAACAGCCACTCCTAGGGAGAGTAGCAGCAGTGCTGAACTTTCTCCATTTATAGACAATTTGTCTTACCGTGGACTGATGAACAGCAAGGCTTTTGAAGATACTTTTATAACCATTTCCAGCTTTATGCAAGTCAACAATTCTTAATCGTAGGTCTTCTGAGAGCTTCTTTGAGCAAGGCATCATTCACATCAGGCAATGCTTCTTGTGAAAAGCAAACCCAGAACTGGTGTGTGTGTTTTATAGGGCAGGGCAGCTGTAACAAAAACCTCCAATCTCTGAAAAGGAGCGAAGGGTTGCTGTCTTTCCCTGTTGATGCGCTATTTGACGGTCTCGTAACAATGTGAGGAGGGCCTGTAGGTGTTTTCTTTTTTGCAGGGTAAGCCAGGAGAGGTCAGGAAAAAGCTGCACTGGGGCCCCGTCAAATTCAAAATTGTGTAGAGCCGGGGCCTTTGCCATAATGGCTACTTTGAGAGTGTAATCATGGACACAGCAGATTATGTCCCTGGGACAAGCAGCGGTGCCCTTGGGTTTGAGCGCTCTGTGGGCTCTATCCAATTTAAACTAATGCGAGGGCGGCTCTACAAGAATCATATTAAAAATAGCTTACAAAGTGACAAAAAGGTCCTCATCTCCTGTTGCCTCCCGGAGACCCCGGACTCTAATATTATTCTACAACCCCTGTTGTCAAGGTCCTCCAGGTGCCTACCCATTTCTCTAAGAGTCACTGTTTGAGATGTTACAGACTCATGAAGGGCTGAGATGTACTGTCTGGTGTCATCATGTGCATTTTCAAGTGAGTTCACACGGTCGACAATATGCTTAATGAGCATCCGAAAGTCCTCTTTTGTAGGGAATTGGCTGAGGTATACTTCCCAGGAATGCGGGGGATCAGGAGCAGCAGGGGAGGATATGGCAGCCAGCAGAGGAGGGCTTGGTGAGCTAGCCCAGGTGTCTGTGGGGAATGGAGAGCTGCTGCGGTCAATGGCAAGGGCAGATGTGGTACCCTCAGGAGGGGCAGACCAGGGGTCCCCAGAAAGGGCCATATGTGGTCTCCTAGGGGAGCCTGAGGAGGCTGAGATCCGTGGGGTGGGTGAGGGCACAGTACCTGAGTCATCCGTTCTTTGCTTTTCACTGCCCTCCAGGGTCTCCATGTTGTCCCCTGGGTGCTAAGGAGTGGGAGGTAGGAACTCTCTTGCAGCTGGGGAGAGCTCCAGTCCAGTACTCTGGAGCACAGGGACCCCTGATAATGTGGCCACCTCTGAGATGGAAGGTGTCTGGGTTCTGCCCTCTGGCGGGTCTTCCCACGCTCCTGCTCGAGCGTTAAGCCGGGTGGTGGGAGGGAGCAGTGGCGGGAGGCTCCCTGCTGAGTGGAGCGCCGCGCAGGGAGAGCAATCCTGGGAGCCCTCGTCCAGCACTCCTCCAGCATCCTGGGCAAGGGAGATTGGGGATGAAGAGAGGACCTCCTGGGGGCTGTTTTTTTCCCCATGCGGCCAGAGATTCAGGTGTCGCTAGCCAAAGTGTGGTGGTGCAGGCGGGAGCCGAGCGCTCAAGAGGCCATCTTAGTTGGCGTCCGGACACGCCCAAATGTCCACTAATTTCTAAAACTGTTACGTGCCATTCAGTCTAAAATTTATTGTCAATAAATATCTGTACATTCAAATCAATTGATTTCTCAAGGCACATTTAAACTGGACTATTATCGGGCCAATTATCGGGATTGAACGTTAGTACAACACCAAATAGAGGACCCTAGTAGGGTGTTAAAGATGTATAATACTAGTATAACACAAACGATCAAGAAGACCGAGACTATTTATTATTATATAATTTATTATTTGCAATTAAAATTATTTTATGTAACAAAAAGAAATAGAAATAAAAAATACCCCCCCCCCACAAAAAAAATTATTGAATACTACTGGCATTCAGGAATTTTTTTTTACGTTTTAGACTCTTTTATAGCCATGTTAATATGAAGACACATTTTTTAAATGTCCCTGTAAACCAGCAGTTTTATATAATTTAGGGGGGTTATTTTTTTTCTTTTTTTTTCTTTTTGTTGTATGCAAATAATTTTAATTTTAAATAATAAAATAAAATTTTTAAATGGTGTGCACCTGGGAATATTTCCGGTCTTGTTGACCGTTTGTTTTGTACCAGTATTATTTATCCCTAACACACTACTAAGGTCCTTTATTTGGTGTTGACCGTTTTTGCTGCTTAGGCTACTTTCACACTTGCGTTCGGAGCGGATCCATCTGGTATCTGTACAGACGGATCCGCTCCTATAATGCAAACGATGGTATCCATTCAGAAGGGAACCGTTTGCATTATATTTCAGAAAAAAGTCTAAGTGTAATTTGTATTCAGACGGATCCGTCTAAACTTTACATTGAAAGTCAATGGGGGACGGATCAGTTTGAAAATTGCACCATATTGTGTCACCTTCAAACGGATCCGCCCCCATTGACTTCCATTGTAACTCTGGACGGATCCGTTTGCCTCTGCACGGCCAGGCGGACACCCGAACGCTGCAAGCAGCGTTCAGGTGTCTGCCTGCTAAGCGGAGCGGAGGCCAAGCGGAGCCATACTGATGCATTCTGAGCGGATCCGCATCCACTCAGAATGCATTAGGGCCGTACGGATGTGTTCAGGGCCGCTTGTGAGAGCCTTCAAACAGAACTCACAAGCGGAGCCCTGAACGCTAGTGTGAAAGTAGCCTTATGCACGATAATTGGTCCGTGAAAAAGGTACCGCCGACCACCTGATCAATGAGCAAGATGCTCATTCACTGGGTGAATTCATTGTTTATGCAGCATCGTACTGTGTAAACAGAGATCTATCTGTTGTCCAGAAACAATGATTCTATAAGAGGACGAGCCATCGTAGTAGCTATCGCTCATCCCCATACAGTGCAGGTGATTTCTGCTCTTACCACCAGCGACGAGCAGGCAGCTATCGGGAAGGAACGGTTCCTTCCCGAAAATTGCGTGCTCACTTAGCGAGTGTAAATTTGCCTAGTAATTACGTCTCAAAAAAGGGCCACAGGAATTGTCACACTCTTTAGAGACCTGCAGTCCATTGCTCCATGAAATCACTGAGTTCTCAGATTCCACCAATGTGATCTGAACTTTATTGCATTATCCCTGTATTATGACATTATGCTCAAATTATGCTTCTGTGTGACATCATTAGGTGTTTTTTTCTGTGCTGCGATGTCACAATGTACAAGTTAGAGTGCTGGTAATTGGACATGAGAAACTGAATAGCAACACTGCTCATCTGTATCGGAGGCAAAAGCAGCCAAAATTTTAATTTAAAACATAAAACTGAAATGCAAATACCATTTCATTTCCAACGCATGTGTGCAAAATTCATGGCAAAATTCGAAATAAAATGAAATACTTTTTATTTGCAATTTCAATTTCAACTCCAAGCATGGTAATATGTGACAAAAATAAAATTAAAAAGCTCTTAGTTTTTTAATCACCTATAGCGTGATCCCTCAAGATACAATGGCCTCAGGATACAGTATTTTCAACATACAATGGTCTTTTCTGACCGACTTTTAAGGGTTTCTGGCATTTAAAAAAAACGTTATGTAGCTGGCTGACATTAGCGATGTGCTAATGTCAGCAGAACATAACTGTATGACTTAAATCTACCTGCCTGCCACAGTTTGCGCTAAATAATGACTTTTATAATATGCAAATTAACCTCTAGGTGCTAGTGGGGCGTTGCTGCAGCACCTAGAGGCTCCGTCCTCTCACCGTTTGGCACGCCCTTGTAAAGCGGATTGACATCCTCCGTCTCCTCCGTGCCCCGCAAATCCTGCGCCGTCCATTTTAGTATTCGGCGCAGGCGCAGTGAGTGACGGACGCTTGCCTGCTGACGTCCTAGGGCACTCCCAACTATATATGTAAAAAGGATCTGGTCTCCCAACATCTCAAGCATGTACTGGGAACGTCACTAAACAGGGACATCCTTGCAGGCACCATAAACCATTGATATAACAGTTTCCTAGATATTTCAATATGATTTGAGCATCTAGAAATCTTAGGAATTACAGTGTATGCTTCCTGACATAAATTTTCTGAAAAGGTAGTTTTGCGAGCAGTTTCCCATTTTGTTCTATATTTCGCAAGGGGGTCAGGGCCTAAATTTAGAAAGATCCTATAGCGGTAAAATATTCCCTTACTTGTAATTGAAAGAGAGGTAAGCCAACTGCCCATTAGAGATTTTGATGTTCCAGCAGGCCCGATTATCTTAGCTAAAGCATGTCTGACTTGTAAATATGTAAAAGTATCTGAGGGTAGTAATAAAAATTTGTTCTTTAAACTTTCAAAGCTGGTTGGTCGGTTGTCTGAGATTAAATCTGATAATTTACATATGCCTTTTGATCTCCAATTAGACAAATTAATGTCTAAATTAATGGATTCAAGCAATTCAATACCTGCACCCAGACAGTTCATGGAAAACAGTTTACGTTTAATTGCTTCCCACCAGGAATTCATGATTGTTCCTATAGGCAGATGAGAACTAATAAGTGGTGTATGAAATAGTGTGGCAGCCTCTAATTTTACACATATACCTAGTCTACCTAAACTGTATGTCTCAATGTCAACCCAGTGTTTAGATGTATCTCAAAGCCAAAGAGGTTTTAACATGACAGCTTGATAATAGTAGCTAATAGAAGGACATTCTGTACCCCCCCCCCCCCCCCCCATCTTAACCTCCTTATACAGTATGTCTACTCTAACACTTGGAGCTTTGTTGTTCCAAATAAATCTCATTAATAAAGATTGGATCTTTGTTAGAAAGGCGTTAGATAAGCGAATCGGAACATTTCTAAAAATATATAGTATTTTGGGAATTATTAACATTTTGACAGCTGCAATCTTTCCAAACCAAGAGACTTCACCAGTTCTAAAACTAGTCAGTTCCTCATTAATTTCACCAAGAAGGGGTAAATAGTTGGTCTTGAATAACTAAGACACAGGGTATGTGAGTTTAATGCCTAAATATTAAAGAGCAGAAGTTTCCCCATCCAAAAGAGTACCCAGATTTTAATTGTGATACTGTCTTAAATGGAAGACCCATATTCAGGATAGATAATTCGGATTGATTCACTTTATAATATGAAACCTTACTAAAGTTGGTGAGTACCTAGATAATAGCTGGGACAGACTCTACATGGTTTTTGCATATGAGAATAATGTCATCCGCAAACAAACCTATACGGTGCTCAGTTTGGCCTACCTGTATACCATGTATGGAAGGATCAGCTTTTATTTTTTCAGCCAGTTGTTGAATCATAAGGGAAAAGATCATGGGGCATAAGGGGCAACCCTGTCTTGTACCGTTTGTAATTGTGAAGCTTTGGGATAAAAAACCTGATGAAAAAACTGATGCGGATGGGTTGGAATAGAGTTCCATCATGGCAGAAAGAAAGGGGCCATTAATTCCAAATTTACAAAGCACTTCTTTCAAATAACTCCAGTGGACTCTGTCGAACGACTTCTCCGCATCCAAAGATAGAAACAGAGAAGGCGTTCCAGTCTGTTCCACATGGTGAATTAGGTCTACAAATCTTCTGGTGCTATCAATTGTTTGTCTATGTTTTATAAAGCCCACCTGATCTTTTTTTATTAATCTTGGGAGGATGTTAAGTAGTCTAGTAGTTTAGTTTCTGAATAACTGATCTAATTTCTAATGCCGAGATAGGGGCATTAAGGTAAATTTTTTCTATCATTGAGAGAGATGGTAAACTTAAATCACTCAGAAAAGCTTGCATATTTTTTTTTTTTTACTAATTGTGGGGTCTGGCAATCATGCTTAAGGTTATATAGATCTGAATAATACTCCGCAATGGTTATGCCCTGAGGAGTAAGTAGTTTGTTCCCTTTTTTGTCGTTAAGATATGGGATTTTATTTTTTGCCATTTTGTTTTTAAATTTGCTGGCTAACAAGCGTCCTGTTCCTAATATACAAATATTCATAGTGATCATGGTACAGTCTGTATAGCTGAGTTTGTAAGTCTTTGAGTTCACGTATCTGCTGAGGAGACATCTGAGACTTATTTTTAGATTCAAGCACTTTAATGCTTTTTAAAAGCTCCTCTATTATTTTCCCTTTTTCTTTTTTCTTCAGAGCTGCCAATTGTATACATTTGCCTTTTATCACTGCTTTGTAGGTGCACAAGTTAGTAAGTATCCGCGTGGTGATTAAAAGTAAAGAACTCAGATGTCTCTTTTTCCATTCTCATACATGTTTCCCTATCAGATAATAAGTTGTTAATTCTCCATGGAGATTGGGAAAAGGCATTGAATTGCTCCTTTATTGATAAGGATATTGGTGAATAATCCGACCAGGTAATGCTTCTTATAGTAGATTTAGATACTCTCTGCAACAGTCTATTGTCAGCAATTGCCATATCTATTCTAGAATATACCTTATGAGGGTGAGAAAAAAATGAGTAATCTCTTTCTGACGCATGTAAGATTCTCCATATGTCATAGAGATCTTCGCTATGGAAAATATTATACAAGTCTGTTTTTTTATTAGGTTTAGATGGAAATGTATCTAATGTAGGAATAAATAACTTGTTAAAGTGTCCTATGAGGATCAAAGCTCCCTTTCCCTCTCTCCTGAGAATACTCGAGAGACCTGAAAAACCTGCTCTGCTTTTTATTTGGTGCGTACAGTGATACAATGCAATATGGTCGGTTATTGATTAAAATAATGTAGCGCCCGTTCTTGTCAGAGTTCACAAAAGAGAATTCTACTGAGTCTCTTATAGCTATTAGTACTCCTCTTTTTTTACATGAGTTTTATTTTTGGGCCTATGGGAGTCCTTCTGGTGCAAATCACACTTAAGTGAATTGGCCTCTTTCCGCAAGAAGGACCTTTTAATTGGGCTTTTCAGACCTTTAACATTCAGTGATGCTATCATTACTACCATGTTTGAGGATAACAGAGGTTGGCATTAGTATTATCTCCCATACAGTCTGTTGAAAAAATAAAAGTATGCTGGACCAGTAATAAATAATAAAAACAATATGTAAATAGGTCTTAACCCATTGACCTGTTTAGAACTTTGAAAACATGTGGTTTTCTCAAGCCACCTTAACTCACGTGGTTGGTCTGGTGGTGACATTGGGGGTTTGATAGCATCTCTGAGTGTTGCCACCCAGGGATCCCACCTAGCCTACCTTAAGCAAGTAGTGAGAAAGAAGATTAAACATTATATGGTGCACAGAAAGATAGCAAAAGCTGTGTTAGAAAACTTAGCTGGCTGTCCAAATACAGATATGCACAAATATCTTTAAGGATGTTTCGTTCAAGTGGATCTTGGATTTTCAATTTCTCCCATCTTGAGCTTAAACCCCTCAATCAGGTGAACCTTTTAGTGACTTAGAGGATCCAATGACTGTCCACTCTTATGTAAGGGTTGGTGTTTTCTTGTTTGGCAGTGGTAATTTTTCCATTGTTGAGGGAATTTGGAACTAATTGGCCACCAGTTTGGAAGCTGCTTGAGGAGAGAGTAAAGTGTGAGATGATCCATTTCTGTAGATTATCAGTTTGACTGGGTACCCCCATCTGTATTGGATTCCTTTTTTGTTTTCGAATCCTTGCCTTCTGTTGAGAGTGGCAACCGATAGGTCTACAGAGAGTTGTCAGCATATTTTTCTGGTAAATCAGTAACATTTCTGGCTGTAGCCATTACCATTATTCTTAATAATGGTAAAAATGCAGCCTGGCCAGTACATCTCTAGGTGCAGACGGAGGCGACTGTTTCCGTTTGGGGGTTCTATGTACCCTATTCTATGATCATGTCTCTTTGTTCAGTCAGGTAGCAAGATGACAAAAAAGTCAACTAAGAAGTCCCTTAATTGTTTCAGGAATCCCCCGAAATCTAATATTGTTTCAGCGGGATCTGTCCTCAAGATCCGCCAGCTTAAGCTTAACTGCCCCAATGTCATCATACAACTCATTTTGCGCATCCACTAGTGAGTTGTGAGCATTAGAAAATGTGTCCATTTTACCCTCTAAATTCTATCCCCTATGTCTTTTATTTCTTTATAGATATTTTGTACTGTTGTTTGAAAATCAGCTTGAATAGAGCTGCATAGCTCTTGTAACATGGCCCTCATGTTAGTTTCAGTAATGGCAGCGCCAGTGTTTGCTAGCTGCTTATGGTCATTGAGTCTGTCGGTGGCTGTGTTACGGGATGAGACTGACCTGGTTAAGGGAGAGCCCGATGGTGTGCAGGATCTAGGTGAGCCTTGTGGCATCTGGTAATCAAGATTCGCTGCACTTGTGAGTGTTGAGGCATGTAGCAATCTTTCTTCAGTAGCTGCGCCATCCTCTCTCTGTATGGTGTGGGCACCATCTTGGGAATTGCTCGCCGGCTGAAAGAAGGACGTCATCTTTGTAGGTTTTGCCTTTTTCTGCCTCCCTTTTCCCATCTCTGCAGGCCTGGGGTGTTTAGCAAGCTATGTAGGAGCCAAATAACTAAGTCAGCCGTCTTATTTCTCTGCTTTGAGCCGCTTTTAAAGTAGGCTAGTGGCGGGGAAAATTCTCACACAGCCGTCCTGCTCGTCATCTGGCCACGTCCCCCCATTTCTGTATGTTTAAGCACAAACATAGCATCCACATACTTTTTCTACAGGAAACACATTTTAAACTTAACAAAATATCCAAATCCCCTTATAATGAAAAAAAAGTCCTCTTATAATCAATGATATGCATCATAGTTGCAACACCTCAGCTGCCTCTAGGGGAGTTTCTATTGCCATACATCGCTCCATCCCATTCATCATTCAACATACATATACCGTACTGATTCTGAGGGGAGAATCTTATTTATAAAAGAAGAACTAGCTACTAAAAAAGTCAAATTAGTGAACCTATACCCTCCAAATGTTGGCTTGTATCTTGGTTTGTTACACATTGTGGTTCTCTCTCCAGTTTTAAAGTAAATGTAGACAAATATGAGATACTAAATGTCTCCCTCTCACAGAAAATAGTTTCTTGTCTCCAACATATTTTGCCCTTTAAGTGGCATGATAAAGCACTAAATTACCTAGGCGATCACATTTCAAAACATCTAAAAGGACAATTATTGACTACTTCCAATATACCCTTTATCTCTTGGATGGGAAGGAGGAACCTTAGTCTATATTATCACTAAAATACTGTTCTCAATTAAGATGCTCCCCATTCTCTTGCCACTTAGCTTCTTCTGCTCCATCCGTTCCCTTTTCTCCAGGTTCTGCAAATTCTAAGGCTGGCAATAATGTGACCCAGACAGCAGGCACGCGGCCACAATGATGAGGAATGGTGATTGCGCGAACCCTGTCATTTAACCCCTCAGATGCCGCAATCAACACTGATTATGACATCTGTGGAGTTAGGCAGAAGGATGTAGCGCCCTCTGCCTTGCAATTGGAGCCCTTGCAATGAAATTGCTTTCCAGGTCTGCCATGGTAAGCTCCCTGCTGAACTGTGCACGAAGGACAGCTCAGCAGGAAGCGTGTTTGAATCCCATTCACCCTAATAGATCTCTACGAAGGTGAATAGGAACAAGGGATCAAAAGTTCCCAGGCTCTAACTCCCCAAGGGGGTTGAAAGTTATTACTTTAAACGTTAAAAAAAGTTAAAATATTAAAAGTTTAAATCACCCCCAATTTTACATAGAAAAATATATTAACAATAGAAAAATAAACATATCAGGTATTGCTGCGTCCAAAAATGTCTCAACTATTAAAAAAAATGTTTTAATTCCTGTGTGTTGAATGCCGTAACGGAAAAAAAATTAAAACCACATGATTGCCATTTTTAGTCACCCCCCCCCCCCCCCCAAAAAAAATGGTTTTAATAACAGTGATCAAAAAGTCGTGTGTACCACAAAAATGGTACCAATGAAAACTACAGTCCCGCAAACAATCCCTCATATAGCTCTGTGGACGAAAATATTAAAAAGTTATGGCCTTCAGAAAATGGTGATGCAAAGAAAACTAAAAATTTTTCAAACCTTTCAAAGTAGTAAAACCCCAAAAACTATATATTGATGTATTCGTATTGAGCCGCAGAATAAGGACATCATGTAATTTTTAGCGAAGGACATCATGCAATTTTTAGCGCTTGCCGTAAAACCCCAAAAATCTTGGCAGAAATGTGTTTTGTTTTGTTTTGTTCTATAAATTTAACACCACAAAAATGTTATTCCCCCTTTTCAATACCAGACATGGTAAATTAAATCAAATAAAAAGAGAAAACCGTGCTGCTCAGAACAGGTATGAGTAGACATTTAGGAGTAAAAAAAAGGAGTGTCTTTGCGATGTTATTCCTCAGTATCCTGCATGGATTATCACAAAAAAATCGATGCTCTAATCTCCTAGAGAACAGAAGAAATGGCCCGACATAGTGAAGTACTGCCAACTGAGTTGAAATGCAAGGATTTATTCTACTCAAAAGATTCATAAAACAACAATCATTTAAAATGTGCACGTCCTCTCATCAAACGCCAGACCTGGGTTTCGCATCCGCTTCGTCTGGGGTTTGACTTTGGCCTAGTGCAAAGTGTGTTATCCTGGCAATCCCTTTATTTTCACCCTTTAACCCCTATACAGGGATCTTGCCTTCGCTGAAGGGAACCCACCTGGCCCCTACTTCTTGGAATATTCCTGGTTTAGTTGGCAGCTGATCCACAGGGGTCAGAGACACTGGTGCAAAGTGCCACGAGGTCAGGCAGTACACAGTGCATAACCAAAACAATAGTGGATAAATAGGTGAAGGTCAGGGCAGACAGGGTTCATGCAAATCCGCAAAAACTAATCTGAGGTCAAGGCAGGCAGCACAGAGTCAGTACAGTAGACAGGCTAAGGTCAGGGCAGGCAACAATTATGGTGCCCTCATGCATTGCGGAATTTTACGCAACAAAATCTGTGGTTGACAGTTGCCGTTTTTGTTGCAGATTATGATGCATATTTTGCTTCTGTTTTTTCTCCCCACAACAGAATAGAATGTGTATTTGTGAATTAGGTTGCGGATTACAGCCCCATTGAAATAAATGGAGACATTTAACTACAGGAAATCTGTAACAAAATATTATTAGCTTTTTTTCTGCTGCAGAATGAATATGCTGAAGTGGAACAGAACACAGGTATTGACACTTTTCATCCCCACAGGTTAACATGGGGGATCTCTTTATGATGTGGATTTTGTTGCTGAAAACTCTGCACCATGTGAGTGTACCCTTAGAAGCTGCCATGCAACTGCAAACAGAGCAAGGAGAGGAGGGGTGTAGTGGTGACAAAAATGGGAGTAGTAGTAGATCAATGAATAATATTTTTAGTAGAAGTAGCAGGGTAGTGAATGACAGGGGCCTTCGATGTAACAGGTGTATAGAGGGGTTTTAGGACACAGGAGAGGTGAATATTAGTTTAAATATGGGGGATTCAGCCCTTTTGTGTTTTTGCGAATATTAGTTTATAACAGACTTCTGTAATTTCCATTTGGACCTACACATTTAGTCCAACCCCTTACAGGGAAATTTGTGACAAGAACAAGCACATTGAGAGAAGAAGAAAGTGTTCAAAGTAGAGGGCAGGACAGAGAGTCTGGGAAGAGACTGGAGCTTATGATGCCATTCATGGTACTATGTTTATAAGGGAAACATTATTCTTATTTGGTTAGATTTGGTCCAGCCCCTATTCTTACACATACTGCATTTTCTTTTCTTTTTTTTTATTAATATTTTTGGTGGGCGAGAAATTTTTACCAATTGTATATATCTATTGTTAGCATTTCTTATATATTATGGCATTTTACTTCACCTTCTCAATATACATCTCATGAAAGAATGCTGAATTGCGCTGCAGCTCTATTGAAACTCTGAGTGTTGGAAACACAATCTGTGATCAATATTCTTATTGGAGCAGTCTGCCATAGTAAATTCATTTGTATACTGAATTTGTAACTGGTGCTACTTACCCATCCAATCTGAAATAGTTGAGCTTGAATTCCAATATCAGCCATGAGAACAAATACTAGTGTATTTTTGATGTAAATAAAAAAAGTACTTGAGTGCCCAGACTAAAGTTTGATATTCATTTTGTATTTTCAGTATATTCATTTGGGACAGTGGATGAACAGACAAATTTTTCCATTACATTTTAGAATGCTTTAGAAATCTTTTAATTAAATCTTAGTATGGCATACAGCTCAGTGACACTGTATAAACATAGAAATGATTCCAGTCTGAAGAGAAGTGTGCATTACATTAGTCTGACAAGTCATGACCCTAATTTATTTACCAGCTATTAGATTGCATGTATCACAGGATAATAGTCAATGTTCTAGTGAAGAATCACTAATTCTAATAGGAAGGCATGACAAATGGGCAGGTTGAAAGGCATAGATCAAAGAAAATGTAAAATTAATATGCTAAATACACAATTTAAAGGGGTTTTCCTATCTGGCTATTTATGGCATATTAATAGGATATGTCATAAAAGTTCAGGCCTCTGATACCTGTTCCTATTTCAATAATGTGGCCCCACCATGAAAAGCATGCTACGCATAGGCAGCATCCTCTCCATTCCCTGCTATGGGACTTCCAAAAATAGCAGAGTTAGCACCGCTGATTATTTCTAAAGACCCATAGCAGTGAATAGAAAAGACACTTCACAAGCATGGCCACCCTTTTATTCACTTCTAAGGGACTTTTAAAAATAACCCACCCAGCGCTCAGCTATTTTTAGAAGTCCCATAGCAGTGAGCATTTCCAGGATCTACCAGAATAAAATTTGCTCTGGAAAAGATTCCTTATGACCTACAAGATTAATTTATATCAGCTGATGCTAGCTTGGAATGATACACTTGACACTTAGCACTCTTCATTCAATCATTATTCTGCTAAGGCCATACCCACTGATACCCAGAGGACTACCCATATTCTCCATAACACTACAGCTTAATTTTCCAAGTTTTCAAGGGTCCCGGTTGCCTCTATGGTTTGGTTGCACTGTTGCTCTATTGCAGCCAGAGCCACTACCATCCTCCACTCCTCCGGGGCTTGCGGCAAAATATTCTGGCATCACGAACAGGATTTAAAAAATAATCTTTGTCCTACCAAGCAAGTGACTTTACTACTGAATTGGAAACCCTAAAGAGACTTCTGAATTGAAGCTCTACTCATCCAAGAATTGTAAACAAAAAAGAGAACCCCCTGCAAGGAGCAGGTAGTACGTGTCTGTTCTGCGCTCCTAACTTCAAGGGTATATGGCACCTTCAGCCATGCACAGTCTATGGAAACAAGCTTCAAATAAGAAGCCTTTTCCTGGGACAGGAAAAAATGGTCTGTCACCAGAAGTCTGCTGTTCCGAAGAACCCAGCTGTGAGGGGGACAGACAGAGGCCTGCCACATGGGTGAAAAACCATGATGACGAAAAGTCCACAGGCCGAGTGGCAATCCATGATGTAGGGTGACTACCCCAAGTTGTTACAAATCCTTGGGGACTTTAGGGTAGCTAGGGAACATGGTCTGCCACCCATGCTGCCCTCGTGATCTTCACTGGCCGGTGTAGCAGTCACCGCCAGGGAGTGCTATTGTTCCACATTCCAACTCCTATAGGGGGAGGCTATAAGGTTATGGCATCTGCCCCAGACAGATCACAGGATCCGCTAAAGGAGACCTCATTGAAGGAATGGGTGATTTGCATGCTGGATCATCCACACCCCAGGGACCCAGCATTGGAGTCGCCAATTGGCACTGTCCATTGGTTCTCGGTGGCCTGAGACTTCAAATTTCTTCAGAATGATGAGACGCAAGAAGAGATCTTTGCAAACTGGCGTTTCGTCAAATGGTCACAACGGCTGTTACCTCTCCATAGTTTGTACCCTGGAGACACCTCCCAGATAACTCTGGCCGCTTCACCGCAGCGGTGACTCAACTCTCAAAGTCTGTTGAAATGTGGCCAAAAGACTAGATTGGCCCCACAGAGCCCTAAGGCCTGCTGCTGACCAAGCAAGGTGCACTACAGTAATGGCCTCTCCTCAGACTAGGTGTTCATACCACTCAGGAACCATTTAATCTGGGGCTAAAAGAGCAGAGCCCTCAGCTACTCCTGCTGGCCCTAGTACCATAATAACTGTTAGCCCAGTTATCATGGTCACTGCTGAGCCAAGTGTCACCTATGTCCTACTCTGGAAGTGGTCGGAAGTGCAGCAGATGTAGTATTGGGAGGAGTATTGTGCCAATGTACCTGCTGTACCAGCTACCACAACCTTTTGGAGCCTGAGATCCTTCATTCTGCTGCACCAGCAGAAGCTTCTGCCAAAAAGAGGCACCTGTCAAAAAGAGGCACCTGCAGCTGGCTTGTTTGCAGATCAGCAGTCCTTGAGAAGAAGTTGCCAAAGCCCTATCCTATCAGATACTGTAACTACAGTTCATAAGACCTGCACTGTTGATCCACCATCAACAAGACGCTATTGCTACTGAGGGGAAGTTTTTCCTAGTCTGAGCCCCTGAAGCTGAAAAACCATAGTCAAGGGCGAGTGCCTAGGGTGAGAGACTGGATACAGTTTTTTTGTGTGCTGTTGACCTTATACAGCTTGTCCTAGTGCCTCTCCAACATTAAGGACTCTATCTATAAAATCCTAGTTGTGCACATTCCTCCTCCCCTTCCCTTCTCAGATTAAACTCTGACATCTGAGATGTTTTGCAATATTTTCAGCTGCATACCCAAAGAAAGACTTTCAAGAACCCTAAGTTCCACAACATTAAAGTGAAGCAACCATGGAAAAGACTGAAATGTTACCTGAGCTCTCTGAGATTTGTTATTTCAATGTTTAATTACAGAACTTAAGAACTCAAACATACTTGAGCCACAATGTGTCTTGCTTGCTATTGACTTCAACGTACCTAAGCCCCTACATGGCCATTTATTACTAGTAAGTTAGATAGGTATCCCTACCTATGGACTATTGTGAAGGAACTGTACATTTTTACCCATCTGTCATAGTTAGAGAGTGCCTAGGCATAATAGTATTATATATTGCATATACTTTAACCCTTCTTTTTCTGCCAAGTCAAGGGAAAGGAGCCGGCCCAGTCCTGAGTCTGTGTTTATATGCCTCCTACTACTGCAGATGAACCATGCACTAAACCGAGGTCGGCTTGCCTCACAATAAGGGTAGGATGCAGTACCCCAGAATAAGGTACTGGCAAACAGTTTTTCTTGTGCAATGTTACTTAATGTGATTTAATATGTTAATGACTTGTAATGTACCAGCATAACTCTATATGGAACTAATATTAACAATCCTGCTCCTGTAGGAAGTTAGGTGTTGTATTTAGATATGCTCATTTTAAAGTTACCTGAGGAAGTAAGAGGGAGCTACATTTCCTCACTCCTCAGAGTATTAGGCCTGAACTCCAGAGAACAATAATCTCTGAGAGATCCACAGAGAGAAAACCATCTCTATTCTACAGTACTCTAGGAACAGAGAGAAAGAAAAGAACTAGAAAATTACATAGTACTATACAACTGATACACTAAGAGTGAGGGCCAAGAGCTTACAATCTGTGAGGAAGCTCGCAAGAGATTACAATCCATGAGGAAGTGGGGGTGACACAGAAGGCAACGTTGATTGTTATCTGCATGTCCAAGCACTTGAGTCTGTCAGTGAGGTATTTGCTATTTAAGGCTGATAGAGACTTTACTGCAGTGAGAAACAACCTTCACACCTGGACATGATCTGACCCACCATATCTTAATCCTGTACCTCTCCACTGGGAATTATAGCCACTATTGCAAAAATAACATTGTCAGCCTTAGATTTCTGGAGAAAGAGACTTTGGAAAGATAAACGGAAAGAGTACTACAATCCCCATTCTGGTCTATATCCGTACTTTGATATCTGGGAAGAATTTCATTGAGAATTGTTTGGAACTGTGTTTTGATACCATTGGCTGTACTATAACTCCCATTCTGCACTTTAGTAAAGATAGATGTTTATTGTCTACAGCTAGTCTGGTTACAGACTCCAGCATTGTTCGCCAGCCAATGCACCTATATCTCCTGCCTTGCACCCAAACCAAACCCACAACACCAAGGGCACTACAACTACCATCATGCAGGATCCCCAACATTAAGGTGTGCTCCGAGGGAAGGAAGTGTTCACCCTCCTATTACTGCCCAGGCACTAGGGATCATTGGTGTAAGGATTTCCACTGTAAATGATTATTGCTGCCAGAGCCACTTCCATTCTCTACTCCTCCTGGGCCTGCGGGATGTGTCTTTCCAAATCATGTCCAATCAACTGAATTCACCACATGTGGGCTCCAATCAAGGTGTAGAAACATCTCAAAGATAAGAGAAATGAGAGGCCTGCACAGGGGTGGATTAAGTGCATGATAGGCCAGGGGCTGTCTACCCAACTCGGTCCCCTCCCTCCATTTTAGTTTAAAAAAAAAATCTGTATGAAGAGGCTGTGGTGCTTCCGCAGTCTGACATCACATTCATCATTCACGTGGCCTAGGTGTAGCTCAGTCCCATCCGCGTGATTGGGGCTGAGCTGCAATACCAAGCATAGTGCTATCAAATGGACAGCGCAGTGCTTGGTAAGGAGCAAAGAGGCTACGGCGCTCACTGGAACATCGCTGTCCCCTCAAACAGCTGATTGGCAGGGGTGCCAATCAGGAGTCGGATCCCCGTATTGAAATAAGAAAGGATAAGCAGCAGTCCAGATTCCAACATGGGAAAAGGATACCATTAAGAAGGGCGATGGTGCTCGCATGTAAAGATCCCGGCCAAGGATTCCAACATCAGGTGAAAACAGGGGAGTAACTACAGTTCTATGGGCCCCAGGGCAAACTTTGAATTAGGGCCCCCTTTGCTACCAGACCTCCCCCCCCCCCCCCCCCCGCCAGCCTCTGTCCCTACCCATACCCCCCCCCCCCCCCCCCTCTGTATGAAGCCATACATAAAAAAAATATAATAATACTCTAGTCACTAGAGTATTTTTTATTTATTTTTGAATGTATGGCCCACACTGGCTTCATATGAGGGATGGGGGGGGGAGATGAATGATGATCAGTGGTGCCGTGCGGCAGTGTATCTGAATTCAGAAAGGGGGGGCCGCGCCATATGAGGACAGCCAGGGGCAGCAAATAATGAGGGGGCAAAATGAAAAAAAGAAATACTCAGTGGGCAAAAATTTCAAATATATAGAGGGAATGGGGGCAAAATGAAATATAGTGAGACTCTTACTATATTTAATGTTGCCCCCGCCCACTCCCTCTATACATTTTGATTTTTGCCCACAGAGTATTTCATTTTCATTTGCCCCCTCATTACTTGCTGCCCTATTATGGCCGGTCCAGGCCCTTCTGAATTCAGACACACTGCCTCACGGCACAGCCCCCCCCCCCCTATGAAGCTGGACGCAGGTGTGTGCCATTTTTTACATTTAAAAAAAAAGTCTACCTACTCTTGTTTGTTCCGCTGCCGCTCTCCTCACTTGAGGGCTGGGGCGGCCGGCAGACTAGTCATTCCTGTCTGTGTGATCCCGCGAGACCCGCCGCGGAGGTCACGGGTCTCGCGCTGACAAGTAAGCACAGCGCAGCGACTCAAAATATAAAGAGGGCCCGCCGCACGTAATACAAAACCACTTGCGGGGCCCGCTTTACTCCATCTCTCCTGGGGGGCCCTATGGGCCCCCCTGACTTAGGGGCCCGGTCGCAATTGCGACCGCTGCGACCCCTATAGCTACGCCACTGGGTGAAAATATACAAAGACCCGCAGCACTCATCCATTGATGAAAAAAAATCCAGTCTTTTATTAAACCAGCAGCGTAATTACAGCGACGTTTCGACCACCTCTGGTCTTTATCACGCATAAAGACCAGAGGTGGTCGAAGCGCCGCTGTAATTATGTTGCTGGTTTAATAAAAGACTGGATTTTTTTTCATCAATGGAGGAGTGCTGCGGATCTTTGTATATTTTCAGGAGTTGGATCACCACCATCTCATAACTCTCTGAGTACAGATGTCATGGATATTACCTGCAGCCCTATTTAACACCCCATATAACACAGTGAATTATTGTGCTATGTGTGGTGTTACATAGGACTGCAGGGAACATCTACTACATTATCTGCACACAAAAAGTTATTACTGTTATCTAGGCTGTTACATAGGACTGCAGGTGACGTCAACAAATTTAAATTTTTGTTGACAAATTTAAAATACATATGATTATGATCAAAAAGATTTGGTCACAGTAGTGAGTCAGCTCTACATATAGGAGAATGCAGCACCACATACCTTTTACTTCCAGTGACATCTCCTGTCATGTAGATCTCTTTCCTCTTCTCCTCCGCTTGACCCAGACCGCCATGACAAATTCTTTCAGCCGCATCTCGCCTCAACAGAGTTTGTTACACAGATACGTTAGATTTCTCATAATTGGGGTCATTTATCAAACTGGTGTAAAGTAGAACTGGCTTAGTTGCCCATAGCAACCAATCCGATTTCACCTTTCATTTTCCAAAGGAGCTGTCAAAAATGAAAGGTGGAATCTGTTGCTATGGGTAACTAAGCCAGTTCTACTTTACACCAGTTTGATAAATTATCCCAAAGGTCCCTATAGTGTCTACAGCAGTTATTATGTCCCCTAGAGTACCCCCAGTAATAAAAACTATATTGTGCTCCAGGTAATAATGTCTGTATAAAGTCCCCAAAAATAATGTCCCCGAATAGCAACGCCCCCATATAGTAATTTCCACCACACTGCCCTCCCATGATTAATTTGCCCCCACACTGCCCTCCCATGAAGTAATTTGCCCCCACCCTGCCCTCCCATGAAGTAATTTGCCCCCACCCTGCCCTCCCATGAAGTAATTTGCCCCCACCCTGCCCTCCCATGAAGTAATTTGCCCCCACCCTGCCCTCATGAAGTAATCTGCCCCCATAATGCCCCCCCATGAAATAATTTGCCCCCATACTACCTCCATGAAATAATTTTCCCCCACACTGCCCCATAAAGTAATTTGCCCCCACACGGCCCACTTGAAATAATTTGCCCCCACACTGCCCCCATGAAGTAATTTGCCCCCACACTGCCCCCATGAAATAACCTGCCCCCACACTGCCGCCCGTGAAGTGATTTGCCCCGTGTAATAATCTGCCCCCACACTGCCCCCATGTTCTCCTCTGACCCCCAAAGTTGCCACACACACAGGAAATTAAAAAAAAAAAAAAAAAAAACTAAAAGCTAATACTTACCTGTGTCTGGGATGGTGAGGCAGGCCACAGGCGCGCAATCTTCATTTTTCTGCATCCTGGCAGAGGCGCGCAATGATGTAATCACGCACGCTTGCGCCGGGATTATACTACCACGTAGGCCTCAGGCTTACTAGGCCTGAAGCCTATGACGGTGATCAACAGCGGGGCAGGGAACTACCGTATTTATCGGCGTATAACACGCACTTTTTCCCCCTGAAAATAGGGGGCAAATGATGTATGCGTGTTATACGCCGATTAGGAGGCCAGAGAGGCAGGACTGAGCCGGCCGGCACAGCGGAGGGAGGAGGAAGGAGGAGGAGGGACTGTCCTCATTCCACCAATGAGGACAGAGTAGGAGGGGAGGGACTGTGGCCACTGCGCCACCAATGAATGGCACATGTTCCTTCTCAGGGCGGCCACGGCTTTAAGCTACGGCTCCACAATCAAAATTAGTGGGAAGGAGAAAGGACGCAGCCGCTGGTGAGTTTTCGGCAAAATTTCAACTTCACTCCGAAATTCTGAGGGAAAAGCTGCCATGTGAACTGCCATGTGAACTGCTTACAGCATTAGCAATGCGCCGCACAGACCTATGAGAAGGAGCGACCGCCGGCCACAGCGCACGTGAGTATAATGCGCTGCTCTCTGCTCACTAACATACCATGGCAGCCAGGACTTCAGTAGCGTGACTCCTGGCTGCCATGGTAACCGATCGGAGCCCCAGCATTACACTGCTGGGGCTCCGATCGGAACTGCAAACTGCCACCAATGATGGGGGGGGGAGGAGGGGGACCCTGTGGCCACTGCCACCAATGATTAATACTGGGGAGGGAGGGGGGAGTTTGCGTTACCAGAGGGGGCAGATCAGAGGCTTTATTTGAAATTTAATTTTTTCCCCTGAAATTTCCCTCTTAAAATGAAGGTGCGTGTTATACGCCTGTGCGTGTTATACGCCGATAAATACGGTATATGCTCCCGTGCCCCGCCGCAGTATGTGGGCGTTGGGTCCCCCAGCAATGCCGGGCCAGGGGCTGCCGATCCGAACACCCCTATGTTAATCCACCATTGGGCCTGCAGGGCTAAATTTCAAGTTTCATAGCAAAAGGCCTGAATAGGGTCCATGCAAAATTTTTGTTTTTCCTTTTAAATTAGTTTGTAAACATTTCTAAAATTCTGTTTTCACTTTGTCCTTATGGAGTACTGAGTGCAGAATGATAGAGGATAAACTTCAATATTTTATTATTTTATCACAAGGCCGCAACATAACCAAATGTGAAATAAGTGAAAGGATTTAAAGACTTTCCAAATGCACTGTATTTCATGAGAAATGCAGAATGAGCCAGTTGAAAAGTTGCATGTGAACATAATGTGTGAATAAAGAAACTTTATTTTCATCCTATTTTTTGAGTGCTTTTATATATATATATATATATATATATATATATATTTGTTTATTGTACAGATCATGTATCTTCTCTTTTAAAATTAATGAATAGAGGTATGGACTTTGTGCAGAAAATCCTCTCATGAGCAGTCTCTAAGTGAGGTACTCAAATTCATACAGATGCCTGGTAATACAAATGCAAGGTCAAGGCTGGCACCTGGCGGCAATGCAAAGCCAGAGTTAGCCTATGTTCAACTGATGGTCTTAAAATTCTATGTGTATTTTCTGCAGCAGAAATCCAAGGCTAACCCTTGGATTTTTGCCTCAGATTTATAGTTCGCACTGCAGATTGACACAAGGATTAGTCCCATTGTCATTCAATTAAGCTAATGCTCATGTTTTCCACCAGAAACACATAACATGCTGTGCTGCTGGAAAATCTGCACAGGAATTCTCCAACGCATGCGAACGGTGTTACAGATTTCGGATCTGATGAGGGGAGAAAGTTGCTCCTGAAATAAATTGTCTCAAAGTGTTTGAACTATTTGGGATTTTCCACCTGAATTCTATAGCGGATCAGAGAGTCCTATCTCTTTGCATTGGACCCATTGCTACAAGTCCTTCATATTTTCATGAATGTACTGTAAACTCTCAATGAGCACATACTGCTCTATGGTGCGTGGTGTATACCTTTCCTTTTTTTAACATGCATGGGATGCCGATTTCACACACATTTTGGAGCATAGCACCAGCCTTAAAAAATATTCCAGTTTAAGAAAAATGTTTTCTTCAGGCTGTACATGGTGAAAAAAATAACAGAACTGCTGGCGTCCAATGTTGCAGAGTTTCCCCCTGCTCTCCACCTCTGGAAGGAAACGTCTGGAATTGCTGGATGACCCTAGTAGCACATGTTGCAATATCCCACTCACATGTAGTGGCCAAATGCTATATGAATAATATGGTAAAGCTGACTCTTGTTCCTATTAGTCATTGCATGTTTGGTTGCACATGGACGCCACAAGGTGTGTCCTTACCCTTCAACTGGTGTAAAGAATGCCAGTGTTAGCACTACGATTGCATCGGGTATTGAAGTTTTGATACTTTTTCCATACCTTGATAGCCATTTTAGTTCAATACCAGGATTACCTGCTTTTCGATACTATCAGAAAACATGGCGCGAGCGCACCACGGCACACTCCAATTACTCCTCAGCAGCCGCACAGGGGAGGAGGGAGGAAGTACCTTCCTATTTGATGGGACCAGCCACTACAAAAGAGAACGATGAGGGGAAGTCAGGGAGGGACTGTGAAGTTGCCGCCAATAAAAATGAGAGCGAGCTGAGGATGGTGTGTGAGGAGATAGGGGCAAGGCAGTTACAGAGAGTGGGGAATACAGGTGAAACTCGAAAAATTTGAATATTGTGCAAAAGTCCATTTATTTCAGTAATGTAAATTAAAAGGAATTGCATTAATGCAGCTTAAAACTTGAATTTTGTGAAAAGGTTCAATATTCTAGGCTCAAAGTGTCACACTCTAGTCAGCTATATAATCCATACCCCCTGAGCAAAGGGGACCTCAAAATTGTGACTTTGGGGTTTCATAAACTGTAAGCCATAATCATCCAAATTATAACAAAGGCTTGTAATATCTCGCTTTGCATGTAATGAGTCCATCTCATATGTTAGTTTCAACTTTTAAGTTGCATTACTGAAATAAATGAACTTTGCACGATATTCTAATTTTTCGAGTGTTACCTGTAGTGTGCACATAGGAGCGAAGGGTTCCATTTCCCTTCAATGATCAGCACCACGTCCAGCCAGCAGTATAAAGGAACACTGGGGTTAATGTGACTCTTGTGAGATAATGATGGTGGTCACTTATCATTATTATTATTATTATTATTAATAATAATGTGAGACACATGATGTTATTATTTTAATAGCCCTGGAAAAAATACTAAAAGTGGACACATTTTGTAGTTGGGTCAATGTGATAGAAAGCAGAGCCAGCAATACCATATTGTGGCACATTATACCACCCCAACACAACTAAAAACCACAGCCCATCACAAAATACTGCCAGCGGCACAAAATACATCCCCAAAAACTTCCACTGGCCGCCGTCAGGAGGTCCCAAGTGGCCCCCTGGGCATTGGCCCATCGGGTAATTTCCCTGTAAGGTCTATGGCCAATCCATCTCTGTATTGCACGCAGTGGCGTAGCTATAGGGGTGAAGCCTGCGGGGCCCCCCAGGAGAGACGGAGTGAAGCCCTGGCCCCTGATTTGCAGAGTACAGTACTTGCCGGCGGTTAACTTCACAGGGGGGGCGGAGGCAGAGCCGTGCGTGCAGCTGTGCAGGCGCAGGCTCAGCCAGGAGAGGGAGTGGTCCCGTCTGGAAGTACTGGCCAGAAGTGGAGCGTGCAGCCCGAGTGAGTGAGGTGAGGGCGGCCGTGGCGACGTGACTGGAGCGGCGGAGGAGAAGCTGCGTGCCGCCTGAAGGAGTGAGGTGAGGGCGGCTGTGGCAACGTGACTGGAGCGGCAGAGGAGAAGCTGCGTGCCGCCTGAAGGAGTGAGGTGAGGGCGGCTGTGGCAACGTTACCGGACCGGCGGAGGAGAAGCCGCGTGCCGCCTGAGGGAGTGAGGTGAGGGCGGCCGTGGCGACGTGACTAGCAGAGACTCGGAGACGGTCTCTGCTCTGGCTGCTTGCTAGTAGCTAGAGTACACTAGCATCACATAGGATAGCAGTAGTGGGTCCTCTTACTAGCACCGTTCTAGCCACATGTGCAGCTGCAAATGAGCTCTGCAAGTAAGAGGACCCACTACTGCTATCCTACAAGTACTGGTAGATGTCACAGCAGAGTCCTATAAATCATGTGATGGTCTATGGCCCATAGACCATCACATTCATAGCACAAGCGGCAGCTATATCATCATCATCACTGCTTCATCATATGCCAGCAGGGTTATTAACATCGCCGCCAAGCCCGCCATTATTGCTCACACAGGGATGGTCAGCACTGGAAATATGGGATTGCAAGTGCAACACCTATGGGAGCAGTGACTGTCACCATATTGCCGTGAGTGACTAATGATATAGCTGCCGCTTGTGCTGGAATCAGTCACTCACGGCAATATGGCGACAGTCACTGCTCCCATAGGTGTTGCACTTGCAATCCCATATTTCCAGTGCTGACCAGCCCTGTGTGAGCAATAATGGCGGGCTTGGCGGCGATGTTAATAGCCCTGCTGGCATATGATGAAGCAAACTGAAAGCATAAGTGAAGGAAAATTAAGAACTATGTACCTCCCATGCTGCAGAATGACACATATAGGCCGAATGCAGACGCCCGTGAACGGTTCGTGGTATCCCGGCCTGGATTCCTGCTGACAGCAGGAGCGCACGGCGTCATTGGTTGCTATGACGCCGTGCGCTTCATGCCGCCGCTGCACTACAGTAATACACTCGTATGATCTATACGAGTGTATTACTGTAGTACAGTGGCGGCATGAAGCGCACGGCGCCAGTGCGCTCCTGCTGTCAGCAGGAATCCAGGCCGGGATACCACGGACCGTTCACAGCCGTGTGCATTCGGCCATAGACTGATTCCAGCACAAGCGGCAGCTATATCATCATCAATATGGGCTTGGGCACGATGGGCGTGCAGGGGTCTGATGGTGTTAGGAAATGGTATTGAAGGTAAGGGGGGGGGGCCCAAACTGAATTCTTGCACCAGGGCCAATGAACCTATAGCTACGCCCCTGATTGCACGTATTTCAATCCACAATCCATTTTACAATCCACCAGTAATGTAAGACTAATCTGATCTCATTTATTGGCTCAAAGCCTCAACCCCTTAAATGCAACTAAAGGACAACAGTAAGCTGCTAGCTGTTTTTAGGGTGACAGTGGGCCCCCTTAACTACTGGGCCCCTTTACATTTGCACATATGGTGTGTTTGGCTATGCTTCATATATAGATTAAATCTTCATTATATTTTTCATCTACTTTGTATCTTATTTTACTGGCCCTTAAATAACTATATATACAACTGTCCCCCTCTTTCATTGCTTCTTCAGGTATTTCAATAAATCTAAAAAGCAAGCCAAGTATGACTTTCTGGTTTGCCATAGCACCAATGTTTTCCATTAAATGAGCTATTAAAGAAGGAGTTAAAATCCAAAACCCAGCTGCTATTATTCCCATGGACAGCATAAAATGTATGGGTATGCAAAAGCAAATAAATTCATTCAGATAATGCAAATGCATGCTACATTGCAGAATTCAAATGAAGCAGTTACATCCCAAGCTAGAAATCTGGGTCTCGCAGCAGGAATTCCCACAGGTAATATACATAAACCATGTTCTATACATGCTCTAAGTGCTTGGTCTCTTTTACTGAATGGCTTCTGCATGTGCTCTCCACTGTACTAACATTCCTGCTTTAAAAAGCACTATAACATCGCCATGTCATGGAAGCGTCAGATCATTACTTACCATGGCTGGCAGCCATGAGGAGGGCTCAGACAGCCCTCTGGGTATCGGCCCACCGAAAAGATTCCCTGTAGGGTCTATGGCCAGTCCGCCCTTGTGCTGCGCTATTCTGTTCATCAAATCTGAAGCAACAGCTGACGTAGACTTGGAACATTTATCACTGATTGCTTCCTTGGAGGTACTCGATTCGAACTTCTTGGTACTAGGGAGTACATGAAAATGCAGTGCAAGCTGCTGGAAGAGCTGAGAAGATTTACATATAGTTTTATGGTAAAAGGTTTAGTAGAACTTGTATTTTGAGGCTACTTTCACACTCGCGCTTGGTGCGGATCCGTCATGGATCTGCACAAACGCATCTGTTCAGATAATACAACCGTCTGCATCCGTTCAGAACGGAACCCTTTGTATTACCTTTAACATAGCCAAGACGGATCCTTCTTGAACACCATTGAAAGTCAATAGGGGACGGATCTGTTTTCTATTGTGCCATATTGTGTCAGTGAAAACGGATCTGTCCCCATTGACTTACAGCCTGGGTGGGGCTAAGCTCCGTTCACTTGAATGGAACTTAGCCCATCCCAGACCATTGATACTAGTCGTGACGTCACTGGGCCTGCGGTAAACAGTGAGAAGGCCGCGGCGCTGCTGGAGCGCCGCTGCCTTCTCAAACAGCTGATCGGCGGTGGACCCCCGATGATCAGAAGCTAATGATCTATCCAGAGGATAGATCATCACTTTAACTCCTTAAGGACACAGCCTTATTTCACCTTAAGGACCAGGCCATTTTTTGCAAATCTGACCAGTGTCACTTTAAGTGGTGATAACTTTAAAACGCTTTGACTTATCCAGGCCGTTCTGAGATTGTTTTTTCGTCACATATTGTACTTCATGACACTGGTAAAATGAAGTAAAAAATTGCTAATTTCCAAGTTAAAATTTCTCTACTTCTATAATACATAGTAACACCTCCAAACATAGTTATTACTTTACATTCCCCATATGTCTACTTCATGTTTGCATCATTTTGGGAATGATATTTTATATTTTGGGGATGTTACAAGGCTTAGAAGTTTGGAAGAAATCTTGAAATTTTTCAGAAATTTTCAAAAACCCAATTTTTAGGGACCAGTTCAGGTCTGAAGTCATTTTGTGAGGCTTATATAATGGAAACCACCCAAAAATGACCCCATTCTAGAAACTACACCCCTCAAGGTATTCAAAACTGATTTTTACAAACGTTGTTAACCCTTCAGGTGTTGCACAAGAGTTATTGGCAAATGGGGATGATATTTAAAAATTTCTTTTTTTTGCCTAATTTTCCATTTTAACCCATTTTTTTCAGTAACAAATCAAGGGTTAACAGCCAAACAAGACTGTATCTTTATTTCCCTGACTCTGCCATTTACAGAAACACCTCATATGTGGCCGTACACTACTGTACGGCCACACAGCGGGGCGTTGAGTGAAAGGTGCGCCGTTTGGTTTTTGGAGGGCTGATTTTTATGGACCGTTTTTTTTTACACCTTGTCCTGTTTCAACCCCCCTGATGCACCCCTGGAGTAGAAACTCCCTAAAAGTGACACCATCTAAGAAACTACACCCCTCTAGGTATTCAAAACAGATTTTACAAACGTCGTTAACCCTTCAAGTGTTGCACAAGAGTTATTGGCAAATGGGGATGAAATTTGAAAAACATTTTGCCTAATTTTCCATTTTAACCCATTTTTTCCACTACTGTACGGCCACACAGCGGGGCGTTGAGTGAAAGGTGCGCCGTTTGGTTTTTGGAGGGCTGATTTTTATGGACCAGTTTATTTACACCGTGTCCTGTTTCAACCCCTCTGCACCCCTGGAGTAAAAACTCCCTAAAAGTGACCCCATTTTGGAAACTACGGGATAAGGTGGCGGTTTTGTTGGGATTATTTTTAGGGTACATATGATTTTTGGTTGCTCTATATTACATTTTTGTGAGGCAAGGTTACCAAAAATTTAAATTCTGAAATTTCATCTCCATTCGCCATTAACTGTTGAGGAACACCTAAAGGGTTAATAAAGTTTGTAAAATCAGTTTTGAATACCTTGAGGGGTGTAGTTTCTTAGATGGGTCACTTTTGTGGAGTTTTTACTCTAGGGGGGCATCAGGGGGGCTTCAAAAGGGACATGGTGTCAATAAAAAAGGCCATAAAAATCGGCCTTCCAGAAACCGTGTCGGTCCTTTCCTTTTGCGGCCTCCCTTTTACTGATACAGCAGTTTACGACCACAAATGTGGCGTTTCTGTAAACTGCAATATCAGGGTAATAAATAAATATTAAGTTTTGTTTGGTTGTTAACCCTTGCTTTGTTACCGTAAAAAACAGATTGAAATGGAAAAGTGCCAAAAATAGCTGTTTTGGCACAGTTTTTTTTTTTTTTTACCGTGTTAATCTGGGGGGTTAGGTCATGGGGTACTATTATAGAGGAGATTCTTACAGACGTGGCAATACCTAATAAGTCTACTTTTTTTTACAATTATTTAGGTTTTAGACTATATGATCCTTTTTGATACAAAAAAATGTTTTTGTATCTCTAAAGTCTAAGAGTCATTTTTTTGTTTGTTTTTTAGCCGATTATCTTATGTAGGGGCTCATTTTTTGCAGGATGAGAGGACGGTTTTATTGGCACTATTTTGGGGGCTATAAGACTTTTTGATCGCTTGCTATTAAAATATTTGTTGGGTGAGGTGACAAAAATAGTTCTTTTTTTGCACCGTTTTTTTTTGGACTGTGTTAATCTGGGAGGTTAGGTCATGGGGTATTTTTATAGAGGAGATTATTACCGACGCAGCGATACCTAATTTGTATACTTTTTTTAAAATTATTTTAGTTTTTTTGGGTGTCTCAAGTCTGAGAACCATTTTTTTTAATCTGATGTCAGTGCTAAATTGGGATATAAATTTAGTACTCCATGGAAGTGTGGTACTCCCTAAAGCAACCGTCAATGCAGAGGCCCGGATGATCGGGGCACGTGTCGCACTGAGTAGTGGTGTCCTTCTGTATCCCCCTCCTGCGACACACTCTGCACTTTTTTGGGGTTTGTCCCTTCTTTCCAGTATGGGGGACCACACCTGGAAAGTGTTGGCCAGGGATGATCTGGGCGCCTCCAGTTCCCGAGGTACTCCAGCCTGCTCTTTCCGGTCCGAAAAGATCAGGGCCTTGAGGACTGCCTCATAGAATTGGAGGAATGTCCCTGTGCTGCCAGCGCTTCGGGATAGTACAAAAGCATTGTACAAGGCAACCTGTACCAAGTAGACCGCAACTTTTTTGTACCATGCTGTCACGGCTGTTTGTGAGCAACAAGAGTATACACAGAACAAAGAGCTACTGACCGGACCCAAACTAGGGAAGATAAAGGGTGACCCCTGTCAGACCCTCAAAGCTCTCCCTATGCTGCTAAAGCACATGCCCGGATCCAAATGGTGGAACGAGGCATGCCCGCGTACCTAAGACTGATGACCACTGTAACCCCTACAATAGTGGAAGGGGCACGGCCACCGGTGCCCTGCTCAGTATATGGAGGGAACCGTGGCCACCTTAGATCCAGTCAGAAAATAACCAGGTACACAACAATGTCTGCACACTTAGCTGAAGGAGCTGCAGCCGCAGAGAAGACGGATCCAAGGACAGCTGGCAATATCCGGAGTGCTTGCTGCAGCAGAACACAGGTCCAGTGAACTGATAGCTTACAAGTGAAGATACTCAGGCAAGAGCTACAACTGAAATGAGAAATATAATCCACGCCCTACAATAGGAGGAGGGGTGATTTAAAGGCAGGGAAATCAAATGCAGGAGGAACAGCTGGGAGTAAAGACCTCATCACAGGGGTGGAGAAACATTGCAGTGAGAACTCCTCCTAACTCTAAGTGACATCATCACAGGGGTGGAGAAACAGAGCCGTGAGAACGTCTCAAAGCTCTGGTAGTGACACATGCCGGGGTTTTGCGCATGGCGTTATATGGCTTGAGGACTTGATCAGAGAGATCAACTCCTCCCATATACCGATTGTAGTCGACGATACAATCGGGCTTGAGGACCGTTGCCGCGGTACCTCGCACAGGGACAGAGGTGATGCCGTTACCATGAATTGTAGACAGTACAAGGACATCCCTCTTGTCCTTATATCTGACCAGCAACAGGTCTCCAGTGGTAAGGGCACGGGTTGCACCCCTGGGGATAGGTACCAGGAGGGGGTGGGCAGGGAGGCCGCGTTGATTTTTCTGCACGGTCCTTCAAGCGGGCGTGGATCTGGCAGCAAGGGACTGGAACAAGGGGATTCTAGTATAAAAGTTATCCACGTAAAGGTGGTAACCCTTATCTAGCAGTGGGTACATAAGGTCCCACACAAGTTTCCCGCTATCACCCAGAGTGTGGGGACATTCTGGGGGTTGAATACGGGAATCTCGCCCCTCGTATATACGAAACTTGTAAGTGTACCCTGAGGTACTCTCCCAAAGTTTGTATAGCTTCACGCCATACCTCGCCCGCTTGGAGGGCACATACTGGCGGAAAATGAGTCTCCCCTTGAACGCAATGAGAGACTCATCAACCGCGACCTCCCTTCCAGGTACATAGGCCTGTACAAATTTGTCCCCAAAATGATCGATGACCGGCCATATCTTATACAGACGGTCATAGGCAGGATCACCTTGGGGGGGGGACATGCTGCATTATCTGAATAATGCAGACATTTCCGGGTGGCCTCAAACCGGGAGCGTGTCATGTCCGTACTGTAAAGTGGGGCCTGGTAGAGGACGTCCCCACTCCAGTAATGCCTGACCAGGCCCATATGCAGCACGAGGCCCCAAAATGTCCTCATTTCGGCTGCACTGACCGGCGTCCAGCCACCGGGCCTGGCCAAAAAGGAGCCCGGGTGTTGAGCAACGAACTGTTGGGCGTACAGGTTCGTCTGCTCCACCATCAGATTTACCAGTGGGTCACTGAAAAAATGACAAAAAAAGTCAGATTCAGTGTAAGCCACTGTGGAAATCTGGATACCTGATTGGCCTACAAAATCAGGAATCACAGGCTCGTAACGCTCTGGGGTACACCAGACAGGTTCACCGGCAGGGTGCTCCGGTGGATTTAACTGGTGGGCCAGAAAACTAGTATGAGCCCCAGAGCTGCTCGTACTAGGCTGGGCCACAGGGTCCCTAGCATGGCGGTCCCCTTGCTCCGCCTGGCAGCTTCTCCGCCGCCTTGGGGGCTCATCATCATTGCTAGATGATGAGGAGGACGCGGATGACAGCAGGAAAGTGGGGTCATCCTCGTCCTCACTGGGACTCTCAGACTCGGAGGCAAGCTGGGCGTATGCCTCCTCGGGCCATAGGGGAGTGTGTGTCTGCGTGTGTATGTGCGTGTGTGTAAATCTTTATTTGGTGTGCGTGTGTGTGGGGGCACGGGTGTTCACGAACTCACCCTAAAACTAACAGAAAAAAAAAACGAACTAAAAAAAAGGCAAAAAATGTGAATTTATTTTTTCTAAACCGCTGATCAACCGTCCGAAGTTGATCAGCGATGGGGTGTGCGATGCGCTAACAGTGGCCGGACGCTAAGAGTGCCGGCCACAGTCAGCATACACAAAAAAAGAAATAAAAATCCTGCACCCCAGGGGGGGTAGGGAGGGGCAAGCGGCAGCACCCCTGGGGGGTCTAGGGTCACACAGCTGTGCTGTGGACCCCAGACACCCTAAATTAGGGTGATGCAATAAAAGTTTTTCAAACTAACTTTCCCTTTATTTTCCCTGCCTAGCCCAAACTTTCCCTATACTTTCCCTATGTACCTGCTGTATAGATGGGGGGTGCTGGGGCACAGATCGGGTCCTCGGGGGCACAGATCGGGTCCTCGGGGCACAGATAGGGTGATGCTGGCACAGATCGATGACGACGTGCAGGCAGCTCCTCTCTTCTCCGGCTACGGAACACAAAAGGAGGAGGAGAGGAGCGCTTTGAATCTCCCCCCGGCCCGCCCACTAACCAATCAGAGGCGATCCTGAGAGGTGATGTCACCATCACCACTCAGGATCGCAGGATGGTGATTGGTGGGGTAAAATCACACCACCATCACCATCTTGTTCCGGGTTATCGGGTCCTCAGAGACCCGAATAACCCGGAAATGCAGAAAACTGCAGGTCTGAATTGACCTGCAGTTTTCTGCGATCGCATACATGGGGGGGTCACAGGACCCCCCGGCGCATTTGCCCCAGGTGCCTGCCCTGTGTCCTTAAGTACCAGGACATAAGGGCGTACCTGTACGCCCTGTGTCCTGAAGAGGTTAAACAAAGTGCAGAACCCCTTTAAATCTATACCAGCTCCCTTGCTGGCATAGATTTAAGGAATTTTCCACATCAAAAACTGGCATGGAAAATAATAAATGAGCCAGGTCTGCCCACCCACCTGCTTCACTGCCTACACCATGCCCTCTTTCTCACCACAAAATGCTATGCGACAAAATCTACAACTTATATACACTACTATTGTGGCATATACACAATATATTAATAAATGGCCCCCTATGTACCTATCATTTTGTTACTTATATCATTCTGTACATTTCCTATACATAATCTTTTTTTCATTGCATTTTACTCATTTTGGGCTGCAGTTTTTGTTCTACAGCATTCAGTTTATCTGCAGACCATTCTGTCTATTTATATACAGTGGATCCATCAGAGAGCCGCTCCAAAGTTTGGATATGTAGCCCCATTAAATGCTTCTACCACATTTGCGGCACAGCTCTCCAGCAGGCTTCTCCGGCATAGAATGCTGAGAATTGGCTGGACAAAACCCATTGTGTGCAGTGTTTTTTTTCAGCCAAGCTCTCCCATATTTGCTGGGTAGCGACCGAATCTCCTCCTGACACCATTATAGTCAATAGGGCTGTCAGGCACTCCGGTAACATCCAGCAACGCCAGATTGTCACTGCGCGGTCTAGGAGGCGGGCACGTCTGGAACGCGCTCGCATCATCAGCGCATCCAGCGTCGCCCGCGCTCCTGATAATACAATGCACACCCCCCACGCGTCTATGCGCATTCATGAGAATGGTTTTTGGGCTGCGCGCCGAGCTGATCACTCGGCGCTCGGCTGTGTAGTCTGTGTGGAGTCATGTGATGCTGGCCACGTCACATGACCCCTCTGGCTCCCTATTTAAACAGGCAGTCTGCTGGCCACAGATTGCCTGTTATTTAGGTTCCACCTGCGACTTTGTCTTTCCTGGCGTACTTACCTCCTGCTGAATTCCTGACGATCCTCTGCCTGCTCCTTGTGTACTTTGCTGCTCTCCTGGCATTCTGACCCCAGCTTCCTCCTGACGATCCTCTGCTGACTCCTTTGGTACTTCACGGCTCTCCTATTTATGACCCCAGCTTCTCCTGACTATTCTCTGCTTGCTCTATTTGTACTTCGTAGCTCTCCTTGTATAGACTCTGTCCGTTCACGTTCTGTTGTTTGTCAGTCTGTCCTCCCTGCACTTATTCCAAGCTAGGGATTGACGTCCAGTTGTCCCCTGTAATTAGGACTTGCGAGGCAAGTAGGAAGGGCCAGGGGTGAGGGTGGAACGCAGTGGTCACTTCCCTCCCCCCTGTGTGTGTGTGTGTGTGTGTGTGTGTGTACGCGACCGTTACAGAATAACAGGCCTACTGAAACCACTGTACCATGAATCCTCTAGTGACCCTGACTGAGCATGTGTCAAACCTGACGCAGATGGTGCAGGAGCTAGGGGAGAAGATTCATTCCCTAGAAATAGGTCAAGATTCTGCTGCTCTTCAGGCCTCTGGTCCGAACTTGAGCCCTCATATGGAGCCACTGATCAAGCTTCCACAACCCTTCTCTGGAGATCGGAGGAAGTTTCACTCCTTTAAGGAGAGCTGTAAATTGTATTTTAGTTTATGCCCCTTGTCTTCCGGGTCGGAAAGCCAACGGGTGGGCATTGTTATTTCCTGATTACAGAGGGATCCCCAGGAGTGGGCCTTTTCTTTACCCCCTGATGCTAGTTGTTTAACCACAGTAGAGGTTTTTTTTCAGGCTCTGGGTACCCTGTATGATGAACCAGACAGCTTGAGTATTCTTCTTTATCATCTTCTGATAAATTCAGTCCTTAGGTCCCCATTCTTTCCTTTAAGTATGCCTGCCCTACTTTTCTCCTTTCCCCAGTTTTGTCATACAACATATGTAATCTTGTATTGAACTACAGCATTGTGTGAATATGCCCTTAGTGCCTATTGCCTTAGAAAATATTAGCATCCACTTGATAAAGCACAAATGAAGCTGTAAGGTGACAGAGTGGAATAATGTACATTATAAGCTCTACTGGAAAAATAGAAATAGTCTCCTTTCATTGCAGTTTGGAAGGCGAAATAAAGACCATTGCCTTGGCTTATCACAGACATTTTAGATCAGAGAGCAGGTGCCCAAAAAATTGAACCCTTGGACCTTCTAATAAGATTTATGCACGTGGAGAGGGGGAGATGTGTTAATTACATATTCAATTTCCAGATATCACACAGAGATGAGATGGATGGGGAAAGGAAGTAACTTCCTTTCAGCCATCTCCGGCTGAGAGACAAGGCTGTCTATGTAAGTAGTTAAGGAGGGGTCTAGCCTCAAGTGTATTTATAGGGAGACAATCCTGTTTAATATGCATACTCTCTGACACCTGGTGAATAAGAGGATGGGAAAGCATTAAGTGATATTTATACCAGCCTGTCACCCGTCCAACAGAATAATATACCTAACCAGGCTTAATGGGTTTACTCTGTTCTTAATCTTCAATAAAGTCTTCATCTGCACTTTAAGTAAAACCTTTCATTGTGTAGCTCCCTGTGAAATCCTTTCATTAAAGGGGTTGTCCCACGAGAAATAGTCAGCATTTTTTTAAACCAGCACCTGGATCTGAATACTTTTGTAACTGCATGTAATTATAAAGTTAGTATAGCTACTGAGTTATTTTATAAAATGTGTGCAGTGACCCAGCGGTTCACTGCTAAAGGGTTAATGTTTGGTTCACTGCTAAAGTGTTAATAAGTTCACTACTAAAATGGTTAAAGTGTTCACTGTGATACTAACTATGATCTATGCGCCATGTAACCCAAAAGCACTATTCATAGGTAGGAAAAAGTTAAGCTCACAGCCTTGGTATTAGTTGCCGGGTAATGGATGGTCCCATTTTTCCTGGCTAGAGTAGTAGGGAGTACCTAGCAAAGGAAGCTAGGGTGAAGACCTGTTTGGTGTGTGCTCCAAGTGCCTTCTCTCAGGGGGGTGCCAGAAGCAATGAGCGATTCCATCAATACAGATGGAAGCGCTCATTGTTGGCCCATCGGGGAGCTGCGGTCCTGTCACTTAGGCCCCTTGCAGATGAACGAGTATTCCGCGCAGGTGCAATGCATGATGCGAACACATTGCCCCCGCACGGAATCCAGACCCATTCATTTCAATGGGGCTGTGTACATGAGCAATGTTTTTTACACATCATTTCATGAAAATCGCAGCATGTTCTATATTCTGCAATTTTCACGCAATGCTGGCCCCATAGAAGTGAATGGGGCTGCATGAAAATCGCATCGCATCCGCAAGCAAGTGCGGATGCGATTTTTACCGATGGTTGCTAAGAGATGTTGTTTGTAAACATTCAGTTTTTTATCATGCACGTGCAAAATGCATTAAATCACATTGCACCCGCATTATAAAAACTGAACGCGACCGCAAACAAAACTGAATGTACTTGCTTGCGAAATCACGCATTTTTCACTGAACGCATCGCAACCGGACCTAATATGCACATGCTTATCTGCAAGGGGTCTCATTGACCGATCTGCTCCCTGTGCTCCTTCTCTTCTTCAGGCTGGCACACTGGATGATGAAGCAGGGAGTCTTCTGCTGCCTGCTCCACCATTCAGCCTACAGGCACAGATCGCACTGCCGGTCTGTGTGGGAGGAGCCTGCAGCTTGGGAATCTGCCTGTGCTCCTCCCACACAGAGCGATCTGTGCCTGCAGAGGAGAACTGGATGTGAGCCTCAGGAACAGAACAAGGTGAGTAGTTAATGGCTTTTTTTGTTTTATTAACACAGAGGGGGCACAGAGGGCATTACTACTACAAAGGGGGCACAAAGGGCATTACTACTACAAAGGGGGCACAAAGGGCATTACTACTACAAAGGGGGCACAAAGGGCATTACTACTATAAAGGGGTACAAAGGGCATTACTACTACAAAGGGGGCACAAAGGGCATTACTACTATTAAGGGGGCATAATGGGCATTGCTACTACAAAGGGGGCACAAAGGGCATTACTACTACAAAGTGGGCACAAAGGGCATTACTACTACAAAAGGGGCACAAAGGGCATTACTACTACAAAAGGGGCACAAAGGGCATTACTACTATTAAGGTGGCATAATGGGCATTACTACTACAAAGGGGGCACAAAGGGCATTACTACTACAAAGTGGGCACAAAGGGCATTACTACTACAAAAGGGGCACAAAGGGCATTACTACTATTAAGGTGGCATAATGGGCATTACTACTACAAAGGGGGCACAGAGGGCATTACTACTATTAAGGGGCACAATGGACATTGCTACTGTGAAGGGGGCACATAGGGCATTACTACTACAAAGGGGGCACAGAAGGTATTACTACTATTAACCCCTTAAGGACACAGGGCGTACAGGTACGCCCTTGTGCCCTGGTACTTAAGGACACAGGGCGTACATGTACGCCCTGTGCATTTTCAATCACCGCCGCGCGGCCGGCGGCGATCGGAACCCCGTGCCTGCTCAAATCATTGAGCAGGCACTTGGGGCAAATGCGTCGGGGGGTCCGGTGACCCCCCCATGTATGCGATCGCAGAAAACCGCAGGTCAATTCAGACCTGCGGTTTTCTGCGTTTCCGGGTTATTCGGGTCTCTGAAGACCCGATAACCCGGAACAGGATGGTGATGGTGGTGTGATTTCACTCCACCAATCACCATCCAGCGATCCTGAGTGGTGATGGTGACATCACCACTCAGGATCGCTTTCTGATTGGTCTGTGGGCGGTCCGGCGGCAGATTCAAAAGAGGCAGGCGCCCCTCTCCTCCTCCTTTTGTGTTCCGGAGCCGGAGGAGAGAGGAGCTGCCTGCATGTGTCTGCTGCCACCGCTGCACCGCTGCCTGCACCCGATCTGTGCCCCCCAGGACCCGATCTCTGCCCCCAGCACCCCATCAGGTACATAGGGACAGCTAGGGAAAGTTTGGTTTAGGCAGGGAAAAAAAAAGGGAAAGGTAGTTTTTTTGAACTTTTATTGCATCACCCCAGTTAGGGTGTCTGGGGTCCACAGCACAGCTGTGTGACCCTAGACCCCCCAGGGGTGCTGCTACTTGCCCCCCCCCCCCCCCCGACCCTGTGGCCCACTCTAGTACGAGCAGCTCTGGGGCTCGTACTGGTTTCCCGGCCCACCAGTTAAATCCACCGGAGCACCCTGCCGGTGAACTTGTCTGGTGTAGCCCAGAGCGATACGAGCCCGTGATTCCTGATTTCGTAGGCCAATCAGGAATCCAGATTTCCACAGTGGGCTACACTGAATATGACTTTTTTTGTCATTTTTTCAGTGACCCACTGGTAAATCTGATGGTGGAGCAGACGAATCTGTACGCCCAACAGTTCGTCGCTCAACACCCGGGCTCCTTTTTGGCCAGGCCCGGTGGCTGGACGCCGGTCAGTGCAGCCGAAATGAGGACATTTTGGGGCCTCGTGCTGCATATGGGCCTGGTCAAGAAACCCAGTGCCAGGCTGTACTGGAGTGGGGACGTCCTATATCAGACCCCACTTTACAGTACGGTTATGACACGCTCCCGGTTTGAGGCCATCCGGAAATGTCTGCATTATTCCGATAATGCAGCATGTCCACCCCGAGGTGATCCTGCCCATGACCGTCTGTATAAGATACGGCCGGTCATCGATCACTTTGGGGCCAAATTCATGGAGGCCTATGTACCTGGAAGGGAGGTCGTGGTTGATGAGTCTCTCATTGCGTTCAAGGGGAGACTCATTTTCCGCCAGTATGTGCCTTCCAAGCGGGCGAGGTATGGCGTGAAGCTATACAAAATTTGTGAGAGTACTTCAGGGTACACCTACAAATTTCGTGTATACGAGGGGCGAGATTCCCGGATTCAACCCCCAGAATGTCCCCCCACTCTGGGTGTTACCGGGAAACTTGTGTGGGACCTTATGCACCCACTGCTGGATAAGGGTTACCACTTGTACGTGGATAACTTTTATACCAGTATCCCCTTGTTCCAGTCCCTTGCCGCCAGATCCACGTCCGCTTGTGGGACCGTGCGGAAAAATCAACGCGGCCTCCCTGCCCACCCCCTCCAGGTACCTATCCCCAGGGGTGAGACCCGTGCCCTTACCACTGGAAACCTGTTGCTGGTCAGGTATAAGGACAAGAGGGATGTCCTTATGCTGTCCACAATTCATGGTAACGGCATCACCCCTGTCCCTGTGCGAGGTACCGCGGCAACGGTCCTCAAGCCCGATTGTATCGTCGCCTACAATCGGTATATGGGAGGAGTTGATCTCTTGGTAACAAAACAAGGGTTAAGTCCTCAAGCCATATAACGCCATGCGCAAAACCCGGGCATGGTACAAAAAAGTTGCGGTCTACTTGGTACAGGTTGCCATGTACAACTCTTTTGTACTATCCCGAAGCGCTGGCAGCACAGGGACATTCCTCCAGTTCTATGAGGCAGTCCTCAAGGCCCTGATCTTTTCGGACCGGGAAAGATCAGGCCGGAGTACCTCGGGAACTGTAGGCGCCCGGATCGTCCCTGGCCAACACTTTCCAGGTGTGGTCCCCCATACTGGAAAGAAGGGACGAACCCAAAAAAAGTGCAGAGTGTGTCGCAGGAGGGGGATACGGAAGGACACGACTACTCAGTGCGACACATGCCCCGATCATCCGGGCCTCTGCATTGACGGTTGCTTCAGGGAGTATCACACTTCCATGGAGTACTAAATTTATATCCCAATTTAGCACTGACATCGGATAAAAAAAAAATGGTTCTCAGACTTGAGACACCCAAAAAAACTAAAATAATTTATTAAAAGTAGACATAGGTATTGCCGCGTCGGTAATAATCTCCTCTATAAAAATGCCCCATGACCTAACCCCCCAGATTAACACGGTCCAGAAAAAAAAAAAAAAAAAGGTGCAAAAAAAGTTTTTTTTTGTCACCTTACATAATAAAAAGTTTAATAGCAAGCGATCAAAAAGTCATATAGCCCCCAAATTAGTGCCAATAAAACCGTCATCTCATCCCGCAAAAAATGAGCCCCCACATAAGATAATCAGATAAAAAAAAAATAGAAAATGACTCTTAGACTTTAGAGATACAAATTTTTTTTTAGGGTATCAAAAAGGATTATATAGTCTAAAACCTAAATAATTGTAAAAAAAAGTTGACTTATTAGGTATCGCCGCGTCCGTAAGAATCTCCTCTATAAAAATACCCCATGACCCAACCCCCCAGATTAACACAGTAAAAAAAATAAAAAATATAGGTGCAAAAAAATATTTTTTTTGTCACCTTACATAACAAAAAGTTTAATAGCAAGCGATCAAAAATCATATAGCCCCCAAAATAGTGCCAATAAAACCGTCCGCTCATCCCGCAAAAAATTAGCCCCCACATAAGATAATTGGCTAAAAGAAAATTAAAAAAAATGACACTTAGACTTTAGAGATACCCAAAAAAAAATGTTGTATCAAAAAAGATAATATAGTCAAAAACCTAAATAATTGTAAAAAAAAAGTAGACTTATTAGATATTGCCGCGTCCGTAAGAATCTCCTCTATAACAATATCCCATGACCTAACTACCCAGATTAACACGGTTAAAAAAAAGAAAAAAAAAAAGGGTGCCAAAACCGCTATTTTTGGCACTTTTCCATTTCAGTCCGTTTTTTCCGGTAACAAAACAAGGGTTAACAACCAAACAAAAGTTAAAATTTATTACCCTGATACTGCAGTTTACAGAAACGCCACATTTGTGGTCGTAAACTGCTGTATCCGTAAAAGGGAGGCTGCAAAAGGAAAGGACCGACATGGTTTCTGGAAGGCCGATTTTGATGGCCTTTTTTATTGACACCATATCCCTTTTGAAGCCCCCCTGATGCCCCCCTAGAGTAAAAACTCCCTAAAATTGACCCCATCTAAGAAACTACACCCCTCAAGGTATTCAAAACTGATTATACAAACTTTATTAACCCTTTAGGTGTTCCTCAACAGTTAATGGCAAATGGAGATGAAATATCAGAATTTCAATTTTTGGTAACCTTGCCTCACAAAAATGTAATATAGAGCAACCAAAAATTATATTTACCCTAAAAATACTCCCCCAAAAAATGCCACCTTATCCCGTAGTTTCCAAAATGGGGTCACTTTTAGGGAGTTTCGACTCCAGGGGTGCATCAGGGGGGTTGAAACAGGACACGGTGTAAATAAACCGGTCCATAAAAATCAGCCCTCCAAAAACCAAACGGTGCACCTTTCAATCTACGCCCCGCTGTGTGGCCATACAGTAGTGTACGGCCACATATTGGGTGTTTCTGTAAACGGCAGAGTCAGGGTAATAAAGATACAGTCTTGTTTGGCTGTTAACCCTTGCTTTGTTAGTAGAAAACATGGGTTAAAATGGAAAATAAGGCAAAAAAATGAAATTTTCCAATTTCATCCCCATTTGCCAATAACTCTTGTGCAACACCTAAAGGGTTAACGACGTATGTAAAATCAGTTTTGAATACCTTGAGGGGTGTAGTTTCTTAGATGGGGTCACTTTTAGGGAGTTTCGACTCCAGGGGTGCATCAGGGGGGTTGAAACAGGACACGGTGTAAATAAACCGGTCCATAAAAATCAGCCCTCCAAAAACCAAACGGCGCACCTTTCACTCTACGCCCCGCTGTGTGGCCGTACAGTAGTGTACGGCCACATATTGGGTGTTTCTGTAAACGGCAGAGTCAGGGTAATAAAGATACAGTCTTGTTTGGCTGTTAACCCTTGCTTTGTTAGTAGAAAACATGGGTTAAAATGGAAAATAAGGCAAAAAAATGAAATTTTCCAATTTCATTCCCATTTGCCAATAACTCTTGTGCAACACCTAAAGGATTAACGACGTATGTAAAACCAGTTTTGAATACCTTGAGGGGTGTAGTTTCTTAGATGGGGTCACTTTTAGGGTGTTTCTACTCCAGGGGTGCATCAGGGGGCTTCAAATGGGACATGGTGTAAATAAACCAGTCCATAAAAATCAGCCCTCCAAAAACCATACGGCGCACCTTTCACTCTACGCCCTGCTGTGTGGCCGTACAGTAGTTTGCGGCCACGTATTGGGTGTTTCTGTAAACGGCAGAGTCAGGGCAATAAAGATACAGTCTTGTTTGGCTGTTAACCCTTGATTTGTTAGTGGAAAACATGGGTTAAAATGGAAAATAAGGCAAAAAAATAAATTTTCTAATTTCATCCCCATTTGCCAATAACTCTTGTGCAACACCTAATGGGTTAACGACGTATGTAAAACCAGTTTTGAATACCTTGAGGGGTGTAGTTTCTTAGATGGGGTCACTTTTAGGGAGTTTCTACTCCAGGGGTGCATCAGGGGGCTTCAAATGGGACATGGTGTAAATAAACCAGTCCATAAAAATCAACCTTCCAAAAACCATACGGCGCACCTTTCACTCTACGCCCCGCTGCGTGGCCGTACAGTAGTTTACGGCCACATATTGGGTGTTTCTGTAAACTGCAGAGTCAGGGCAATAAAGATACAGTCTTGTTTGGCTGTTAACCCTTGCTTTGTTAGTGGAAAAAATGGGTAAAAATGAAATATTAGACAGAAAAATGAAATCTCAAATTTCATCCCCATTTGCCAATAACTCTTGTGCAACACCTAAAGGGTTAACAACATATGTAAAATCACTTTTGAATACCTTGAGGGGTGTAGTTTCTTAGATAGGGTCATTTTTGGGTGGTTTCTATTATGTAAGCCTCGCAAATCGACTTCAGACCTGAAATGGTCCCTAAAAATTTAGTTTTTGTAAATTTCTGAAAAATTTCAAGATTTGCTCCTAAACTTCTAAGCCTTATAACATCCCCAAAAAATAAAATATCATTCCCAAAATAATTCACACATGAAGTAGACATATGGGGAATGTAAAGTCATCACAATTTTTGGGGGTATTACTATGTATTACAGAAGTAGAGAAACTGAAACTTTGAAATTTGCTAATTTTTCAAAATTTTTGTTAAATTAGGTATTTTTTGGTGCAAAAAAAAATATTTTTTTGACTTAATTTTACTAGTGTCATGAAGTACAATATGTGACGAAAAAACAATGTCAGAACGGGCTGGATAAGTCAAAGCGTTTTAAAGTTATCAGCACTTAAAGTGACACTGGTCAGATTTGCAAAAAATGGCCTGGTCCTAAGGTGTAAAAAGGCTGTGTCCTTAAGGGGTTAAGGGGGCACAAAGGGCATTACTACTATGAAGGGGAAACAATGAGCATTATTACTATGAAGGGGGCACAATGGGCATTACCCTTGTGAAGGGGGCACAGAGTGCATTACTACTGTGAAGGGGCATAACTGTTATTGGGGCACAGTGAGGGCATAACTGCTCTAAAGTGGTAGAGAGAGGGAATTACTACTGTGAAAGGGGCACAGAAAATGCATAACTACAGTCAGGGGGCACATTGAGGGCCTAACTACTGTGAAGGGGGAACAATGAAGAGATAAGTACTTTAAGGGGGGCATAACTACTGTGAAGGTTGTACAATGAGGACATAAATACGGTGAGGGGGCACAGTGTGGGCATAACTACTGTGAAAGCGGCACAGAGAGGGCATAACTACAGTCAGGGGGCACAATGAGGGCATAACTTTTGTGAAGGGGGCACAATGAAGGGATAAGTACTTTAAGGGGGCATAACCAGGCATGGGATCCAGCCGGTTCTCTCCGGTTCTGCCGAACCGTTTGTTAAAATTACAGGCGGTTCGCAGGACCGGTGAGAAGCAGGGATCCCGACCCGGTCCTGCAGCTGCGCCTGCAGGCGTAGCTATAGGGGTCGCAGCGGTCGCAATTGCGACCGGGCCCCTGAGTCAGGGGGGCCCACAGGGCCCCCTCAAGCCAGGAGAACGCAGCCGCAGCTGAATAACTAAAATAATATTTACAGGGGGCGGAGCGGAAGCCGAGAGGAGAGGCCCTGTGTGACGCGCACTGTGCAGGGCAGCTGGGCAGGCGAAGTGAGGAGGGGCCGGGGGAGCGGCTTCAGTTGAGGTGCGACGCAGGACTTAGTCACGTACCTCACTGTGACCTCCTGCGGCGGATCTCGCGAGATGACGCGATGACGCGGCGCGGGAAGGCACAGTGAGCGAGGCATTGGTGACCGCCTGTACCAGGATGCCACAAGCTGTGAAGGAGAGAGAGGTAAGTATTAATTATTTCTCCTAAGCAGGTGCCTACTCCACCTTCCCCTCATCCTGACCCAATGTTTAGATTCTTTTAGCCAAACAAGAGTTATGGATGGGGTTGATGACAATATTTAAGGTGGCCACACACAGGGAAACACATCTATTTTGCCCACAGAGTAAGAGCAGCTTTTTTAAGCGGTACTCCACTATGTAATGGCCCCCTCTTTATTATTAATGTAATGGCCCCCTCTTTATTATTAATGTAATGGCCCCCTCTTTGTTATTAAAGTGGGGGCCATTATATTAATAATAAAGTGGGGGCCATTATATTAATAATAAAGTGGGGGCCATTACATTAAAAATAAAGAGTGGGCCATTATAATAATAATAAAGAGGGGGCCGTTACAGTAATAACAAAGAGGGGGCCGTTACAGTAATAACAAAGAGGGGGCCGTTACAGTAATAACAAAGAGGGGGCCATTATATTAATAATAAAGAGGGGGCCATTATATTAATAAAAAAGAGGGGGACATTATATTAATAATAAAGTGGGGGCCATTACATAAAAAAAAAAAAGTGTGGGCCATTATAATAATAATAAAGAGGGGGCCATTACAGTAATAACAAAGAGGGGGCCATTATATTAATAATAAAGTGGGGGCCATTATAATAATAATAAATTGGGGGCCATTACAGTAATAACAAAGAGGGGGCCGTTATATTAATAATAAAGAGGGGCCAATATATTAATAATAAAGAGGGGCCATTATATTAATAATAAAGAGGGGACCATTATACTAATAATAAAGTGGGGGCCATTAAATTAATAACAAAGAGGGGGCCATTATATTAATAACTAGAAAAGGTACAATTTCTGGGGAAATTGTGTGATGTGTTCTTGCCTCCACCAGTAGCTTACAACTGGAGTGGGCGGAGTAACTGGGTGGAGTGTAGACTCCGCCCACTTTTATAAATTTTGACCTTTGTCTCACACTGACCCACCCTGCCGAGTTTGGGTGCTGTGAGAATGACAGCTGTTTAAAGGTTTCTTATTGAAGTCAATAGGGAAAATCTGATTGGTTGTTTGTGGCTCCGCCCACTTTTTAGCATCCCCAAAATGAGATATACATTGGCACAGTCCTCCAGTGACCAACTGTGCCAAGTTTCAGAACCCTGCCATTAACAGTCTAAGAGCAGCGGCAGTTTGAATTTTTCCCATTTAAACAAATGGCTGAAATTTGATTGGCCGTTGTAGACCCCGCCCCCTTTTTAAATTTTTTTTGACCCCAGTCACCCAATGACCTACGGTGCCTAGTTTGGGTATTCTGGCTTAAATACTGTGAGAATGACAGCAATTTAAAAGTTTCTCATTGAAGTCAATAGGGAAAATCTGATTGGTGGTTTGTAGCTCCGCCCACTTTTTAATGTCCCCCAAAATGTGACAGAAATTTTCAGGTTGACCCCATGACTAAGTGACCCAAGTTTGGTGACTTTAGTTTAAAATCTGTGCGACTGGGAGAGATTTGAAAATTGTCCCTGTCAAAGTCAATGGGAAAAACGTGGATTTTGGGGGCCCTGTCCCAGGGGCCCGGAGGGTGGGATCGGTTAACAAAGCACAAGCAAGATACTCGGGTATGTGCCGACCAAGAGTGCAAAGTTCGGTATTTATACTCCTAAATCTGTGGGAGGAGTAGCAATTTGAACGTCTCATTGTAGTCAATGGGGAGAATTTGATTGGTTCTGTGTGGCCCCGCCCACATTTTCGGGTCTCCGAAATGTGCTAACAAATTGCGCGTTGACCCCATGACTAAGTGACCCAAGTTTGGTGACTTTAGTTTAAAATCTGTGCGACTGGGAGCGATTTGAAAATTGTCCCTGTCAAAGTCAATGGGAAAAACATGGATTTTGGGGGCCCTGTCCCAGGGGCCCGGAGGGTGGGATCGGGTAACAAAGCAAAAGCAAGGTACTCGGGTGGGTGCCGACCAAGTCTGCAAAGTCTGGAATTTGTACTCCTAAAAATGTGGGAGGAGTAGCAATTTGAAGTTCTCATTAAAGTCAATGGGGAGATTTTGATTGGTTCTGTATGGCCCCGCCCACTTTTTGGGGTCCCCGAAATGTGCCCAAAATTTTCGGGTTGACTCCATGACTAAGTGACCCAAGTTTGGTGACTTTAGCCTCAAAGCCTGGCGAGTGGGAGCGATTTGAAAATTTACCCTGTCAAAGTCTATGGGAAAAAAGGGGGCTTCCGGGGCCCGCCACGGGGGCCCCGGGGGTGGGATCGCTCCACAAAGTAATAGCAATCCGATCGGGTACAATCTGCACGTTTTGGTAAATTTTTGTCTATGTAGTGTAAAAACTGTGGGAGGAGTTAGGGTGGCAAATTTGGCTATAATAATAATAATAATAATAATAACTAGAAAAGGTACAATTTCTGGGGAAATTGTGTGATGTGTTCTTGCCTCCACCAGTAGCTTACAACTGGAGTGGGCGGAGTAACTGGGTGGAGTGTAGACTCCGCCCACTTTTATAAATTTTGACCTTTGTCTCACACTGACCCACCCTGCCGAGTTTGGGTGCTGTGAGAATGACAGCTGTTTAAAGGTTTCTTATTGAAGTCAATAGGGAAAATCTGATTGGTTGTTTGTGGCTCCGCCCACTTTTTAGCATCCCCAAAATGAGATATACATTGGCACAGTCCTCCAGTGACCAACTGTGCCAAGTTTCGGAACCCTGCCATTAACAGTCTAAGAGCAGCGGCAGTTTGAATTTTTCCCATTTAAACAAATGGCTGAAATTTGATTGGCCGTTGTAAACCCCGCCCACTTTTTATTTTTTTTGACCCCAGTCACCCAATGACCTACGGTGCCAAGTTTGGGTATTCTGACTTAAATATTGTGAGAATGACAGCAATTTAAAGGTTTCTCATTGAAGTCAATAGGGAAAATCTGATTTGTTGTTGTTGGCTCCGCCCACTTTTTAAATTTTTGAATCCAAATTAATCTATCACCTGATTTCAGAGATTTGAAGCCCCTGACATCAATCATGGAAGCATTTTTCAATTTTCTGAATTTTTTTTTTTCCACATTGAAATCAATGAAAGAAATCTGATTGGTTGTTTTTGGCCCCGCCCACTTTTCAAAATTTTAATCCTAATCCTAAATTGTCCAACTGTACCAAGTTTGGGGAACCTGCCATTAACAGTCTAAGAGCAGCGGCAGTTTGAATTTTTCCCATTTAAACAAATGGCTGAAATTTGATTGGCCGTTGTAGACTCCGCCCACTTTTTTATAAATTTTTGAATCCAGTCACCCAATGACCTACGGTGCCAAGTTTGGGTATTCTGGCTTAAATACTGTGAGAATGACAGCAATTTAAAAGTTTCTCATTGAAGTCAATAGGGAAAATCTGATTTGTTGTTGTTGGCTCTGCCCACTTTTTAAATTTTTGAATCCAAAGTAATCTATGACCTGATTTCAGCGATTTGAAGCCCCTGACATCAATCATGGCAGCATTTTTCAATTTTCTGAAATTTTTTTTTTCCATATTGAAATCAATTAAAGAAATCTGATTGGTTGTTTTTGGCCCCGCCCACTTTTCAAAATTTTAATCCTAATCCTAAATTGTCCAACTGTGCCAAGTTTCAGAACCCTGCCATTAACAGTCTAAGAGCAGCGGCAGTTTGAATTTTTCCCATTTAAACAAATGGCTGAAATTTGATTGGCCGTTGTAGACTCCGCCCACTTTTTCATTATTTTTTGAATCCAGTCACCCAATGACCTACGGTGCCAAGTTTGGGTATTCTGGCTTAAATACTGTGAGAATGACAGCAATTTAAAGGTTTCTTATTGAAGTCAATAGGGAAAATCTGGTTGTTTGTAGCTCCGCCCACTTTTTTATGTCCCCAAAATGTGACCGAAATTTTCAGGTTGACCCCATGACTGAGTGACCCAAGTTTGGTGAGTTTCACTCCGAAGCTGTATGAGTGACAAGCATTTGCATTTTTCCAATAAAACTCTATGGGAGAAAAAAAGAGGTTTTCGGGGGCCCGCCCCAGGGGCCCGGAGGGTGGGATCGGTTAACAAAGCACAAGCAAGATACTCGGGTATGTGCCAACCAAGAGTGCAAAGTTCGGTATTTATACTCCTAAATCTGTGGGAGGAGTAGCAATTTGAACGTCTCATTGTAGTCAATGGGGAGAATTTGATTGGTTCTGTGTGGCCCCGCCCACATTTTCGGGTCTCCGAAATGTGCTAACAAATTGCGCGTTGACCCCATGACTAAGTGACCCAAGTTTGGTGACTTTAGTTTAAAATCTGTGCGACTGGGAGCGATTTGAAAATTGTCCCTGTCAAAGTCAATGGGAAAAACATGGATTTTGGGGGCCCTGTCCCAGGGGCCCGGAGGGTGGGATCGGGTAACAAAGCAAAAGCAAGGTACTCGGGTGGGTGCCGACCAAGTCTGCAAAGTCTGGAATTTGTACTCCTAAAAATGTGGGAGGAGTAGCAATTTGAAGTTCTCATTAAAGTCAATGGGGAGATTTTGATTGGTTCTGTATGGCCCCGCCCACTTTTTGGGGTCCCCGAAATGTGCCCAAAATTTTCGGGTTGACTCCATGACTAAGTGACCCAAGTTTGGTGACTTTAGCGTCAAAGCCTGGCGAGTGGGAGCGATTTGAAAATTTACCCTGTCAAAGTCTATGGGAAAAAAGGGGGCTTCCGGGGCCCGCCACGGGGGCCCCGGGGGTGGGATCGCTCCACAAAGTAATAGCAATCCGATCGGGTACAATCTGCACGTTTTGGTAAATTTTTGTCTATGTAGTGTAAAAACTGTGGGAGGAGTTAGGGTGGCAAATTTGGCTATAATAATAATAATAATAACTAGAAAAGGTACAATTTCTGGGGAAATTGTGTGATGTGTTCTTGCCTCCACCAGTAGCTTACAACTGGAGTGGGCGGAGTAACTGGGTGGAGTGTAGACTCCGCCCACTTTTATAAATTTTGACCTTTGTCTCACACTGACCCACCCTGCCGAGTTTGGGTGCTGTGAGAATGACAGCTGTTTAAAGGTTTCTTATTGAAGTCAATAGGGAAAATCTGATTGGTTGTTTGTGGCTCCGCCCACTTTTTAGCATCCCCAAAATGAGATATACATTGGCACAGTCCTCCAGTGACCAACTGTGCCAAGTTTCGGGAACCCTGCCATTAACAGTCTAAGAGCAGCGGCAGTTTGAATTTTTCCCATTTAAACAAATGGCTGAAATTTGATTGGCCGTTGTAGACCCCGCCCACTTTTTAATTTTTTTTGACCCCAGTCACCCAATGACCTACGGTGCCTAGTTTGGGTATTCTGGCTTAAATACTGTGAGAATGACAGCAATTTAAAAGTTTCTCATTGAAGTCAATAGGGAAAATCTGATTGGTGGTTTGTAGCTCCGCCCACTTTTTAATGTCCCCCAAAATGTGACAGAAATTTTCAGGTTGACCCCATGACTAAGTGACCCAAGTTTGGTGACTTTAGTTTAAAATCTGTGCGACTGGGAGAGATTTGAAAATTGTCCCTGTCAAAGTCAATGGGAAAAACATGGATTTTGGGGGCCCTTTCCCAGGGGCCCGGAGGGTGGGATCGGTTAACAAAGCACAAGCAAGGTACTCGGGTGGGTGCCGACCAAGTCTGCAAAGTTTGGAATTTGTACTCCTAAAAATGTGGGAGGAGTAGCAATTTGAAGGTCTCATTATAGTCAATGGGGAAATTTTGATTGGTTCTGTGTGGCCCCGCCCACTTTTTGGGGTCCCCGAAATGTGCCCAAAATTTTCGGGTTGACTCCATGACTAAGTGACCCAAGTTTGGTGACTTTAGCGTCAAAGCCTGGCGAGTGGGAGCGATTTGAAAATGTACCCTGTCAAAGTCTATGGGAAAAAAAGGGGCTTCCGGGGCCCGCCACGGGGGCCCCGGGGGTGGGATCGCTCCACAAAGTAATAGCAATCCGATCGGGTACAATCTGCACGTTTTGGTAAATTTTTGTCTATGTAGTGTAAAAACTGTGGGAGGAGTTAGGGTGGCAAATTTGGCTATAATAAGAATAAGAAGAATAATAATATATATGTGAGATAACAATATGTGGTCTTGCTATGCAAGAACACATAATAATAATAATAATAATAATAATATATATGTGAGATAATAGTATGTGGTCTTGCTATGCAAGAACACATAATAATAATAATAATAATAATATATATGTGAGATAATAGTATGTGGTCTTGCTATGCAAGAACACATAATAAAATGGGGGCCATTATAATATACAGGGGGAATAATATTATGGGGGACTATCTGTCTGGCTCTAGCCCAGTATTGGGGGGCAGCAGGATGAGTTGTTGAGACACCAGGAAGGAGAGGATGAGAGTAAAATGAGGAACCTAAATTTTTTTCTGTGAAACTCTGCAGAGACGAGAAGCGGTTGAAAGAAGGTATCATGGCGGTCTTATCTCTGGATGAAGATGTTGAGAAAAGTCTACATCACAGGAGACGTCACTGGATGTAACAGGTATGGTGCGGCATTCTCCTGTAATAATATTATCCATGCACATATCTGTTTCTTGGTAGGGTAAGGGGTATATAGAATTTGGCCCATACTGCCTCAGCCCGGCCCCAGACTTCAGGTCACACTGTCCGTGTTCTGAATTCTGGGGCCTCACACCCATCTACAACTTTATCTGTACTCAGAGTTATCACTGTGTTACATAGGACTGCTAGTGATCTACTACAGTATTTGTTAAAAGGGGCGTGCCCGGGGTAGGGGGGGGCACCATTTTTGGCTTGCCCCGGGTGCAGGCAACCCACGCTACGCCACTGATACTGATCAAGTTGCCGGCCGGATAAAAGGGGTTAGGTCAGGAATTTGGCATGGTGGGGAGGGAGGTGCCGTTTAAATTTTTGCCTCAAGCAGCATAAAGGCTATGTGCTTCCCGGCCCCTGGCCACAAAGCACTGAGGGAAGGGGGGCCCAAGCTGAACTCTTGCACCGGGGCCCATGAGCCTTTAGCTACGCCCCTGGCCTGCACCCCTGTATTTTTCAGCCTGCGGATGTTACTTACAGTCAGTCAGCGTGAGCGTGGCTGTGTGTGTGTCAGCCAGTCTTCCACAGTGCTGCCGCCCTCCCCCCCGCCCCCAGCCTCGCAGTCATGGCAACAAAGGGGAGTGTCTTGAGAGTGAGCAGCGCCGCGAAGCTGCCAGCCCAGAACAGAGAAGGAGAGAGGAGTCCTCTCACTGTCTGCAGAGTGCCCTAGTTGCTGACAGTCCACACCCCACACACAGCCATGAAAGATTGAAGAGCCGGCCCCTAGCCTAACAGAAAGGAGTCTGGACAGGTCAGGACTCAGGACAGCCTGGTTGGTTGAGTGTGATTTGTGTGACACTGACAAGTTGGCATTAAGGAGGGGACCACCGACCAGGGGCTGAAATTGAAATGTGACAACATAACAAAAATGGAGGGAGCCATGAATCTGTGGGGAGAAGCTATGTGAGAATATGGAGGGGGCCATGTGGGGAGAAGCAATGTGAGAACATGGAGGGGGCCATGTGGGGAGAAGCAATGTGAGATGTATGTAAATATGTCGTGACTGTGTTGCATATATATGGTGTATGTAAATATGTGTCGTGACTCGTGACGCGCTGCGTATCCACCGCTGAGTAGGGAACCTGTTGTTAAAAATTTGAATCCCACCCCTGGGCATAACTACTGTGAAGGTTGTACAATGAGGGTATAAATACGGTGAAGGAGCACAGTGTGGGCATAACTAATGTGCAGGGGCACAATATGGGCATAACTACAGTGAGGTGGCACAATATGGGCATAACTACCACAAGGCGGCACAATGTGGGCATAACTACCATAAGGGGGCACAATGTGGATATTATTAGGGGGCACATATCTGGACATAACTATTTTTGAAAGGCTGCATAGCAGCCAATAAACAAGCGTTAAACTTGTGTGCCATTAGAAGCCATCACAGCCATGCCTACTAATGGCATGGCTGTGATTGGCCAGTGCAGCATGTGACCCAGCCTCTATATAAGCTGGAGTCACGTAGCGCTGCACATCACTCTGCTCTGATTAGTGTAGGGATAGGATACTGCTGCTGTGAGGGAGAGAATAGGAAGGAATCTTTAATCAGAAGTGTTTGTTAACTCAGCAATCTACATAGATTTAGTTTTGTGGGTGCAGTGCACAATCTTTTTACCCTGCCCTGAGCCCAGTGACTCAGAAAAATAACTTTTATCCATCTGTTAGTTAGGTGGGCATCGGCGGCCATTTTATGCAACTTTAGTGCACCAGCACAGCATATGTGCATTTGTGACAGTCAAATAGAAGTTTGAAATACTGCAATTATTTTCTGGGTTTAAAAAAATCACCCAATTTTTGCAAGACCCTACATCTGGTGGCCTTTGCCTCATTTGTCAGTGTGAAATACAAGCTTGAAATACTGCAATACTTTTCTGGGTTTAACTCCTTAAGGACACAGCCTTATTTCACCCTAAGGACCAGGCCATTTTTTGCAAATCTGACCAGTGTCACTTTAAGTGGTGATAACTTTAAAAGGCTTTGACTTATCCAGGCCATTCTGAGAGAGTTTTTTCGTCACATATTTTACTTCATGAAACTGGTAAAATTAAGTAAAAAAAAATCATTTTTATTTATAAAAAAATACCAAATTTGACAAAAATTTGGAAAAATTAGCAAATTTCCAAGTTTCAATTTCTCTACTTCTATAAGACATATTAATACCTACAAAAAAAGTTATTACTTTACATTTCCCATATGTCTACTTCATGTTAGGATAATTTTGGGAATGATATTTTATTTTTGGGGGACGTTACAAGGCTTAGAAGTTTAGAAGTAAATCTTGAAATTTCTCAGAAATTTGCAAAAACCAACTTTTTAAGGACCAGTTCAGGTCTAAAGTCACTTTGTGGGGCTTATATAATAGAAACCACCCGAAAATGACCCCATTCTAGAAACTACACCCCTCAAGGTATTCAAAACTGATTTTACAAACGTCGTTAATCCTTTAGGTGTTCCACAAAAATTAATTGAAAATAGAGATACAATTTCAAAATTTCACTTTTTTGGCAGATTTTCCATTTTAATATTTTTTTCCAGTTACAAAGCAATGGTTAACAGCCAAACCAAACTCAATATTTATGGCCCTGATTCTGTCATTTACAGAAACACCCCATATGTGGTCGTAAACCGCTCTACGGGCACACAACAGGGCGCAGAAGGAAAGGAATGCCATACGGGTTTTTTTCAGTTTTTGGGCGATTATCTTGGATAGAGTATGATTTTTGCGGGATGAGATGACTGTTTGATTGGCACCATTTTGGGGTGCGTATGATGTTTTGATTGCTTGCTATTACACTTTTTGTGATGTAAGGTGACAAAAAATTGCTTTTTTTACCCCGTTTTTTATTTTTTTTAAATTACGGTATTCACCTGAGGGGTTAGATCATGTGATATTTTTATAGAGCAACTTATTACGGACGCGGCTATACCTAATACGTATACAATTTTTTTTATTTATGTAAGTTTTACACAATGATTTCATTTTTGAAACAAAATAAATCATGTTTTAGTGTCTCCATAGTCTGAGAGCCATAGTTTTTTCAGTTTTTGGGCAATTATCTTAGGTAGGGTATCATTTTTTGCAGGATGAGATGACGGTTTGATTGGCTCTATTTTGGGGTGCATATGACTTTTTGATCGGTTTCTATTACACTTTTTGTGATGTAAGATGACAAAAAATAGGGTTTTTTTTACACTGTTTTTATTTTTATTTTTTTTACGGTTGGGTGAGGGGTTGGGTCATGTGATATTTTTATATAGCCGGTCGATACGGACGCGTCGATACCTAATATGTATACTTTTTTATTATTTATGTAAGTTTTACACAATTATTTCATTTTTGAAACCAAAAAAATCATGTTTTAGTGTTTCCATAGTCTAAGAGCCATAGTTTTTTCAGTTTTTGAGCGAATATCTTGGGTAGGGTATGATTTTTGTGGGATGGGATGACGGTTTAATTGGTACTATTTTAGGGTGCGTATGACTTTTTGATCGCTTGCTATTACACTTTTTGTGATGTAAGGTGACAAAAAAAATCACTTTTTTTTACACCGTTTTTATTTTTAATTTTTTTACGGTATTCACCTAAGGGGTTAGTTCATGTGATATTTTTATAGAGCAACTTATTACAGACGCGGAGATATATAAATAAATAAAAAGTATACATATTAGGTAAGTTTTACACAATGATTTCATTTTTGAAGCAAAAAAAATCATGTTTTAGTGTTTCCATAGTCTGAAAACCATAGTTTTTTCAGTTTTTGGGTGATTATCTTGGGTAGGGTATGATTTTTGCGGGATGAGATGACAGTTTGATTGGCACTATTTTGGGGTGCATATGACTTTTTGATCGCTTGCTATTACACTTTTTGTGATGTAAGGTGACAAAAAATTGTTTATTTAGTACAGTTTTTATTTTTTACGGTGTTCATCTGAGGGGTTAGGTCATGTGATATTTTTATATAGCCGGTCGATACGGACACGGCGATACCTAATATGTATACTTTTTTCTATTTATGTAAGTTTTACACAATAACAGCTTTTTTAAAACAAAAAAATGATGTCATAGTGTCTCCATATTCTGAGCCATAGTTTTTTAATTTTTGGTGCGATTGTCTCAGGAAGGAGCAAATTTTTTGCGGGATGAGGTGATGGTTAGATTGGTACTATTTTGTTGGGCTTACGCCTTTTTGATCGCTTGCTGTTGTACTTTTTGTGATGTAAGGTGACAAAAACAATTGTTTAATTAGTACATTTTTATTTTTTTACGGTGTTCATCTGAGGGGTTAGGTCATGTGATATGTTTATAGAGCCAGTCGATACGGACGTGGCGATACCTAATAGGTCAACTTTTTTTGCCCCATATTTTTTACCCATTTTTTTTACTTTATTTGGGGAAAATGACATTTTTGATTATTTTTACTTGAAACTTAATTTTTTGGGGGGAAAATCTTAATTTTTTTAACTTTTTTTTTAACTTTATTTTTTGGCCCACTTTGGGACTTGAACTTTTGTGGGTCTAATCCTTTACAATGCATTCCAATACTTCTGTATTGGAATGCATTGGCTGTATGAGTAATACAGTGAGTATTACTCATACAGCTTCCGGCCTGTGAGCTCCAGCCCCCTGGCATCGCGCTGCCTTCCATGCCATCGGGTCCCCCCTACAGCCCCATGGGGACCCGATGGCACCGCCGCCGCCCGCAACATGAAAAGCCGCAAACCACAGGTCTGAATTGACCTGCCGTTTGCAGCGATCACGACACAGGACCCCCCCCCCCCCCCTGAGCATTTAGCCAAGGTTCCTGCTCAATGATTTTAGCAGGCACCTTGTTACGATCACCGCCTGCAAGGGATACACCCTGTGTCCTTAAGTACCAGGACATCAGGGCGTACCTAATATTCAGGGTTTAAAAAAACTAAAAGATTTTGCAATATCCTACATCTGGTGCCTTTGCAGCATTTGTCAGTGTGAAATACAAGCTTGAAATACTGCAATAATTTTCTAGCTTTAAAAAAAACACCAATTTTTGGCAAAATACTAAATTTGCAGCCTTTGCTGCATCTGTCAGTGTGAAATACAAGCATTAGAAACTGCTGTTATATTCATTGTAAGGGATCGTCTCTTTTCAGGGGGTCACACTCACAGATATCTCAACAGACAACGGATTTCCATGTCCAAACTGTGCATTTATTTTGACAGTCTTCTCATAAAGGATAGTCCAGTTATACATCACTGGGTGGGGTGAGGTTCCTGCACCGCTAACACTTAAAACACAAATAAACTCCCGTCCGTCTAGGCGCTACCTAAACAAAATATGTCCCTACCTCACTCGTAGAGCACAGTTCACACATGGACATTATATGCGGCTTTCCTCAACATCAATACAGCAGCCTTCAGGCTGTGGCAACTCCAGTACCTTTTGGGGGAGTGTGGCCCAGTAGTCCAGACGCTGGCCGTGCAACCCTCGTTCTCTAGGCGTTGCTAGGTCCCCCAAACTTCAGGCTATTCAAAGCCTTGTGGCCCCTCAGTCCTCCTGACTGAGACCACACACAGAGCCTCTGCTTTACAAAACAGTCTCGCTCTCCCTCCTCAGACTGACACACTAGGAGGCGCTTTATGCCAGACTGAACACCTCCAGCTGGTCTTACCTGTGATGGACTAGGGGTGTGGATCAGACTATCCACCCCTCCCTTGCCTCTAACCTCTGTGAGATATGTCACTATCTCACATCTTTTATTTTAAAAAAACACCCATTTTGGGCAAAATACAAAATTTGCAGTGTTTGCTTCATTTGTTAATGTGAAATACAAGCTTGAAATACTGCAATAATATTCTTGGTTTAAAAAAAACACCCATTTTGGGCATTTTCTGCATCTGTCAGTGTTAAAGTTTGAAATACTGCAATAATTTTCTGGGTTTAAAAAGAAACACCAATTTTTGGCAATACCCTACATCTGGGGCTTATGCTGCATTTGTTAGTGTGAAATACTGCAATAATATTCTGGGTTTAAAAAAAACACCCATTCTTGACAATACCCTACATCAGGGGCCAGTGGCGTACATAGAGAAGTAAGGGCCCGATAGAAATTATCCCACCAGGCCCCCCCACACAGAAGAGAAGGGTTTCCGTCCAAACCCCTTTAAATGACCCTTGGGCCATTTTTTTTTCACTGCCTCATTTGCTAAAAGTTGTTCCTTTAGAGGGTAGAGTCCTGACCAAGTTTTAACCCCCCAGTAGAAGAGGGGATGATCCCAACTGGCCCCCTCTTGCCCTGGGCCTCATAGCAGTCGCATGGTCTGCCGCTAAGATAGTTACGCCCCTGTCAGGGGCCTTTTCAGCATTTGTCAGTGTGAAATACAAGCTTGAAATACTGCAATAATATTATTGGTTTAAAAAAACACCCTTTTTGGGCAAAATACTAAATTTGAGGCCTTTGCGGCATCTTTCAGTGTGAAATACAAGCGTTAGATACTGCTGTTATATTCTGTTATTAAAAAAACACCCATTTTGGGCAAAATACTAAATTTGCGGCATTTGCTGCATCTGTTAGTGTGAAATACAAGCTTGAAATACTGCAATAATATTCTGGTTTAAAAAAACACACCCATTCTTGGCAATACCCTACACCTGGGGCCTTTTTAGCATTTGTCAGTGTGAAATACAAGCTTGAAATACTGCAATAATTTTCTGGGTTTAAAAAAAGCACCCATTCTTGGCAATACCCTACATCAGGCACCTTTTCAGCATTTTTCAGTGTGAAATACAAGCTTGAAATACTGTAATAATTTTCTGGGCTTAAAAAAGCACCCATTTTTAGCAATACCCTACATCTGAACCTATGCTGCATTTTTTTAGTGTGAAATACAAACTTGAAATACTGCAATAATATTCTGGGTTTAAAAACACACCCATTCTTGGCAATACCCTACACCAGGGGCCTTTTCAGCATTTGTCAGTGTGAAATACAAGCTTGAAGTGCTGGAATAATTTTCTGGGTTTAAAAAAGCACCCATTTTTGGCAATACCCTACATCTGGGGCCTATGCTGAATTTGTTAGTGTGAAATACAAGCTTGAAATACTGCAATAATATTCTGGGTATAAAAAAGCACCCATTCTTGGCAATACCCTATATCAGGGGCCTTTTCAGCATTTGTCAGTGTGAAATACAAGCTTGAAATACTGCAATAATATTCTGGGTTTAAAAAACACCCTTTTTTGGCAATACCCTACATCTGGAGCCTTTTCAGCATTTGTCAGTGTAAAATACAAAATTTAAATGCTGCCATAATATTCTGTTTAAAAAAAAACATCCATTTTGGGCAAAATACAAAATTTGCGGCCTTTGCTGCATCTGTCAGTGTGAAATACACGCGTTAGATAGTGCTGTTATATTCTGTTATTAAAAAAAACATTTTATTTTTTACAAAATGCTAAATTTGCAGCCTTTGCTGCATCTGTCAGTGTGAAATACACGCGTTAGATACTGCTGCTATATTCTGTTATTAAAAAGACACCCGATTTGAGCAAGATCCTAAATTTGCTGAGAATGAGGAGAGCGTCAAATAAGGGACGTGGCCCCGGTCATGGTGATGCTGGTGGAGGTCCTGTTGCAGGGAGAGGATGTGGTCGATCTGTGCCAGCGACACGCACAAGTGAAACAACTTCCTCAGGTGCGAGTAGGCGATAGAATCTTCAGTGTTATTTGGTCGGGCCTAATGCAGCTCTACGAATGTCTCCCACCCAGTCCCCTGCTGAAAGATCAGAGTTGGCACCTGCAGTCGGTGTCCATCAGTCTTTCACCTCACTCCCTTGCAAATCAGCAAAGCAGTCTGAGCACCAAGTCATGCAGCAGTCTCTTCTGCTTTTTGATGACTCTGCTAGCAGGGTTTCCCAGGGCCATCCACATAGCCCTGCCCCAGAAGTGGAAGAGATTGAGTGCACCGATGCCCAACCACTTATGTTTTAAGATGAGTACATGGGAGGACCACCGCAGCACGTCTCGGATGATGACGAAACACAGGTGCCAACTTCTGTGGCTAACTGCAGTGTGCAGACCGACAAGGAGGGCAAGGTTGAAGACTGGGTGGAAGATGATGTGGAGGATGATGAGGTCCTCGACCCCACATGGAATCAAGGTCATGCGAGTGACCGGTATAGTTCGGAAGAAGAGGCGGTGGTTCCACAGAGCCACCAGCACAGCAGAAGAGGGAGCAGGGTGCAAAAGCGGAGTTGCGGTCCCCTAGACAGTACTCCTGTTACTGCCCAATGCAGCAAGGGACTGAGCACACCAAAGCCAGCTCCAAGGAGTTCCCTGGCGTGGCAGTTCTTCAGATCATATGCCGACAACAAGACACGAGTGGTTTGCACGCTGTGCAATCAGAACCTGAAGCGAGGCATAAACTTTCTCAACCTGAGCACAACCTGCATGACCAGGCATCTAAGTGCAAAGCATGAGCTGCAGTGAAGTAGACACCTTAAAAACCAAGAAAGGTCTCTGGCTCCTCCTGCTTCCTCTTCTGCTGCAGTCTCGGCCTCTTCATCCACATCTGGAACCACCTGGGTCACCAAGCATCTCCACAATATCCCACGGAAGCGTTCAGCTCTCCGTCTCCCAAACACTGGAGCAGAAGAGGAAGTACACCCCTACCCACTCGCAATCCCTGGCCCTGAATGTCAGCATTTCAAAATTACTGTCCTTTGAAATGCTGTCATTCCGTCTGGTGGAGACTGAGAGTTTTAAAAGCCTTATGGCTCGTGCCCAGCCGCCACTACTTTTCCAGGTAAGCCATCCCTTCCCTGCACAACCAAATGGGGGACAAAATCAGGTGTGCACTGCGCAACGTCATCTGTGGCAAGGTCCACCTAACTATAGATGCGTGGACCAGTAAGCACGGTCAGGGACGTTATATCTCCCTAACAGCACACTGGGTAAATGCAGTGGCGGCTGGGCCTGAGGCGGAAAGCAGTTTGGCGCATGTCCTTCCACCACCGAGGATTGCAGGGCGCTTCAGTTTGCCTCCTGTTGCTTCCTCCCCCTACTCCGCTTCCTCATCCTCTACCGGCTCCTCATCCGGTCAGCGTAACACCTTCACCACCAACTTCAGCACAGCCAGGGGTAAATTACAGCAGGCAGTTATCTGTTTGGGGGAGAAACCCCACACCGCGCAGGAGCTGTGCATGGGCCCTAAACAACAGACCGATGAGTGGTTGGTGCCAGTGAGCCTCAAGCCCGGCCTGGTGGTGTGCGATAATGGGCAAAATCTCGTAGCAGCTCTGGGACTAGCCGGGTTTGATGCACATCCCTTGCCTGGCGCATGTTCTGACTTTGGTGGTGCAGAAGTTCCTTAAAAATTTCCCCTAATATGTCAGAGCTGCTGCAGAAAGTGCCGGCCGTCTGTGCGCGCTTTTGGCGTTTTTACCCTGCTGCTGCTCACCTGTCAGCACTGCAGTGTAACTTCGGCCTTCCCGCTCACCGCCTCATATGCGACGTGCCCACAAGGTGGAACTCCACCTTACACATGCTGGCCAGACAGTGCGAGCAGCAGGAGGCGATTGTGGAGTTTCAGCTGCAGCACGCATGGGTGAGTCGCTCTGCAGAACAGCACCACTTCACCACCAATGACTGGGCCTCCATGCAAGACCTGAGTTCCTTGTTGCGATATTTCGAGTACTCCACCAACATGGGCAGTGCCGATAACGCCGTTCTCAGCGTTACTATCCCACTTCTATGCCTCCTTGAAAAAACGCTTCTGGCGATGATGGAAGAGGATGTGGCACAGGAGGAGAAGGAGGAAGAGGGATCATTTCATAGGGTTTCCGGCCAATCATTCACAAGTGGCTCCGAGGGTGGGTTCCTGCACCCACAAACGCCAGGTACACAATTGTCCAGCCAGGACACAGTTCTGGAGGATGACGAGGTGGCGGATGAGGAGGAGGAGATGGAGGAGGAGGAACCGTATTCACAGCAGGGTGGCACCCAAATCAGCTCATGGCCATCACTGGTGCGTTGCTGGGGGGATACAGAGGACACAGATGATACACCTCCCACAGAGGACAGCTTGTCGTCGCCTCTGGGCAGCCTGGCACACATGAGAGATTACATGCTGCAATGTCTCCGCAAAGACCGCCGAGTTTCCCACATTCTAACTTGTGCTGATTACTGGGTAGACAACGTACCATCCTTAATTCCGCCACTGAAGAGTGATCGTAAGATGCGCGAGTACAAGCGCACGCTGGTAGACGCTCTGCTGGTGGCATTCCCAACTGACAGCGGGGGCACAATGGAAGCACAAGGAGAAGGCAGAGGTGGAGGAAGAGGTCGCCAACGCAGCTGGGGCACCAGAAGGCAGGGTTAGCATGGCCAAAATGTCGAAAAGCTTTGTCAGCAGTCCACAACAACTAGCACCACCAGATCATATGAAATGTCTTAGCAGGAGGAAGCATTTCAGCAACATGGTGGAGCAGTATGTGTGCACACGCCTACACGTACTGAATGACGGGTCTGCCCCCTTCAACTTCTGGGTCTCCAAATTGGGCACATGGCCTGAGCTTGCCCTTTACGCTTTGGGGGTGCTGGCCTGCCCTGAAGCCAGTGTATTGTCTGAATGTGTGTTTAGCACGGCAGGGGGTGTTATCACAGACAAGCGCAGCTGCCTGTCCACAGCAAATGTGGACAAGCTCAAGTTCATTAAAATAAACCAGGCATGGATCCCACAGGACTTGTCCGTACCTTGTGCAGAATAGACATGTATACCAGCCTTACCCAGCCATTGTTATACTACAGCACAATTGCTTATTGTTGTATTTTTCATATTTCCCACTCTTTTGGGGTGTACCCTAATAAAAAAAAAAAATAATAATAATAATTTAAACTAAAAAACTACCTCGTCCTCCTCCACCGCCACTTCCACCGCCTCCTCAACTCCTACTCCCTATGGACCTTCACCTCATACATCAAGATTATTTTTTGTAATTTGTACATATTTTATTTTAAAATAATTTATTTTCAATAATTTGTCTCTTACATTTTCGGGTGAAATTCAGAAATTTTTGGCTGTGATATACTCCTGCTCTACCTAGTAGACTGGTTAATAAATTTCAGAAAAATTTCTGTTACATTGTCGGGTGACATTCACCAATTTTTGGCTGTGATATACCCCTGCTCTACCTAGTGGACAGGCTAATAAATTTCACACATTTTTCTGTTACGTAGTTGGGTGACATTCACCAATTTTGGCTGTGATATACCCCTGCTCTACCTAGTGGACAGGTTAATACATTTCACTAATTTTTCTGTTAGATTGTCGGGTGACATTCACCAATTTTTGGCTGTGATATACCCCTACTCTACCTAGTGGACAGGTTAATAAATTTCATTAATTTGTCTGTTACATTGATGGGTGACATTCACAAATTTTTGGCTGTGATATACCCCCGCTCTACCTAAAGGACAGGTTAATAAATTTCACTAATTTTTCTGTTACATAGTTGAGTGGCATTCACCAATTTTTGCCTGTGACATACCCCCGTTCTACCTAGTGGACAGGTTAATAAAATTCACACATTTTTCTGTTACATTGTCAGATGACATTCACCAATTTTTGGCTGTGATATACCCCTGCTCTACCTAGTGTACAGATTAATACATTTCACAAATTTGTCTGTTACATTGTTGGGTGACATTCACCAATTTTTGGCTGTGATATACCCCTGCTCTACCTAGTAGACAGGTTAATACATTTCACTAATTTTTCTGTTACATTGTTGGGTAATATTCACCAATTTTTGGCTGTGATATACCCCTGCTCTACCTAGTAGACAGGTTAATAAATTTCACTAATTTGTCTGTTACATTGTCGGGTGACATTCACCAATTTGTGGCTGTGATATACCCCTGCTCTACCTAGTGGACAAGGAAATACATTTCACTAATTCGTCTGTTACATTCTTGAGTGACATTTTACAATTTTTGCCGTGAATAAACCCCTGCTCTGCATAGGTGACAGGGAATTAAATTTCAAAAATTTGTCCTTAATTGACGCGCACCCCCTCTTTTCATTCGATTCTTCAACTTTAACAACTTTTCCCACATTTCCGCTCAATCACATTGGAGCCATTAACCTCTTTTGGATGTGGTATCTCTTTCTCCAGCGTGGAACCCTGATTCGCCGTTAACTGTGATCAACATGGTAGGCGCAGAAAAGAACATTGAAAGTTGATAGAGAAGATATCTAAATGGATGGTGGACGTCATGGGGACATGCGAGCAGGCAGAAGTTATCTAGAGTCAACAAAGTGGCAGCAGGGCCTCTCCTGTCTAACGTTTACAAATCCAAATACCCCAGTGACATTCCCTATAATTTTTTATTAATCATTCCAATAACAGGGCATCTTAAGAGTCCTGTATTGTTATTTATCGTCACTACCTCCCCAAGTCGGGAGTGGGTAATTGCTGCGTGCCCCCTCCTTTACTTGGAAGCTTCGGCTTCAATAATTTGTCCCACATTTCAGCTTGATCACATTGCAGCCATTGACCTCCCTTGGATGTGGTCTTCCTTTCTCACGCTCCCTCTCCGGCATGGAACCCTGATTCGCCGCTAACCGTGATCAACATGGTAGGCGCAGAAAAGAACATCAAAAGTTGATAGAGCAGATATCCAACGGGGACGTGCGACATGATGGAGCAGTATGTGTGCACATGCCTTCACGTACTGAATGATGAGTCTCCCCCTTTAAATTCTGGGTCTCCAAATTGGGCATATGGCCTAGGCTTGCCCTTTACACCTTGGAGGTGCTGGCCTGCCCTGCAGCCATTGTATTGTCTAAACATTTGTTTAGCATGGCTGGAGGGGGTTATCACAGGTTATATTTCCAAATGTTTTGGGGTGTACCCTAATTTAAACCCCCCCCCCCCCCCAAAAAGTAAACAATTAAAACCAAAAACCAGTGTTGGCTACCTCCTCCACTACCGCTTCCACCTACACCGCCACATCCACCGCTCCTCCTAGATTATTTTTGCGTATTTTATGTTATTTTAAGTCATATCTCTATCCACATTTGTTTGCAAAGCACTTGCCATGCTCTTTACCACATTTTTATGCCATTTGCAGCCCTCTAGCCCTTTCCATGACTTTTTTTAGAGCCATTTTAGTGCTCCAAATTTGGGTCCCCATTGACTTCAATGGGGCTCGGGTTCGGGGTCAAGTTCGGTTCTCGAACTCAAATTTTTTTGTGAAGTTCGGCCGAACCCGTCGAACCCGAACATCCAGGTGTCTGCTCAACTCTAGTTATAACCATATTATAATGGAAAATAATAAAATCACCCGAACATCAGTTCAGTACGAACCCGAACTTTGCAGTTCGGGTTCGCTCAACCCTAATTATTACACATTTCCTTCCCCGCTTCTTATGTATATATCACCTGTCTTTTGGCTTCACCCAGAAGAATCGCTTTCAGAATCGCTGTCCATTAAGAAGTAAAGTGCAATCATAATTCATGCCATCCATTTTTAATATACAGTATGTCTGACTAACCATAGCATTGCCCTACATGCAATCATTGTAATACACTTTCTTTATATAGCACTAACATATTCTTTACAGTCAGGGGAATAGGCTTGCACATGAAAACTGACAGATGTTACATGTGACAGATACTGACTAGTCTCGGATAAAAAGTAAGACTGAGATAGCAGCAGGAACAGGCTTAGATTATTAGATAGAATGAGAGCTGCATGGTATTTTAGTAAATCTGTAGCATTATACATCTGTAGCATGATACGGCTTTGGGTACCGCCTAGGTGGTTTCCATGACAACACATGTAATTACTGCACATATTCAAGCAGGCAGCAGTTGAAGAAATAGGAGGTGAAAGCTTCCTGAGGTGTCTCACAGTGACTAAGTGACTGGGTCATTCAGACCAACCTTAAAGCTATTTTCTTATTGCCATCCATCTTATTTCTAAAATACATGATTAGGAGAGGAGTACAGTGTTACAACTACAAGACCCCGGCAGGCGAGAAGAAGCACAGGAAAATCGAGGTCAGACTATCAGACCATTAATACTGACATTATTCCCAGAGCTCGTTGCGTTTTCAGGCTAGGTCATCGTATCTTGTCCGAGGGTGCCAAAGCTGTCTTAAACAATGTCATGTACATCAATACATGATTTATGACTCCTCAATGAATCCAGTGTAAAATCCTGAATAAATAACAGAAACTTATTAGAACAGTGAAGCTTATTTACTATTGCAAAGGCAGCAGAATTTGGGCTCAGAATAAGCTTAGGACTTATAAGACACAATGTGTAAAATATTAAATAAATACAAAAACGATTAAAAAAGGTAAAAAAAAGAATGCAACCACTATCCCAGGGGCCGTAAAGTATATATTCCTATACAAAGACAACCATAACTGAAAGGGGAGACAGCATTTAAATTTTAGTTCCTGTTTTTGGGGGGGTTTTTAGACTCTTTTTTTGTGTTTTAAAAAAAATATTCAGGTAAAAAAATACTAAGAAATATACTTAAATAAAAAATTATTTGAGACACTATAAAGTGTGTATGACTGAAAAAGATGTAAAAATTACTACAAATTTACTGTAGTAAAACGGTGAAATCAGGATTCTCATTAGCTATATTAAGTCCTTGTGGAGATGACTGCAGGCAGGCCCAGTGGTGAACTTTCATCTGTGGTCTTCAGAGGAGGAACTACACTACTCAGCATGTGCAGGACAGATTCATTTAAACTTAGGATCTTGGAACAGCAGCCTAAAGACTCTTATACAGAAATGTATCATTTCCCCAATGCAAATTTTTGGGTGTAAAAAATGTGCAAACCTAAATTTAGGGTACTTTCACACTAGCGTTATTCTTTTCTGGCATTGAGTTCCGTCCTAGGGGCTCAATAGCGGAAAAGAACTGATCAGTTTTATCACAATGCATTGTGAATGGAGAGCGATCCGTTCAGGATGCATCAGAATGTCTTCAGTTCAGTCTTTTTGCCTTTTCAGGACGGATCCCGCATTTTTTCCCATTGAAATGCGCCCCGAGTGTACCAGCAAAACGGATCCGGCATTGCAGTCTGCACATGCTCAGACCGCAAAAAATGTGAAAAAAATTATAATGCTGGATCCATTTTTCCGGATGACACCGGAGAGACAGATCTGGCACTTCAATGCATTTGTCATACAGATCAGGATCCTGATCCGTCTGACAAATGCCATCAGTTTGCATAAGTTTTGACGGATCCGGTAACGAAACTGCCTGCCAGAATCCTCTGCCGCAAGTGTGAAAAGTACATTTGTGGTGCTTCTACACCGTCCTCGCCACTTTTTTGTTATCTTCTTTTATGCCTGTTTCTGTCAAGGTGTACAGACTGGCGGAGGATGTCCCTAATTTATGGCAAGGCCTGCGCTTTGCCATAAATTAGGCACATCCTCCAGCAACGCAGGTCTATAATAAATTCTCCTATTAGTCCTAATAAGGCCATATACATTAGAGCTATGTCACATGAACCTGCTGACATTTTGTGATATTATCATGTATGGGGACTCCTGATTCTTTACTTATGACTGATATCAGGGGAGATAAGAATCGGCATGTTGGATTTCAACTACCCAATCCTTTTTTTTTACCCGGTGTACTAAGAGGTGTCTGCTCTGCTATTCACTACATATGTATGCTTGGCTGACATGCATATGTGAGAATCAGGAGAAAAAAGGGTCGACCAAGCAAGTGTTCTGCCAACAGTTATCTCATCTATGGCCAGCTTAAGGGCTCGTTCACACAACCGTTGGTGTCCCGTGCCCGTGCTGTGAACTGCTCATTGTAGTCTGCAATGCATGGGCACCTTCCGTGAGGCAGGCACATGGGGATCGCAGACCAATTCACTTGAATGGGTCCGCTAGCCCTCCGTTCCGCAAAAAGATAGAGCATGTTCTATCTTTTTGTGGTGCGGAGGCACGGAATGGAACCCCAGAAAGCACTCCGTAGTGCTTCCATATTGTTCTGTTACGTGCTTCCGTTCCGCATCTCCAGATTTGCGGACCCATTGAAATAAATGGGTCCGCATCCGTGATGCGGAATGACAACAGAACGGTGCCCTTGTATTGCAGATACGGGAACAGGACACCAACGGTCGTTTGAACGAGCTCTAAGAGAGAGGAGAGGTGATAACTGATTGCCTATTGTAGCTTGAACATTCTAAATATCACTATGTTTTAATAACTAGGGGAGTTAGTTTGATAGACCATAATGTATATTTATATGATTCAAATTTCTCAACTTTCCTAAATATCCATGAAAGAAAATATACATGTTCTGGGGCTGGGGTAGTGAGTTAAGCAGCAGGTTGGAAGCCTCGGTATATTTCACATAGTCTTCAGCTCTCAGTAGAACGCTGAAGACAGACTCTCCTCAGAAGACTCTACACCCTGTTTTCTATTAAAAACAAAAAACATAAAAGTATATTACAAAAAAATTTAATATTCCCTTTCCTATACTATAGTAAAAAGCTTAATGACAGTTACACATGAAATGATTTAAAAAGATATCCATTGAGAGATAAGTGAATTGATTCTAATGAAATGATTTGTCACATTAGGAGGACTTCTTTACCTGTGGGGGGGATTTCCACACAGGTGAATACCTTGAACTAGATTGATCATGTCAGACATTGAGCCCAGCCCTGAGGATTTTCGTGCCTACTCTACTTAACAGGACAAGTGAAGAGCCTCTGCTTCAACTGTAGTCGCAGCTCCAAAGCTGAAGTCTGAGCAAACTGTCAGAAAAAAAACATAGGGACAAGACAGTCAACCCTTCTAAGAGAAAGACTATACTTAAGGGTATATTAGACACCCTGATGCTTCAGGCGATGGTCGGGAGGGAAGAACTAGCAGAGGACACCGCCGATATTACATGCAGTGATATCCTCCACAGCATGGGGCGGAGCGATCGCTATGCCATCGCTTGTCCGGCGGCAGATCGTGTTGTGTAATCATGCTAAAAGATCTGAATTGCCCGATGAACAAGCGTTTACTCTTTCATCGGGCAATCGGAGACAGTATTAGACTGCCAGATGATCGCTAACGAGCATTCATAGGAATGCTCGTTAGCTATTCTCAGGCAGAAAGTCTGCCTGCCTAATATACCCTTAAGGCCTCATGCACACGAACGTTGTGTGCATCCGTGGCCGTTGTGCCGTTTTCCGTTTTTTTTCGCGGACCCATTGACTTTCAATGGGTCCGTGGAAAAATCGGAAGATGCACCATTTTGCAGCCGAGGCCATGATCCGTGTATCCTGTCCGTCAAAAAAATATGACCTGTCCTATTTTTTTGACGGACAACGGTTCACGGACCCATTCAAGTCAATGGGTCCGTGAAAGAACACGGATGCACCGTGATCCGTGGCCGTAGGTTGCTTTCATACAGACGGATCCGAAGATCCGTCTGCATAAAAGCTTTTTCAGATCTAAGTTTTCACATATCCGACAGTATATTCTAACACAGAAGCGTTCCCATAGTGATGGGGACGCTTCTAGTTAGAATACACTACAAACTGTGTACATGACTGCCCCCTGCTGCCTGGCAGCACCCGATCTCTTACAGGGGGCCGTGATCAGCACAATTAACCACTTCAGGTGCGGCACCTGAAGGGGTTAATTGTACTATCATATCCCCCTGTAAGAGCTCAGGGCTGCCAGGCAGCAGGGGGCAGACCCCCCCCTCCCCAGTTTGAATATCATTGGTGGCCAGTGCGGCCCCCCCCCTCCCTCTGTTGTAATAAATCGTTGGTGGCACAGTGTGCGCCCACCATCGCCCCCCCCCCCCTCCCTCTATAGCAGTAACAACATTGGTGGCAGTGTGCGGCCTCCCATCTCCCCTGCCCCCCCCCCCCCGATCATTGGTGGCAGCATAGTTCCGATCGGAGTCCCAGTTTAATCGCTGGGGCTCCGATCGGTAACCATGGCAACCAGGACGCTACTGCAGTCCTGGTTGCCATGGTTACTTAGCAATAGTACAATAGTAGAAGATTCATAGTTACCTGCTTGCTGCTGCGATGTTCGTGTCCGGCCGGGAGCTCCACCTACTGGTAAGTGACAGGTCTGTGTGGCGCATTGCTAAATGAACTGTCACTTACCAGTAGGAGGAGCTCCCGGCCGGTCACAGACATCGCAGCAGCAAGCAGGTAAGTATGAATCTTCTACTATTGTACTATTGCTAAGTAACCATGGCAACCAGGGCTGCAGTAGCTTCCTGGTTGCCATGGTTACCGATCGGAGCCCCAGCGATTAAACTGGGACTCCGATCGGAACTACGCTGCCACCAATGATCGGGGGGGGGAGATGGGAGGCCGCACACTGCCACCAATGTTGTTACTGCTATAGAGGGAGGGGGGCCGATGGTGGGCGCACACTATGCCACCAACGATTTATTACAATAGAGGGAGGGAGGGGGGGCGATGGTGGGCGCACACTGTGCCACCAACGATTTATTACTATAGAGGGAGGGAGGGAGGGGGGCGATGGTGGGCGCACACTGTGCCACCAACGATTTATTACAATAGAGGGAGGGAGGGGGGCAATGGGGGGCACACTGTGCCACCAACGATTTATTACAATAGAGGGAGGGAGAGGGGGGCCGCACTGGCCACCAATGATATTCAAACTGAGGGGGGGGTCTGCCCCCTGCTGCCTGGCAGCCCTGATCTCTTACAGGGGGATATGATAGTACAATTAACCCCTTCAGGTGCCGCACCTAAGGAGTTAATTGTGCTGATCACGGCCCCCTGTAAGAGATCGGGTGCTGCCAGGCAGCAGGGGGCAGTCATGTACACAGTTTTTCAGTATATTCTAACCTGAAGCGTCCCCATCACCATGGGAACGCCTCTGTGTTAGAATATACTGTCGGATCTGAGTTTCACGATGTAGCTCATATCCGACAGTATATTCTACGGACGAAAAAACGGTCACGGATCCCGGACCCACGGACCCTGTTTTTGCGGACCGTGAAAAAAAACTGTCGTGTGCATGAGGCCTTACTCTCAGAATGGGGCTATTTGGGACTTCCTATCACAAGGTGTAATACCCCAGAGTGGAATTACCACCTCCTTTGTACCCCCACTATCTTGGTTAGTGTAGCAAGTGTCATCTCATTAATATTTATTGCCATTTCCTGCAATGCGTATATGTATTTCCTTGCAAATGTTATGTTAACATGTGTAGATAAATAGACGGGCGGCTCACCTCCAGACTAAATGGAGTCAGGTGCTCACGTGCATAGGTTTACCCCAATAACCAGAGTGCATCAAATATAAGTAAATAGAACAGGCACTCAGACAATAGGGGGCTGCATCAAAAGGTATGTTAACATGTATTGTGCCTGGTTCACCAGCAGATGGCGGCAGTACTGGCAGAGATAGTTTCCCTGGAGAGAAAATTTCTAGTTCCATCCCAGCCCTCTCTAGAGAGGGAGGAGTTAGTTAGTGTTGGTCAGTCTAGCCTACCCCCTCCTGGGGAAAGGTTGTGTGTTGGCTAGCAGAGCACTGTCTGCTCTGCTAGGCCCAGAGGCCCTGCCTCTGAAGTCTTCATGGTTGCTTGTCCCCTCCTGGGCTTGCATTGCCCTAAACTCCAAGCTACAGGAATAAGTTCCTAGAATTAAAGATAAAATAAGAAACAGACTACAGACCACTAAGCTAAATTCCAGCTGAAGAGGAAAAGTTCCAATTTACTCCAGCTAGCATAGCAGAGCTGAGATTGTTGCAAAAGTGTTTGCCTGCCAGAGTTAAGCCAATACCTGCTGATGACCAAGATAAAGTTTGGAAACTGTTTGGATTACCGTTTATTCCAAGTAAAGATGTGTTCAACGTTACTACAAGTCTGGACTCCATTATTCCTTCATCATCCAAGTTATTCATCCCTTTTGCACTTGCTTCGGACTACACCACGTCTAGGATCCAAGGATATCCATGTAGGAGCACTGTGACATACAACATCTACAGAGACATTGTAGGCCACTCTACACGACTCTGGCAATCCTACATCTGGGTACCAATACTACCATCTACAAAGGGGACTCCATGTCCTCGTTGCTTAACTGCAAATGGCACCACGACTACTTGCTCTATAAGAGGGACATATTTCGTAGAAACCTCCTAAGGGGCAAGGGATACCCCAGACGCTGGCAGTGGGCCGCTGCAAAGGCAAGGGCTCCAGACGGGGTTGCTCTTATCAGGGCAATTGTTCTGCTTTGTAGGTTTGATAAGCTTACATTTGGGGTGAAATAGGTTGGGATATATGTGCATATCTTTTTAAAAACCATTTAAGAAAAAGTTTTTAAAATTGTTGGTCTTTGACCAAAACTTATGCAAATTGGAAAACAGCAACAATATATTAGGTTTAAGTGAAGCATCGTGCATGAGCCAAGATGACCACCAATTTCTAGAACCAAGGGGGTTTGACTTCATTTTACCAGGTGTTGTGATACTTCAGTTTCTGTTGTCTTTACATGTATATTTCTATGTTTCAAAATGAAGCCAATGGTACTCCAAAAGCAATCCTGCCACTCATTAAAATATCCAAGTAAGGGCTCATGCACACGACCGTATGCCCTCTGAGACATACGGTCCATGAGCGGACCACATGTCCCAGAGCGGCCTACATCGTGTGCACGGGAGTGCACAGCATAATGGACCGTATGTCTTGAAGGGCATACGGTCATGTGCATGAGCCCTAAGGCTGATGGAAGTCCAGGAGGGAGTCACTCACTAGATCTCTTTCATTCTGTTTTAGTTGGTGGAGGTCTTGGTTCACGAGCCCAAAACCAATATACCTTGTCTAAGTGACATGTCAAAAGCTGTTTAAACAAGCTTGATGAAAGGAACAGAAAATGCTTAATTCATTATTAATTCATTTATTTTACTATTTATTACGTTGTGCAATACCAGTTACAAGCGTAAGTCTTTGATTCCTACTGAGATACCAAACACTGTAGTTATAGGGCCTGGGAGGAAATTTTTAATTAAAGGCATTGTTACATTCTGATGCAACTGCCTGAACTATATATAGTACATGCTCTTTTTGACCAAAATAGCTGTCAGATTAAGCACATTGGGGGTCATTTACTATCCAGAAATATGCCTATATTAGGCATATTTCTGGCACAGATTGCGGCACATAGGTTATTTCCCTCGCAATATGCATTTTTTCCCTGCTCATGCCAGGTTAAAAAAAGTATTTGTGGTGTGGGCAGGGAAGAATATAGGCCAGCAGGCCCTTCTCATTTATCATTTTCTACACCTAAAACTTAGAAAATGGTCTAAATGTAAGACATCTTTGAAGTTGTCTTACATTTAGACTGGCTGGATGCACCGAAGTTATGTAGAGGCCCGTGTATCTTCATAACTTCGGCGGATCCACTGCCAGATAAGGTAAGGTATACAGGAAAGGGTTATTAAGTCTAAAATGCCAGTCTTAATAAATTTCCCCCATTGTCTATTATAAGCAGTCTGGTGTTTGAGTGTGTCTTTTAGGTCAGTTGAATCTGCGGAGCCATGTAATTTTCACTCAGGCAACATCTGAGTTAGTTTGCCTGCCACAGTTAATGCCAAAGCCTGCTGGAACCAAGATAACGCCTGTAAATCATTTGGAGAAACATTTATTGAGAGTAAAGCTGTTACTGAACTTCATCACAAGGTCTGGACTCAATTTATTCCATCACTTCCTTCATCAACAACACCCCCTTTTCATTGCTTCGGAACCAACGTCTAGGGTCCAACGTATCCAGGTAGGAGCACCGTGACACGTGCACCAACATTAAGGGACATTTGGACCACCCTACACCACTTTGGCATTTCTACACCTGGGTACCATCCACAGTATCCCTAAAAGAGGTCCTGTGCCCTTGTTGCTTCACTGCAACTGGTGTCACGAAAACAAGTACTTTTTCTTCAAGGGCCCTGGGGGAAGGCGCCCCCTGCATATGTAAACTTCTGGTTTCAACTGTAAATAGATAGGAGATAGATAGATACACTAGTTAGCAGCACAATACATTGGTCCACTAACAGAAAGATGGAAAATGGGTACAAGCCTTTGGTTCCTTGACTCCAGGCCTACCTTGAAAAAAAAAATCACAAAAAAAGACAGCATTCCAGGAGGTATACTGTATAATGAAAAATGTGTGACTGCTTTCACCCAAATGGATGCCATCTATAATAATACGTTATCCTTTGCAGTGGTGGCAGTTTTATGGAAAGATCACATTAGCATCAGGAAAAGATAATTGCGACATATCCATTTGCTGCTGATTAAAAAATTAAAACGCAATCAAGGGAAGCTTGCAAAAAGCATAGCTAGGCATAATGTTTCCTATTCCACTACTCTTCATTCAGCAGGTGTTCACAGACTTTGCTTTACTGGGTTATCCATCTATCTATAAATATCTGGTATCTGTCTATCTAGCTAACTACACTACATGAATAAACATATTAGGACACACCACTTAATCATTAAATTCAGGTATTTCATTCAGATCCACTGCCGCAGGTGTATAAAATCCAGCCCCTAGCCATGCAGTCTGATTGAAAGAAAGGCTTGTTCTAAAGAGCTCAGTGAATTCCAGTGTGGTCTTGCAATAGGATTCTACCATTGCTACAGTCACTTTGTGAAATATTTTTCCTTTGTGAGTGGTATTATTGTACAGTAGAAGCACTGCAGCCAGGGAGATGACATTTTAGAGTTGGGGAGGACTTGAGCTCAGCGCACTAAGTGGCAGGGGAAAAAGGGGTGAGATTTGATTATTTTGTTATTTTATCCCACATACAGTGGATGCTTGAGTTTTTTCAAACTTGCACAACCTCTTAAAAAATAATGTTTAGCATCCTTGTGGAATAATGGGATCATTTAACAAACTGGTGTAAAGTAGAACTGGCTGAGTTGCCCATAGCAACCAATCAGATTCCACCTTTCATTTTGACAGCTCCTTTGGAAAATGAAAGGTGGAATCTGATTGGTTGCTATGGGCAACTATAAGCCAGTTCTACTTTACACCAGTATGATAAATGACGCCAAATGTGTTTACATGTACTGTGCATGCAGCAGAGATGTGTGTGTTTGGTATGTGTGTTTAGCAAACCTACATCTACTCTGCATGTAATAGTGCTGTGTAGATAGTATGTGTGCTGCAGAGCTGTGGGTTATGGTGGCATCTTGTGCCTGCCACCGCTCTGCTCTCTCCGATGGGCACAGCTGCCTCCTTGCTCACCCATTCCTCCACTCTACAGTCCCAGCAGTTTGGTTTGCCAGCACCCTTCTCCTCCTGTCTGTAGTGATGCTCCATCCACTCCACAGGCTGGTGCACTTCTTCCTTTTTTTCCCATAGGAATTAGTTCCAGCCTAAGGCCTCTTTCACACTTGCGTTGTCCGGATCCGACGTGTACTCCACTTGCCGGAATTACACGCCGGATCCGGAAAAACGCAAGTGAACTGAAAGCATTTGAAGACGGATCCGTCTTCAAAATGCGTTCAGTGTTACTATGGCAGCCAGGACGCTATTAAAGTCCTGGTTGCCATAGTAGTAGTGGGGAGCGGGGAAGCGGTATACTTACAGTCCGTGCGGCTCCTGGGGCGCTCCAGAATGACGTCAGAGCGCCCCATGCGCATGGATGACGTGCCATGTGATCACGTCATCCATGCGCGTGGGCCGCCCTGACGTCACTCTGGAGCGCCCCGGGAGCCGCACGGACGGTAAGTATACTGCTCCCCACTACACTTTACCATGGCAAACAGGACTTTAGGGTCCCGGCAGCCATGGTAACCATTCAGAAAAAGCTAAACGTTTTGTTATCTCATATATACTGTATATAATTACTTTCACACTTATAAAGTTTCATTTGAATACAACAACTCCTTCTCGGTGTGTGATTTGTTTATTTATTTATTTGTGAATGAGTGTAGGTTACTGGGAGCACACTAAAATGGGAGGTATATGTTAAAAGCCAATGATCCATGAGAAAGTCAAAGAAAAAGGACTAAATACATGGCTGCAATGAGCATAAACTGATAGAAGTCTTGTAGTAGCATAACCCAAGCATTTATGATCCACTTTGATTATAAATTATACTACCACAAGCCCTGGAGGAGCAGGAGCGGAGGATGGGAGAGAAAGGGACTCTGGCAGCAATAATCATTCACAGTGGCAATCCTCACACAGATGCTTCCTAGGTCCAAGGCAGGGATAGGAGGGCACACCCTTTCTTCCTTCAGGCACATCCTGATATTGGAATTCCTGTCTGATGGTAGTTGGCATCCCCTTCATGTTGTGGATTTGGTGTGGGTACAAGGTAGGAGATATAGGTGTAGTGGCCAGGGTATGATGCTGGAGTCAGTAACCAGGCAAGTTGTACAAAATGAAACAGTCTCACTTTATAAAACTACAGAATAGGAGTTGCACACAGTCAAATTACATTATTACGACCACTTCCTAATTTCGACATCAGCAGTGTGTAGCTCATGATGGAAGTCACATGTCGTGAGCTGGTTTGATGGGTATATAAGGTGTGATAGGCTGTCTGCACACATATACCTTGTTGCTGTCATGGATAAAAGGGGCGATTTATCAGAGTTGAAAAAAGGAATGATTATTTGGGCCAAGTGTGGCAGTATATCTAAAATTGTGAAGTTTGGGAACTGTTCATATGCTGCTATGGTGAAAGTGTATTCTGAGTGGAAACTGTGGAGCACCACGTGCCATTGATGTGAGAGGTGAATGTCGGCTACGAAGGTGCGCAGGGGTGGAACCACATGCTACAGTGGAGCAGATCACCGCCAAAATGAACCAGGGGGCTACCAGATGTGTGTCTAAAACAACAGTTCAGAGAACCCTACTACATACGGGGTCCGAAGCAAATGGATGGTCACTGTACTTCTGCTAACAAAGTTGCATCAGCAGAAAAGGCTTCGATTTTTGTGGCAGTATCTGAATTGGACTTCCGCTTATTAGTAAAGGCTTGCCTTCTTCAATGAGTCACGATTTCTGCTTCATCGATCCGATAGATTGTTTCATATCAGACGAGAAATATCAGAGAACAAACACCCTGGAAGAACACAAGCTGGTGGTGGCAGCTTTATGGTCTGAGGAATGTTTTTGTGGTGTTCTCTAGACCCCCTCATCCATGTGGAAGGTATGCTCAACCGATTTGGGTATGAATGCATGCTTGGAGACCACGTACACCCATACATGCTAATTGTCTTTGTTGGAGCAGATAGGATCTTCCAGCAAGACAATGTGATATGTCCCATGGCTAGAAATGTCTGACATTGATTGGAAGAGCATGACCAAGACTTCCAAGTACTACATTGGATATGCCCCTGATGAAGCAGACAGTGAAACCTGGGTTGGGTGCATGATGGGAGACCAACTTTTTAACTTTGAATATGCTTGTCTTCTTATCCACTTTGTAAGTATGATAAATAATAAACTCTGGATTTCCATTCAAGGATAGCTTGCCCAGGCTGATTGGGAGCAGTGCGGTTTCCTCTCTCTGAACTTTGTCTGGTGTGAATAGGTCCCACTTCACGAGAAACCTGCAGCGTTTAAAGTAGGATATGCAATTTAAACCCAACTGAGCATCTGTGGGACCACCTCGATTGTCTTGTTTTCTCTATTGATCCTCCTTCATGCACACTCCAGCACTACAGTCAGCATTGCTCCAGATACCTGTGACAACCTACCAGGACCTTATTGAGTCAATCCTATTCCGTCTAGCTGCTTTCTGTGCAGCACACAGCGGTTACTCTGGATATTAGCTGGTGGTCATAATAATGTGATGACTGTAGTACATCTAAAGGTATCTAAACTCAGAGCAAATCTTCCCAGATAGCAATAAATGGATATAGGCTAGGATTGGTATTGTAGTACTACTTTCCTTCATCTTTGCAAAGTTTCTCTCTGCAGAATCTAATGCTGGCAGTATTATCCTTGCAATGGTGGTTGCAATTCCCAGCTGAGGGGTACATGATTAAGATGGTCCAGACCATGTCCAAATGTGAATGGTGTTTTAGCAATGTCAATCTCACTGCAATAAAGTCTCTACCAGCCTTAAAGAGGACCTTTCACTACTTCTGACATGCCAGTTTTAATAGCTACATGCATTCCCCATGTAATAATAATTCTGAAGCATCTATTCTTATGTCTCTGTTTTGTCATTCCTTTATTATTTCTACTATAAGTTATGAATGATTTGCTAGCAGTCTGCAGTAAGGGGACAGGGGGGTGGTAACCAGTTGGGGAGGTGTGTACCTGCACAGTCTGAAAATGGCAGCACTGATTGGATAGAGTGAGTCTGTGCAGGTACACACGCCCAACTGGTTACCCCCCCCCCTGTCCCGTCCCGTCCGTCCCGTCCCCCCCCCCCGTCCCCCGTCCCCCGTCCCCTGTCCCCTTACTGCAGACTGCTAGCAATTCATTCATAACTTCTAGTTGAAATAATAGAGGAATGGCTCAACATGGAGCCTTAAGACTAGATGTTCCAGAATTGTTATTACATGGGGAGTGCATGTAGGTATTAAATCAGGCATGTCAGGGGTGGTGAAAGGTATTCTATAAGCAGCAAATACCTCACTGACAGACTCAAGTGCTTGGCCATGCAGATTCTGGACCTTCTAGTACTTTTCTTTGAATTTTATTGGAGAACTGTGGAGTATAGATGGCTTTCTCTCTGTTGAGCTCTCAGAGATAGTGGTTCTCTGGAGTTGAGGCCTAGTACTTTGAAGAGTGAGCACATGTAGCTCGCTCTCACTTCCTCACTAGCAAAGTACTAACTGAGCTAGGGGCAGACCCAACCACACCTAACTTCCTACAGAGTCAGGATTATTAAGCCAGACTGATTAATTCAGAGATATGCTGGTACATTGCAAGGCATTAACATAATAAACAATATTATATAAGAAGACCAGTTTGCAAGTAACCTGTTCTGGGGTACTGCAATAGGCCTGCATTTACTAAGCTTAGTGCACCAGTTTTCTGATGTTTGCAATTTTTGGGGGGTAAAGACACATTTATTATGTATGTATGCCAAATAGAAAGTCTGTGTGCATCACTCTTACCTTTTTTTCTGCTCAAAAGAAAGCGATGTTTAGTGGGGTTGTAATGTATACCAAATTTATTATTTTGTGCACCAGTGTTCTGGCACAAGAATATATTCTAAAGTAAGCCAGCTAAAAGACAAATGTGACTAACTTCTAGCAAGAAGCTCCAAATCTATCATATAGCTTGCATCACTTGGCCATAGTTCTAAAACTTAACCCTTAGGTTACCTGAGGTTTTTTCGTATTTGCGTCTTCATTTTTCTTCCTTGAGCCATAACTTTTTTATTCTTCCATTCATGTATCTATATGAGAGCTTATTTTTTTGCGGGACAAGTTGTATTTTCTAATGCCAGCATTTAATATGGCATACAATGAAGTGGGGAAAAAATTCCAAATGGGGTGGAATTCGAAAAAACGCAATTCCTCCACCGTTTTACGGGTTTGATCACATTTTATAAAATTTTTGGGATAAGAAAAGGCAATGAAAAAATTGTGAATCGGCCATTTTGACCCTTTTTTCCATGACACCTTTTGCCGTATTGGAAAAATATTTTTATATTTTAATAGTAAGGGTGTTTTCGGATGCGGCGATGCCCATGATGTTTATATTTTTTGTTATTTATATATTTATTTTTTTATTCTACAGAAAGGGGAATGATTTAAACTTTTATAGTTTTTTAACAGTTCTATTACTTTTTTAATGGTTTTGTAGCTCGTGTTTGAGGCTACAAAACTCAGTATTTTTTATTTATTTTGCACCATTATGTTTATTATATATGCATATTGGTACAGAATTGCTCATTTCTTATGTTGGCCTGCCACCTGCTGGGAAAAATAAGAATTGCAGTTTCAATACCCTGGGTCATTAGCGGCAGGTCTCTGATGTTTGAAACAGTGGAGACCCGCCACTGCACAGGTGAGCGGGTGCCATGTTTGCCCTTACATGTACGGCGCTGGTAGTGAAGGGGTTAAGAAAGGTCCCTACATCTGTTCAGGAGGATGAAAGGAAACAATTAATCATCTTACCCACATAAAATCCCTGAATGCCACATGCTGCGTAATCCATACTTTTTCGTCTAAAGATACAGCTATACATGCAAGTTTTTTGCTGCAGTTTTGAAGCCAAAAGCAGGAGTGGATAAAGAAAGAGAAATAGTATCTATTCTTAATACTTTCTCTCCTTTTATGATCCACACCCGATTGTGGCTTCAGAAACTACATAAAAATGTGCATGTGGCCATACCTTAAGGGTACGGCCAAATGTTCAGGTTTTTGTTGCAGTCTCTAAAAGCCAAAACCAGTAGGGGATAAAAAAAAAAATCATATCTTTCATATATGTCCTTTATACTTTCTTCACTTTAAATCGGGGGTGCACAACCTGCGGCCCCCAGAGCCATGGTTTGCGGCCCCTGTCCTGCTGGGAAGAAACACAGTTAATCGTGCTATCAGCTGTGTTTCTGCCGGGAGTGCTGCACAGTTGCAGGATTATAGCTCCTGCTCCCGCACTGAAGCAGGACGGGTCCCCGACTATCAGAGACAGCACGAGAGCTGAGGAGAAAGCAGAAACAGTGTATCAGCTCTTCTGCTTTCTCCTCACACAGGTGAGCGGCGCGCTGTACATGATCGCCGGGTGTCAGGGGCAGAGGACTGCAGAGCCTCACCAGCTCTGCCCTGTACAAAAGCCTCGTTCCCCTGTAGTCCTAAGCTGAGTTGCGGTTAGAATGCGGCACTGCTCTGTTGCTGGAAGATAATGATGGCCTGGATGCAATTGTAGTGTCCCACTCCTGTGTGTATGGTCCATTCCAAATTTCTTTGTCTATGCTGCTAAATCCATATTTCAGGCTGGTAACCTGCACTACATACTTTTTACCACTAGAGGTCTCTAACACATTACTTATATAGTGCAGACACGGAGTGAAGGGGGAGTAGAGAATAGAAGTGGAGGAGTTAGGAGGCAGGAGAGGAGACAGTCTTGTCTCTGTCCTCCTTGGTATTGCCCAGGAGAACTAACTGGTTTCAACCAATAAATCCAAAGATCAGGACTATAGGATCCTACGCTGTAGAGTACCCTTCTGGGGTATCAAGTGGATTATGACTTTGAAGACCACAGTGTCAAGGAACCATGAACCAGACGTACAACAAGAGATACGTGGAAATAAGAAGGCTTTATTGCAAATCAAGCTGTAAGCAAAAGTCCAAACGGATGGCTAAACCGGAGCAGGGTCTTGCGAAGCCAGAGGTCAGGAACCAGAAGGGTAGTCAGACGAAGCCAGGATCAGGAGCCAGAAGGGTAGTCAGACGAAGCCAGGGTCAGGAACCAGAAGGGTAGTCAGACGAAGCCAGGATCAGGAACCAGCGGGGTAGTCAGACGAGGCCAGGATCAGGAACCAGAAGCAGCAGCAGTCTTAGAAGCATGTGAAGCACACAGGAGGACCAAGCAAGGAACTGAAGCCACAGACCTCCTATATATATGAGCTAGGCATCCAGCTCCTCCCAGTGGGAAGGAGAAGCCGCAGGGTGGGAGGCTACAAGAAACCCAGAAACCAAGATGGCCGCCAGCACATGTCAAACGAAGGAGAACAGCAAGAAGGTAAGACCATGACAGTACCTCCCCCTCAAGGGCCCCTCCTCCGCGGAGTAAGGAACGGTTTCTGAGGGAAGCGTGCGTGGAAGGCTCGGAGCAAGGCAGGAGCATGGACATCTGCGGAGGGAACCCAGGAACGCTCCTCTGGACCATAACCACGCCAATGGACCAAAAACTGCAACCGACCGCGGACCAGGCGTGAGTCCAGGATATTGCTCACCTCATACTCCTCACGATTGCCCACTTGGACCGGACGAGGCCGAGGAACCGAGGAAGTGAAACGATTACACACCAATGGCTTCAACAGGGAGACATGAAACACGTTGGAGATCCGCATGCCAGGAGGAAGCGCAAGGGCATAGGCTACCGGGTTTACCCTGCGAAGCACTCGGAAGGGACCAACAAAGCGAGGCGCCAGCTTGGGAGTGGGCACTCGAAGGTTGAGGTTGCGGGTGGACAACCATACACGGTCTCCGACCTGGTAGGAAGGAGCGGGCGCTCGTCTGCGATCAGCCTGGAGTCTCTGGCGCTGCGCAGAGACCTCAAGGGACCTCTGGATCTGTACCCAAGAAGTACGTAGGACGGAAAGGTGATCCTCCACAGCCGGAATATCCTGGGGAGAGAATACCTCCGGTAACACGGCAGGTTGGAACCCATAATTGGCCATGAAGGGAGACGTCCCAGAGGAAGAGTTCACCGCCGTGTTCCTGGCAAACTCAGCCCAAGGCAGGAGGTCAACCCAATTGTCTTGGTGATCGGAGACATAGCAACGAAGGAATTGCTCCAAGGCCTGATTGGATCGTTCTGCGGCCCCATTGGACTGAGGGTGGTAGGCCGAGGAGAAAGAGAGATGAATCCCCAACTGGGAGCAAAAGGCGCGCCAGAACCTGGACACAAACTGACTCCCCCGATCCGACACAATCTCCTTGGGCAAACCGTGCAACCGGAAGACCTCCCTGGCGAAAATCGTGGCCAACTCTTGTGCAGAGGGTAACTTCTTGAGAGGAACACAGTGGCACATTTTGGAAAACCGATCCACAATCATGAGAATGACCGTATGGCCTCGGGATGCAGGGAGGTCCACAATGAAATCCATCCCCAGGTGTGACCATGGGCGCTCCCCGGTGGCTATGGGTTGCAAAAGGCCCAACGGAAGGTGCCGAGGGGACTTACTCTGGGCACAAACGGAGCATGCCGCTACATATGCGGCGATGTCGGAACGTAGAGAAGGCCACCAGAACAGACGTGAAACAGCCCAGGACAGCTGATTCTTTCCAGGATGCCCCGCGGCCTTGGAGTTATGGTAGGTTCGCAACAACCGAGTGCGCAACTCCTCAGGCACAAAACATCTGCCGTTGGGTCTCCCAGAGGGAGCACCAGATTGAGCCGCCAAAATCTGCTCACCCAGGGGAGAGGTCAGGCTGGTGCGAATAGCGGCCAGGATCTGATTCGGAGGTATGACCGAAGTCGGAATCGACTCCTCCCCGGACAGCTCGGAGTACTGCCGTGACAAGGCATCCGCTCTGATGTTCTTGGAACCGGGTAGGTAGGAGACCACGTAATTAAAACGTGACAAGAACAGAGCCCATCTGGCCTGACGTGGTGTCAATCTCTTGGCCTCAGAAAGGTAGGTCAGATTCTTGTGGTCCGTCAGGATGAGAACCGGGACCACCGAACCCTCGAGCAAGTGCCTCCATTCTTTAAGGGCCTGCACGATGGCCAATAACTCCCTGTCACCAATCTGATAGTTGCACTCCGCGGAAGACAGTTTCCGGGAGTAAAACCCACAAGGAAGCAGAGGACCCTCTGGTGTTCTACGCTGAGACAGAAGGGCGCCTACTCCCGTCTCAGACGCGTCCACCTCGAGGACAAAGGGCAACCCAGGGTTGGGATGCGACAGAATCGGAGCCGACACAAAGGCGGACTTTAGAGCCTCAAAAGCTCGGATGGCCTCGAGCGGCCAGACCTGGAAATTACTGCCCTTCCTGGTCAGATCCGTGAGAGGCTTGGCTAGCATAGAAAAGTCCCTGATGAACTTCCGATAATAATTGGCGAAGCCCAAAAAGCGCTGCAGGGCACGAAGACCACTGGGCTGGGGCCACTGTAAGACAGCCGAAACCTTCTCAGGATCCATGGAGAACCCCTCAGCGGAAATGATGTAACCTAAGAAGGTTACCTGGGATCGGTGAAATTCGCATTTCTCAAGCTTACCGAACAGCCTGTTCTCTCGTAACCGTTGCAACACTCGTCTGACATCCATAATGTGGGCCTCCATGGATTCAGAATATACCAAGATGTCATCCAAATAGACCACCACACACTGCTGCAACAGGTCACGGAAAACATCGTTGATGAATTCCTGGAAGACTGCGGGCGCATTGCACAACCCAAAGGGCATAACCAAGGATTCATAATGACCGGTCCTGGTGTTAAACGCAGTCTTCCACTCATCGCCCGCCTTGATCCTTACCAGGTTATATGCCGCCCTCAGGTCGAGTTTGGTAAAGACCGTGGCCCCTTTGAGGCGATCGAACAGCTCGGAAATCAAGGGTATCGGGTAAGCGTTCTTGATCGTGATGCGATTGAGACCCCTGTAATCGATGCAAGGCCTCAACTCACCGCCCTTCTTTTTCACAAAGAAAAATCCAGCCCCTGCCGGGGACGAGGATTTGCGGATGTGTCCGCGTGAAAGCGCCTCCCTCACGTACTCCTCCATGGCCTCATTCTCCGCTACCGACAGTGGATAGACCTTGCCACGAGGAGGAACGGCACCAGATTGTAACTCTATGGCACAATCGTATGGGCGGTGCGGAGGTAGGGCAACCGCGCGCACCTTATCGAATACATCCCGGTACTCTTCGTATTCAGGAGGCAACAGAGAGTCCGAGGAAGTACACAGCAACTTGACAGGCCCATGGATGCAACTAGCCCCACACTGCGGTGACCACGAGAGGATCTCGGCCGATCTCCAATCGAAAGTCGGATTATGCTTCTGGAGCCAGGGGTACCCCAAGACCACCGAGTAGTGTGGAGACGAAATAACCTGGAGACAGACCGACTCTCTGTGAACGGCACCAATGGCTATCCCCACTGGAAGGGTCTCATGAGTCACGTGTGGCGGCAGAAGGGGTCTGCCGTCTATCGCCTCAAGAGCCAGTGGGGAACCTCGAGGTTGCAGAGGAATGGAATTGGCGGCAGCGAACACACTATCAATGAACAAACCACCAGCACCAGAGTCCACCAATGCCTGGGTCGTCACCGAGCCCCCAACCCAGGAGAGGACAACAGTGATCAGTGGTTTGTCAACACGGGAAACCGGGGACGAGGAGACTCCACCCAAGATCTGCCCCCGACAGGATCTCAGGTGCGAGCGTTTCCCGGACGGTTCGGACATGCCAACCGAAAATGCCCACCGAGACCACAGTACATGCATCGGCCCTCGCGTCTCCGGAGTACCCTCTCCCCCTCGGACAGGCGAGCAAACCCCAGCTGCATGGGTTCACCCCCAGACAAGTCATCCCCAGGAGGCGTGGGAGGAGAGGGAGGCACGGGTGGGACAGCAAACGTAGGCGCCAATCTGTTAGAAGACCTCCGCAGGCTCTCCTTAAAGGAAGGTCTCTCCCTGAGTCTGGTGTCAATCAAAATCAGGAAAGAAATAAGAGACTCAAGCTCCACTGGTAGGTCCTTAGCTGCAACCTCATCCTTCAAGGCATCCGAGAGACCATGAGAGAAAGCAGCGACCAGAGCCTCATTATTCTAGCCCACCTCTGCTGCCAGGGTACGAAACTCAATGGCGTATTCAGCTACGGATCGTGAACCCTGTCTGATGGACATAAGGAGCTTCGCAGCAGAGGCAGCACGAGCCGGCACATCGAATACCTTCCGAAGAGAAGCAACAAAACCGGAAAACTCGGCAACCACCGGATTGTTGTTCTCCCATAAAGGGCTGGCCCAGGCCAAGGCCTTGTCCGAAAGCAGCGAGATCAAGAAGCCCACCTTTGATCTCTCAGTAGGAAAGGCATGTGGCAGCAACTCAAAATAAATGCCCACCTGGTTAAGGAAACCTCGGCACTGAGTTGGCTCTCCCCCAAAGCGCTGTGGAAGGGGGGCAGAACCGGTCATACCCCGAAACACCGCAGGCGCAGCAACAGGTGTCGGGGTAGACTCTGGCGCAACAACCGGAGCGGCAGTAGGAGCGGGGCCAGGAGCGACAACCGACCCATCGGCAACGGAAGCGAAATGAGCCGTGCGTTCAAGCAGGGTTTGCAACGCCACAGCGAACCGACCCAACAGGTGATCCTGCTGATCAAGTCTGGCAACCAGCGTAGGTAGCGAGGATGGCCCTGTACCGTCAGAATTCATGGCTTGGTCCTAATGTCAAGGAACCATGAACCAGACGTACAACAAGAGATACGTGGAAATAAGAAGGCTTTATTGCAAATCAAGCTGTAAGCAAAAGTCCAAACGGATGGCTAAACCGGAGCAGGGTCTTGCGAAGCCAGAGGTCAGGAACCAGAAGGGTAGTCAGACGAAGCCAGGATCAGGAGCCAGAAGGGTAGTCAGACGAAGCCAGGATCAGGAACCAGAAGGGTAGTCAGACGAAGCCAGGATCAGGAACCAGCGGGGTAGTCAGACGAGGCCAGGATCAGGAACCAGAAGCAGCAGCAGTCTTAGAAGCATGTGAAGCACACAGGAGGACCAAGCAAGGAACTGAAGCCACAGACCTCCTATATACAGACGTGGACAAAATTGTTGGTACCCTTTGGTCAATGAAAGAAAAAGTCACAATGGTCACAGAAATAACTTTAATCTGACAAAAGTAATAATAAATTAAAATTCTATAAATGTTAACCAATGAAAGTCAGACATTGTTTTTCAACCATGCTTCAACAGAATTATGTAAAAAAATAAACTCATGAAACAGGCATGGACAAAAATGATGGTACCCCTAACTTAATATTTTGTTGCGCAACCTTTTGAGGCAATCACTGCAATCAAACGCTTCCTGTAACTGTCAATGAGACATCTGCACCTCTCAGCAGGTATTTTGGCCCACTCCTCATGAGCAAACTGCTCCAGTTGTGTCCGGTTTGAAGGGTGCCTTTTCCAGACTGCATGTTTCAGCTCCTTCCAAAGATGCTCAATAGGATTGAGGTCAGGGCTCATAGAAGGCCACTTTAGAATAGTCCAATTTTTTCCTCTTAGCCATTCTTGGGTGTTTTTAGCGGTGTGTTTTGGGTCATTGTCCTGTTGCAAGACCCATGACCTGCGACTGAGACCAAGCTTTCTGACACTGGCTAGTACATTTCTCTCTAGAATTCCTTGATAGTCTTGAGATTTCATTGTACCCTGCACAGATTCAAGACACCCTGTGCCAGACGCAGCAAAGCAGCCCCAGAACATAACAGAGCCTCCTCCATGTTTCACAGTAGGGACAGTGTTCTTTTCTTGATATGCTTCATTTTTTCGTCTGTGAACATACAGCTGATGTGCCTTGGCAAAAACTTCGATTTTTGTCTCATCTGTCCACAGGACATTCTCCCAGAAGCTTTGTGGCTTGTCAACATGTAGTTTGGCATATTCCAGTCTTGCTTTTTTATGATTCGTTTTCAACAATGGTGTCCTCCTTGGTCGTCTCCCATGTAGTCCACTTTGGCTCAAACAACGACGGATGGTGCGATCTGACACTGATGTTCCTTGAGCATGAAGTTCACCTTGAATCTCTTTAGAAGTCTTTCTAGGCTCTTTTGTTACCATTCGGATTATCCGTCTCTTAGATTTGTCATCAATTTTCCTCCTGCGGCCACGTCCAGGGAGGTTGGCTACAGTCCCATGGATCTTAAACTTATGAATAATATGTGCAACTGTACTCACAGGAACATCTAGTTGCTTGGAGATGGTCTTATAGCCTTTACCTTTAACATGCTTGTCTATAATTTTCTTTCTGATCTCTTGAGACAGCTCTTTCCTTTGCTTCCTCTGGTCCATGTCGAGTGTGGTACACACCATATCACCAAACAACACAGTGATTACCTGGAGCCATATATATAGGCCCAATGGCTGATTACAAGGTTGTAGACACCTGTGATGCTAATTAGTGGACACACCTTGAATTAACATGTCCCTTTGGTCACATTATGTTCTGTGTTTTCTAGGGGTACCATCATTTTTGTCCATGCCTGTTTCATGAGTTTATTTTTTTACATAATTCTGTTGAAGCATGGTTGAAAAACAATGTCTGACTTTCATTGGTTAACATTTATAGAATTTTAATTTATTATTACTTTTGTCAGATTAAAGTTATTTCTGTGACCATTGTGACTTTTTCTTTCATTGACCAAAGGGTACCAACAATTTTGTCCACGTCTGTATATGAGCTAGGCATCCAGCTCCTCCCAGTGGGAAGGAGAAGCCGCAGGGTGGGAGGCTACAAGAAACCCAGAAACCAAGATGGCCGCCAGCACATGTCAAACGAAGGAGAACAGCAAGAAGGTAAGACCATGACACACAGCCTTTTCAAATAATGAAGCAGAGTGTTTGCCTGCCATGAGGGAAACCTCCCTTGGGTTGTTGGATCATTGAAGCAAAGACTATATTGACAAAGGAAGGTAACTGTCATTTATCAGACTACAGACTCCTTTGCACCAGGTGGAGAGATTCTTAGCTTCCGGCAGCTCCACCATAATCAAGGACAGAAAGGCCATCTGTCAGAATACTCATTTACAGAGGATCTAAACTAATAGTGAAAGGTTGAGGGATCAGAGCAAGACCAGGAACCAAACACAAGTAAGAACATCATCCGTCACTCAAGTGGGCTGAAGGTAACCTATGCACTTCACCATAAATAGCCTGCTAGTTTGGATTTTGCAGCTTTACCCTTGTTGCCATCTGTATGAAAGACAAACTGATGTTATTGGATGCCTTACTACATCTGACAAGTAAAGTTTCTGCCTAGTTCAACTACTGCTTCTCTCACCATTCCACTTCTCCTCCTAATTGCACATTACAGTGCTGGCGTCATGAACACAGGGACCCAGCACCTTACACTAATTACCATCAAGGGCACCTCAACTTCCATCTGACTGGTGTTCCCTGCAACCGAGAGTGCCCCAAAGGATTTCCTGCTGTATTCCCATCCACTGCACTGCCGGCCCCAAGGGACAACTAAACCGTGAGTACTACTATCCTTGGCACCTTATTACTAGTACGCTCACGCGCGCATCCTCCATAGGGAGCCCCAGCATGCTGCTTAATGCCACAGTTTGGCCACTAGATGTAGCACCGTTGATGGAACTTATCCTCAACTTCATGCAGAGAGCTCGGTGGAAAAATTGCCAGCCTCCTTGTAGTGATAAGCAGTGACATATTGTCACCGCCAGTTCTGTGAGAAGGTCTGGCAGACGTCCTTCTCTACCTCTTGCATGATGTTCTTTGTTTTGGTTTCACTTTGTCATCTCCTTTCCTTCTCCCAGGTGTCACCTATTTAGACTAATTGTCTAAGATTTTATATTCCCTCCCATACTGCCTCACTTTGCGGTTTATACTACTTCCTGGATTAAGTGTTCACTGCTGGAGGCTGCTGCTGCTGTTTACTCAGATAAGTCTTTTCATGTATTGTTTTTCCTTGCTGGCTTGATTCTAGGTGACCCTGACTCCATCTGTATTAAGTGCAGGGAGCCGGTGGTCGTGTCCCCTCACTATTATAGGGTTTTCAGGTGTTGCACAGTCTTAGGTACGTGGGCATGCAATAGTCTACCATTGAGACCCTTGCATGGGCATAGCAGTCAGGGAGAGCTCTTAGGGTTTTATAGGGCTCACCTATATGCTCCTTAGTTTGGGATCAAGCTAGTCGGACATTTATTCATAAGTTCCAGCTATCTGCAACATCATTCGTGACACATATCCAGTATGTCATCCAATTTGAAGCACCTGATAATTGGGCAGAGTGCAGTGCATACCAAACCAAGTGTTAAGGCACTCATCTATCAGCTGAGGATGAGTGAGCACTATGCTTTGCTACAGCAGGTGAAGAACACTTGCTCCTTCCTCCAGGTAACACAACCAGAAGAGGGTTTCCGGCAGAATGTGGAACAGCCATGCTGGGATGTCATGTGTATCCTCTGCTAGGGGTACACCAGAAGAGGGATGCAGCAACATAAAGACTAGCAAAGGTGCACGAGGCTCATAGATGACAAAGTGGTGCACAAGTGTTGGAAGTGGAGCACTGTCCTATGCCAGGGATGTGCTGAAGCCTGAGCCACAAGGATAAACAAGGAATCACTAGTTTGTCGGCTGATTTGCATATTTTATCAGGATGAAAGATGTACGATTATCGTCAGCACATCTCACCGTGTGATCAGGAATGTGCTACCGATAATCAATAGAAGTTAATGAGGGAGGAATGACTGTGATCATTCCTCCCCAGTCACTTTGCATTAGTTTGTGTAATAGGCTGATGCAAACAAGAGTTGATTAACTTTTTTTTGCGGCCCTTTGAAAAAGTACGATGTGATAATACGGCCCCCAGACCCACAAAAGGTTGCGCACCCCTGCTTTAAATGATTAACACCTGATTTGGGCTTCAAAAACTGAATAAAAAAAAACTGAACTTGTGGCAAAACCCTTAGGGCACTGCCACACTCAGAAAAAAAAAACAATCTGCCAGTTTAAACCAGATAGTAACACATCTTATTTTTTTCTAATCAGTTTTTATTTTCTGATTGCAGATTTTATTAATTCTATTTCCTGAACATTATTATGGGGGCCGCCATCTTGCCTGATCTGTTCTTAACAGCATTTACAAAGCATTAAGAATATTGCTTTATGGCAGCCGCGTGGTCCATAGACGCAATGGTCTGGAGGGGACCTCATTGACTTCTATGGCAGATGTTTCTAAGCATGCTTTGTGACCTGTGCAGAGGTCATTGTACAAGAGGTCATTCCTTCCCGACAATCTGCTGATCGCTGTTACTAGGAACGCTCGTTAGCGATGATCTTTCCATTTCTCGGCCTGTGTAAAGGGCCCTTTAGACAATCACTGATTGTGAATGGTGGATCCTGTCTTATCTGTCATTCTAATGATATGCCTGCCTGTAATGATATAACCTCTGTGTATAGATAAGCAGGTAACTGCAGTAAAGTGATCCGTACAGACCAAGAAGTGGTGCCTATTATTAAGCTTAGTGGCCAGGGCGAAAAGTGCAGAACTTTGTGGTTTTCTTTTAAAAATAGATATTGACATGGAAAATGAATTAACATCACTAAAATTTTACCTTCAAAAACTGCATCTGAATACTTGTTCAAAACCTGGCCACATACAGGCAGCTTAACACATGGAAACTTTTTTGTAGATTGTGCTCCAGTGAGAGACCTGATCATGCCAGCTGGAAGCATTGTCCTATTTTGGAACGAGGATATGGGCAATTAGCTGTTTATCATGTTTATTTATAACTATAATGACACCATGGAGAGGGCCACGGCACCGGGTGAAAGTACGTGTTTTCTTCAACCAGAAGCATCTCCCCCCTTTTCACAATTCATATTGCCAACCTGGTTCCAGTCATTTAGACACAATGAAGATATGTAGTGATGCTGATTGCATGTAATGTTTCACTTTATATCTATTCTGTGATGTACATTTATTTACAACACAGGCCTATTTGTGTACGCTCCGGTTATTTTTGGTGGATTGATTATTCTGTGTGATGTTGGAAAGAAAATCTTGTTAATTATTAAAAAATCATCCTCAAGCTACTGTTGACGTCTTCTATTCTCAATTAAGTACTATAAATGCATAATAGTTTTATACTGTGAATAAACTATGGGTCGGACTGGCTTACTAACACCTTATAGGGCACCTGTCAGCAGAATAAACCCTATTAGACCAGGTATACTGTCTGGTGGGGTTGATCCTGCTGATCAAAATGCTTTCTGTCTCGGGGAAATTGTGTTGGTGTTAACAAGAACTAAATACTTTATGTAAATGAGGGATTAAGTTCATGAAAGGTGGGGCCCAGCCAGCTTGGTGCACTGAAACCCTAATTTGCATAAAGAATGAAAGTCTTTATCGGGAATGCAACAACCGATTTTCACAATCATTTTAATTAGCAGGATCAACCCTACTAGGCAGTATGCGTGGTTTATAGGGCCGATCCTGCTGACAGGTGCTCTTTTAAAGGTTTTATTAATGGCTATGTACACCTTGGGGGGAATTTGTTTTATTATTATTATTATTATTGCATTGTACTCATTTTGAGCTAAAATCATTTTTTTAATTGGTCTTTATTAAGATTTTTGTTCTGTACAGGGCTAAGATGCTCTAGTAGCATCTGAATTTTCCTTCTGTTCCATAAGCCAGCTCACCTGATGGGACTCCTTATCTCTAATCTCTAACCTTATAAACACTAATTATAGCTCAGTTCTTATCTTACTAATAAGAATGTAGCCTAAATAAGTGTTTATGACCTTATTTATATAAATTAGAGATAGATGACCGGCACAAAGTGAAAGTACCATTCACACAGCTCGACAAACAGTAAACAGAACGGTTCAATATTTTTAATAAAGACCTATTGAAAAAAATATTTTTAGGCCATTAAAAAAAATTGCCTTGAAAGTGATGGCCTTTAAGTGATGGCCTATCCCCTTTAAGGCCATGTTCACACAGTCAGGATTTGCAGAAGCATCTCTGCTTTTAATTTTCAGGGATATCCACATGCTGATTAACTCGATTGTAATTGTCACGGCTGTAGGCAGGGACACGCGCACACACACAGTGAGCCCTAACTTGTACCCAGCCCACTGACCCTTGCCTACTTGCAGAACAATTCCTAGGCGACAAGTCCACAACTGGTCGACGTTCCCTATACTGGTAAGTGCAGAGATACACTCCAAGTGCCCGCGAAACCGCAGGTACCTGTTCACACACAGGACACACAAACAAACGCCAAGAAACAGTCAAACCAGGAGATCGATACCAACAGAATCACAAAGCGGAAGGAGTAATAAGCAATAATAAGCCAAGGGTCAATACTGGACAGGGAGAAGGTACAGAATCGCTAAGTAGAAAGAGAGGTCAAGGTAAAGCCGAAGTCAAGTCCAAAAGCAACAGTTTAATTACACAGCAGGCAGCAGAGCACAGCAAGGAAAACCTATAACTGGCAAAGGTGATTGCCAGTTGCAGCCTTAAATAGGGAGCTAATCACCTGAGCGCTGACATCACCAGGGGGTGTAGCTCAGGTGTGACCTTAGGGGGCGATGGCCAAAGCAGGCGATCGAGAGGGGTCATGGCATATACGGCGCAGAGATGGCAGTGGCTTAAATGCCATGAGAGGTGCGTGGCCTAAACACTGAGTCACCAAGGGGCTTGGCATGACAGCACGTCTCTCACCGCGCTGCAGTGTCCGAGCCCCAGACTGCAACGCTGGAGCTCAGACAGGCAAGTTGGTGACAGTAATGCAATGGAGCTAATCTAAAGCTTTTTAGAGCAGAATCCACATAATGAACCTGCTGTGGATTATAAAATTGCCAGCAAGATCAATATTGTGTGCATACTATATATGGAGTATGGGAATGCGTCACAAAGATCCCCATTCATGTGTACTGCTGGAGGAATTGCAGTGAATTCTATTCACATTTAGGCCAGAAGAGGCACAAATCTTATCATGATACTATTTCTCTGGGTAGGTTGCAGTCCGGGTTTTTGATTACAAATACTGATCCAAAATAGGCTAAGGCTACATGGCCAGGTTCTCTGAGTAGCGGTGATAGAGATGAATCCAGCAGTGTTGGATTTCTTACGACGGTGCGGCGATCCCTTTCATACCTATTGGGAGAAGAAAGCACAGAAGAGCAAAAAAAGAAGAAAAAAAACGAGTACTGCACAAATAAAATAAAAACATGATAATCAGCTAAGCGGTTTCAATAGACGTCCAGCGATGATGAAGACAGTGGACCACCATTGAAACGTGTAGCTGATTGTCATGTTATTATTTTATTTTTCATATCACATTTTATACTAGTCCCCAGTGAAGTGCACCATTTTTGCTCTTTTGAGCTTTCTTCTCCATGTGTCTCCTCCGGTGTCCATTGAGATGTTTCTGGCTAACGGTAGCCTGGTACTCCTCCTGTCCAAGGAGTGACTAGCTTCGCCTAGCCTAGCCTGCACAACACTATCTGGTAAGGTGTACTTACCTGGGTACTGTACGCAGACATCTGATGATATTACACTAGGAAGCTCCCCCTACTCTTTCTCTCTTATTCATCTCTCGCCTTGTAGCCCTAGTCTTATAGGTTCAGAATCCATGCATGAATGTGAACAGAATGCACAATGTGCCTAGAAGGTGTGTCCAGTTTGCACTTCCCCTGACAACATAAAAGGTCTCCTATATGGATGAGAAAATTGATTTGATCACCATATTGAGCTCACCCCACCACTTGATTGACAGGGCTGACATCTTGCCCTACCCTGACATTCTTACGCCTGTGCCACTGCTCCAAGTAGCAGATCCAGCACAAAAAACAAGGTAAGTCAATGGTGCCTAATCTGTTTTCATCAAATATAAAAAAGGATCTGTCACCCATTGACCCAATGTGCAGTTTCGATGTAATAAAAAAGCATCCGAACGGAACGCATGCATCCTAATTATGAGCATTAAATCGAATGTGTAAAAAAAAAAGAAGCTGCCGGAGATGCTGGAATATGTGCTGATTGTACAGTTCCTAACTTTGTAAGCACTGTGACAGGTGTTTGGAAAGATGGCTGGCTTCTGCACATACATAAAGAGCACTATCTCTTTAAATGATCTCCTTGTGCACTGCAGCAGTCTGTATGTATGTGATCAGCTCCAGCCCTTTGGCAGACACACAATGCACTAACTGATCCTGTCCCTAGTGCTGATACCTGTCTTTCTATGAGTAATTCAATCTATCTAACTAAACATATCTTCTCTATCCCTTACGCCTCATGCACACGACCATATTTTTGGTCTGTGTCCAATCTGCGGAACGTGATTTGCGGGCAATAATAGGATATGTTCTATCTTTGAACGGAACGGAAATACGGAAATGAAATGCATATGGAGTAATTTCCGTTGTTTTTGCGGACCCATTGAGGTGAATCATTCCGCATACGGACCGCAAACAGAACACAAAAAAGACGGAACAGAAACGGAAAAAAAAAAGTGCAGATTGCTCACGTCCGATATCTGTGTTTTGTGGCTCCCCAGTGTGTGGATTGCAAAATACATATATTCGTGTGCATGAGGCCTAACAGCGTCCCTAAAATGGTTGTCCTGTGTGTTTAATTACTTTGTCTGTGACAGACACATCCTATCACTTCAGTGGCTGAGCTCACAATGGTGTCTATCCTTGGGAGCTAAGACCAGCTAATATCCTCCCTTCTGTCAGGTTAACTGCAAGGGATTTGACCGAATCGAACCACCCTAGGTCATGGGATTCTCCGTCTGATTCTTCCCTGCCTTGTTTCTCTCATTGAATTTAGAATATAAAATGACATATGCCTCTTTGGGCGATTCATCTAAATCAAAACTCCAAAATGAATCTGATTAGTTTAGAATTGATTTGTTATCTTTTGTTATGCCCATTTGCAAGAGGGAGCCTGAGAGTAAGCCCATACGAATGGAGTAAGCTCTTAAGCTCCTCCTAGTGGTGGTTGCAGGTAGAATATTATCTGTTATCTCTATGCAGGGGATTTGAAGCTCTCTATCAGAAAATGGCTCTGAGTGTATAAAGATAAACTCTATAAAGATATACTTAGAAATTAATCAGGAGAATTTTAAACCTAATTAGAAAAAAAGAAACAAGCACTGAGTCTAATATACAATATTCAAAAACCTTTTTTTCCACACTTTTTATGTACACAAGGGCCTTTTATGTTATGCTTCTGATAGCTCTCCTTTAATCATGGGTAATCTGCATAATTACTTATTATTCTTTCCATGTTACAAAAAATGTCCTAGACCCATCTGTCATGCCTAAAGGCATGGTGCAAGGCTGTGAAGGCTGTGAAAAATAGTATTTCATATATGCCTACATGGAAATAGAAGTGTTAGAAGTATACTAGCTACGCTGGATGTCAGTTTTAAAACCCTGTCCTATTATACAGTCTTTTAAATTTGGCTATCTAAAATAGTTTAAAATCAGAGGAATATGAAAAAAGAAAAATAGACACACAAGAAATAAAAGACACATTACTCACCTGTTTAATCCCTAACTGCTCCAACCCAATTATTCCCGTGGTCCCCAGTTGGTTTTTGCTTTAACACCAGAAGCAATGATGTGCCACTTTGCTGAGTCAAGTGAATGGAGTAAATGCAGTAACATTTTAGACCACAAAGAAAACAACTGGGCGCATGGAGAAGAAAGACAGAGGGGGCCATCTGTCAAGAGGGTTTAAAGATTTTGGGAAATCACATGGAGGAAGATGCCCAAGCCTGGTATGCTGGAATCTCTGTACAAATAAGCCATGAGGATAGGTCATTAATATAAGAAACTGGCCAACCCTTTTGAGTGCTTTTTTAAGTAAATGTTCAAAGCACTTAAACTTTATTTGTTATTACAATTGGTCATTATATGACTAGTAACCAGGGTTGTATCAAGGTTGGTAGTGGCCCCTGACCAAAATATTTGGTGGGAGAAACCCTCCCCAGTAGCAGTGTCATATAATGCATGGATAACCTGCTTGAAATAAGCACTAGACAATTTTAGCAAAATCTGAGGACAATCTAATGTATACAATGGCATTCACCTTGTCCCATTGTTGGCTGATGAGGCAAACAAGGTCTTATGTGCAGCGAGTGAGAACCCGCTGCCCCACGTGACAAACGCCCTCTGAGGGGGATGTGTAAGCACACCCCTCGTTTTTAACACTATACCTGTGATAGTTAAGATGGGAGTACCAGGTGCTACCTCAGAGGGGAATTGGAACACGAGGGAATCGGGACCAGAGTGTGAACCATTGGACTGCCCTTCAGATGACACAATACACCCAGTGGATGATGGGAGGCCAGAGGCTGATCAGACAGAAGCGTAGTCAGGGTACAAAGGCAGAAGTCAGGGCAGACGGCAGTCAGGCAAAGTCCATAAACGTAGATCAGGGTCAAGGCAGACGGCAATCAGACGAAGTCTGTAAAACTAATCCAAAGTCCGGTACACAGAATGACAAGAATAAACAGAACACCTTCGCTCAAACAGGAAACTAGACTAAGCTAGGAATCTAAGAGTTGCTCAGGCGTCTTCCTGGGGCAGGAAGCGCCTTTAAATACTTCCTGCAACTCAGCCATAGGCTGGGGAGATAGAGGGCGTGTACGTGCTGCCTCACAAGGGAGGAGAGACACACTCATGCAAGCTCTAACAACAGTACAGGACTCAAGCAGGAAGTAAGTTCTGGCATTGAGAACAGATGCAACAGTTAATCTACCTGCTGCCCGCGTTTGTCAGCACGGCACATAGCAGCAGGAGGGAAAGAGGGAGCCCGGCGCCCACGGGTAGGGGTAGCAGCTCCGGCACGGACCGCTTGGCTAACACAAGGTTCAGCAGCATATTGGATCCTAGTATTCCTAATCCTTTCACCAATCTGGATATCAGTGCCAGATGAATCTTACAACTGCTTATCTTTCTGAGAAGGGCTGGTGGGAATTAGGTGGTGAGGGTCCCTGGGCAAATGACCCCTTTTCCGTCTATATAATCCTGTCCTGCTTGTAGCATTATCTTTCCTATCTTCCCTAAGCCACATTTCCTAGATAGGCAAACAGTCACCGGTAACACTCTGAATTTGTCAATTTACAATCCAGCACTGTGTCCCAGCAGCAATCTTCTTCATAGTTGCTGGAACTAGGTGTGGTGCAGCCTCCTATGATTATGCACCTGTGGCCACATCTGCTGTCACTAATATGGTTTTTACAAGAGTTTCCCTTTAAGAATATTGACTCTTTAATAATGTATTCATTTGTGATCCCTTGTTACATAAAGAATTACAAATCAAATGACTGTATAATGTTAAGCATTTTCTCCCTGTTCAGCTTTTACAGCCTCAAAATGAGTAATAAATAACAGAAGTAATAAACATTATATACTGTTTGCCAGCTCATTATCATGATCATAAATCATAATAACCTAGTAATTATGATGCTTAAAGGGAACCTGTCACCGGGATTTTGTGCATAGAGCTGAGGACATGGGTTGCTAGATGGCCGCTAGCACATCTGCAATATCCAGTCCCCATAGCTCTGTGTGCTTTTAGTGTGTCAAAAACCCCATTTGATACATATGCAAATTAACCTGAGATGAGTCCTGTCCCTGACTCATCTCACATACAGGACTCATCTCAGGTTAATTTGCATATGTATTAAATAGTTTTTTTGACACAATAAAAGCACACAGAGCTATGGGGACTGGGTATTGCAGATGTGCTAGCGGCCATCTAGAAACCCATGTCCTCAGCTCTATACCCAAAATCCCGGTGACAGGTTCCCTTTAAAGCACTATATTATTCCACTGGATATAATGTCCATGCTCTCCAGTGTTGTAATTTTTTATGGCTTCACGATTATAAGGGTATATCCTATAAAGTTATATCCAAATCACAAATTAGTGGACATCTAACTTCCTTCACAAGTACTAGTCAAAAATACTGTATTTTTTGCTCCATAAGATGCATGATAAGACACAGTTAGGATTTAGAGGAGGAGATAAGAAAAAAGTTTTTCATCAGACCTCAGATCAGATCCCCAATGTTCATCAGGCAGCCAATCCTCATCAGATCTCAGATCAGACCTCCAAATCAGAGCTCCAATCTTCATCATACCTCAAATCAGTCCCCCTAATCCTCATCAGACCTCAGCTCAGACCCCCAATCTTTATCAGCCCCCCAATCATCATCAGACATCAAATCAGACCCCATTCCTCATCAGACCTCAGATCAAACCCCCACCAGACCTCAGATCAGACGCCCAAATCAGACCTCCTTCCTCATTAAACCTCAGATCAGACCCACATCAAACCTTAGATCAAACACTCGAATCAGACCCCGTTGTTTATTAGATCTCAGACCCCCATCAGACCTCAGATAGGACCCTTATTGACTATTATACCTCAGACCCCCATTCCTTATTAGACCTCAGATCAAATCCCCATCAAGCATAAAATAAATAAATTAACTTACCCCTCCAGTTACAGGACCATGCCTCCATTCTTCAGATCCAGCGGCTCTTCCTGCACTCACCGCTCCCTGGTTTTCTCCAGGTGCCTCACTGCGCTGTGACCTGCTGCTGCACAGTGTCAGGTCATAGTGCACAGATTACGTCCTGATGCTGTAAACAGTCAGGACAGTGCAGTGCGGCACCCGGAGAAGACCAGGGAGCAGTGAATACAGCTAGCACCATAATGAAAGAGCTCCAGTATTCACTCTATAAGACACGTTGCCATTTTTTCCCACTTTGGGGGGGGGGAGAAATGATCTTATGGAACGAAAAATATGGTAATAAATCTGCTGTAAATATGCTATAACTGATATGTGGGGCAGTTTTGTTGCAGGATAGCATTATTTATGTAGATTTGTGGACCCTTCTTGGGCAGTAGCTTTTTCCCTGAAAACAAGATGAAGTTGAAATTAAACTGCCCGATCCCTATCTTCCATGACTTTCCGTCTGCTGTCAGGGGAAAGTCAGAAGTTCCCCATAAACAATGATTCCGTATGGGGATGAGTGATTGCATTAGCGATCGCTGTTCCCCTTACTGTGGAGGAGATCACTGCATATAATTGTAGCTGTCACCCCCACTGACAAGCAGGTGATTGTTGGAAAGGAATGCCCGATCGCTATCTTCCCTGACATCTGCTGTCAGGAGAAAGTCAGGAGCTCCCTATATACATTACATAGCTGCCTGGTCCTGCTGAAATTGACTGCTTTAGCCGACATTCATCTAATGGGTATGGCCAGCTTATAGTAGCATCATGCATTAAAGAAGCTCTGTCACCAGGATCAACCCTATCAAACCAGACATACTGCTCGGTAGCGTTCATCATGCTGATTAAAACTCTTTTGTCTGTATGATAAACAGCTGCAGAGATATCTGTGTTTTTATTCATATGCAAATGTGGAGGCGGGTTGAACTGTCTGAGCCCTGCTTTGTAACACACCCTGTGCTTTGCACACTCCTCCCTCCCCTTGATTGAAAGGGCTAGATATGCTTAGGGCGGAGCTGAGACCTAGAGCTGTGTGCTAAAATGTACATATCATATACACTATGTACTATAGCTTCACCACACAGAGATCTGCTCAGAAAGCAAATCTACATATTACTGCTTTATTCCCACACACTATATGATTATAAAGACCAGTAATATGTGTTAGGCTTATAAGCATGGAAAAAACATATTTCCCTATGTGGCAATGCTATAGCTTAATGGTATAGTGGTCTACTATGCATGTAGAGATCCCAGGTTTAAGTCTCAAGTAAGATATAAGTTTTCTTTCTGTAATTTTTTTCTCTCTTTTATTTAAAACCATATTAACAGGCTATACTATAATAAATAATATATAATCATATATTATTATTAATAATAATAATAATAATAATACTACAAAAAAAGTCATTACTATATGGAGAATAGTGTTTGTATTGTTTTTGCTTTGTTTTTTGTTATTTATTCACAGACAATATATGATTATAAAGAAACCAGTAACATTTATTAGCTTTCTAAACATTATTCTCAATATGATAAGTGCAACACTCCAGAGTGGTGTTACCACTACTGCACCTTGCTACTATCTCTAATGGCCTAATATAATATCATCTTATGTATGTCTTTCCAGGTCCTCCACAATGTGCATTCATAATTATCACAGAACAGTGGATGTGAACCCACTGTGCCACTGACTAGCAATACTCCAGAGGGGCGTGACTAAACAACTACCCGGATTTACTTTACCGTCAGTAGTTGCCAGGGGCTACTCTGGAGCGTAAACCAGTCAGTGACAGCTGGTCCAGGCAGACCAGGAGGTACCTGTGAAGGTACCAACAGTACAGACCTAGTAAACCAGGCAGGGTCGTGACCAGGAGCAACAAGACAGGAACCAGAGGATGATGCAGAGATGTAGTCAGGACGAGCAAAGGGTCAAGGCAACTACCCGGATTTACCCGGCACAGGAGCAAGGTCAGACAATCTGGGTCGGCAGCACGAGAGGCGATGCAAACAGGCTGGGATAGGAGATAAACAAAGTCCAGGAACGAAGCACAAAGTCAGGAACACTAGTGGTAAGCAAGCTCTTTAGCACAAGATTAGGATCTTGACACTGAGGCATCTGGCTAGAGGGCTGAGCTACTAAAGTACCTGCAGGAGAGCCAGGATAGGTTAACAAGATCACCTGACACAACTCAGCCCCGCCCAAGGAGCGATGCGTACTGCCACAACCGAAGCCAAGTTCAAGCAGTGTTCAGGTTGAATGGAAGATGTGGAGTGGAATCTTTAAAGGTAATACTAAGCACACAGGCAGAACCCAAAGTTGCAGCAGAGACAGGGAAGCACAGACCACGATCACAGATGAGCAGGACCTCTCTTCAGGACCAAATGCTTTCCAGTCCACAAGATAATAGGTCTTCTTGCCCCACTTCCTAACATCCAGGATGTCCTTGACTTCAAAGACCTTGTCAGTATTTTCAGACACTGGAGTAGGAGTAGAAGGAGCCTTTGAGAAACGGTTAAGGGCCACTGGTTTAAGCAAAGAAACGTGGAAGGCATTGGAAATGCACAGAGAGGAAGGCAGACGTAACTTGTACGTCACCTCGTTGATCCTTTTCAACACTTCAAAGGGTCCAAAGAATCTAGGAGCAAACTTAAAACTGGGGACTCTTAAGCGGATGTTTTTGGAGGAAAGCCATACCTTCTCTCCAGACTAGAACTGGGGTGGTATCCTTCTTCTCTTGTCTGCATTGGTCTTCATGCGGATCACCGCTTTGTCGATACAGACCGTAGTGTCACTCCAAAACTTCAAAAAATCTCTAAAGGAAGAGTCTGCAGATGGTACCCCGGAAGATGCAGGAACAGGAAGAGGAGTACGAGTGTGTTGACCATAGATGACAAAGAATGGCGATGATCTAGTAGACTCAGTAGTGTGGTTGTTGTAGGAGAATTCTGCCCAGGATAGCAGTGATACCCAGTTGTCATGTTGCGTAGAAACAAAATGTTCTCCAGAATCTGATTGACCCACACTACTTGCCCGTTGGTTTGGGGGTGATAACTGGAAGAGAAGTCCAGGTTAATTTCTAGCAGATGACAAAGGGCTCTCCAGAGCTTGGATGTAAATTGGACTCCTCGATCGGAAACAATATGCCCAGGCAAACCAAGTACTCGAAATATATGTTTTATGAAAAGCTTGGCAAGTTCTGCAGCTGAGGGCAATCCAGGCAATGGAACGAAGTGTGCCATCTTGAAGAAGCGGTCCACCACTACCCAAATCAAGGTACATTCAGCTGACGAAGGCAGATCTGTAATAAAGTCCATGGCAATGTTTTGCCATGGTACATCAGGAACAGGTAGGGGTAGCAACAGGCCTGGTGGTTTGCTCCTTGAAATTTTATTTTGAGCACAGACAGTGCAAGCAGATACACAGTCACGTATGTCTTTGGACAATGTGGGCCACCAGTAGTGGCAAGACACTAGTTCTGTGGTCTTGCGGATCCCGGCTTTGGAGTTGTGCCCCCACGACAGGATACGTTTCATTTTGGCAGCGGGTACGAATGTTCTCCCGGAAGGAATGTCTCTTACCAGGACGGGAGCCATTGTGATGAAGCGAGCAGGATCTATCATGTATTGAGGCTCCTCCTGTTGGTCAGAAAAATCAAAAGATCGGGACAGAGCATCCGCCTTGATATTTTTCTCAGCCGGGCGGAAGTGTAACTCAAAGTTACAACAGGAAAATAAAAGTGCCCACCTCGCTTGGCGGGGGTTGGGACGCTGAGCTGTCTGCAGGTTTGTGAGATTCTTGTGGTCAGTAAAAAAAAATTACCGGATGCTGGGCTCCCTCCAATAGATAACCACTCCTCCAAGGTGAGTCTTTTGGCCAGGGGCTCCCTGTCCCCTATACAGTAATTCCTCTCTGCAGGAGAGAAGAGCTTGGAGGAGAATCCACAGGTGAAAATCTTGCCCTTGGAATTCTTTTGTAGTAGGACCGCACCGGCTCCTATGGAGGAGGCGTCTACTTCTAGCAAGAATTGTTGGGAGACATTGGGATGTAGCAGAACAGGTGCAGATGCAAAGGAACTTTTTAACTGGATGAAAGCGGCCTCTGCCTCAGGAGGCCAGTCTTTGGCATTCGCCCATTTTTTTGTAAGAGCGGATATCGGAGACGTTAGGGAGGAGAAGTTCAGAATAAACTGGCGATAGAAATTGGCATATCCCAGGAAGCGCTGTATAGCACGCAGACCCTGTGGGCGAGGCCAGTTCTTTACTGCATTCAGTTTTTCAGGATCCATCTGTAATGCAGCATCTGAGATGATGTATCCAAGAAATGGTACTGTCATTCTTTCAAAAGGGCATTTCTCAAGTTTGGCATAGAGTCTATTTTCTCTCAAGCACTGTAAGACTAGACGTACATGCCTTCGGTGAGTGGTCAAGTCTGGAGAGAAGACCAGTATATCATCCAGATACACAATCACGCAGGTATAGAGCAGGTTCCGGAAGACATAATTAACTAGCTCTTGAAATACTGCAGGAGCATTGCATAGACCGAAGGGCATGACGAGATACTCGTGTCCATCATGAGTGTTGAAAGCGGTCTTCTACTCATCACCTTTTCGAATGCGTACAAGATTATATGCACCGCTCAGGTCGAGTTTAATGAAGACTTTAGCCCCCTCTTCTTCTGTCAAAGAGTTCGGAGATCAGCGGAAAAGGGTATCGTTTTTTAAGCGTGGTCTTATTCAGACCTCAATAATTGATACAGGGCTGCAAGGACCCATCTTTCTTCTGCACAAAGAAAACCCCGGCCCCGGCTGGTGAAGTGGTTTTCTGAATAAACTCCCTCTCAAGATTCTCTTTGATGTAGTCAGTCATCGCCTGTCTCTGGAAGTGAGAGTGGGTAGACTCGACCACGAGGAGGAGTGGCACCAGGCAGAAGGTCGATCGGACAGTCATAGAGACGATGAGGAGGCAGAGTCTCTGCGTCTTTTTTTATTAAAGACGTCCGCGTAATTGGCATATTGGTGCGAAAGTCCAGGCAGGTCTACAGGTACCATAGGCGAGGAAGCCGGTCGGACCTCCGCTAGGCAGGTGGAGCAACAAGATGATCCCCATTGGAGGGTCTGACCAGAGTGGCAGTCCACAATTGGCGAATAATGACGAAGGCAGGGTAGCAGGGATTCACAGAGACTGGCAGCACATAGAAAGAGATCAGCTCCGAGTGCAGAATCCCAATTTGTAATTTAAGGGGCACAGTAACCGTGAGTACTGGTCCAGGAACCGGTAGTCCATTTACGGAGGCTACAGACAAAGGCCTCTCCAGTCGGGTGGTGGGAAGTCGATACTAATGGACCAGCGCTTGTTGAGTGAGGTTACCGGCTGACCCAGAGTCTATGAATGCTCCTCAGGTGGGGTAGACACCAGAGGAAGGACCGGCCTCTGGAAGGATGGAGCCAGACGAGGTGGTCTTCTAGCGTATGCGACCTGCTTAGAGCGTTCTGTGACGAAACCAACCTCGCCACGGTGTTTTGGAGGGGGCTGGTTGCTAGCCTCTTGCCTCAGGATTATGGCCCATAGTAACTTTTAAACCCCTGAACCTATTCCAGGGAATTTTGGATAGGTTTGTCCCCCAAGTTATACTGTTTAAATTGATGTAAGTTATATGTATGGACAATGTAACCTCACAAAGTTGTAACAACTTATAATAAGTGTAACTTGTCAGCTTGGGAGGAATATGCTGGGTGTGGTTCTATTGTCCCATTGTGTGTTTAAATGGTGATGTCTGTCCTGTTGTCTCCACATGTGTATTGGTGATCTCCCCTTTGTCCTGAGAGATAATTGGATTGTCTTCGGTCGTCTCCCAGGTAGAGAGGAGGAAACCATGATGCATTGTGGGGATGTGTTGTATCTGTCCTGTGTCGCAGTCTCCCTTCTGGTCCTCTAGGGGGCGGGAACGATTGGTTGCTGTATTTACATTGTGTGTGTTGTGAATTACTGATTGGTTGGATTTCAAAACCCTGTGGGCAGTACTATGTTTGGTTTTTATCAATAAAAGAGGCTGTACTTGAAGTACAGTCAGATCACTGCTGACCCTCAAGACAGAGCCTTGTCTCGTTATTGGGGGGATTCCCTGTATGCTGTTGGAGAATGATTGCCAGGAGTGTAAGCTGACGGATACGCTTTTCCTGTTCGTCTGCCGGCAGCTATCCGCGAGGTTCCAGTTTGGAGTGCTATTTTGTATCCAGTTCGGGAGTTTGGTGTTCTGCAGTAGCTGTGCCTGTCTCTCGGAAAGGGGCATATCGCCTAAACGGATTTTAACCCCTTGTCTGCTGAAACGGTGCCGTTACACGTTCCCTAAAACGCACATCAATCCTAGTAGCTAATGTGATCAGATCATTCAGAGTGAACACGTGGTCGCGGCCAACTAATTTGTCCTAATGCGTCAAACGGAGCTACCTCCCTGAACATTTGCATAACCTCAGTGAGGGAGAGGAGGTAGAGTTCACCCCTGCCGAGGGCCTGTGAGGCCCCTACGCCACCGCTGTGACCCGGCCCAAGCCGAAAGCGGAAGATTGGGAGGAGGTCGAAAATTTTACCAGTCCGGAACCTGAACCGGAGCGTCCTATGACACCTACCCATACCACCTTCCAGGAGCGGGGCTCGTTCATTGGGCCAAATGTGTTTTGGCAGCCGACCGTGGTGGAGAAATGGGTAAGCCCGTGCCCGTTGCCTGAGCTGCCCCGCCAAGAAAAGACTATCCGGGAATTCGAGAACATGGAAAAGTTCCATGTCGCCCTGGATAATATTCGCAGAGGAAAAAGTGCGGATGCGGCGCCCGAACCTGCAGCGGCCGCGCAAGACCAGTAGAATCCCTTTCCTGTACCTGCGGTGATGACAGAGGATCCCAGCAGCGACGCAGAAGCTGAAAGTTTAGAAGACCAGATTGTCCGGCTGGAGCTTCAACTTCGTTGCCTGCGCCAACTTGCCATTACCCATGCGGCGCCTCCGTCTCCTGAAAATAAAGATACTTTTAAGGACTCAGAGGTCTCTGAGCCAGAGGTAAGTGTGGCTATCCCTACCAGCCAGTTACCCCCAGTGACCGCCGCTGCTGTTGCTGTGCCAGAGCGACTCGCCTTGCCCGGAGCCGTCGCTTGCAGCCGGCGCCACCCAGACATTTGAAGTCACCTGCCGTACCTACGGTTAGAGCCAGCACTTCTCTTGAGGCATTGAGGCCTCCCGCGGCATATACCCCTAGGCATATGGGGCCTATACCTATAAGGGGACCCTTTATGTTGCAACTGCCGCCAAATACAATTTTGTGGGCCCAGCCATATGTGGATCCTAGAATCCGGCCCAATATACAGGCAGAGCCAGGATGTGCCACTGATGCTCAAAGTGGGACTGATACACACCTGTGAGTAGGCCTGCCAGGCCATTGTGTGATTTGTTTTGCTGGAGGACCCTAATTGCTGAGGATTTAAGCCTTTCAGGACAGGAGTCCTTTGTTTTGGCCCCATGTTGCTGCTGCCAGTTTATCCACGGCTCAGTGGTAGTGGTGGGCCACTGAAATTACCAATTGCTACAGGGCCATATTGTTTACAGGACCTCCTGCCTGCTTCAAGAACTCAAGCCAAGTTGTGCCTATTTTATTTGCACCTTTAACCCCCTTTTCAGGTTGATTAAGGGACATTGATTAAGCACTTATTTTATATTCCATTTTGAATAATGTGGACTTTTATGTGCTGTGACTTTTATATGCAACTTATACTTCAAGGAAATGTGCCCAGAGATTACTCTAATTTATGTGGGCCTCTGAGATGCTGCTCTGCTGCTCTATTATGTACTATCCTCAGGTATATATCACTTGCTTTAGCCATTTACAAGACCCAGGTACGGACTCATTTTTGTTCTTTGAGCCTCCAAGGACTTATGTTGTTTTGCATTTTCTATGGGACTACTGTGTTTTATTATGGACAATTGCACTTAAAATTTTATTATGGACTATCCTGGTATTTTTGATACGCTGCACCAGGTCAGCGCCCCCTGTTCCCTTGTGCTATCCTGAGAGAAGAGAAAGATGCCCCTTTTCACCGAACTTGTTCCTTAGCCAGTGGAACTGCCTGATATATATGTGTATTTGCAAATGGAGATGTGTGTTCCTGCTTTGCATTATTTTTCTCTTTCAGGTGCAGTTTCCAGCTGGGCAGGGCCCCTTTCATGTTGCGCCGAGGACGGACATAGCATAGCATGGGGGTATGTAGTGTCCCACTAGGTAAAGGTGGACACTACACAAGGGTCAATTGGGCCACGTTGTCCTCCTACTCCTAAGGGACAGTGGCAGTATATTTAACCGTCCATTTTAATGTATTTCCTATATGCTTTTATATGTATTGTTTCCCCTGTGATATGCATAGCAGGCCTATTGGGGTGTAGTGTAGCATCCTAGACACTAGAGGGAGATAGGGAGCCCCTAGTATAAATGTTCAGGCCCAGACAGGGAGGAGGGAGTCTGTAGTCAGGAGTCTGTGGAGACAGAAGTGAGAAGGCACCAGCCAGAGACAAGCTGAGGGCCTCCTCCTGACATGCAGCTAGACAGCCCAGGCTACTAGTTGCTACCAGGAGGCTAGTGGAGGGATCCTAGCCTGCCTGAAGTTTCCCTGAGTCTATGTCAGCTCAGAAGATTCACCCCAGTAGAATAGATGTGCCTCCTGGGAGAAACCTGCAATTTTCATAAGCCAAGCAGAGCCAGAGTTCCAGCTAAACTCAAGTAAGCTGAAGGGCAGAAGAGTCTTAAATATAGAGCAAGGAGAAATACGGGAGGAAAATTATTTGCCAAGGATAAAAGCCAGCATTTGGGCGTCCGGGCCTTGGGATAGAAACCAGACAGGGGTTCTAGAAACTGAGTACTCTATATCTGAGGAGAAGGTACAACCTGATCTGAGTGTGTGTGATTATTACCCTCCGAGTATCTTGTGAAAACCTGCTTGTGAAAGGGAACTTGCTATATGGAATTGTATGGACGACTGACTTGTACAAAGTTGAACTGTTACTAGTAAAGCAAAGTTTGGTTCACCATACCATCGTGTTCCTCATTTACTACTACTGCAAATCGGTGTGCCACCGTCACAGGCACTGGCGTCACAAACCTTAAAGGGACCTTGCCCCAGGCACATTAAACACCTGCAACATCCAGGGCACCTCATCCACCATCAGGCCTGGTCCGTAAATACAGAGTGTGCCCCAGAGGACTCCTGTGGGCCTCTCCTTCACTGCTGTACGTCTGCCCAGGGTTTTCCTACAGAACTGTGAGTAACCCTCGCTTGCCCATAAACCGTGACCTCACAATCGCAATACCCTGCAGGTCTGGCGTGCTGCACATCAATACGTCTTGTCGTTCACTCTGGCGTTTTAATTCCTGTAACAGGTCATGAACGACAGCCTTGGGATGACCAGCGGGGTGCATGGCCTCAGTGTACTTTAACGGAACAGTGGATGTGAACCCACTGTGTCACTGACTAGTAATACTCCAGAGGGGCGTGACCAGGGGCGTAGCTAGAAGTGACTGGGCCTCACAGCAAATTTTTGTATGGGCTTCCCCCGCGCTTCGCAACTCCCCCCTCCTGTGTAAATCCCACTCCTTTGGCTAGTCACGATCTAGACCAGACCAGGCTGTCACGCCATCCTTTTCCTATATAATTAATATATATATATATATATATATATATATATACACACACACACACGCTGTCTGTCATGTAGTGTCATTGTATAATACTGTTGTGGGAGCCCTGTCAAAGTCTTAACCCTCCTCCCATGCAACCCCCAAACTCCTGTGACTAGTCAAGATCACCCCCCATCCCCCCCTCCACGCATCCTTTACAGCCCCCTTACATGGGGGAGGTAAAAAAAAATATTCAAAGGATCTGTCAGATCTCCTGTGCGGTGTACTATAGAGGATCTGTCAGCTTTCCTGTGCGGTATAGTATAGAGGATCTGTTGGCTCTGCTTTGTGGTGTAGTATAGAGAATCTGTCAGCTCTCCTGTGCGGTGTAGTATAGAGGATCTATCAGCTCTCCTGTGCAGTGTAGTATAGAGGATCTGTCAGCTCTCCTGTGCGGTGTAGTATAGAGGATCTGTCAGCTCTTCTGTGTGGTGTAGTATAGAGGATCTGTCGGCTCTCCTGTGCGGTGTAGTATAGAGGATCTGTTGGCTCTCCTGTGCGGTGTAGTATAGAGGATCTGTCGGCTCTCCTGTGTGGTGTAGTATAGAAGATCTGTCAGCTCTGCTGTGCCCACCTACCGGTCATGATTTGAGAATATCCCACAGAATGAATACCTGTGCAAAGTCCTGATGGATGGACCCTAATTATACCACCTGCTCAATACTAAGGAAATCCTGAAAACATGACTGGTAGGTGGGCCAATTTGTAAATATCCAGAAAAATAAAAAACGGAGACAGCACGTCCAAAAAGGTGCAAAAAGTGGAATTTATTCCGGATGCAACGTTTCGGCTGCGTGTTAGCCTTTTTCAAGCATGCTTGAAAAAGGCTAACACGCAGCCGAAGCGTTGCATCCGGAATAAATTCCACCTTTTGCACCTTTTTGGACGTGCTGTCTCCGGTTTTTATTTTTCTGGATATTTACAAATTGTTCTACTAGGGGCTTTTTACCACCCCTCCTGGAGACGAGCACCCGATACATCATTACCAAGGAGTGTTGTCCACCCATATTTTTCGCTGGTAGGTGGGCCCTGAGGACAGGAGTTGAGGAACCCTGGTATAGAGGATCTTTTGGCTCTGCTATGTGGTGTAGTATAGAGGATCTGTCAGTTCTCCTGTGTGGTATAGTACAGAGGATCTGTCAGTTCTCCTGATCAGTTTTATACTCGTATTCCTTTAAATTAATAATTCTGGAATACCTTTTCTTAAAACTGTTTAGCACCATTCCTCTGTTATTCCTCTGGGAATTGTACAGTATGAATAATTTGTCCTGTGCTTTGCCCACATTTGTCTATACACAGTTTGATACCTTCCGTCCACTGCTGACACTGTCACACTGTGCAGAGACATGCTATTCATTCACACGACCATATGAATGAGTCCGCATCCGTTCCGCAATTTTGCAGAACAGGTGAGGACCCATTAATTTCAATGGGGCTGCAAAAAATGCAGACAGCACACCATGTGCTGTCCGCATCTGTTGTTCCATTCCGCTACAATCGCGGACAAGAAGAGGCATTTCTATAATGGGCCGCCTGTTCCGTTAATTGCAGAACTCACACGGGCGGCATCTGTGATTTGCAGAATGCAAAACACTGACATGAGCCAAGCCCCGAGCCCCTTGTCAGCCCAGGCCCCGAAGCAGCCGCTTCCCCTGCTTCACCGGTAGCTACGCCACTGGGCGTGACTAAGCAACTACCCGGATTTCACTAAAGCCTCAGATGGTGAGGATAGGTTTGACCGTCAGTAGTTGCCAGGGGATAATCTGAAGCGTAAACCAGTCAGTTACAGCTGGTCCAGGCAGACCAGGAGGTACCTGAGAAGGTACCAACAGCGGGGGCGTTGCTAGGGTCTGAAGACATGCAGGGCACGAGCGCACGTGAAGCCACGCCACCACCCCATGAAGCCACGCCCTCATCAGCATCGGGGGCCTTCACAGTAGTTATTAACCCCTTTCAGCAGTCACCCCTTCAGTGACTGGGGACTGCTGAAAGGGGTTAATACCTACAGTGAAGGGCCTAGCCGTCTGGGCAACCCCACAGATCATCTTAACCTATAGTCAGCCTAATTTAAAATGATGCAAACCCCCCAACTATAAACTAATCACAGAAGTTGGAACCCATCAACCCCCCCTTGTACTTGTTTCGCTACTTGCAGGCTGCGCGGGCATGAGTTAAGAACTTCGGACCGAAGTGACTGACGTTCTGAACTCATGCCCGCGCAGCCTGCAAGTAGCGGAACAAGTAGAAGAGGGGATGATCTGTGGGATTGCCCAAACTGCTAGGAATAGCCTAATAAATAAACAAATCCCACCCTAAAGCACAAACACACACACGCCGCTCGTGTATGTATGTATATATTATATACACATACACACACACACACATATATACACATATATACACTCACCTAAATAATTATTAGGAACACCATACTAATACGATGTTGGACCCCCTTTTGCCTTCAGAACTGCCTTAATTCTACGTGGCATTGATTCAACAAGGTGCTGATAGCATTCTTTAGAAATGTTGGCCCATATTGGTAGGATAGCATCTTGCAGTTGATGGAGATTTGAGGGATGCACATCCAGGGCACGAAGCTCCCGTTCCACCACATCCCAAAGATGCCCTATTGGGTTGAGATCTGATGACTGTGGTGGCCATTTTAGTACAGTGAACTCATTGTCATGTTCAAGAAACCAATTTGAAATGATTTGAGCTTTGTGACATGGTGCATTATCCTGCTGGAAGTAGCCATCAGAGGATGGGAACATGGTGGTCATGAAGGAATGGACATGGTCAGAAACAATGCTCAGGTAGCCCGTGGCATTTAAACGATGGCCAATTGGCACTAAGGGGCCTAAAGTGTGCCCAGAAAACATCCCCCACACCATTACACCACCACCACCAGCCTGCACAGTGGTAACAAGGCATGATGGATACATGTTCTCATTCTGTTTACGCCAAATTCGGACTCTACCATTTGAATGTCTCAACAGAAATCGAGACTCATCAGACCAGGCAACATTTTTCCAGTCTTCAACAGTCCAATTTTTGTGAGCTCGTGCAAATTGTAGCCTCTTTTTCCTATTTGTAGTGGAGATGAGTGGTACCCGGTGGGGTCTTCTGCTGTTGTAGCCCATCCGCCTCAAGGTTGTGCGTGTTGTGGCTTCACAAATGCTTTGCTGCATACCTCGGTTGTAACGAGTGGTTATTTCAGTCAACGTTGCTCTTCTATCAGCTTGAATCAGTCGGCCCATTCTCCTCTGACCTCTACAACCATGCCACGCTCAAAATTGCTTAAATCACCTTCCTTTCCCATTCTGACATTCAGTTTGGAGTTCAGGAGGTAGGACCACAACTCTACATGCATTGACGCAACTGCCATGTGATTGTTTGACTAGATAAGCGCATTAATGAGAAATAGAACAAGTGTCCCTAATAATTCTTTAGGTGAGTGTATATATACACAAATACACTCTGCATACATACATACGCATACATACGGACCCGGGAGAAGGGAGAAGAAATAATTTTTAAACTTACACGTATTTTTCGCCCTATAAGAAGATCCGGCCCATAAGAGAGGGACATAAGAGGTTTTAGAGAGGGACAATAAGAAAAATATATTTTTCATTACACTCGAAGTCAAACCACCAATCAGACCCCCAATGTTAATAAGACCCCAATAAGACCTCAGATCAGACCCCAATGTGAATGACCCCCAATCAGACCTCAGATAAGAGCCCCAGTGCCTCATATCAGCCCCCAGTGCCCCTCTTCAGCCCCCCAGTGCCCCTCTTCAGCCCCCCAGTGCCCCTCTTCAGCCCCCCAGTGCCCCTCTTCAGCCCCCAGTGCCTCTATTCAGCCCCCAGCAGCCTCTCTCCAACCCCCAGTGCCTCATATCAGCCCCCCAGTGCCTCATATCAGCCTCCCAGTGCCTCATATCAGCCCCCAGTGCCTCTCTTCAGCCCCCCAGTGCCTCTCTTTAGCCCCCAGTACCTCTCTTTAGCCTCCCAGTGCCTCTCTTCAGCCCCCAGTGTCCCTCTTCAGCCCCCTAGTGCCTCATATCAGCCCCCAGTGCCTCATATCAGCCCCCCAGTGCCTCATATCTGTCACGGATGGTGTTACAGTAAACAAGAAGACACAAATGAAGATCCGACTGACTTGATCCAAAACTAAGGAACCAAAAGGTAAGCCCTGTAACAGCCCTAGCTCTCTCCCTTACTGCTCAGCCTATGCAAAAATCTCAATGGTAAAAAATTGCATACCCTCGTTCTTTGACTGTATGATACCTGAACACCCTATAATAGTGAGGGGACACGACCACCGGCTCCCTACACTTAATACGGAGGGAGTCAGGGTCACCTAGGATCAAGCAAACAGGAAAACACAAACAAATGAACAGATTTATCTGTAGAAGCATCAGTTGTAGCATCCAGCAAGCACACAGTCCAGGAAGTTGTATAAACCGCAAAGTAATGCAGTATGGGAGGGGATTTAAAGGGATGCAATCAGTGCAACTAGATGACAGCTGAGAGAGGGAAACGAGATGACAAAACAAAAGCAAAACAAAAGAACCTCAAGCAGGAGGTTCTGAAGAACGTCTGTCAGAGCTTCTCAGATGTCTGGGGGTGACAGTACCCCTCCTTCTACGAGTGGACTCCGGACACTCAGAGTCCACCTTCTCAGGATGGGACCTATGGAAAGCCCTGATGAGACGAGTGGCCTTAATGTCCGTAACCCCTCCCAATGAACGAGGTACTGGAGAGAACCGTGGATAATGCAAGAATCCACAATCCTAGAGACCTGAAATTCAAAATTACCATCAACAACAATCGGAGGAGGAGGCAAAGAGGAGGGTACAGTGGGTTGGACATAAGGTTTTAATAGGGACCTGTGAAAAACATTATAGATCTTCCAAGTCTGAGGAAGATCAAGACGGAAGGCAACAGGATTGATGACGGACAAGATCTTGTAAGGCCCAATAAACTTAGGACCCAACTTCCAGGAGGGAACCTTCAATTTGATATTCTTAGTAGACAACCACACCAGATCACCCATATTCAGGTCCGGACCAGGCATACGTCTCTTATCCGCCACACACTTATATCTCTCACTCATGCTCTTTCGATTATCCTGAATCTTTTGCCAAATAGATGACAAAGACGAGGAGACTCTCTCCTCATCAGGTAAACCAGAAGACCCCTCTCAAGAGAATGTCCCAAACTGCAGATGAAACCCATATGCACCAAAAAATGGTGACTTATCAGAGGACTCCTGACGACGGTTATTTAAAGCAAACTCAGCAAGGGACAAAAAAGAACACCAATCCTCCTGATTCTCTGCCACAAAACAGCGCAGATATGTCTCCAGATTCTGATTGACGTGCTCCGTCTGGCCATTCGACTGCGGGTGGAAAGCAGAAGAGAATGACAACCGAACCCCCAAGCGAGAACAGAAAGCCTTCCAGAATCTGGAAACAAACTGCGTGCCCCTATCAGAGACTATGTCTGAATGAATACCATGCAATTTGACAATGTGATCAATAAATGCCTGCGCCAGCGTCTTAGCATTAGGCAACCCAAGAAAAGGAATGAAATGCGCCAAAGACGGGAAGGAATGGGTAACGGAAGGAGAGGAACTTTGGCACGAGTGCAGGTCTCGCAGGCTGCCACAAAACCCTCAACCGACTTACGAAGTGCCGGCCACCAGAATCTCCGAGCGATGAGATCCACTGTGGCTCTACCCCCCGGGTGCCCAGCAAGGACAGTATCGTGGTGCTCCTTAAAAACCTTGTGTCTTAAAGCGAGAGGCACAAACAACCTCCCAGGAGGACAAAGATCAGGAGCCTCTGCCTGGGCTGCCTGAACCTCTGCATCCAATTCAGAATAAAGAGAAGAGACCACCACCCCTTCGGCCAAAATGGGACCTGGGTCTTCAAAATTCCCACCTCCCGGAAAACAACGTGACAGGGCATCCGCCTTCACATTCTTAACCCCAGGGCGGACTCCAAGTAGGTCAGATTCTTATGGTCGGTAAACACGGTAATAGGGTGTCTGGCTCCCTCTAGCCAATGGCGCCATTCCTCAAAAGCTAACTTGATGGCCAACAACTCCCTATCTCCCACATCGTAATTTCTCTCTGCGGAGGAGAGTTTCTACGAGAAAAAGGCACACGGTCGCCATTTGGCAGGAGAGGGACCCTGAGACAAGACCGTACCCACACCCACCTCAGAAGCGTCCACCTCAACTATGAAGGGCAGAGAGATATCAGGTTGTACCAAGATGGGAGCGGAAGCAAAACTCTCCTTGATACTAGAAAAGGCCTTACGCGCCTCTACCGACCAGGAGGAAAAATCTACCCCCTTTCTAGTCATAGCAGTGAGCGGTTTAACAACAGAGGAATAATTCAAAATAAATTTCCTGTAATATTTGGCAAAACCCAAAAAACGCATCAGCGCCTTCTGATTCTCAGGAAGCTCCCACTCAAGCACAGCCTAGACCTTCTCGGGGTCCATGCGAAAACCAGAAGCGGAGAGAAAAAAAAACCAGAAATTGAATTTCTGGAACCGCAAACACACATTTTTCCAGTTTAGCGTACAATTTATTCTCCCGCAGGATGAGCTAGACCTGACGTAGGTGGTCCTTATGAGTTTTGAAATCAGGAGAAAAAATCAAAATGTCATCTAGATACACTAGTACAAATTTCCCCATTAAATGATAAAAAATGCTGTTCACAAAATGCTGAAAGATGGCTGGAGCATTCATCAAACCAAAAGGCATAACCAAATTCTCAAAACGGCCCTCAGGGGTATTGAAGGCCATCTTCCATTTGTCTCCTTCTCTGACCCTGACCAGGTTGTATGCCCCTCTTAGATCCAACTTGGAAAAAACTTTAGCCCCAACAATCTGGTTAAACAAGTCTGGGATCAGAGGAAGCAGATAAGGGTCACGAATTGTGATACTGTTCAGCTCCCTGAAATCCAGACATAGTCTTAAAAAAAACATCTTTTTTCTTAACAAAGAGAAAAACAGCAGCAACAGGTGACTTCAAGGGTCGTATGTGTCCCTTTCTCAGGTTCTCAGAGATATAAGCATGTATAGCGACCCTTTCAGGTTAGGAGAGATTGTATAAATGAGATTTAGGCAGCTTGGCGCCTAGGATGAGATTAATAGGGCAATCATACTCCCTGTGAGGGGGCAGCTCCTGAACACCACTCTCAGAAAACACATCCGAAAATTCAGAGAGAAAAGATGGTACAGTCTTAGTAGAAACCTCTGAAACAGATGTCATGAGGCAATTCTCTCTGCAAAAGTCACTCCAACCATTTTTTTGCCTCGCTTGCCAATCAATGGTGGGGTTATGTTTAGTGAGCCAGGGTAGTCCCAACACTAGAGGAGTAGGCAACCCGCCTAGGACGAAACATGACACATCCTCAACATGAGTATCACTCACAATCAAACGGATATTGTAAACTATGCCCTTCAACGATTTCTGAGAAAGTGGAGCGGAATCAATAGCAAAAACAGGTATATCCTTTCCCAAAGTGCATACCTGGAAACCATGTGTTATAGCAAATTGATTATCAATAAGATTGACAGCTGCTCCACTATCTACAAAAATCTCACAAAAAATGTTCTTGCTCTCTAGCGCCACCCTGGCAGGTAGGACAAAACGGGAACTACAAGCAAACGGAAAACCTTCAATTTCCGCATCAACCTTGCCAATAGTAACAGATGGAATGTTTTTAGTAGATTTTTTTTTTCTTTTTGTTTCTTTATTACTCTCAAAAAACTGCCTGAATCTCCTAGAGGGACAAACCTTTGCCAAATGATTTATACCTCCACAACAAAAACAAACCCTCCTCTGAGAGCTGAATCCTCTGTTGTTAGAGGCAAGCAAACCCATTTGCATGGGCTCCTGCTCAGAGGGGATTGAGAGAGACTGAGACCCCTGTGCACTGAATGAGACCACCGCACTGTCCTTGGACTGAGTATGACAGGAAGGAGTGATCTCTCCTCTCTCTCTAAGACGCCTGTCAATACGAACGGCCCGAGACATGGCAGACTCCAAAGAGATAGGTCTCTCATGAATGGCAAATGCTTCTTTCAATCCCTCTGAAAGACCATGGCAAAATTGACTTTGGAGTGCTGCATCATTCCAACCAGTATCAGCTGCCCATTTCCGAAATTCTGAACAGTATATCTCTGCGGACTGTTTACCCTGGCATAAAAGCAATACTATCCGGATCATCATATATCTGACCCAGGGCTAAAAAAAATTGCCCCCACCGGCAGCGAAAAGGCCCAGGACTGAGCGTTATCCCTGAGTAGCGAAATGATGATCCCCACCCTCTGCTCCTCATCACCAGAGGAATGGGGAAGTAGGCGAAAATGGAGTTTGCAAGCCTCTCTAAAACGAACAAAATTCTCACTACCCCCGGAGAACATATCCGGAAGCGAGATTTTAGGCTCAGAACAAATTCCATGAACGCAAGCATAAACGGTCACCTCAAACTGAGAGACAGTTTTCCGGAGATCTGCTACCTCCAGTGAAAGACCCTGCATGCGGTCAATCAAGGTTGAAACCAGATTCATGCTTAAGACGGTTTTGGCGGTTTATAATGTCACAGATGGTGTTACAGAAAACTAGAAGACACAAATGAAGATCCGACTGAGTTGATTCAAAACTAAGGAACCAAAAGGTAAGCCCTGTAACAGCTCTAGCTCTCTATCTTACTGCTCAGCTTATGCAAAAATCTCAATGGTAGAAAATTGCATACCCTCGTTCCTCGACTGTATGACACCTGAACACCCTATAATAGTGAGGGGACACGACCACCGGCTCCCTACACTTAATACGGAGGGAGTCAGGGTCACCTAGGATCAAGCAAACAGGAAAACACAAACAAATGAACAGACTTATCTGTAGAAGCATTAGTTGTAGCACCCAGCATGCACACACTCCAGGAAGTTGTATAAACCGCAAAGTGATGCAGTATGGGAGGGGATTTAAAGGGATGCAATCAGTGCAACTAGATGACAGCTGAGAGAGGGAAACGAGATGACAAAACGAAAGCAAAACAAAAGAACCTCAAGCAGGAGGTTCTGAAGAACGTCTGTCAGAGCTTCTCAGATGTCTGGCGGTGACAATATCAGCCCCCCAGTGCCTCATATCAGCCCCAGTGCCTCTCTTCAGCCCCCCAGTGCCTCATATCAGCCCCCAAGTGCCTCATATCAGCCCCCAGCAGCCTCTTTTCAGCCCCCCAGCAGCTTCTCTTCAGCCCCCCAGTGCCTCACATCAGCCCCCCAGTGCCCCTCTTCAGCTCCCCAGCAGCCTCTCTTTAGCCCCCCAGTGCCTTACATCAGCTCCCAATGCCCCTCTTCAGCCCCCCAGTGCCTCACATCAGCCCCCAATGCCCTTCTTCAGCCCCCCAGTGCCTCACATCACCCCCAATGCCCCTCTTTAGCCCTCCAGTCCCTCACATCAGCCCCCAATGCCCCATATCAGCCTTCCAATGCCTCACATCAGCCCCCCAGCAGCAGAATTTCAGCCCCCAGTGCCTCCATCAGCCCCCAAATAAAAAAATTAAAAAACACTTACTGTTCCTGCTCTGGATGCTGCCAATCTTCACCACTCGGTAATTCTCTTGTATAGTCTGCGCTGCCTTCACAGTGAAGTGCCGAGGACCAGAAAAGGAGAAGGTGAGTATAGCTCTTCTGACAGAACCTCAGCCCACCACCAGCTGCCAGCATAAACATTCGGGGCACTGGACAAAACATTCGGGGCTCCAGCCCCAAATGTTTTGACCTAACGATGCCCCTGACCAACAGTACAGATGTAGTAAACAAGGCAGGTTCGTGACCAGGGGCAACAAGACAGGAACTGGAGGATGATGCAGAGACGTAGTCAGGATGAGTAAAGGGTCAAGGCAGGCAGCACAGGAGCAAGGTCAGACAATCTGGATCAGCAACAGGAGAGGCGATGCAAGCAGGCTGGGATAGGAGATAAACATAGTCCAGGAACGAAGCACGAAGTCAGGAACACGAGTGGTAAGCAAGCTCTTTAGCACAAGATTAGGACCTTAAGCTCTGCTGGACATGAGGCCAAAGCTTAAAGCTTCAGGAGCCAGGAGGAAAGTTCCCTGGCATAACTACAGACTACAGAGAGAAAGTACAGCTTACAGAGGAAGCCAAGTTACCTATTTAGCTTATCGGTACAGCAGAGAGAGAGAAAGCAAGCAGAGTTATTGAAGAAGCCTGCCAGTTTGATGCTAAAGCCTGCTGGAACCAAGACAGAGTTTGAAGATTGTTTTGATGAATGCTTATTTTAGTAAAGCTGCTGTTCAACTACATACAAGGTCTGGACTTAAGTTATTCTTTTATCTCTCAATTATTCCCCCTATTTATTGTGTCGGAGCCAAAGCCTGGGGTCCAGCCGTATCCAGGTAGGAGCACCGTTACACACATAAAGAGACATTTTAGGCTGCACTATACCACTCGTCATTTCCTACATCTGGGACGCGTTTTATATATAGAGGGCCCTAGGGGGAGGCGCCCGTTGCATAAGGACATAGACTTTTCTTATGGGTGTGGAAGAAACAAAAAATCTGAAAAAAGAAAACTTTGAAGATTCTCACCTGGGATCTCTACATACAAAACCAACCACTTAACCACTGAGCTATAGCATTACCACATAGAGATATATGTATTTTCTATGCTTATAAGCTAACACATATTACTGGTGTCTTGACAATCATATATTGTGCCTGTGAATAAAGCAGTAATATGTATATTAGTTTCTGAGCAGATCTCAGTGTGGTGAAGCTATAGTACATAGTGAGCACATAACAATTGAGAAAAAAAGCTGCTCTCACCTGCTCCTTCTCTGCTGTGAGCACGGAAAAACCCACACCTGGATGCGGGTAACTTGTAGTCCAAACGAAAAGCAAACTCCAGCTCAGTCTCGCAGAGGTAAAATCGATACTTTATTGACGCGGTATAAAAATACATCCAGGAAAAACACTTAGTCTACATGTTTCTGGATACTTAGAATGTGAGCTCTTACTCATGACATAGTAAGATACAAATGAATGCAGCAGATATAGTGGACTCCCACCTGTGCTCTTAATTGGGTTATCACATGACCTAAATTCCATGCTGCCATTCACATGTGTAAATCTTCAAATAAAAAAGCTGTTTACATTGTGTTAAAAACATAACATTGGGTTACAAATGTACTCTGGGGGGTTATGTCTGATAATACCCTTGCTTCAGTTTGTATCTGTCTCCTCGCCGGGTAAACTAGAAGGTTTCTAACCATGTCCAATGTCTGCTGAACAAAACTATCTATATGTTTATGTGAATATCCCCTTTGTGTCAATCTGCTCATAATTTCCCCTACTTCCTCCATAAAGGAGTCCACATTTGTGCAGTTCTGTCTAACACGGATCATTTTACCCTTTGGTATATTGTGTACTGTGTGTGGTGGGTGACAAGAGGATCCGTGCAATATAGTGTTGCCTGCCAGGGATTTCCTAAAGGTGGAAGGGTGTATAGTAGCAGTGGCCGAGTCCCCGCTCAGGCGCAAGTCCAAAAAGGAAATCTCCCGTGGTTCATGGTGCACCACAAAAGAGATAGCATTAACACAAGAATTGAGGTATTGGGCAAAGGGTGATATGGCCGCCACACCACCAGACCAAATAAATATCAGGTCATCGATGTAGTGGCCATACCACCTGATATGCTCCCAAAAAGGATAGGTATCGATGAGGAGAAAGCTCCTCTCCCACCATGCCATGAAAATATTGGCTATGGAGGGAGAGAACTTAGCTCCCATCGACACCCCAGAGACCTGTAAGTAAAATGAACAGTTGAACATGAAAAAATTGCGCCTGAGGAGGAAGTCCACCACCATAACTACATATTCATGCAGTACCATTGTGAAGTCAGTGTATGTCATGTGGTATGTTTGTATATAAAGAGACCACATCAGCTGTGATCTATACATAATGTTCGGACCATTCCATGTTATTAAATGCCTGTATTACTGATCTAGTGTCTCTAAGGAACCCTGGTATGTGTGGGACTACAGGTTGCAGAAGTAAGTCTACCCATTGTGATAATCTCTCAGTGAATGAACCAATTCCTGCCACTATTGGTCTGAGGGTGAAATGATCCGTGCTAGACTGAACTGCACAAATGTGGACTCCTTTATGGAGGAAGCAGGGGAAATTATGAGCAGATTGACACAAAATGGATATTCACGTAAACATATAGATAGTTGTGTTCAGCAGACATTGGACATGGATAGAAACCTGCTTGTTTACCCGGCAAGGAGACAGATACAAACTGAAGCACGGGTATCATCAGACATAACCCCCTATAGTACATTTGTAACACAGTATAGCGTGGAGTTTCCTGAGATCTGTAAGATTATTAAGCAACATTTTCCATTCCTGGCATTCGATAAACAATGGACAAAAATAGCAGGGGGGGGATGTAAGACGTGCGGCCCGCAGAGCCCCCACAGTAGCAACCTATGTTAGTCCAAGCCTCTTTCAGGATAGAAAGACATCACAACCTAATTGGTTAAAGACAAAGGGCAGCTACAAATGTGGACATAACAAATGTATATGCTGTGACCATACCGTGGTAGCTAGGACTTTTAAGTCCACAGCTAATAACAAGGTCTTCCCAGTGAAATCTCAACTGCAATACCACTTATACAGTATATCTAATCCCATGTCGAATTTGCAGCTTACAATATGTAGGCTGCACTATAAATTCTATCAAGGTGAGAATACGTAAGCACATCTCAGATGTGCTGCATCATGGAAGCCGAGGATTGTCTGCAGGACTTTCATCTCCGCTCAAAAATCATGTTCTGAGCGGACACCGAACGGACCCCATTATAGTCTATGGGGTCTTTAGGCTCCGTTATGCTCAGTTATCTGCAGAATCCGTCCTTTCCGTTCTGCTCCTCAACGGAGCCGGAGAACGGAAAGGAGAAATGGTGATGCAAAAGGAGCCTTAGCTTTTCTTACGGTGATTATGTATGTCATATAGCAAAAGTTGATTATAAAGTTACTTTTTAGACAAAACCTATAAAAAATATTTATATATACACGATTTACACCACAAGTAGTAGTTACTGTTTAGATTATTGTTCTGTTTTTGACTTGTTACTTAAAGAGGTTATCCAATGTGTAGAACATATCCCCCCATGTCGGGGTCCCTCATATAGATGGTACTTAACCCCCTCCCTGGCACCCGCATAGCTCCTGCTCCCCGCATCGCCGCCGCCTCCCTTTTGCGCAGATGAAAACATCCGGCAACGAGGGGGATATTAGCCAATGGCAGGCTACGACAGGGATAAGCCATCCTAGCATCACATGTTTTAAACGTTCAATGACCTCTTTAAGGCCCTTTTACACTGCTTGATCTTTGGGCAAATTATAGCTAACAAGTGTTTGTACGAACACTCGTTAGTGATAATCTGCCGTTGTAAAGATGCCGCTGATTCATCGGGTAATAGGATTGTTGGTGTGATCACCTACTGTAAGCCATTGTTTGCCTGCAGCAGATCGTGCCATCTAAACAAACAACTCTGTTGCCAGCAAACAATGATTCCGTATGGGGATGAACGAGGGCATTAGTGATCGATCCTTCCCATACTGTCGAGGAGATCACTGCATGTAAGTTCAGCTGTCTCCTCCACTGACGAGCAGGCTATTGCCGGAAAGGAACGCTTTCTTCATGACGATCATGTGCTCTATCAGGCCATGTAAAGGGACTTTTAGACAGGATCTGCTTCTATCTTCCAAACTATGTATAGACAGTCCTAAAATATACGCGCTTGTCACAGGACATCTTATATCGACATCTAATGTCAATTCCACATATGCGATGCTAAGATTGTAGAATCCTTGTTGCCTTATTAGTCTATTTGATGTGCTGTCTGTATAATTTAATGATTTCCTGCTAAAACTAAATAAAATGATGCTACAAAAAATAGTTTATTATTGAAGAACCCCTGTTAAAGGAGATATGTCACATATAATGTTTCTGGTAGTTAACGCCAGATGGTGACACATCCTTTTTTTCTAATCTGTTTTAATTTAGTTATTGTAGAACTCTTATTCTGTTTCCTAAACATGATTATGGGGGCTGCCATTTTACCTAAACATATTTCTTAACAACATTTAGACATGTGCTTTACAGCAGCCGCAAAAGGCCATAGATGTAATGCACAGAAACTGGACTAATTGACTTCTATGGGAGAGTTTTCTAGACATGCTCTGTGACCTGTGCAGAGGTCAGGAGGGGTAGAACCTGTAATATCGCCTATTGTAAATGGTGGATCCTGTGTTATCCAAATATACAGTGTATACTTGTGTGTGTGTGTGTGTGTGTGTGTGTATATATATATAGAGAGAGAGAGAGAGAGAGAGAGAGGGAGAGAGTTTTAGGCAGGTGTGGAAAAAAAGCTGCAAAGTAAGAATGCTTTCAAAAAATGAAAGTGTTAATAGTTTATTTTTAACAAATTTAACAAAATACAAAGTGTATGAACAAAAGCGAAAATCAAATCAATATTTTCCATCAAAACAGCATCAGCTCTTTTAGGTAGACTTGCACACACTTTTTGAAGGAACTCAGCAGGGAGGTTGCTCCAGACATCTTGGAGAACTAACCTCAGACCTTCTGTGCATGTAGGCTTGCTCAGGTTCTTCTGTCTCTTTATATAATCCCAGGTAGACTCAATTATGTTGAGATAATGGCTTTGTGGGGGCCATATCATCACTTTCAGCACCTGTTGTTCTTCTTTACACTGAAGATAGTTCTTAATGACATTGGCTGCATGTTTGGGGTTGTTGTCTTGCTGTAGAATAAAGTAAATGCCTCCCTGATAATATTGCATGATGGATGAGTGTCTGCCTGTATCTCAACATTGAGAACACCAGTAATTCTCAACAAATCCTCAGCTCCATTTGCTAAAAATGTAGTGCACCAGATGAAAGACACATCATGCTTACTTTCCTTCGAAAAAGGAAAATGAGCAGCAGCAGCCATCAGCTCAGAACTGGTACACCAATGGGACCCAGGTAAACCCATCTATTGTTTTGAGAAGTCTGTTCAGATGTGGTCTTCAAGGAATAATTGCAGCCAAGAAGACATACCTTCAACATGGAAACAAGGCCAAGTGACTCAACTATGCACAAAAACATAGGAATTAGGGTGAAGAAAAATGTCTGCAAGCGTTGAAATATTTTGCTTTAAAAGAAGGCAGTTTGTTTGCCGAAGGGCTGGAGAGTGGTACAATAATCAGTGTCAACAGGCAATGGTTCAGCATGGTGGAGGTTCCTTGCAAGTTTGGGCTGCATTTTAGTAAATAAAGTTCGGGATTTTGTGAGGATTAATAGTGTCCTCGATGCTGATACAGACAGATACTTATCCATCATGCAATAACATCAGAAAAAGTTTGACTGGCTCCAAATTTCATTCTCAGCACGATAAAGACCCCAAACATACAACCAATGTAATTAACAACTACCGTATGTTTAGTGTAAAGATAAAGAACGAGTTCTAGATGCAATAATATGGCCCCCACTAAGCCTTGATTTCAACATCATTGAGACTGAGAGGAATTACATAGAAGGATTTGAGCAAGCCTACATCTACATCAGTGGTTAGTGCTCCAAGATGTTTGGAACAACATCCCTGACAAGTTCCTTCAGAAACTGTGTGCAAGTGTACCTAGAAGAACTGATGCTGTTTTGAAGGCAAAGGTGAATTTAAATAGCATTTTTTTTTTACTGATAAAAATAAACTTTCATTTTTGAAATCATTCTTACTTTGCAGCATTTTTTTCCACAGTGCTGTATATATATATATATATATATATATATATAATAAGGAGATGACTGCATAAAAGTGATTAGCGTCACCAATTTTTTTATATAGAGAGTGACATGGAAATTAGTAATAACAAAAATGATTCAAAATATATTTAAACTTAAAAACTTGATTTGAACATTAGGTCATTTTATGATGTTGCTTTCCTTTAAGAGTGACAGCTAAGTACAGGAAAACTGTTCAGTCATTTCCTAAGCCTAACAGTATGGGCTCTCCAAGTGCACGGATTAATTATTCATTTCCAAGACACTTGTAGAATGATTGTCTTATTGTTCATTTTACCATGACAGTGAGGATGACACTTAAGGCTGTCATCGCAAGCAGCAGAAAAACATTATTATACATAACACATTGGAGGTATTGTTTTCGTCAGTGGTTAACCATTTCAGTGAAATCTATACGCAGATATTCACAACACACAATTAGCATTTGCTGATTGACTAACATTGGTGGAAAAACCCTTTTGCAAAGATATTGCACTCTGGCATCTATAAGCCCACACCCTATGAATTGGCTCCTAGCAGCTGAATCTCTATAAATTCATGCACTGGGGTATTCACAGACGATAGCTGATAAGCGTCTTACCTGATATACTTTAAAGGCTCTTGCCCATCCTTTTTCTCGAACCCTGAGTTGCTCATTTTCCTGTTTTGCAGCTCTCTCCCTGTATCTCGATGTCTAGATGCACACAGCTGAGTGTCTCCTTGTGGCTGTGTGTACAGATACAGGGAGACAAACCAGCCAGTGAGCAGCTAGCATCTCAGTCTGAATTCCACCGGATTGGATCCTACTTGCAGGTACCCACTGCTGATCATTTAACCCTTCAGAAGACATAAAGCTTGGTTGATTCAGTCCAGTCGACCAATATAGCAACATGAGCTGGAAAGTACATGGATATAATTGCTTTAAACCTTCATTTCAATGTAATTGTGAAAGAGAAAGCTAAAACTGATGTTACATTTATTCCATTAATGAACATTAGAGCACACTGAGGAGCAGAAGAACATGTTACCGGAAGGTAATTCAGTTGGATATGCACAATATGGGATATTTGTTCTAATTAGTATAAAAGTTCCTAGCATAAAACTCATTTCATATTAGGTTTCTTTCACATTATGTTTGCAGTATATGTTTGCTGTGTGCACTGGAAAAGTACCCAATGCATGCATCAAATGTATCCATTAGCCCCCATCAAGTGTCCTTTTGGTCTCCATTGGGCTGGAATACAGGGCCGTATTTCTCATTAGGCACCCAAGGGCAAGTGCCTAGGGCAGAGCTCAGCAGGAGGGGGCGCACCAGCAGAGGGAGACATTTTTTTTTACACTTCAACCCCTTCCAACAGGGTAATCTGGTCACCTGGTTACATGGGACTGTGTGCTGGACCAGGCTGAGGGGCGGGAGCAATGTTATTTAAAAAGGACTGTATGTTGGAGGAAACTGAAGGGAGTGATGTTATTTACATGGGACTGTATGTTGGAGGCCACTAAAAGGAGGGTATGATGTTATTTACATGGGACTGTGTGTTAAAGGGAGCTGGTGAGAGGGTATGATTATATTTATTTGGGACTGTATGTTGGTGAGGGCTGGAGACAGGGTATGATGTTATTTCCCTGGGACTGTATGTCGGAGGTGCTGAGGCATTATAATGGTAGGTGACATTATAAACCATGGGGGTAATACAGGGTGCATTATAACTACATGGGGGCATTGTATGGAATATTATAACTACTGGGGGGTCTATAGGAGTGCCTTATAGATTGGCCTTATTTCTACTGGGGGGTCCAAAGCAGTGCCTTATAAAGGGGTGTTATTACTACTGAGGGTGCTATAGGAAGCCTTATTACCACAAAGGGAACTGGGGGGGGGGGGCTTATTTCTATTGGGGGCTCTGTAGGGGTATTGTTACTACTGGTGGTACTGTAGTGGCATTATTATTATTGGGCACAATATAAAGGGCTCTTCTAATAATGGAGGCACTCTTGGGGAGCATTATCACCACTGTAGGGTGAACTATTACTAACGAGGACACTCTAGGAGGGAATTACTATTGGTGGCACTTTGAAGAACTCTGCTACTATGGGGGAACTATCTGTATAGCACTGTAATTTCTTCATTTTATTTTTTCTTCAACAAATACACTCACCTAAAGAATTATTAAGAACACCATACTAATACGGTGTTGGACCCCCTTTTGCCTTCTACCTTAATTCTGCGTGGCATTGATTCAACAAGGTGCTGATAGCATTCTTTAGAAATGTTGGCCCATATTGATAGGATAGCATCTTGCAGTTGATGGAGATTTGAGGGATACACATCCAGGGCACGAAGCTCCCGTTCCACCACATCCCAAAGATGCTCTATTAGGTTGAGATCTGGTGACTGTGGGGCCATTTTAGTACAGTGAACTCATTGTCATGTTCAAGAAACCAATTTGAAATGATTCGAGCTTTGTGACATGGTGCATTATCCTGCTGGAAGTAGCCATCAGAGGATGGGTACATGGTGGTCATGAAGGGATGGACATGGTCAGAAACAATGCTCAGGTAGCCCATGGCATTTAAACGATGGCCAATTGGCACTAAGGGGCCTAAAGTGTGCCCAGAAAACATCCCCCACACCATTACACCACCACCAACAGCCTGCACAGTGGTAACAAGGCATGATGGATACATGTTCTCATTCTGTTTACGCCAAATTCGGACTCTACCATTTGAATGTCCCAACAGAAATCGAGACTCATCAGACCAGGCAACATTTTTCCAGTCTTAACAGTCCAAATTTGGAGAGCTCGTGCAAATTGTAGCCTCTTTTTCCTATTTGTAGTGGAGATGAGTGGTACCCGGTGGGGTCTTCTGCTGTTGTAGCCCACCTTTCTTTCCCATTCTGACATTCAGTTTGGAGTTCAGGAGATTGTCTTGACCAGGACCACAACCCTACAAGCATTGAAGCAACTGCCATGTGATTGGTTGACTAGATAATCGCATTAATGAGAAATAGAACAGGTGTTCCTAATAATTCTTTAGGTGAGTGTATATTTATTGTACGATGAACGTAGTACACTGTATAGCACTTTAGTACATCTTTATAGTTAGGCCCTTTTCACATCTGCTGCCAGTGTTATCCAATACATTCCAGAACTGTAACGGTTACATAGCATCATAGATCAATATAATGCGGGAGGTCAGGCCGGGTGCTGCGATGCGAACTCACTGCAGGAGGAACGCTTGTCCACAAGGGGCCTTAGTATACAGTTGCATACTCAAAGATAGCCAACATTCATATGAGTAAACTATCATTCTAACTACCTTTCCACCTGTAGGAATATACCTAGGACATATGCAAATCCAGGAAGCAACTGAACCTACATGAGAATTGTATGAGTATGTTCCTGTGATCACATGCAATCTGATATCTAGTTCATAATCATACCTCCCAGTATTACGTTTTCTGGATCTGGGGGAAGAGGCGGATCGTAATAGAGGTGTTGTTATTGAGGAGTGGAGCTTAGCAAAATTATATCTAAGTTTGTAAGACATTAGCGCCCATAATGTGGTTGTTTGTATCAGAGGAGGATTGGCCATAAACCTTACAGGGAAATTTCCCGGAGGGCCGTTGCCCAGGAGGGTGCCAGAGCCCTCCTCACGGCCGGCTAATGGACGTTTTTGGGGATGTATTTTGTGCCGTTGGCGGCAGTATTTTGTGATGGACTGTGGTATTTGGCTCTGCTAGGGTGGTATAATGTGCCACAATATGTTACTGCTGGCCCCACCTACTTGTGTTGGCCCTGCCTTCCATCAATTTGGACCAGACTAGAAAACGGGGCCACTTTTAGTAATTTTCAAGGGCCACTTTAAGTTCCCAGTCCGTCCCTTATTTATATAAAGCCAACATTAGGTTCACAATGTATGCATTTTCTCTCCCAGCGTCCAAAGCAGGAAAACTGATTTTTTTCTGTACATTTTGACATGATCCACATGCATCTTCGGATTATGTTTTTTTTTTTGACATATTGAGTCTAGCATAAAAGTTATTTGCATGGGAACGAGCAGCTGTTAGTTTAGTGCGATCATGACAGAAGACAAAATATCACATTTATTTAACAGATACTGTGGGGACGGACACACAAACATTAGTTTTATTTGGCAGCATGATCTTTCATGAGCCGTCTAATACAGTAAATCTAACCAATGCTCCTTTAGTCTATGTAATAAAGTATTTAGGTGGAATTTTTGTGAAGTCTCACTGTGGTTGTCTTGCAGCAGTCTGGCCTGGGAAGCAGTATTGATCAAAGCTAAGAAATGCATTGACGACTTGAAAATAGTACAAAAACACCCAGGTACACTGCACCATAAGGACACCAGCACTTTCTTATCCCAAAAACACCTAGGAGGCAAATCATTGTGTACTGTACATGCCAAATCAAATTATTACACAGCCTCCTAAGAAGGCTAAGAGCATTGGTCAGCAACAGTCAGAAGCAGTGATGGCCAGTTTGCATTGTTCGCCTGCGAACATATGCGGGCTGCCATTATGGGGGCCTTCATAGGTCTGTTCTCGGAACTGCCTGCTCCCGCTGACTGCACTTGTTTTCAGACCGGCTCGCGCACAGGCACAGGCAAGGGCTTACCTGTGCCTCGCCGGACTTGTGAAAAAAGATGGCAGCCCGCATATGTTCTCGGGCGAACAATGCGAACTGGCCATCACTGGTCAGAAGGCCTCTAGGTGCTTCAGTATCATCAACACCTGTTCGTCTAAGAGAGGTTTAATCATTGATATACTCACCACCAGGATTTATTAAAATGGCAGAGCTTTACAGTAATTGTACAGTTGATTTGACTCCTCTATTACTCTCCACAGTTCAGGTCATAGCAGCCATGTTCATAGACAATTGAAAGGAAGCATAAATTCTGTATACACAGCTCAACCAGTGGATAATGGTATCTGTTCATGATCTTTCAAGGCATTAAAGCGGTTTTCCTGGAGTTTAATATTCCTCAGGATAGGTCATCAGTATCTGATTGGTGGGGTCAGACAACTGGCACTGCCACCAATCAGCTGTTTAAAGAGGTGGCGGCGCTCCAGTGAGAGCTGTGGCATCCTCACAGCTTACCAAGCAGAGCTCCATATATTGTATTGTGGCTGTGCTTGGTATTGCAGTCAAAGTCGATTGGAACTAATGGGACCGATCTGCAGATAGGCTATCAGACTTATGAATGTGATGTCATTGGCCTAGTAAGAGGCAGGGGCACGGCTCTTCAACGAGCTGATCAGCAGATTTTCCAGTAATAAGACCTCAGCTATTGATCACCTATACTGAGGATAGGCCATTAATATTAAACTCCTTGAAAACCTCTTTAACAAAATTCAGAGGTATCAATCATCTGAGTGGATCAAATTTATTTAATGACAGGGCAGAGCCTTGCACCTGAAGGAGCCAAACATTTGTGCCACATGCTCCCTCCCAGCACTGATATAATCCTACCTTATATTCTGTAAATAACTGTGGCCATTGGACTTCCTCTTAAAGTGAACGGGGCTTAGGCTACTTTCACACTAGCGTTTTGGCTTTCCATTTGTGAGATCCGTTCAGGGCTCTCACAAGCGGTCCAAAACGGATCAGTTTTGCCCTAATGCATTCTGAATGGAAAAGGATCCGCTCACAATGCATCAATTTGCCTCCGTTCAGTCACCATTCCGCTCACTATGACGGATCTGCAAAAAAACGCTAGTGTGAAAGTAGCATTAGCTGTGCCAAGGCCAGTAATACTAGTCATGACGTCACTGGGCTGCGGGAAACAGTGAGAAGGCTGCAGCGCTACTGCCAGCACCACTGCCTTCTCAAACAGCTGATCGTCAGGGGTCCCAGGTGTCAGACCACCACCGGTTAGATACTGATAATCTATCCACTGGATAGATCATGAGTAAGAAAAAGCTAAAGAACCCCTTTAATCTCAACTTAAAAGTTGACATGTTTTTCTTCTGCAGGAATACAAGGATGATTTCTGCCGCAGATTTGCTGTGGATACGCTGCTGTGTGCAACATTCATTGGGGTGCTTCTGTCTGAAATAAATAGCTACCTATGTCTACAGCACATTTTTTTCTTTCACGTAGACAAAGATCAGCACAGATATTTTGTGTTGCATATGAACAGTTAGGGAGACCCCACTAGCATCATTATTAGATTTTATATAGATTTTGGTAAAGAAGGTGCTGAAATCAGTTTTCAGCCTTACCTAGGCCGTGTCATCAGGAGTTTTACAGATTACCGAACTGTGGGCAGTGCGTAGGCCTTGTGCTCTTGGCTCTTCGGTCCTGCTTAATAGTTTTCCCCTCTACTACAAGGAGCCTTAGCCAGCCAGAGAAGACTGTGACCTGCAGATAAAAGGTTTCCCAGGCTACCTGGGTACCCAGTTATACACATTCAACCCCACCTCTGTATCCAAGACTACATCAGTAAAACTGACTTTAACACCTTGTAGCCTATGTCATGAGCAATTTTTTTAGCTTCCTTAATCCAGGGAGGTGGTGTTTGGTGCATGATACTATTTGCTGCATCCTTTACTTCGACCAGTTCTGTCATGGATGGCAGCCTAAGAAGAATATCAATAGTGTAAAGTACTTGCCAGCTTCAGAAGGTCTGAGGTAGATAGTACCTCAAAGTCAACATCCCAACCTGCCACAGACATTAACCCCGATACACATGCAACATTGTCAGTTGGCTCTGACCACTCGGATAGAGGAGAGATAGATGGCATAGCACTGATCTGGCATAATGCTCAGACGACCCAGGTCACGAGTTGAACAGAGAGCCAGTGATCTTAAAAAAACAACGGGCAATTTAAATTCCCCTCACCTGAGTTGCTGGAACTGTGGAGAAATGACACCAGCACTTAGACAACCTGGAGAACAGATTGCAGCACTGCAAACTGAGATTTGAACACGCTAAAGGAATGTCACCCAATTCCTACCTGGAAGATCTCATTACACCATAAGGCAAGGACAAGTTCTTCTCTGTTTATGTGGAGAGGGTTCATTGTATTCTGCCTAAACCTCCCCTGATCGAAGACCTACTGAGAACTTTTAATAGCAGGTTTCCTCAACTATCGTGACAAAGTGCACTTTGTCTGGCACGTGAACAATTCACCAATCTGAAAATGTGCAAACTTAAATCTTCCCAAACTTCTCCTTAAAGGTTAATACAAATGTTACATTTCACTATAGTATGGGTTATACCCACCCAGCCTCAAATATTCCATGTAATACCCAGGCTCCATATTTTGAAAAATGAGAAGACCTGATTCATTCACACACCAGAAGATGGTCTCCTGGCTTGAATCCACACAACTGCAAGCAACTTATGCTCAGCCAGAAAACTAATGGACACTCACTATCCTACTACTCAGATAGTTAGGACTATAATGTATCTAACTGATGCATGCTATTTTCTCCTTTCAGTCATACATTTTTAGGACTTTTCCTCTCATAGTGATTATATATGGTGACACAGTGAAGGGTTGTGTCTGGCAAGGCAGGCATTTTCCTCCTAGCATGTGCGGCTGGGCTGGTTTCCAGCCAGGTGAGGTCAAATACCGGACCGGAGTTTAAGTGCCAGTCCGGGTTTTGGCAGCACCTGGCTGTTCTTAAATAGGCAGCTGGCTCAGCAGAGATGTCTCTGTTTTTGGGATCTGAGGCTTTGTGCCGTGCTGGAGGGCTGAGAGCCGCATGCTGGGGAAACAAGCCCCCTAAAGCCTGCTGTGGATTACTGTGGGTAGAACTGCCAGCAAGGTGACTTGCGTTATATGAACTTTCCATCGTGTGTGAATTAACACCAAAACTGCAAAGTTACGTGCTGTTTTGTGCAATTGCCTCAAGTGTGAATAAACACTGACATTTTGAGTTAAGAACTTGTATTATGCCTCTGTACTGCACCCGCTTACCCTATCTACCAGGGACAAATCCCACAGTATACATAGTATGTGCAAGAATGAGCACAGAAACAAGACACAATGTAGTTATACTGCATCAACAAAGTCTCCCCCAGGCAAAGATTTCAAAGCAGACTGGAGTTTCAAGATGCACTGTTCAGGTTATTTTGAAGTACAAGTTAACGGGCAACAATGATGACCATAACTGCAGTGGTCACGCAAGGAAGAAGTGCAGTAGATGAAAGGCACATCATGTTTACTTCATTTAAATATCTGAAAATGCCCAGGAGTGCCATCAGCTTAGAACTGGTAAAAACCAGTGGGACTGATGCACATCCATCTACGGTTTGAAAAATAATTCCGTCCAGAAATAGTCTTCATGGAAAAATTGTGGCCAAAAGCCATACCTTCAAATGTGGAAACAATGTGGCTTCAATGTGGAAGCAAGAAACTCAACCAAAGGAGGACATACTGCCTGTGCAGCTGGTTCAGCTGCACAGGGGTTCATTCTTGAATACTAGTGAGCACCTCCTAGCCTGCAGAAGGCGAGGGAGTGAAGCTTTGTGGGTGCTGTACTCACCCCTCCTCCCTGGTTTCCTCTGGACCATGCTGTGCTGTGCTGTGCTGTGCTGTCCTGACTGCGTACAGCATGCACTATGACCTGACGCTGCACACAGTCAGGCGACAGCGGAGAGAGAGAGGGGACTGCAGGAGAGGACACTGGACTTGGAGAGTAACAGCGAAGCAGGAGTTTGTTTACTTATTTTGAGTCTTATATGAGGTCTGATGTGGTTCTTAAGCATCTGATAATGGGGGCTTGAGCATCTTCACTATTGAGTTTGAGACAGCACACCAAAAGAAGTGGTATTCAAGGGTTCAGTTTTTATTCATTCAGATTTCAACACCAGTGGTACATTTCTTACAACGTTTCGGGCCCAATTTTGGTGCCTTTCTTCAAGCTGTCTCTGAGGGAATTTCAAATCCACAGCGTGCATCCGTAAATCAGAACGTACCACTGGTGTCGCGTTGAATATTTCCACTATTAAAAGAACATCAGAGTCTTAAGTTACAGCCAAGGATGGTGTCACGTGATAAGGAGGTAGTGGATTCAAAATCTTGTAAATCAAGGTAAGACCTTTGCACTCATCCACTAATGGCTTTTGTGGGTGCACGTCCCAGATTGATTCCTTTCACCAAAGAAATCTATATATATCGTTTCGTTCCTATTGAGTTTGAGACAGCACACCAAATTTCAAATGCATGCCGTGGATTTGAAATTCCCTCAGACAGCTTGAAGAAGGGAAACAAAATTGGGGACCGAAACGTTGTAATAAATGTACCACTGGTGTTGAAATCTGAATGAATAAAAACTGAACTCTTGAATACGACTCCTTTGGTGTGCTGTCTCAAACTCAAAAGGAACGATATATACAGTCCTGATCAAAAGTTTAAGACCACTTGAAAAATAGCAAAAAATCATATTTAGCATGGCTGGATCTTAACAAGGTTCCACGAAGAGCTTCAACATGCAACAAGAAGAAATGGGAGTGAGAGAAAAAAAAGATTTGAGCATTCAATTTAATGAAAACAACGAATAAACTAAAAAAGGCTGTTTTTCAGCTGATCAAAATTTTAGGACCACATGCCTTTAAAAGGCCAAATCTGTGCAAAGATGTGGATTCATTGTCATTTTCTGTCAGGTAGTCACACGTTGTGATGGCAAAGGCAAAAAAAAAACTCTCCCTTTTTGAACGTGGTCGGGTTGTTGAACTGCATAAGCAGGGTCTCTCACAGCGCGCCATCGCTGCTGAGGTGGGACGCAGTAAGACAGTCATTTGGAATTTCTTAAATGATCCTGAGGGTTATGGAACAAAAAAGTCAAGTGGAAGACCCAAAAAAATTTAATCAGCACGGAGCCGGAGGATCCAATTGGCTGTCCGTCAAGACACTGGATGATCCTCGAACCAAATTAAGGCCCTTACTGGTGCTGACTACAGCCCCATAACCATCAGACGGCATCTAAGACTGAAGGGCTTCAAAAACAAAAAACGTCTTCAAAGACCTCGTCTCCTTTAACGCCACAGAACTGCTCGTTTGGACTTTGCAAGAGAGCACCAAACATGGAACGTTCAAAAGGTGGAAGAAAGTTTTATTCTCCGATGAGAAAAAATTTAACCATGATGGTCCTGATGGTTTCCAATGTTACTGGCATGACAAGCAGATCCCACCTGAGATGTTTTCTACGCGCCACAGTGGAGGGGGAGCCATAATGGTCTGGGGCGCTTTTTCCTTCAGTGGAACAATGTAGCTTTAGGAAGTGCAGGGGCGTCAAACGGCCGCTGGCTATGTCCAGATGTTGCAGAGAGCATTCCTTAATGACTAAGGGCCCTCGTCTGTGTGGTAACGACTGGGTTTTTCAACAGGACAACGCTACAGTACACAATGCCCACAGGACAAGCGACTTCTTCCAGGAGAATAACATCACTCTTTTGGCCCATCCTGCGTGTTCCCCTGATCTAAATCCAATTGAGACCCTTTGGGGATGGATGGCAAGAGAAGTTTACAAAAATGGACAACAGTTTCAGACAGTAGATGGCCTTCGTGCAGCCGTCTTCACCACTTGGAGAAATGTTCCTACTCACCTCATGGAAACCCATGCATCAAGCATGCCGAAACGAATTTTTGAAGTGACAAACAATAACATCAGAGCTACTCAGTTCATGTTTGGAAGTTGGATTTCTGTTTTGGGGGGGGGGGGGGTTCGTTTTTGTTTTTTTTTTGGGAGGTGTGGTCCTAAACTTTTGATCAGCTAAAAACAGTCTGTTTCAGTTTATTAGTTTTTTTTTTAAATAAATTGAATGCTCAAAAAATGTTTTGTCTCACTTCCATTTCTTCTTGTTGCATGTTGAAGCTCTACTTGGAACCTTGTTAAGATCCAGCCATGCTAAATATGATTTTTTTGCCATTTTTCAAGTGGTCTTAAACTTTTGATCAGGACTGTATAGATTTCTGTGGTGGAAGGAATCACTCTGGGATGTGCACCCACAAAAGCCATTAGTGGATGAGTGCTGTGGTCTTACCTGGATTTACAGGGGCTTGAGCATCTGATATGGGGGTCTAAGGATCTGATATGGAGGTTTGATTTAAGTATATGATTTGATGTATGATATGGGGATCTGATCTGAAAGAAAGGGTGGTATTTTTTTGTATTGTCACATATTATAAGGGGGCTTTTTTCTACTGGCACACATTGTAAGGAGAATTATTACTACTGGCGGACTACAGGGAACATGTTACTAGTATGGACACTATGGGTGCATTATTACTTTTGGGGCACAATAGGGACATTACTACCATTGGGGGCACTGTTACACAGAGTGCACTTTGGCAGATAATTATTTCACACTAGCGTTATTCTTTTCTGGTATTGAAATCCGGTAAAGAGTTTCAATACCGGAAAAAAATGCATCCGTTTTGTCCTAATGCATTCTGAATGGAAAGCAATCCGTTCAGTACGCATCAGGATGTCTTCCTTTCCGTCCCTTGTATGGTATTTGACTGGACAAAATACTGCAGCTTGATGAGGTATCTTTTGCCGGACAAAATCCTGGAACAATACCGCACTTGCCAGATCTGGCATTAATTTCCATATAGATGTATTAATGCCGGATCCGGTACCAAGTGTTCTGGAAATTGCCGCATCACCGGATCCGGTTTTCCGGTCTGCGCATGAGCCGGGATATAGGAGGAGCTAGTTTCGCTTTTGATCTTTGAAATTTTTTTTTTTATACCAGATCTGTTATTTCGGATGATACAGATCCGGCATATCACCGGATCCTTCTAACGGATCCGGATAAAAAAAGCTATCCGTTTGTATATGGCTTGCCGGATCCAAGCAAGGCTACATCCACAGAACACCTTAGTTCTTCAACATGTTTAGAACAACCTCCCTGCCAAGCTCCTTCAAATACTGCATGCAAGTGTACCTAGAAGAATTGATTCTGGCTTAAAGCCAAAAGGTGGTCACACTAAATATTATTTTGGATTCCATTTTTGTTTATTCACTTTGTATTTAATTGATAAAAGATAAACTATCAACACTTGATCATCTTTGAGATAGTTCTAAACCTTGGAGTCCATCCGTTTTAAATTCAGTTGATCGGATATGATTTGGAAAGACCCTGCCCTGTCTATATAGAAGGTCTCACAGCTGACAATGCATATCAAAGTCAAAGCCAAGCCATGAGGAGAAAACACCTGCCTGTAGAGCTCAGTGACAGGATTGTGTGGAGGCATTGATATGGAGAAGGGTACAAAAAATTTCTGCTGCACTGAAAGTTCCGAAAAGTACAGTAGACTCCATAATTCTTAAATGGAATACATTTGGGCCAACCAGGACTCTTCCTAAATCTACCAGTAAGTAAATAATCAGGGGGGAAAAGAGCCTTTTTTAGAGAGGTGACTAAGAATCCAATGGTCACTCTGGCTGAGCTCCACAGATCCTATGTGCAGATGGAAGAAACTTCCAGATGGTCAACCATTACTGCAGCACATCACCAATATGGGTTTTGTGACAGAGTGGCCATAAAGAAGCCTCCCCAATTTAACCCCTTCTACCCCATGCCTGTATTCACCTTTCTGCCCAGGTAATTTTTTTCAAATTTCACGTGTCACTTTATGTGGTAATAACTTTGAAACGCTTTTACTTATCCAAGCCATTCTGAGATTTTTTTCTCGTGACACATTGTACTTTATGACAATGGTAAATTTGAGTCAATATATTTCACCTTAATTGAAAAAAATCCCAAATTTACAAAAAACTTTGGTAACATTTTCTACTTTTTAATTTCTCTGCATTTAAGACAGATAGTAATACCTCATAAAATAGTTATCAATCAACATTCCCCATATGTCTACTTTATGTTGGTATCATTTTGTAAATGTAATGTTATTTCTTTAGGACATTAAATGGCTTAGAATTTTAGAAGCTATTTTTAAAGAAACTTTCCAAAACCATTTTTTTAAGCACCAATTCAGTTATAAAGTGATTTTGAGGGGCTTACATAATAGAAAACAGTCCACCAATAACCCCATTTTAGAAACGACACCCCTCAAATTATTCAAAACTGATATTACAAACTTTGTTTACCCTTGAGGTGTTCCATAAGAATTAAATCATTTTTTATTTTGCAGATTTTTTATGTTAATCATTTTTTTCTTGCAACATAGCAAGGGTTAACAGCTAAATAAACCCGAATATACATTACAATATACAAATACCCTATATGTGGTTGTAAACTGCGCCATATGGATGGAAAGGAGCTCTAGCTGGATTTTGGAGAGCAGATTTGCTACAATGGTTTTTGGGCACCATTTTGTATTTGAAGAGACCCTGACACACCCCTACAGTGGAAACCCTCAAAAAGTCACCCCATTTTGAAAACGACACCCCTCAAAGATATTAAGGGATGTACTGAGCACTTTAACCCATAGGCATTTTACAGAATCTAGAAGCTGAGGCTGTGAAAATGAAAAGTTTCATTTCTTCCAACAAAATGTTGCTTTAGCCCCAAATTTTTTCATTTTCACAAGGGGTAACAGGAGAAAAAGCACCCCATAATTTGTTACTCATTTTCACTCCGTATGTGATAGTCAATTGCTGTAGGGGCACATGGCATGACTCAGAAGGGAAGGAGGTGTTTTTTTTTTTGTTTTTCTTTTTAAGTTTTACACAGTAAACGCATGGTTAAGAATAATATCTCGTTTTTGTGTTGCCAATTTTCTGAGAGCCATATATTTTTTTTTAGCAATTGTCTTATGTAAGGTCTAATTTTTTTCGGGATGAAATTACAGTTTGATTGGTACCATTTTGCGGTACATACGAATTTTTGATTGCTTGTAGTACACTTTTTGTGAGGCAACGTGACCCAAAAATTTTTGTTTGGGCATTTTATTTAGTTTTGCATTCCCAGGTGGTCAATATGTAACATAGTACGGACGTGGCAATACCCAATATACCTTGTTTTTCTTATTTTTTACAATTTTATAGGACACTTATGGAAAAAGGGCACTCTTTTTACTTGGAATTTTTATTTTTTTATTTTGTAAAACCAAGGTTTTTTTTCCCCACTGTGGGACTTCAACTTTTGGGGGTATTCTAATACATGGGCTGTCAGTGTATTACCAGTGTAATACACTGATAGCCTTCTTGCCTGTGAGACCCAGGGGGCTGGGTCTCACAGGCTTCCTGTAGAAGGCATCAGGCTGCCTTCATAGCCATCGGGTCCCTGTCCTGCAGAGCAGGGATCCGATGGGGACAGGGAGGGAGCCCCCTTCTTCCTAACCCCATACATGCTGCCCTCAGCGTGGACAGTGGCTCAAAAGTGACTGCTGCCACTGATTGACCAGGGGAAGCTCCTGCACCCGCCTGATCAGCATGTCGTACCTGTACGGCACCAGTCGGGAAGGTGTCAAAAGACATGAAAGTTCACCTGAAATTTAAAAACAAAAACACCTAAAAGACTAAGACTGTAAAAAAAACAAGACTCTCTGGTCCGATGAAACCAAGATTTAACTTTTTGGCCTTGATTCTAAGCATCATGTCTGGAGGTAACCCTCTGCCCAATACTGTCCCCACTGTTAACCATGATGGTGGTAGCATCATGCTGTAGGGTCGGTTCTCAGTGGCTGGGACAGGGAGACTGGTCAGAGTTGAAAGAAAGCTAATTGGAGCAAATGGTCCCTACTGCCTGCATGACTTATATCCACCTATCTGCAGGAGAGGTATAATTGTGTAATGTGTGTAAATACAAACTTTGTGAACCCTTCATTATTTTCTATATTGCTGTATTCATTTTACCTAAAATTACATCAGTTTTTCACTAAAAGTAGCAAATTCAAAATCAGACCCCCGATTGTCAGACTTCAGATCAGTCTCCCCATTCCTCATAAGACCTCAGATCAGACCCCCAATGATTATAAGACCTCAGCGCCCGGAGGAAGACCAGGGAGCAGTGAGTATAGGCAGATAGATAGACAGAGATAGATATATATATATATATCTATCTATATATCTATCTATCTCCAATATCACGACTATGAGCAGCAGAACTATGTGAGCGTTTGCATTCAGTATCTGGTGTGACGCCCTGTGGAGCAATAACTGCCACTAAACATTTCCAGTAATTGTGGGTTAGTCCTGCACATCAGCTTGGAGGACTTTTAGGCCATTCCTCCGTGCAAAACAGCTTTATGGGCTCATGTACGAAAGTATTTTCTTTCCGGTTCCGTTCAGTTTTTTTTTTTTTGCAGACCATATGCGGAACCATTCACTTTAATGGGTACGCAAAAAGAACGGTAGTTAGTCCATGTGCATTCCGTTTCCGCATTTCCGATCCGCAAAAAAGTAGTGCATGTCCTATTATTGTCTGCAAATCACGGTCCGGGGCCCCATTCATTTCAATGGGTCCGCAAAAAATACAGAACACACACGGAACACATATGTAACATCCCAGAGTATGTCACTAAACTCTGTCCCCCTGCTACAACAGGTTAGGTGTGTATGTCTTGTCATCTGGTGTAATTTAACTGTGCATTTTCATCATTATATGTACTTTCCAGGCTTGTATTATGCATTTGTTGTAATTTCCCTGTCCGCCAGCAGGTGGCAGCAATATGTAGCAGACCATAGCTAGGTTAGTATATCTAGTCTGGAATAGTCCATTCCAGTCTAGCCTCCCCGGTGTGAGCAGAAGTGGTGACAAGCAAGCAACCCTCCAGAACTATAGATCTCCAGGAAGACATCATTCCCTGCGAGCAGTGCTGTGAGTACATATCCAGAGTCGAGGAGAAGCCAAATTTCTCCTCAGCTAGTCAGGCCCATACTAAGCAGAAGACAGACAGAGCAGAAGATAAATAACCTGCCAGATTCACTAGGCATATGATCAGAAGCAGAATAGATATAAATTCCACTGTACCACTCAATTGAAAAATAAACTGAAATCTTTTAGGTGGAGGAAACAAAAAAAAACTAAAACAATGTGGTTTAAGTGCTGTAATAAAATAAAAAGGTGCTTCAACAAAGTATTAGTTTAAGGGTCTGCACACTTATGCAACCATATTTTATTTTAATATTTTTTCGTCCCTCTGCCTAAAAGACAGTTTGTTTTTCAATTGAGTTGTACAGTTTATAGGTCACATTAAAAAGGTGGAAAAAGTTCTGAAATTATTTATCTTTGTCTAATTATTTTTACATCACAGAAACATGACATTTTAACAGGGGTGTGTAGACTTTTTATATCCACTGTATATACATAGAAGACTTTGAAGTTTTTAATTGATAAAAAATAAACTATTAACACATCTAATTTTGAAAGCATTCTTACTTTGCAGCATTTTTCCACACCTAAAACTTCTGCACTGCCTATACATAGGACCACATGTGAAATATATGGAACTGCATGTTGGAAATTCAGGGCATTTGCACATACACAGAACAGAAGTTGTTAACTGAAATCTAACCTACGCAAAGTCTGTATTTTAATATTCATAGATTGTAAGCTCTTGCGAGCAGGGCCCTCATTCCTAGTGTTTCAGTTGTATATTGGCCGGAAACTTTGTGATATCTTTTGTTTTGTACATGAACCCTCTGAATTTTAAAGCACTGTGGAATATGGTGGCGCTATATAAATAAAGATTAGTTAAAAGGGATTGTACAGGCAATATATATTAATGACCTATCCTCAGGATGACGGGCAGTGTAATGAATAGGAAGTACAACTTGTATGGAGCGCTGACCCATGCCGATCAGATATTGATGACCTATCATCAGAATAGTATGCGAAAGGAGGCAACGGCTTCTTTGTGTGGTATGACTATATGCCTTAGAAGTATACATTTTCAAGTCTTGAAAATTGCAAATTTTTCCATGTTTTGTTAAATTTAAGATTTGTTTAGATACATAAATTTACCACTAAAAGTGCAATGTGTCACAAAAAACAATGTCAGAATTGCTTGGATATGTAGAAGTAGGGCTGTCATGATACCAAAATTTTGATTCGATTTAGATAACATAAAAAAGTATTGCGATACTCCATTCAATACCACGCAAAAAAAAAAAAAAAAGCAGCGTGCATTCTGCATTTTCCCTGCCCCTTTGCTGTGACTGACCGCGCTTATGCCCAACAGCCAGCTGGCTTTGCCGAACAGCCGGCTGTCAGAACGGAGCGCGGTTACCTTAACTTGAAGAAAGGAGGCCGCTGCCCCCTTGACTTCAATCCTAACTGGAAAATAGATCGGATGGAGGATAAAAGAACGTTTTTCATACTTCTGCCTCATCAGAACGCAGTAAGAAAATCATCATTCCAAACTCACTGCCGGCTACTTGCAGGTACTGCTGGCGGTTTGGCATGGCTTTTTGCTGCTGACAGGTTCCCTTTAATAACCATTTCCCCCCTTAGGGTACTTTTACACTTGCGTTGGGAAGATTCGACAGGCAGTTCCGTCGCCAGAACTGCCTGCCGGATCTGGAAATCCGTGTGCAAACGAATAGCATTTGAAAAAATGCATTGAAACACCGGATCAGTCTCTCCGGTGTCATTGGGAAAAACGGATCCAGTATTTTTTTTTGCATTTTTAAAGATCTGCGCAGACTGGGAAACCTGATCCGTTTTGCCAGAACACTTGGTGCCGGCATTAATGCATTTCAATGGAAAATAATGCCGCATCCGGCATGTGTTCCGGAATTTTGGACGGAGAAAATACTGCAGCATGCTGCGGTATTTTATCCAACCAAATACTGCAAGAGTGACTGAACTGAAGACATCCTCATGTACACTGAACAGATTGCTCTCCATTCAGAATGCATTAGGATAAAACTGATCAGTTTTTTTTCCGGTATTGAGCCCCTAGGACGGAACTCAATACCGGAAAAAAAAAACACTAGTGTGAAAGTACCCATAAACAGTTACACTTTAATAGAGCATCTGACTGCACACAAAAAAAATATACAGTTTAGAAAATAAAATAACCAGACTTAATGTGTCTGCACCAAAACTGTCTAAAAAGTGGCACATCTAGGGGTTTCAGACTTTTTCCCCCCAACATGCTCAGCAAATCGGTGGGACTTATGGAGAGTAGCGGAGCTTCATGATAAAGGGAGGTTCTAAGGATGCCATTTTGCTAAAAAATTCTGATGGTAAACTCTCTCTCAAATTAAGCCAACCAATAGTTGGTATAGAGTCAGAGAAAAGTGTCTTTCTGCACAAGATTTATCATCGAGCCTGAGAACATGTGATAAATCTGGTGCTGGTCTAGGCCACCTGTCTAAGCTTACGCCATCTACAGAATTAAAAAATATGGGCCATTTCTTTTTTCAAAAAATTTGAAACCACCTATAGACTTTTTTGAGCAAACAAAAGGAAGCACAACCTTTTATTTCATCTCATGGACTATTTTCATAATTATACAGTTTTCTGCAATCCCCCCCACAAAACAAACAATGGCTTGTGTAGCTTGATGAAGGGATTCACCTTGGAGTCGGCGATGGTATCTAAATATGGGAAGGTGGTTGCTTAATACTTGATAACTCTTTTATATGATTATGACACTATTTGGCAAAAATAAAGAAAACTCCAGCAGTTATGATGCAGAAGGGTGAACTTTTATCGAAGTGCGGCTTGTACATATAGTGATGTTTCGGCCGGATATGGCCTTTATCAAACCAGCGCCAGTTTGATGAAGGCCATATCCAGCCGAAACGTCCACTGTATGTACAAGCCGCACTTCGATAAAAGTTCACCCTTCTGCATCATAATTGCTGGAGTTTTCTTCATTGTTATACACGGGGTGGGAATCCGACTCCAAGTATTCATTGGCAGAGTGCCACGAAGTCCTACGTCTGTATTTGGCAAAACATATTTTTGGACTGCAAGACTCTGAAAGTTTGGAGAAAGTTTTATTTTCAATTTTAAATACATAGTCCAAATGTGGCTCAGACATACCACTGAAAAGCAGACTTTGTATTATTAAATTCTTTTCGTGAACGGAGGTTGTAAAGTTCATTTAGTGTAGGAGTCACCCAGCGATCTGTGTTAAAGACAGATTCTCCAACCTATAAAACAAAAAGCACACTGGGCTGTGACCACAAACTTCATTAGGGTGCAACAGTACTGAATAGGTAGCAGAGTAAAAGTAAAATGTGCGCTATAAACACGGGGATCAAGCAGAAATCTATACATGGTTGGTTGCGAACATTGGATAAATAATCCTTCATTGTATGCTGAAATACTGGCTGCGAATGTGTGCTGTACATTCGGCACGTGATCCCAGCCTGGGATTACAACCTACAGAGCATGTGCGAGTCTGAATCTCTAGCTAGCTCTTATGCGAGAGATTCAGACTCAAGCATGTACTGCAGGTTGTAATCCCAGGCTGGGATCCCAGAACTGGAGGCCGCACGGGATCGCAGCTGCAACTCAGATAACCCCTTTAAATATACAGACTTAAAGCCTGAGGCTGCACTACTGAGACGTTTTAATGATATGTTCCCTTTTGCTTCCAGTCAAGTGGAATTTTAACATGGAGACTTAGGCCTCTTTCACACTTGCGTTGTCCGGATCCGGCATGTACTCCACTTGCCGGAATTACACGCCGGATCCGGAAAAACAAAAGTGAACTGAAGACGAATCCGTCATGGGGCGCTCCAGAGTGACGTCAGAGCGCCCCATGCACATGGATGACGTGCCATGCGATCACGTGATCCATGCGCTTGGGGCGCCCTGACGTCACTCTGGAGCGCCCCGGGAGCCGCACGGACGGTAAGCATGCTGCTTTAGCGTCCCAGCAGCCATGGTAACCATTGAGAAAAAGCTAAACGTCGGATCCGGCAATGCGCCGAAACGACGTTTAGCTTAAGGCCGGATCCGGATCAATGCCTTTCAATGGGCATTAATTCCGGATCCGGCCTTGCGGCAAGTCTTCAGGATTTTTGGCCGGAGCAAAAAGCGCAGCATGCTGCGGTATTTTCCTTGGCCAAAAAACGTTCCGGTCCGGAACTGAAGACATCCTGATGCATCCTCAACGGATTTCTCTCCATTCAGAATGCATTAGGATAAAACTGATCAGGATTCTTCCGGCATAGAGCCCCGACGACGGAACTCTATGCCGGAAGAAAAGAACGCAGGTGTGAAAGAGCCCTTAGCACCTATATCAGTGTTTCCCAATCTAGTCCTCCAACAGGTCATATCTTGAGGATTCCTTACAGGCATTTAGTGAAAATCATTAAAGCATATGCAGTTCAAAGATATCCTCAGGATAGTTCATCAATGTATTTGCATTGCAAAACCCCTTTAACCCCTGAAGGACTACCCGCTGTCTTATGTAGTTGCTGTTTTAGGTTTTAGATAGAGCTGAGCACGTCTGTTAGCACTCCCACTCCACGAAAAGACTTCGGTTCTTAGAGCATGATTCTGCTCTAGGGCCAGGATCGGAGGTAGCTCCAATCCCAAATGTTAACCCTTTAATTGCCAAACTCTGACCACAGCATGATCTAAGGGGATTTTCTCTTCATATTGGGTCCCACTGACCAGAGGCCGAGTAAGCCATCTGCAGTCAGTCCTAGGGACCTAAAAAGGACTCCAGGATTGGAAATTCAGTAATCTGCTCTAAGGGTACACTAGTGTTGCCCTAACCATAGCCTGTGCCACAGAGAGACAGAGCATAATGTCGTTTCATACTAATATGTTATAAAAAATAAAATTTTGTGACAGTAATTATGAAATGGGATTGTAAAATAAGAAATTAAATTTAAAAAAGTTTGCAAAATAATAAATATGCAATTATTTAATTTAAATGTAATTTTCATTGAATAGCTTTTATTGTGCATACTTTATGTAAAAGCAAAAAAACAAACACTACACTTATTAGGTATCCACACAGCCGAAGTAACCTGAACAACTAATCAAACGGGTATACAGTGTGAAATATGCGAGCGTAAACAGAGTATAAAAAGCCATGTCAAATATTGCTTTTTCTGTGTTTGCCACGCAAAAAAATAAAAATAAAACTGGGAGCATCAGATGCTAACATATCTGCCCAAGGTACCTTCCTGAATTCAACTGCATCACAGTCCTCAGGACGGCAATACAATTGAATTACAGTAGTGGCGCACAGGAGATAATGGTTCCCTGCCCTAAGCCTCATAGGCCACTAGACCTGAAGCCTATGAGGCAGTATATGAATGGCACAGGAATCTCAGGCCGCAGGCCAGGAGAAGCCTGGTGGTGGCAAGGAATGGGAGCACTACAGGATGCATTACTGGGGACACTGTAGGGAGCATTTTTATTGCTCCCTACATTAAGTTGCATTTTTTATACTTGGGTATTATAGGGGAAATTACTTGGTTCACCATGGGGGGCATTATTATTGGGGGCCCAATAGAAAGCATTATTACTACTGGGGGCATTATTTGTGGCACTATGGAAGGCATTGCTACTGGGGGCATTAATATTACTACAGGCACTATAGGAAAAAATATTAATGCTGGAAGCACTATAGGAGGCATCATTACTACTGGGGGCTCTATAGGGGCATCACAGGAAACTGTTTCTACTGGAGCCACTCTGAGGGAGCATATTACTAGTGGGGGAAGTATAAGGGAGCACAGTAACTATTGAGGGCACTCCTCTTGGCACAATTGTTCTACAGTACTAGTACTTATAGGGGGACTGTCTGTATGGCACTATTTCTGTAGTACAGTATTTCTGAGCAATGGGAAGCACAGAGGGCACAATATTGGTGGTAGCAGCAGGATGAGACAGTTGGGGCACCAGGAAAGGGATCCTGTGGATGGGAAGATAAAGGACAGTGGGAAGGATGATGGAAAGTGACATCTATGATCACAGGGGATATCATTGGATGTAATAGGTATGTAGTGCTGTATTCTCCTGTATGTTTGGTAGCTCTGAAGCCAGGCACCATGCTGTTGGTAGGGCTGGCTAGGTGCTGTGGACTGCATATCAAACGCTCATCTCCCTTCTGCATACTTTAATTAGATAAAACTGGCGGAGGAAAGAATGTGCCAGCTGGCTCTTCGAAGAGGTATTTTGTGCAGCAATTATGTGCTGCTGGGGACGTATTTTGAGCTGCACTATGATATTTGGTTCTGCTGAGGTGGTATTTATGCTGTACTATGGTATGGCCCGAAGAGGCACGCAAGCACGAAACGGCAGTCGCCACTTCGCGTTCTGTGTAGAGGCAAGAGTCCATCCCAGCCCTATTTTTATTGTATCCGATTGGAAGAATAAAAAGCGTTTTTTTTACCACAGTGGCGAGTGCCGCCTTTCTATTTATCTACTCGTGTTATCGCATGGACTTTCGTTGTTCTTGAGGCTGAGCACCACAATCACTGTTGATATAGACAAGTGCATACAGGAATCCACCATTTACCTGGAGACGTCGGCGGTGCCACCCCTTTCATTCTATTCTATTATACTTATATGTGCTATGGTATTGCTGACCCTACCCACTCATGTTGGCCCTACTTTCTGTCAGTTAGGACCTGCTTACAACATGAGTTCACATTTATTTTTAGTTTTTTCAGGGCCACTTTAACAAGGTTGCTCGGGAATACATAATTTCTAACAGGTGGCGGCAGCCTACCTCCCCTACTGAAGGGATAATACTTACCTGGTCCCGGCTGTTGTTGTCCTCTGAGCCGGATCCTGCATGTCCATCTTCTGGTCTGGGGTTTGTTTTCTTCCACCCCCACCCCCCCACGGGGTCACTTGATCCACACTTGATCCTCTTTAGCCACTGCTGGCAGCAACGTCTCACTTGCGGAAACTTCAATGCTGAAGCCAACAGTAGGCTGAAGATGATCAAGTGACCATGCCCATCCAGGGAGGAAGAAAATGGACTGGACGATGGAGATGCAGGAGTCAACGCATAGGACCGGAGGAGCAGGGAAAAGGAAAGTTTTATCTTTTCAGTAGGGGAGGCAAGCTGCAATCATCTGTTCGAAATTATATATTCCCAGACAACCCCTTTAAGTTCCCAATCTGTCCCTGGTAACATAACATCAGAACCTCTCAGTAGTGCAATGATAATAACCAACAATCTCCAACACATTCTAAATACAGAAGCAGAGACTTCTCTAGATCTTACATATCAACATACATAATCATCCAACTGCATATTGTATCCCACACACTTATTGGCAATGTTATATGTTCTTACCTTCCAGTCTGGGACATCTTTCATGATAATGGCCTCTTGCTCCAAATTCTCTCTCAAAATTCGTAATGTCCTTTATAAAAAATAAAAAAACAGCTGGTGTTACACTGGCAAAACACCTATTTTGTATAAATTCAATATTATAAGCTAAAAAAAAAAAAAAAAAAACAATTTACAGAAAAATATTTTTAGGATAATGAAGACCTCAATGGAGCTGGACAAGCAACCTGAGTTTTACACGGAAAGAAATTCCGTAAAAGGAAATGCCCTCTCAGCTAGTCACTGCCAGACAACCCTTTAAACAATAAAACATTTTCTTTAAAGTTCAATAGATTTTATATTTTGATCTTTAATTTTAGTTGCAGAAGAAGATTTCTTGATGATAAAAATAAATAAAAAAAAACACAAAGGTCTGGGATCTTCATTTTTTTAAAAATCACAATGGTTATATTTTATGTTATTTTAGGCTCCATTCACACATCCGCAATTTCGTTCTGCATTTTGCAGAACGGAATTGCAGACCCATTCATTTCTATGGGGCAGCACGATGTGCTGCCCGGATACGGAATTGCGGACCCGCACTTCCAGGTCCGCAATTCCGTTCCCGAAAAAAATAGAACATGTCCTATTCTTGTCCGCAATTGCGGAACCAGAATAGGCATCTTCTATTAGTGCCGGCAATGTGCGGTCTGCAAAATGCGGAATGCACATTGCCGCTGCCTGTGTTTTGTGGATCCGCAAAACCCGTTATGGACGTCTGAATGGAGCCTTACACGTAATTAACTTTTTTCTTTGTGTTTTACATATGTCACACTTAGCAGTGTACAGATTATACATAGACAGGTATTAAAGAAACCATAGCCGAAGATTCCAGGTAGGCTTGAGCGAATCGTTTAAATACTTTGGTTTGAATGCTGTTTCTGTACAGCATTAAACTTCATCTTGCCTCTAGTCTCTGCACCCATTACAAACACAAAAGTAAAAAAGCGGCATAAACCACTAATAAGAAACGAGAGCAGAAGCTGCCATAGAAGCCAATCCCTCAGCTGGACTGGCAGAATTGTACAGCGAAATATATCTAGTTACCTTCGATCTGACTCTGCCTGGAAGAGGGGAAGCAATGCCACACGAGTCTCTAAGTCTTCAATATAGAGCCGCCTGTAAAATAAAGGAGAACATAATAAGCGTGTTGTATCTATTAAAAAAATAAAAAATAAAATCATACTCATCTGCTCCCACTGGCTCAATCCAGCTCCCCGCCTCTGTTTTACAATCCTCTGGTCACTGGCCTGCATATTCCGGATGGGGGTCACATGCACTGGTCTCAGCAGTGACGTCTCCCCATGCACCATGTGACCCAAAAGTGATGTGCTGCTTCGGGACATGTCAATGCTGAATCCAGGCATTGGCTGCAGTGGTGCACATGACACTGTTCATCCAGAAACGTACATGCCAGGGAGCCAGAATGGAGTGTCAAGGAGCAGCAATAGGTACAACATGTTGCTGGGGACAGTTATAAAAAAAAAAAATCCCAGAAACTGGACAAACCCTTTATCATCAGCTGTATGCTGGGAACAGCACGTTGAGCGTTTTTTTTTTTTCTTACTACTTAAAATGGTCTGGTCACTCACATCATATGAATGTCAGCCCAACCTGCCTATTCCTGGGGGATCGGCTGACCAACTCATGTTTGAGGTTGTCCCAACTCTCCCACAACAAAGACTGTTTTCTGGTATTGTCTTATTCCCCCTCCCATACTGAGAACACATGCATGCTCAAGCTGAACCGAGCATGCATACGTATAGAGTGGTGTCTAGAGAACACACTTGTTTAGCCGACATCTATCCAAGGCGTATGCCTAGCTTTAAGGTTTAGGGGCACAGATATCTGCAAGTCCCGTTCAAATGAATGTGACAGTGCCAGAACTTTCTGCAAAAAAATCAGAGGTGTGGAAATATACGTTGCACTTCATGCGGGAAAACAACAGCGTAATACAGTACTAGTAAAGTGTATAAGATTAGACCATGTTCATTTTGCTTTTTTTTTTTTTTTTTTTTTTCCATGCCGATTTAGAAATGTACAGCATGTCAATTGTTTGCGCAATTTTTCTGGATGGTTTTCACCCTCTGTAATGCAAGGGTGAGAGCCGCTGAAAATCTGCACCAAAAACCACAGCACGTGCAGATTTTGGTGCAGATCTGGTGCACAAAACGCAAACAAATCCAGATACCTGTACTCATGTGCAGGTAGCCTAACAAAAACTTTTGGATATATATATTCTGTAATTATGAAGGTTTTCAGCACTGCTTCATCTAAATAAAAAAAAAATAAAAAAATAAAAAGGTATCCCATCGTAAACCTGTTATCTAAGCGGGAGCTGATCCCCAGGTAACAGGTCTACAGAATCCCATAGTAAGTGATGGAAACATGACTTCTGCTTTAGCTGGCTACTCTCCGCAACCTCCTTACCTTCTCTCTCTGTTCCAAGTGCCAATTCTCCAATATCCAAACACCATGGCCCCAATTCCAATAGCAAACATGGTGTAGCCTGTAACAAAGAAACAGTCACCATACAGCAACACCATTTCATATTAACACCTTAGGGACCAAACAATTTTTCATCATCGCCTTCCAAGAGCTAGAACTTTTTTTCCCCATCAATATAGCCATACTAGAGCTTGTGTTTTGAGGGACAAATTTTACCGGCGCGATTTTGGGGTACACGTAACTTATTTAATAACTTCTATGAACTATTTCTGGAGGGGATGGAAAAAAAAACTGCAATACTTAGGCTGGATTCACACGGGCGTTGCGGGAAAATGTGCGGGTGCGTTGCGGAAACACACGCAATTTTTCGGCGTGAGTGCAAAACATTGTAATGCGTTTTGCACTAGCGTGAGAAAAATGGCGCATGTTTGGTACCCAAACCCGAACTTCTTCACAGAAGTTCAGGTTTGGGATCGGGGTTCTGTAGATTGTGTTATTTTCCCTCATAACATGGTTATAAGGGGAAATAATAGCATTCTGAATACAGAATGCATAGTACAATAGCGCTGGAGGGGTTAAAATAAATAAAAATAATTTAACTCACCTTAATCCACTTGCTCGCGCAGCCGGCATCTCTCCTGTCTCTATCTTTGCTGATTGCAGTCAAAGGACCTGTGGTGACGTCACTCCAGTCATCACATGATCTTTTACCATGGTGATGGATCATGTGATGGACCATGTGATGACCGGAGTGACGTCACCACAGGTCCTTTGACTGCAATCAGCAAAGAAAGAGACAGGAGAGATGCCGGCTGCGCGAGCAAGTGGATTAAGGGGAGTTCAATTATATATATTTTTTTAACCCCTCCAGCGCTGTTTTACTATGCATTCTGTATTCAGAATGCTATTATTTTCCCTTACAACCATGTTATAAGGGAAAATAATAAAATGATCGGATCTCCATCACGATCGTCTCCTAGCAACCGTGCGTGAAAATAGCTTGCTTGCGGATGCTTACGATTTTCACGCAGCCCCATTCACTTCTATGGGGCCTGCGTTGCGTGGATTATCGTACCGCAACACACAATATAGAACATGCAGCGATTTTCACGCAACGCATAAGTGATGCGTGAAAATCACCGCTCGTGTGCACAGCCCCATAGAAATGAATGGGTCCAGATTCAGTGCGGGTGCAATGCGTTCACATCACGCATTGCACCCGCGCAGAATACTTGCCCGTATGAAAGGGACCTTAACATTGCCACTTTTTGTATGTCAGTTTGTATGTCAGAAATTTTGCGACGTTCACTTTGCAGCATAGATAATATATCTAGTGTTGAGCGAAGCGATTTTCAGATGCTTCATTAGAAGTCGATTTGTTCAAAACTTCAGAATAATACTGTACGGAGACTCGTCTAGGTACAGTATTAGAATGTATGGGCTCCGATGAAGCTAAGTTTTCACAAAGTCACGCGTGAGTTTGTTGAATAACTTCAGTAGTTGATTTTTTGGGAAAACCACTTTAAAACTTGAAACCGAACTCCGCTTCCGTTCTATTGTACTAGTCGGAAGCATAGCCGAATTCGGTAAAAAAAAATCAACTACTGAAGTTATTCAACAAAGTCGCGCTGCGGCTCATCGGAGCGCATACATTCTAATACTGTATGGAGACGAATCTCCGTACAGTATTATACCAAAGTTTTGAATGAAGCGACTTCGGATGAAGCATCTGAATAGTTCATGTTGTTACAGAAGCAATGATACCAAATATGTGGAGCGGACTTTTCAATGAAAAATATTTTTTCTATTAAAATTTTTTTTTACTTTTTACTAAAACTTTATTTGACTCTAAGGGCTCTTTCACACTTGCGTTCTTTTCTTCTGGCATAGAGTTCCGTCGTCGGGGCTCTATGCCGGAAGAATCCTGATCAGTTTTATCCTAATGCATTCTGAATGGAGTGAAATACGTTCAGGATGTCTTCAGTTCAGGACCGGAACGTTTTTTGGCTGGAGAAAATACCGCAGCATGCTGCGCTTTTTGCTCCGGCCAAAAACCCTGAAGACTTGCCGCAAGGCCGGATCCGGAATTAATGCCCATTGAAAGGCATTGATCCGGATCCGGCCTTAAGCTAAACGTCGTTTCGGCGCATTGCCGGATCCGACGTTTAGCTTTTTCTGAATAGTTACCATTGCTGCCGGGACGCTAAAGTCCTGTTTGCCATGGTAAAGTGTAGTGGGGAGCGGGGGAGCAGCATACTTACCGTCCGTGCGGCTCCCGGGGCGCTCCAGAGTGATGTCAGGGCGCCCCACGCGCATGGATGACGTGATCACACGGACACATCATCCATGCGCATGGGGCGCTCTGACGTCATTCTGGAGCCGCACGGACTGTAAGTATACCGCTCCCCACTACTACTATGGCAATCAGGACTTTAATAGCGTCCTGGCTGCCATAGTAACACTGAACGCATTTTGAAGACGGATCCGTCTTCAAATGCTTTCAGTTCACTTGCGTTTTTCCGGATCCGGCGTGCAATTCCGGCAGCAAGTGGAGTACACGCCGGATCCGGACAACGCAAGTGTGAAAGAGGCCTTATTTTTACTTATGTAGCAGAGTGCCTGACAAATAATTGATTAGGCTAGAGATACACAGCGACATGCGTAGCGTAACATATTTTATAATGATAGTCAATGGTGTCGCACTACGACAAGCTGCAATGTGACAGTCGCACAAAAATCCAACCTGGATGGATTTTTTGCGACTGTTGTGTCGCAGAATTGCAGCACGACACCATTGACCATCATAAAAAATGTTGCGCAACTTTTGTACAACAAATGTCGCCATGTAGTCCTAGCTTTAGGCTAGTTTCACACTTCCGGCAGGACGGATCCGGCAGGCTGGTCTCCCTGTCAGATCTGTCATTCCGCTGTTTCGCCGTATCGCCGCTCGGTCCCCATTGACTATAATGGGGACAAGGGCGGAGCTCCGGCGCAGCACGGCGAAAGCCGCCGGACTAAAAAGTCGGACTTGCAGGACTTTTTAGTCCGGCAGCTTTTGCCGTGCACCGCTGTGCTGTGCCGGAGCTCCGCCCCCGTCCCAATTATAGTCAATGGGGACGGAGCGGCGGTCCGGCAAAACAGCGGAAGGACGGATCCGACAGGGAGACCAGCCTGCCGGATCCGTCCTGCCGCAAGTGTGAAAGTACCCTTAGGCCTCTTTCACACGAGTGTGATGGATTGGCACCAGATGCATTCAGTGAAACGCGCACTATTTTGCAAGCAAGTTTAGTCAGTTTTGTCTGCAACTGCATTCAATTTTTTTCGCGCAGGTGCAATGCGTTTTGATGTGTTTTTCACGCACGTGATAAAAAACGGAAGATTTACAAACAACATCTCCTAGCAACCATCAGTGAAAAACACATTGCATCCGCACTTGCTTGCAGATGCAATGCGTTTTTTCACTGAAGCCCCCCCTTCTCCTTCTGAATCCACTTAGATGCTGCAGCCAATAGCGACAGTGGCATCTAAGGGATTAAATGGCTGGGATTGGTACTTCTGCTGATCAGAGCTGAGCAGGGGCCGAGCTCCTGTTCTCCGCTGCATGGGAGAGCTGTGCAGCGCTTAGACTAGGCCTCCATAAAAAGGCAGTAGCCAAGCCTAAGGCCAGTAAGTCACCACCGTAAAAAGGTTATTACGGTGAAACAATTTTAATTAAAAATTGTGTATAGAGCCGAGGCCATGGGTTGCTAGATGGCCGCTAGCACATCTGCAATACCCAGTCCCCATAGGTCTGTGTGCTTTTATTGTGTCAAAAAAACGACTTGATACATATGTAAATGAACCTGAGATGAGTCCTGTACGTGAGATGAGTCAGAGCTTGAAAATATGACTCTTCTCTGGTCACACAAGTAAGATATGATTTGCATATGTATCAAATCGGGGTTTTTTTACACAATAAAAGCACACAGAGCTATGGGGACTGGGTATTGCAGATGTGCTAGCGGCCATCTAGCAACCCATGTCCTCAGCTCTATACACAAAATCCCGGTGACAGGTTCCCTTTAAGGTCATAGGGGGAACTTTAGCAAAACTGGTGGAAATGAAAACTGGCTGAGTGGCCCATAGCAACCAGATTCCAACTTTCATTTTACACAGCTCCTTTGGAAAATCCTTTCAATGGGCATTAATTCCGGATCCGGCCTTGCGGCAAGTCTTCAGTATTTTTGGCCGGAGCAAAAAGCGCAGCATGCTGTGGTATTTTCTCCGGCCAAAAAACGTTCCGGTCCGGAACTGAAGACATCCTGATGCATCCTGAACGGATTTCACTCCATTCAGAATGCATTAGGATAAAACTGATCAGGATTCTAAGGGCTCTTTCACACCTGCGTCTTTTCTTCCGGCATAGAGTTCCGTCGTCGGGGCTCTATGCCGGAAGAATCCTGATCAGTTTTATCCTAATGCATTCTGAATTGAGAGAAATCCGTTCAGGATGCATCAGGATGTCTTCAGTTCAGGACCGGAACGTTTTTTAGCCAGAGAAAATAGCATGCTGCGCTTTTTGCTGCGATCAAAAATCCTGAACACTTGCCGCATCGACGGATCAGGAATAATATCCCATTGAAATGTATTATTCCGGATCCGTCCTAACATCTTCAGTTGTTACGATGCAACGACGGATCCGGAAGTTGCGTCTGCGCCAGGAAGTAGGAAGGGCTTAGCTGGCGCGAAAAGAGACTGATCCGGAAATCCTGAAGCCAACATCAACATTTTTATTCCGGATCAGTCATACGGATCCAACCCCATACCAGATCCATACGACGGATCCGGAAAAAAAACGTTGATGTTGGCTTCAGGATTTCCGGATCAGTATCTTACCAAAAAAGCCAGAAAGACGCATCCGGAATAAAAACTTTGCGTTCTTACGTGTTTTTCCGGATCTGGCGTGTAATTCCGGCTAATGGAGTACACGACGGATCCGGACAACGCAAGTGTGAAAGAGCCCTAAGCCCGTAGGACGGAACTCTATGCCGGAAAAGAAAAACGCTAGTGTGAAAGTACCCTTAGCCAGATTTCATTTCTACCATAGTTTCTGGCCAGCAGGACGTACTGTGTAAACAGGGATCTGCTGCCCAGAAGCAATGAATCCCTACGGGGAAAAGCGATCACCTATACAGTGGAGGTGATTGCAGCATGTAAATAAAGATCTCTGATGAGCAGGCAATCATTGGGAACGAACTGATAATTACCTGCAGTGCCGGCTGTGTAACAGAGTCTTTAGGCTGGGTTCACACCTGAGCGTTTTACAGCGCGTTCCTACGCGCTGTAAAACGCTCAACAAGGAGAAACCAATGATTCCCTATGGGAATGGTTCACACTTGGGCGTTTTACAGCGCGTACGATCGCGCTGTAAAACGCCCGACGCTCCAAAAAGTACATGAGCGACTTTTGGGGCGTTTGTGGCCATAGGACACTGTAGTGAATCACACAAACGCGCGTCAAACGCGCGTTTACTATTACAAAAACGCGCATAAAAATGCGCGTCAAAAACGCACGTAAAACGCGCGTTTGCGCAACGCTCAAGTGTGAACCCAGCCTTACTCCTACTGCTCACTGTTATCAGGGCACCTAATAGATATTATCTGTCTGGTAACATTCCCTTTAATGTCGGCACTGCTAGGAAGCCTGTCAGCAGCCACAGAAGTACATTATTATGTATAGGAGGTAAGTATAAGGTGAGCGCAGGTCTATCTCACTGCCATGGAGGATATTGACTGCCCATTTATCTCTCCTGCCCGTTCATACATAGCAATGGAAGCCCGCTAAACACCCACCGCTGAAACCACGACGGGGAAGGTTCCGCTTATAATCCATCGGACCATAACCGCCGGGAGGGGGCATGTCCTGCTTCACCTTGGACGCCGCCATCTTTCCCAGCTGCAGACCGAAGCCTGTTAGGAAATGTTACGTACATGTTACGTACAGGAGGAAAGAACGTCTGCACGTAAGCGCCATCTTTTGTGTGGCACAGTGCTAAGCGTCCAGAAAACAGGCGTGCGTTCCACGCGTGACTGCCGTGTCTCAGGAAGATGACGTAGGCGTGAAACGTTTAACTGCAACGCCTGCCCGATAGATAGCATTAGTAACATTATGAATTACATTGAGCCTGTAGTGCTTAGCCTTAGGCAGTTGGTCCACCTCTGTTAAATGAGTTTGTATTTTTTTTGTGCTTCCACTGAAAATGTAGAAGGACTGCACTGGACATACAGTTGATTTGAGAAAACAGGAGTTGGGAAATTGTTCAATAAGTCCTACTTTTTCTAATAGTTTTCACTGGAGTCTCCCTTTAAGCTAGAGCTACAGGGCGACATGTGTAACACAATTTCTTGTCCATGTGACATCATTGACTGTCATTACAAAAAATGCTGAGTGACATATGTCCCAGTGTAGTTGTGCCTTTTATGTTGCGCGACACAAGGCCTCAATCAGATGGTCATGGTAGGGCCACATTTTAGTGCTTGTGTTTGCAGCCACAAAGCCTTGCGTGATTGTTGGTCTGATAAACCTAGCTTACAGCATCATGGATCCCTATGCTGGAATTAGTTTGTATCATTAGACCTAGGATTAGGGGTTGTAACAGACTCTAAAATGAGCCAGCACTGTCTGAATAAGGCCTTAGCTCAGGGCTTCCCTCCTTAAAAGGGGTTGTCCACTTTTTTTTATATTGATGGCCTATCCTCAGGATAGGTCATCAATATCAGATAGACAGGGGGCTGACTCCCACTGTTTGCCTGCTCGCTGCTGACATTGCAGCAGCGAGCAGTCTATTCACCTGAATCCCATTGAATCTGAGCTGTAATGTAAATGGCAAGCAGATAAACGTTGAGGAGAACGCGGTGCTCATCCAAGCCCTTTGTTCCCTTCATACAGCTGATCAGTGGAGAGCAGACAGTCAGGTCCCTGCCAATCTGATATTAATGACCCATCATGAGTATAGGTCATCAATATAACAAAAGTGGAGAACCCCTGTAAGTGGACACGTCACCGCTGAAGCCAGTGGTTGGCAGCAGCAGAGCAGGTGATCATGTCCAGGAGGAAATAAATAAAAAAAGCTGCGTACCGGAAGATGAACACATCAGAGCCAGCACGCATGACTAGAAAGGCAGTAGGCAGCTACAGCTATGGTTCTTTCCCTAGCAGAGGCAGACATCAGTGCAAAGTTATTTGTTCCTGGACAGCCCCCATTGTAAGATAATATAAAAATTATCTCAGTTCACCCATTGACCTGATCACAGCTGCATGCGAATATTAGAGCTGTGTTCTGGTCCCCACTGATCAGCAAGCGGTGATAAATCCTAGCACTTTTCCATCACTTCCTATGGTGGGAAAACTTTTTTGTAAAGAAAAATTATGTCTGCCTATAATGGGCTAATGCACACGGCCGTAAGTGTTTGCAGTCTGAAAATCACAAATCCTGTCCGGATGCAGACAAAAACGACAGCCGTGTGCATAAGCCCTAAGGGTGCAGCCCCACGTTCAGGTTTTTTTAGGTAGTTTTTGAAACCAAAACCAGAAGTGAATTCAAAAAGGTTTAATTATATCTTCCCTTTGTACTTTCTCTTTCTTTATGATCAACTCCTGGTTTTTGCTTGAGGATGTGCATAAAAAAACCTGAACATATGGGGGTACCTAGGGGCGCAGCTATAGGGGGTGCAAAGGTAACAATTGCTGCCAGGCTCAGGAGCTAGAGGGGGCCCAAAGACCCCAGTATTAAAGAAACTGCATGCTGGTCAAGTTACACCTCTGGCTGGAGGGAAGGGGTTAGGTCAAGAATTTGGCATGGTGAGGGAGGGGGAGATTGCTGTTTAAATTTTTGCCTCAGGCAGCATGAAGGCTATGTGCTTCCCTGCCCCTGGCCACAAAGCACAGAGGAAAGGGGGGCCCAAGCTGATCTTTTGCACCAGGGCCCATGAGCCTTTATCTACGCCCCCGGCTGTACCCTTAGAGGATCACTTTAGGGTACCTGCACATGGTGCGGACTAGTGTTGATCGCAAATATTCTAATCGCTAATTTTTATCGCGAATATCGGCACTTTGAGAATTTGCGAAGATGTAAAATATAGTGCTATATATTTGTAATCAAAAATATTCTAGTTTTTATTTTTCATTAGTAACCTTCCTACTTGCTTGTGGGCCAATGAGAAGGCTTCAATATCTTTGTCTGAGCTTAGCAACATCCCTAGCAATCAATAGGAAATTTGCCTACCCCTTACTATATGTTGTTTTGCAGTTCTGAGAGAAAGAACAGAGACATTGCTGTGACAATCCTATGCCTTATCCAATTACATTAGATAGTTAGCTCATACGTATAATACAGATAGTTAGTGGGAGATGGTCAATGTAGGTTAGATAGTGATATAGTGTAGCTGGTTCCAGTGCTACAGACATAGTGCTGTGATGTCACAACAATACTTAGTGCACCAATCAGTAATATGTAGTCAGACCTGATAAAATGTGAAGTTGCGTGGATTGCGCAAAAAATATGCGCATCATTAGTGCTGATTTGCGCAATCATAAAAATAATGACGAGAACCACGAATTCTCGAATTTGCTAATTTATTTTGAATATTATGCGAAAAATTCACGAAATATCACAAAAACCAATATTGCCTATTCCGCTCATCACTGGTGTGGACTTGTATGCAGAAAAGCCACATGAAAACTAGGAAGACATAAATGTTCACTATTTAGCACAGTTTTTGGCATAGATTTTCGGTACATTTTAGTAACCCCATTGAGGTATTTGGGGAAAACCTCATTACATCAGCCACTGAGCCACACAAACAATTGACACTGCGGATTTTAAAAGCCACATCATAGGTCAATATCTGACAATATCTGACAAAATAATGACATTTGGAAAGTCTTTAACCTTGCTGGTACTGTATTATGCTCTGGACTTTGTGGAAACATGCATAATTTGCACTGTTTGCAGACTCTCTTGGGTTACCTGCACATGGGTGTGGGTAAACATGCAGAAGATCCAAATGAATTTCAGTGCAGATTTCTGTGCTTTTCTGAAGATCTCACTTGCAGTATTTGGTGCGGATTTGATGCGGTTTTACCACAGATCTCACCCTTGCATTGAAAAGGGTGAAAGCTGCAGTTAAAAACACAAACATAATTGATATGCTCTGGATTTCTATATCCGCACAGCAGCTCAATTTTCACATGGAACAAAAAAGCTAAGTGTACACGAGATTTGTATAATCGCGTACATTTTGCTGATACTGTTTGAGACTGTGTTTTTTTCTTCACAGAAAAAACGTGCGGAATCTGCAACACGTGCAGGTAGTGCGTTACCCCAGAGCAAGGGGTATCTGATTTATGTAATATACTGTTTAGAGAAGCAAAGCAAGCTTCGGATGTTACATCCAAAGTAGGTTCGTTCAAAACTTTGGAATAATACTGTACGGAGATCCGTCTCCATACAGTATTAGAATATGTGGACCCTGATGAGCCGAAGTTAGTTATTCACTAAGGGACTTCGTTGAATAACTTAGTTGATTTTTAAAGTGGAAAACCACTTTAAAACTTGAAACCGAACTCGGCTTCGGTTCCGAGGTACTAGTCAAATAAAATTACTCCAGATGTTGTAAAATGACTGCCTGTCTGTAGGTGATGTTGTAAAATGACTGCCTGTTTGTAGGTGATGTTGTAAAATGACTGCCTGTCTGTAGGTGATGTTGTAAAATGACTGCCTATCTCTAGCTGATGTTGATAAAATTGTGTAAAAAAAAACCCATACATAGATCTGCTTCTATATAGACACTGACAGACATTATTAGATGCTTGTGCAGGTAGTAATACTGCATATGCTTTATAAGTTCTACTTCCTAGTATATTGCTATTCACTTGTTAGATACCTGGGCAGTTAACGGAAATCCAGGGATCACATGACATAGTGGAGTTTCACATAAACAGTGCCATGTTTAGTCCTATTCAGCTCTCTTATGGATGCATTTTACAGGACTTAAAGGCTATGTACACCTTCGGAGGCAATTTTTTTTTATGATTGCATTTTTTGATTTAGGGCTAAAAATCATTTTTTGAATTAGTCTCTATTAAAATATTGAGCCGTTCGGTCATAAAGGGTTAACTATCCTGTCTAGCTGTGTGAATTGTACTTTTTACTTTCACTTTGTGTCTGTCATCTAATAACCCTTATCTCTGAACTACTAAAAGGTCATAAACCCTTATTTAAGCCACATTCTTATCAATAAGATAAGAAATGAGCTATAATAAGTGTTTATAATGTCAGAGAGCAGAGATAAGGAGCCTGTTGGATTAGCTGGCTGACTGAGCAGAGAGAAAATTCAGATCCCTCTATTAGAGCATCTCAGCTCAGTACAGAAAAATAGATTCCATATTAGCTCAAGTTCAATGCAATAATAAAAAACACTTTGACTTATCCAGGCCATTCTGAGACAGTTTTTTCGTCACATCATTGTACTTCATGACACTGGTAAAATGAAATAAAAAAAATTCATTTTTATTTATAAAAAAATATTAAATTTACCCAAAATTTAGAAAAAATTGCAAATTTCTAAGTTTCAATTTCTCTACTTCTATAATACATAGTAATACCTCCAAAAATAGTTATTACTTTACATTCCCCATATGTCTACTTCATGTTTGGATAATTTTGGGAATGATATTTTATTTTTTGGGGATGTTACAAGGCTTAGAAGTTTAGAAGCAAATCCTGAAATTTTTCAGAAATTTTCAAAAACCCAATTTTTAGGGACCAGTTCAGGTCTGAAGTCACTTTGCGAGGCTTACATAATAGAAACCACCCAAAAATGACCCCATTCTATAAACTACACCCCTCAAGGTATTCAAAACTGATTTTATAAACTTTGTTAACCCTTTAGGTGTTCCACAAGAATTAATCGAAAATAGAGATACAATTTCAAAATTTCACTTTTTTGGCAGATTTTCCATTTTAATAATTTTTTTCCGGTTACAAAGCAAGGGTTAACAGCCAAACCAAACTCAATATTTATGGTCCTGATCCTGTAGTTTACAGAAACACCCTATATGTGGTCGTAAACTGCTGTACGGGCACACGGCAGGGCGCAGAAGGAAAGGAATGCCATATGGTTTTTGGAAGGCAGATTTTGCTGGACTGTTTTTTTTTACACCATGTCCCATTTGAAGCCCCCCTGATGCACCCCTAGAGTAGAAACTCCAAAAAAGTGGCCCCACTTTAGAAACTACGGGATAGGGTGGAAGTATTGTTGGTACTAGTTTAGGGTACATATGATTTTTAGTTGCTCTATATTACACTTTTTGTGAGGCAAGATAACAAGAAATAGCTGTTTTGGCACCGTTTTTATTTTTTGTTATTTACAACATTCATCTGACAGGTTAGATCATGTGATATTTTTATAGACCAGGTTGTCACGGATGCGGCGGTACCTAATATGTATACTTTTTTTTATTTATGTAAGTTTTACACAATGATTTCATTTTTGAAGCAAAAAAATTATAATCATGTTTTAGTGTTTCCATAGTCTGAGAGCCATACGTTTTTCAGTTTTTGGGCAATTAGCTTGGGTAGGGTATGATTTTTGCGGGACGAGATGACTTATTGGCACTATTTTGGGGTGCGTATGACTTTTTGATCAATTTTTGTGAGGTGACAAAAAATAGTTTATTTAGCACAGTTTTTATTTTAATTTTTTTTACGGTGTTCATCTGAGGGGTTAGGTCATGTGATATTTTTATAGAGCCGGTCGATACGGACGCCGCAATACCTAATATGTATACTTTTTTTTATTTATGTAAGTTTTACACAATAATATAGTTTTTGAAACAAAAAAAAATCATGTTTTAATGTCTCCATATTCTGAGAGCCATAGTTTTTTTCAGTTTTTGGGCGATTATCTTATTTAGGGTCTCATTTTTTGCAGGAAGAGATGACAGTTTGATTGGCACTTTTTTGGGGTGCATATGACTTTTTGATCGCTTGCTATTACACTTTTTGTGATGTAAGGTGACAAAAAATTGTTTATTTAGCACATTTTTATTTATTTTTTTACGGTGTTCATCTGAGAGGTTAGGTCATGTGATATTTTTATAGAGCCAGTCAATACGAACGCGGCGATACCAAATATGTATACTTTTTTTTATTTATGTAAGTTTTACACAATAATAGCGGTTTTCAAACAAAAAAAAATGATGTTTTAGTGTCTCCATATTCTGAGCCATAGTTTTTTTATTTTTTGGGCGATTGTCTCAGGTAGGGGCTAATTTTTTGTGAGATGAGGTGACAGTTTGGTACTATTTTGGTGGGCAAACGTCTTTTTTATCACTTGCTTTTGTACTTTTTGTGATGTAAGGTGACAAAAAATAGTTTATTTAGCACAGTTTTTATTTTTTATTTTTTACGGTGTTCATCTGAGGGGTTAGGTCATGTGATATGTTTATAGAGCCGGTCGATACGGACGCGGAGATACCTAATATGTATACTCCCCCCCCCCCCCCTATTTTTTACCAATTTGTTTAAACTTTATTTGGGGAAAATTATGTTTTTGTTTATTTTTACTTGAAACTTTTAATTTTTTGGGGGGAAAACTTTATTTTTTCAACTTTTTTTCACTATATTTCTTGTCCCACTTTGGGACTTGAACTTTTGGAGGTATATTCCTTTACAATGCATTCCAATACTTCTGTATTGGAATGCATTGGCTGTATGAGTAATACTGTGTATTACTCATACAGCTTCCGGGGCCTGTGAGATCCAGGGGGCTGGATCTCACAGGCTCTTCACCGGAAGGCATCGCGCTGCCTTCCATGCCATCGGGTCCCCCCCACAGCCCCATGGGAACCCGATGGCACCGCCGCCGCACTATAGAAAGCCGCAAACCGCAGGACTGAATTGACCTGCGGTTTGCGGCGATCGCCGACACGGGGAGGGGGGGTCACGGGACCCCCCCCCCGCGCATTTAGCCGAGGTGCCTGCTCAATTATTTGAGCAGGCACCTTGTTCCGATCACCGCCCGCCGGGCGGCAGTGATCGGAGCAGCACCAGTACGTCATGTCTCCTTAAGGACTCAAGAAACATGCCGTACCGGTACGTCATGTGTCCGTAAGGGGTTAAAAGGAACCTGTCATCAACTTTATGCTGACCTCACTGAGGGCAGCATACATTAGTGACAGAAATGCTGATGTCAGCAGTGTGTCACTCATGAGCTAAAAGAAAGTGGTTGCTAAGAAACAGCATCATAATCACTGCAGCCCAGGCCTTGAAAATAGTCAAATCTACCTGAGAAGAGTCCTGGTTATTCCTAATCTCCTGCTCTCTCACCCATCTGCTGATGATTGGCAGTTCTCTACCAGAGAGAAAGGGAGAAAACTAGGTAGAAGACCATCAGTCATCAGCAAGTGGGCAGGAGAGCAGGAATAACCAGGACTCTTCTCAGGTGGCTGTGACTCTTTTCCAGGCCCAGTCTGCAATGATTGTGATGTTGGTTCCCGGCAACCACTTAATTTTTACTTTTAAATGACAGACTGCTGAAATCAACTCAACTGTCTCTTCTTTATGATGCCGTTAGTATGAGCTGCATCAAGTTGATGACAGGTTCCCTTTAAATAGCGTTACCATTTTTCTGTAAAGAGAGGCTACAATACTGTATGTTCATAAGTAGTGTTGAGCGAACTTGTATTTTAAGTTCGGCGTCTAAAGTTCGGGTTATTGAAGAATCGCGTTATGGATTCCGCTACCACGGACCATAATGGAATTTAGAATCCATAACCTCCAGGAAAACCGCAATGTGTGAACAGTCTCCTAGTTCCAAATCTAGGCGGAGATCAATTAATACCCTAATCTTGGTAGGTGCTTAGACTATAACTGGGCTTTCAATTCATGTGTGTATAGATCTTGAGACATGGAAGGCCCGTGCTGACAATGCACCTCATCCAAAAAACAAACAAACAAACAAAAATAATAATTTTAAAATTCTCTATCTAAAGTACCTAATCTAAATATCCAGAAAGCCTCACGTAATAATATTTTTTTCTTTAGATTACCACCCCTAAAAGGGAGTGACACTTTCTCAATCGCATATACCTGAAAGCTATCCGCATTTCTGTTGTTTGGTAATAAAATGATTTGCTGCACTGGATATTCCTGTGGCTTGGGAATTGGCTATATAGTTTAGGTGTTCGCGTATCCTGATTTTAAGCTGCCTACATATATTAAGTCACAACTTGTGCATCTTATGACATATATAAGCCCCATAGAGTTGCAGTTCAGAAAACTTTTTATTTTAAAACTTTCTGTATGTAAAGCATTGTGAAATGTCGTCGTGCATTGTGCAACATTGCAAGTTTTACATGGGTGTCCCCCGCATTTTGTAAACCCCTGATATTTCAACCAGGTATTTTTGTTTTGTTTTTATAAACAATGAGGGGGACACCATGTTGGCTAGTGTACGCGATCGACGTGAGACAATCCTGCAACCCTCTTTGAGAGTGTCATATAAGATGCTATCCTCAAAAAGGATTGGAAGGCACCTGTGAACTGCTTGTTTTATAAGAGGGAATTGGCGACTATAGGTAAGTACAAGTGTTGGTTTATTAGTTTTAACAGTACTGCTGATCCGCTCCTGTTTATGGGATTTGAAAAGGAGATAATTTCTATCTTTATTTATGGCTATGTTTTTAGCTCCCATGAGCATCCAATTAGCATAACCACTGTTTTTTAATCTATTCCATATGCGATTAGTCTCCCTTTCAAACCCTCCATCTGTGCTGCAGTTTCTTCTTGCTCTAATAAACTCCCCTACCGGAATGGCTTTTATAGTGTGACCTGGGTGATGGCTGTTAGCCTGAAGAATGGTATTACCAGATATTTCTTTATGGTAGGTCTCCGTATAGATGATTTCATCTGGAATACCCCTTAAATTCAGATCCAAAAAGCAAATACTTTGCCTATCCATATTATGGGTGAAACGCAGATTATATATATGTTTGTGTTGGCAAATGAAACAAAGTCCGGTATGGCAGACACATCGCCACTCCATATTAGTAGCAGATCATCGATGTATCTGCCATACCAGACGATGTCGCCACCAAACATTAGAATCTAAAAAAATAAAGCATTCCCCAATCGAAACTCCTCGAATCTGCAAAAAAATAATGGCATTATTGAAAACAAAATAGTTGTGTGTAAGTAAGAAACCTGTTATATCTAGAATGTAATCAATAACATTAGTGGGGTGGCTACTGTATCTGTACAAGTGGTACTAAAGTGCTTGGAGAGCTATATCATGGGGTATAGACAGATACAAGGAAATAACATCCATTGTAAGCCATGTGAAATGTTTTTCCCACACCTTGTTTGAAACTGCTTTTAGGACATCAGTTGTGTCTTTACGATAACCTGGCAATCTTCTTACAAGTGGTTGTAATATGCCATCTAGCCACTCACCAATTCTTTCAAGGAGCGACCCTATACCTGAGACTATTGGCCTTAGTGGCGGAGGATTCATCTTTTTATGTATTTTTGGAAGTGCATGTATGATGGGAGTTATCGGTGCCTCCACATCCAGGAAACTGAACTGCTTTTCATCAAATACACCATTGCTTCTACCTCTTTCTAAGAGAGCATTATATTCCCTACGAAATTTATCAAGAGGATTTTCACATAGTTTCCTGTATGTGGAGGCATCAGACAACATAACCATCATCGGTTCAAAATAGCTCTCTTTATCCATAACTACGACTGAACCTCCTTTGTCAGCCGACCTTATATTAAGGTCCAGATGTTCTTTAAGTGGTTTTAAAGCCATTGATTGAGCTAATGTAAGGTTATAGTCCTGCCATGTACCTTTTGCCCATCTGTATATTTCAGTTAGCTCTTTCTCAAGTGCCTCCTGAAATGAAACATACTATCAGTGCGGGAGTTAATCGGATAATATTCCGGATTGCTTAGCTTAAATTTCTGTGGTAAGGTAGCAGGCAGGGGTAGACTACTTTCTGTTTGTAGATCTGTGAGATAGGCTACAGATAAGGGCTTCTGAAAAGAAAAATTAGGTTGAGTAATATTATTTGTTGAACAAGACCTTGTATCTGTCTGGTCATCAGTAGTGGTTTCAAAAAATGTCTCCTAAGCGTCAAGTTTCTTATGAACTTATTGATGTCCAATATTGTGGAAAATAAAGTTCCCGCAGGGGCAAAATTCAGACCTTTGGACAAAACATCAATCTGTTCATCTGTAAATGTAATTTTGGAGATATTAACAACTTCATAGGAAACCCTATCTTGTGCACCGATATCTATTTTTTCTGATGTCTGGTCGCCATTTTGTGCAATTTTCTTTGAGTGTTTGCGACCTGCTCTTCTAAAGCAGTTTTTGATTGACCTGTTTTTTTTCTTGAAATTTTTTGTTTTCATATAATATGAGGATCTTTTGCATGATGTTGATTGTTCTTAGCTGTCCACAGAACACTCCTCGCCTGACTCCGAGGATTCATTCGTGGCTTCAGAGGTGTCACAATCTGATGGATTGAAGCTTACTTTCCGTCCAGTTTTGGATTTTTCTTTCATTTTCAGCTTAATGCAGTTTTTCAAAATAGACTTGGGGGTATAAGGGGGATTATCCCGTCTGCCCCATTCATATACTTGATCGTTGCTGTAATCAAATAGGTCTCGTTGAAATTTGGTTTGTTTGTGTTCATAATGCTTTCTTCACACTCCTTTATTGCCGCTGAGGATTTTGCTTCCATCTCCTGATTATCAGGTGTCATTTCAAAATTTCTTCAGGAAGTCTTTGCAATCCTCTATTTCTTGCTGTATAGTGGTTCATTTCTCACCTTAATGTTCTATGATAAGTGCCATTAATAATTGCAGTGAGCACATAGATAAAATATTCAATTTTAAGACAAACGCATCCCAAAAAATGGTGGTAGGGATTTTTTAAATGCGCAGTCCTCTTGGGACCATTTTTTCCACATATTTTATTAATGTGGTCTGATCCCACCACACTTTCATTTCATGCATTAAAAGTTTTTCAAGTTCCTGCATTTTGGCATTTTACAATACTGTATGGCCTCTTTCACACTGCCAGTATTTTTGCATCAGTATTTGTAAGGCCTCTTTCACACTTGCGTTGTCCGGATCCGGCGTGTACTCCACTTGCCGGAATTACACGCCGGATCCGGAAAAACGCAAGTGTACTGAAAGCATTTGAAGACGGATCCGTCTTCAAAATGCGTTCAGTGTTACTATGGCAGCCAGGACGCTATTAAAGTCCTGGTTGCCATAGTAGTAGAGGGGAGCGGGGGAGCGGTATACTTACAGTCCGTGCGGCTCCCGGGGCGCTCCAGAATGACGTCAGAGCGCCCCATGCGCATGGATCATGTGATCCATGCGATCATGTCATCCATGCGCTTTGGGCGCCCTGACGTCACTCTGGAGCGCCCCGGGAGCCGCACGGACGGTAAGTATACTGCTCCCCACTACACTTTACCATGGCTGCCAGGACTTTAGCGTCCCGGCAGCCATGGTAACCATTGAGAAAAAGCTAAACGTCGCATCCGGCAATGCGCCGAAACGACGTTTAGCTTAAGGCCGGATCCGGATCAATGCCTTTCAATGGGCATTCATTCCGGATCCGGCCTTGCGGCAAGTGTTCCGGATTTTTGGCCGGAGCAAAAAGCGCAGCATGCTGCGCTATTTGCTGCGGCCAAAAAACGTTCCGTTCCGGAACGGAAGACATCCTGATGCATCCTGAAGGACGGACTGTCCATTCAGAATGCATTAGGATAATCCTGATCAGTATTCTTCCGGCATAGAGCCCCGACGACGGAACTCTATGCCGGAAGAAAAGAACGCAGATGTGAAAGAGCCCTAAGCCAAAACCAGGAGCAGGTCCAAAACACAGAAGAGGCACAGATATTTCCATTATACCTTTTCTCTGTATATTCCACCCCTGGTTTTGGCTTAGGGTACTTTCACACTTGCGTTTTTCTTTTCCGGCATAGAGTTCCGTCACAGGGGCTCTATCCCGGAAAAGAACTGATCAGTTTTATCCCCATGCATTCTGAATGGAGAGCAATCGGTTCAGTTTGCATCAGGATGTCTTCAGTTCAGTCGTTTTGACTGATCAGGCAAAAGAGAAAACCGCAGCATGCTACGGTTTTCTCTCCGGCAAAAAAACCTGAAGACATGCCTGAACGCCGGATCCGGCATTTTTTCCCATAGGAATGTATTAGCGCCGGATCCGGCATTCAGAATACCGGAATGCCGGATCCTTCGTTCCGGCATGCGCATGCGCAGAGCGGTAAAAATGTGAAAAAATGTACAAGACGGATTCGTCGGTCCGCATGACAAGCGGAGAGACGGATCCGTCCTTGCAATGCATTTGTGAGACGGATCCGCATCCGGATCCGTCTCACAAAAGCTTTCAGTCAGTGGCAGATCGGTGGATCCGGCGGCCAGTTCCCACGACGGAACTGCCCGCCGGATCACACTGCCGCAAGTGTGAAAGTAGCCTTACAAATACTGAACAAATGCTGATACAAAATACTGACCATGTGAAAGAGGCCTATGGATATAACATTTTAGATGTATATTAGAAAATTGTTCAGCATCGTATTATCTACATAATTAAATGCAATTATAAAAACTGGAATTCCTCTTTAACAGTGAGCAGGGCCGGCTCCAGGTTTATGTGGGCCCTTTACATGTCCCCCTGTGGCACCGACATGGTATATTGACCCCCAGTGGCCCCTATACAGTATAATGACTACTAGTGGCCCTTCACACAGTATAATGACCCCCAATGCCCCCCCCCCACACTGTATAATGACCCCCAGTGGCCCCACACACAGTATAATGACCCCCAGTGGCCCCACACACAGTATAATGACCCCGCAGCGGCCCTCCATTCAGAATAACAACCCCCAGTCGCCGCCCATTCAGAATAATGACCCCCAGTAGCTCCCACACTGGGGGAATACTGTATGGAGGGGGCACTAGGGGTCATTATACTGTATGGTGGTCACTGGGGATCATTATACTAAATGGGGGACACTGGGGGTCATTATACTATGTAAAGGGCCCTCATAGTATAATGACCCCACAGTGGCCCTCCATTCAGAATAATGACCCCCCCAGTCGCCCCCACACTGGGGGTTATACTGTATGGAGGGGCACTGGGGGGGTCATTATATTGAATGGGGGCTCTGGTGGTCATTATACTAAATGGAGGGTCAATGGGGATCATTATACTAAATGGGGGGCACTGGGGGTCATTATACTGTGTAAGGGGCCCTCACAGTGTAATGACACCCTTACATACCTATCATTGCTGAAGCGCTGGGGAGCCGGTGGTCCTGTCATTCACTGACCGCAGCTCCCTGCGCTCCTTCTCTCCTCCGGCCCGCTGCAGCAGTGAGACACACGTCATGACGTCACCACTGGTCTGGGCCTGGAGGAGAGAAGGAGATGTGCAGTGATGTAGCTATAACTGACAAGGCACCACAGCAAATTTTAGTACCAGACCCCCTCCCCCCCCCCAGTGGGTTCACATCACGTTTTTCCTATCTGTTTGACATATACAAATGTGCAGGACTCCACGTTTTTTTTATGCTGCAGAGTCCAGTAAAAAATGCATATGTTAACATATTTTTTTTTTACAATGGAACTGTATGGTGAACGGACGCCACTGTACGGCATCAGTCTGAGGCATCTGTTGACGCATAGATTTTTGGTATGCATTAAATGGATGGCAAAAATAGGATGTGGACCAAGCCCTAGTGTCAGAAAAAGCACCAGTACACAGCTGAACATTGTGGCGGAGAGGGGAGGCCGCCATGTACTGACAGAGTGCTACCTGGTCCTGGTGGTCAGCAATGAGGACTGTTTTTCCCAAGGATCATTTTCTACTGGGAAATACAGGGCACAGTATAATACACTAGAATCTCTATAATATGAAGATATTAGCCCTACCCTAATAATACAATTAGGTGGTCATTTATTATATAGAAATACGTCTATGTTAGGCGTATTTCTGACACAGATTGTGGCGCAAATGTCCTTAGCACCGCAATCTGCATATTTTTTGCGCTCATGCCAGGTCTAAAAAAAAGGATGGCATGGGCAGGAAAAGGGATACAGTTATGGCCATCCAGTTATTAGATACCACCGCCATACATTGATAACACCGCCATACAATGATAAAACAACCATACAGTGACCGGATAAAAGGGTATAAGAGGGCACAGTACAGGGAATGACTAGGGGCACTGTACAGGGTGTGGTAAGAGGGCACAATGCAGGGTATAAAGGGGCACAGTACAGGGTGAGGGGCACAGTACTGGGTGGGGGCCACAGTACAGGGTGGGGGGCTGTCACGGATCAGAGTGGGGGTAACTCTAATCCGTGGGATGTCAAAATGAAAAATAGTTGCTAGGCCAGGACAGGAATCAGGGAGCAGGTCACCTCCTATCACATCCCTAATTCTGACCCTGTCTCCTAGCCGTATGAGCCAACCCTGATGGTAGGAGGGCTCATACTCAGGAACCTAAGATCCCTACTAGCCCTCAGGGTAGCCCTGGACTAGGAGCAGAGTAAGACGGCCTGTTCCTCCACATCACAGAGGAACCGGAGTCTCACTGGCCAAGCTGCAAGGAAAAGGGAACATGTACAGCATATGGCAATGGCAGGTAAGTAGACAAGTATCACACATACCTGCCACAGACAGACAGCCTGGAACCCATGCACGAGTGCTGCTGTCCACAAAAACACAAACGGACACAGCCCACACCACACATCACACAGGAACCCAGGACCATAAGCTGCAATAAAGATAAAGACACCACTAGACATATAATAATACAAGAACAATAATGTCTAACATAACTTATGACCACAAGGGTGGCCCTCAGTGGGCAGTTGGAATAATACCAGGAGGATGACTCCAGCAACCGCATGGCTGAAGTACCCCTCAACTTCTGGCATCCAGCAGGAGCTAAATAACCCCAAGTAGCCACACCCACACAGAGACACACCCAGTGTTCACACACTAGGAAGGGAATTAACCCTTCCAATACCAGGCAAAGGATGGAAACTACTTAAAGGGGAAAAGCAAAAACAAGCACACACTCCACCTGTTACCGCGGGCAACGGCATGCGTGGCAACCATGTCCTGGGGATAAGCCAGAAGGCCGAGACACTGCCACCACATGCACACAACACCACACGTTGCCCCGGGCAACCACAAGTGAAGGAAAGTGTCACTAAACACACCATAGGCCGTGACAGGGGCATAGTCATGACCCTGTGACGTTAGAAGGTCCTTATGGTGTATGCGGTTCAGATGCAGAGGAGATGAGAGGCAGAGGAGTGAGACGGGGCCTGGGGCCCTGGATGGACAGGAGGGGTGGACACAGTACATGAGGGAGGAAATGAGACAGCAGAGGCTCCAGGAGGATGAGATAGGACATAATATTGGGGGAGACAGGCGCCATGGAGGCAAACTGCTTAATGAACCAGTAAAACAACTAAATAGAATGAAGCAGCATCCAGCAGCAGATGGAAGAGTCCCCCCCCCCTCCTGTCCCACAGAGAAGATACAGTGCAGACTCATTGACAACCTGTGTTCACACTTCTGCTCCAGCCCTTCACAGTGCAGACTCACTGACAACTTGTGTTCACACTTCTGCTCCAGCCCTTCACAGTGCAGACTCACTTACAACCTGTGTTAACACTTCTGCTCCAGCCCTGCCGGTCTCTCTCCTCAGGCAGTATGTCCTGTGTAGAAGGGGCGTGTCTGAGTCTCTGCAGCAGCCGGCCTCATGTGACTCAGAGGGCCCACCAAATGGGTACTGCGTAAGTGAAATGACAGCAATCAGAGCTTCCATCTGTATTGGTGGAAGTGCTCATAGCAGCTCAGTGGGTCCCCCCAGGAGCATTGGGCCCCGGTACTTGCCCGGGTTTGCCGTTATGACGCCGGCCCTGAGTCTGAGCAAGCAATTAATGATGTATGAATTTAAGACCTACAGGCGGCATGAATGTTTGGCAGTGCTAGATTCTCTTTTCTAAAGCACATTTTCACAGGGAAGAATTCGGATTTGCTGTGTGTCGTTGGCGAATGTTACACCACAGAGTGAATTACCAAAGCTGCACTGTAATAGTGTTGTGGATTATAAGGATAGCTTCACACTTTCGGTGTGAAACTCCAGTATTGGCTGTTCCGGCAGACAAGCGGAGAATCAGCTGGACACATGCAGCAGTTTGGGTCCGGACGGTTCTTCGCTTGTCTGCAGCAATGCGTACATGGGGTGATATTTTATCATTTCTTTCACACAGTATGACGGCTTCTTCTTTGACAGCTCTAACCTATCACAGCGATCTCCAGCAAATTCTGATTGGTCCTGTGCCAGCTAGTCAACTGCTATCACCATGATGTCACTGTGTCTGTGGACACGTGTGTGTGCAGTGCACTTGCAAATAGGGTTCAATCGGGTATCGAAGTATCGATACCTAATCGATACTTTTCGACCTGGATCGATTCGATACTGGGATTTGCTACTTTTCTACTGCGCAGCCTGGTATCAGACAACATGACGCGCTGCTCTCAGCGTGCACCATGTTCTCTTCAGCAGCACAGTGGAGATGGACTGTGCCGCTGCCACCAATGAGAAGAGATGGGGGGAGGAGAGGGACTGTGGCCACTGCACCACCAATGAAGAGAATTAACCTGTTGATACAAGTGTAGGATGCGGGTGCCGGCGGTAGTTTCACATACCCGGCACCTGCCCTCTATGACAGGAAGCTGCAATCCGCGGCAATTAACTCCTCAGGTGCCGCACCTAAGGGGTTAATTGATGGGGATCGCAGCACTTTGTCATAGAGGTCGGGTATGTGAAACTATCGCCGGCACCCGCATCCTACATTTGTATTAACAGGTTAATTATCTTCATTGGTGGCGCAGTGCCCCCCCCCCCCCAACACCAGTATTAAATCATAATCATTGGTGGCACAGTGCCTCAACCCCCCTAGTATTATCTTCATTGATGGCAGTGGACACAGGGTCCCCTCCTCATTGGTGGTGCAGTTGCGGTTCCGATCGGAGCCCCAGCAGTGTAATCGCGTGGCTCCGATCGGTTACCATGGCAGCCGGGATGCTACTGAAGCCCTGGCTGCCATGGTAATCTCCCTGCTGTTGTGTGCACAAAGCCCAGGGCAGCAGGGAAAGTGTAAAGTCCTATTCACCCTAATAGAGCTCTATCAGGGTGAATAGGACAAGTAATTAAAAATTCCCAGTTTCTAGCCCCCCCCCCCCCCCATTTTTTTGTCACCTTGTCCCCCCCAAAAATAGGATAGGACTGTTCTATTATGGTCTGGACGTTCCATAAAATGCGGAATGCACATGGCTTTTTTGGTATTTTTTTTGCGTGTTATCGAGTATCGCAATACTTCTTTATAGTATCAAAATCGAATCACAATTTTGGTATCGTGACAATCCTAGTTGCAAATCAAACTTACAGTTACGTTGATTTGTATCAAGGGGTTAAACAAGTGACTGCACACATATTTCCAGTCCCCCACTTGACATACACCGATCAGTCCTATCATTAAAACCACTTACAGGTAACATGAATAACACTCATTCTGTTATCACAGCGACATCGGTCAAGAGATGAGATGGTAGGCAATAAGTAAGTTCTTGAAGATGATATGTTGGAAGCAGGAAAAATTGGAAAGTGTAAGGATCTAATTGACTTTGACAAGGGCCATATTGTGATGGCTAGATGTTCAGAGCATCTCCAAAACATGTGGTCTTGTGCACACTGCATGCACCCAGTATTCAGTGGTAAGAGGCTACCAAAAATGGACCAAAAAAAAACTTGGATTGGTCAAGACATTGATAGCATGAGCAAGGTCCAATATAGAGTACCATGTTAATATGCCCGATGCCAGTTACAATTGTAGCCATGGCAACCAAATAGGTCACAGATGAGCCCATTTTTACCTGAAAATAGTGTTACAAGAAAATGTCAATAGGGCGAAGCTATGAAAAACGTTGTAGGATTACTCAAGAACAGCTGAAACCTTCAACTATCATCATCAAACCCTCAAGAAACTATATAAGAAAGCATCATCTCACTACCTAAGCTACCAGTCAAACCTGAGGTTATTATAGGTTGGTCTTTTTCTGATATCATGTCCACTGTTGATCTTCTGCTACAAGACTTGGGTTACAATACATTATCTACCATTGGTGAAGGATCCTACTCAAAGGTGAAAATGGCGACATCAAGGAAATACCAATGCAAAGTGGCCATTAAGGTCATAGACAAAAGAAAGATCCCAGCTGAATACACCATGAAATTCCTAGCCCGTGAGCTTGACATTTTGAGGAAGGTTCGACATCCCAATGTCATAACTGCCTTTGAGTTTATTGAGATAAGTAACGGACTACATTTTATAGTAATGGAATTGTGTGTGACAGACCTCCTACAGTTAGTGCAGACTACAGGACTGTTGCCAAGTGAAAAGGCCAGAAGTCTTTTTAAGCAAATCACCAAGGCCATCAAGTATCTGCATGAGCATCATGTGGCACACAGAGATTTAAAGTGCGAGAACATACTTATTACATCAGATGACAAGGCCAAAATCACAGACTTCAGCTTCGGAATAATGTTCCCCAATGGCTCAAATCTGTCTACCACTTACTGTGGATCTGCAGCATATGCTTCTCCTGAGGTGAGACTATGAGTTTGTATCTTATGCTTTATATATATATTAGTGCAGGTGAATTTCCAGAGGATGTAAATCTGTCCCCATCACATGATCACAAATGTTTGGGACTAGTTACTTCTGTATTGTCATCAGCTCTGAATCTTCAACTTCCTCAAGGACTCATACTGCTGTCACATACACTATAAGGACAAAAGTATTGGGACTCCTACGCATTACACCTACAACAACTTTTATGACATTCCATTCTATATCTATAGGTATTAACCCCTTAACCTCTTAGGGACACAAGGCCTATCTGTACACCCTGATGTCCCGGTACAGGTACGCCCTGTGTATTTCCGATCACCGCCGCGCGGCTGGTGGTGATCGGAACTGGGTGCCTGCTGAAATCAATCAGCAGGCACCCTGGGTCAATGCCGAGGAGGGTCCTGTGACCCCCCCGTATCGGCGATCGCTGCAAACCGCAGGTCAATTCAGACCTGCAGTTTGCAGCGCTTTCAGAAGATTCTGATCCCCGCGGTCCGTGACCACAGGGATCAGAAACTTCAAAATGCCTTTTTTTTATGTTTAACCCCTGCAGCCCTCTTTGTGATGTGGGCGGGGGGCACGCGATCAACCGCCCGCCCTCCCTCTCATTTTCAGGATGGCTGAGCTTGTAAAGCATTTTCAGCACATTGCTGACACTGTGCTTGAAACGGCTGACATCACACAGATGTCAGCCGTTTAACCCCTTCCATGCCGCGGTCCATAGGGGAGCTTCCTTCCTCTCCCATCGGGAGCTGCTGTGCCTTTTCAGCCCCTGAAAAGTCCAGCAAAATCTGCCTTCCAAAAACCAAATGGCCTTCCTTTCCTTCTGCACCCTGCTGTGTGCCCGTACAGCAGTTTACGACCACATATGGGGTGTTTCTGTAAACTGCAGAATCAGAGTAATAAATGTTGAGTTTTGTTTGGCGGTTAACCCTTGCCTTGTTACTGGAAAAAAATTATTAAAATGAAAATCTTCCCAAAAAGTGAAATTCTGAAATTATATTTTCCATTAAATCTTATGGAAAGCCTAAAGAGTTAATAAAGCTTGTAAAATCTGTTTTGAATACCTTGAGGGGTGTAGTTTCTTAGATGTGGTCACTTTTTTGGAATTTCTACTCTAGGGGTGCATCAGGAGTTCTTCAAATGGGACCTGGGGTAAAAAAAAAAAGGCCATCAAAATCTGCCTTCCAGAAACCATATGGCGTTCCTTTCCTTCTGCGCCCTGCCGTTTGGTCATACAGCAGTTTACGACCACATATGTGGTGTTTCTATAAACTACAGAATCAGGGCAATAAATATTGAGTTTTGTTTGGATGTTAACCCTTGCTTTGTTACTGAAAAAAAATTGATTAAAATGGAAAATGAAATTTCATCTCCATTTGCCAATAACTCTTGTGGAACACCTAAAAGGTTAACAAAGTTTGTAAAATCAGTTTTGAATACCTTGAGGGGTGTAGTTTCTAAAATGGGGCCTTTAATGGGTGGTTTCTATTACGTAAGCCCCACAAAGAGACTTTAGACCTGAACTGGTCCTTAAAAAGTGAGTTTTGGAAATTGTCTTAAAAAGTTTAAGATTTGCTTCTAAACTTCTAAGCCTTTTAACGTCCCAAAAAAATAAAATGTCATTTACAAAATGATCCAAACATGAAGTAGACATATGGGAAATGTAAAGTAACTATTTTAGGAGGTATCACTATCTGTTTTAAAAGCAGAGAAATTAAAAATTTAAAAATTGCGAAATTTTTACCAATTTCTGGTAAATTTGGTATTTTTTTATAAATAAAAATTAAATATTTTGACTCAAATTTACCACTGTCATGAAGTACAGTATGTGACAAGAAAATCTCAGAATGGCTTGGATAAGTAAAAGCGTTTTAAAGTTATCACCACATACAGTGATGCATGTAAGATTTGGCCTGGCAGGGTCCTGAAGGGGTTAAAGTTTCTGCTTTGGATTTATATTTAACAACTGCTGCAGGTCCGACACATGTGTATTTAGCCTTAGGCCTCATGCACACAACTGTATTTTCGGTTTGCGTCCAATACGCATTTTTGCAGATCGCACATGGACCCTAGGTCCGCAAAAAAATAAAAAACAGACAACACACAGCTGTGCCACAAATTATAGAACCTCTTCTATTCTTGGCCATTTTGTAGACCATAATAGGCTTCTTTTTTTTTTACAGTGGGTCCCACAAAAATATTGCACATGGACCACATCCGTATTTTGCAGACCACAAAACGGATATGGTCGTATTCAGGAGGCCTTAGGCCTCATGCACACAGCCGTTGTTGTGGTCCGCATCCTAGCCACATTTTTTGCGGCTCGGGTGCGGACCCATTCACTTCAATGGGGCCGCAAAAGATGCGGAGGCCTTACTCTGTAGCTCTGCTAGGATGAGTTCTAAATTAAATTGCTAGGTAAAATGTTTGGCTAGGGCGACACGTTTTGCTCAATCTAAAGATTTAATGCTAGTCAATGGGGCTGCAGTGTGACACATGACATGCCCTGGCTTCAACACAACAGTCGCAAAAAAAACAAAAATGTTGGGTTTTTGGTCACAGGTAGAGATATGCGAATTTCATATTTTGAAATTCGTTCACGCTTCGTTTACTGGTATAAGCTGAATTGCGTTATGGATTCCGTTACCATGGACCGTAACGCAATTCTATGTGATGGAATGCATAATGGAATGTCTTTAGAGGCATTCCGTCATAATAGAAGTCTATGGGCTGCAAAGCGGATATGTCCCGTTTCCGTTATGCAGGGGACTCCTCTCCTGCAGAACGGAAATAGGACGGATCAGTTTTGCAGCCCATAGACTTCTATTATGACGGAATAAATAACGGAATCCCTCTAAAGGCATTCCGTCATAAAATTGCATTCTGGTCCGTGGTAACGGAATCCATAACGCAACAACAAGAAGCACAAATGTTCTTAGTTATGCAAGAAGCTACCTGTGCCTTAGTAACTAGTCTTAATGCCAGCACATGCTTATAGATCAACTGGTCAAATATTGTTTAGAAGCTGCTCAGCTATTATTTACGTGGCCAGAAAATAACATATCTACTGCTGTGCTTCTAGTCTGTCATTACCTATTTTAAAGGTACTGTCTTAGGCTACTTTCACACTCGCATTTTGGGCGGATCCGTCATGGATCTGCAAAAACTGATCCATTACAATAATACAACCGCATGCATCCGTCATGAACGGATCAGTTTGTTTTATCTGTAACATAGCCAAGACGAATCCGTCATGAACTCCATTGAATGTCAATGGGGGATGGATAAGTTTTCTATTGTGCCAGTTTGGCTCAGTTTCGTCAAGCAGACAGCAAAACGCTGCAGGCAGAGTTTTGCTGTCCGCCTCCAGTGCGGAATGGAGACGGAACAGAGCCAAACTGATGCATTCTGAGCGGACCCTTTTCCATTCAGAATGCATTAGCGCAAAACTGATCCGTTTTGGACCGCTTGTGAGAGTCCTGAGCGGGTCTCACAAACGGAAAGCCAAAATGCGAGTGTGAAAGTAGCCTTATCTACAAACTATATTGCTCTATCATGTCAGACTCAAAGTCTCGTTTGCATTTTAGGATGAGAGTGCCTGCAGTGCACTCCCATCTCAGACTGCTTATACTTATGGACACTTGTGTAGCGCGGCTGGTACATTTAAACACATTGATATAGCCCCTCAAATTTTTTTGCCAGGTGCAGGAGTTCAGGTTCAAAATGGCCTATGGGCAACACATTCCACCATCTATAACTTCCTGATGTGGACACTGGAGAACCCAGCGGGTTTGTAAGCTATAAGGCAAGTTGGGTTAACTATACTACTGCCTGTTAGGATTATTGCTCTGTAAAGGTCATCCCCACTTCTCGTTGTTACCATCTGAGCAGCAAAGAATACCCAAATCATGGCATGTTGGAGCTGAGATTTAGAGACTAATATTTCCTGAAGGACCTAAGGGGGAAAACGAGACATGTCTTCAATGTCAGCCACTGGGAAATGAGGATGCCCTCTCTATTGCAATAACCTGACTTGTAGGCAGTGGTAACATAGGGGCATAACAGAGGAAGAACTATCTAGTACTTCGTTACACTGACTAAAGCAGTATCATTTTATGGACTGAATAAAAAAAAATTCTTCCATCTTTATTATGATTGTCAATAAATTGATTAAAGTAATAACTAGGGGTTTAGAGAGGTTTTCAAAGATTCTCCACAGCACCTTAGGCCTTAGCCTACCAGCCGCTAAACACATGGGAAAAGTGAACCAATGCAGTAATATGAAGTTTCATGAGATTCTGGAGATCTTGTGATGATAACTGATAAGTAGATGTAACTAGTTTTTTGTATTTTGGTGTAAAGAAGAGCTATTTTCATAGGTACTACTGAGTATTCCCTATGACCCAAGGAAGTATGACATTTGGAGCCTGGGAGTGATCCTTTACATAATGGCGACAGGAAAAATGCCATTCGATGAGACTAACTTGAATGCATTGCCAAAAATTCAGCAGGTAGGAGTGACGTTTCCAGAAGCTATAGAAGTGGATGCAAAATGCAAAAGTCTCATTAAAGAAATCCTGCAGTACAACCCTAATGATCGACCTGATATCTTCACACTAATAAAGCAAGAATGGCTACTAGCAGCATAACACCATCCAAGTCCTTCAATAAAGACAATTCCTAAATACCACTGAACTATCATTTGTACAAAAATCCAAAACACAAAGGGGCAACAGAATAAATCCTGCACCCTTATTTATATCAGGGATTTATCTTTTCATGGGACAACGCTTAAGATATGACACTTTGATACAATGTGAAGTAGTCAGTGTACAGCTTGTATAACAGTGTAAATTTGGTGTGCCCTCAAAATAACAACACACATTAATGTCTAAACTGCTGGCAACTTAGGGGTGAGTACACCCCTAAGTGAAAATGGCCAAATTGTGCAGAATTAGCCATTTTCCCTCCCCGTGTCATGTGACAAGGTCTCAGGTGTGAATGAGGAGCAGGTGTGTTAAATTTGGTGTTATCGCTCTCACACTCTCTCTCATACTGGTCACTGGAGGTGGCTCCTCATGGAAGAGAACTCTCTGAGAATCTGGGAAAAAGAATTGTTGCTCTACATAAAGATGGCCTAGGCTACAAGATTGCCAACACCCTAAAAACTGAGATGCAGCACGATGGCCACAACCATACAACGGTTTAACAAGACAGGTCCTACTCAGAACAGACCTCGCTATGGTCGACCCAAAAAGTTTAGTGCACGTGCTCAGTGTCATATCCAGAGGTTGTCTTTACAAAATAGACATATGAGTGCTGCCAGCATTGCTGCAGCGATTAAAGCAGTGGGGCGTTCAACCTGTCAGACTATATGTCGCACACTGCATCAAATTGGTCTGCATGGAAGCCTCTTCTAAAGATGATGCACAAGAAAGCCCGCAACCAGTTTGATAAAGACAAGCAAACTAAGGACATGGATTACTGGAACCATGGCCTGTGGTCTGATGAGACCAAGATAAACTTATTTGGTTCAGATGATGTCAAGCGTGTGTGGCGGCAACAAGGTGAGGAGTACAAAGACAAGTGTGTCTTGCCTACAGTCCAGCATGGTGGTGGGAGTGTCATGGTTTGGGGCTGCATGAGTGCTGCCGGCTGTGGGAAGCTACAGTTCATTGAGGGAACCATGAATGCCAACATGTACTGTGACATACTGAAGCAGAGCATGATCCCCTCCCTTCAGAGACTGGGCCACAGGGCAGTATTCCAACATGATAACGACCCCAAACACACCTCCAAGACGAGCACTGCCTTGCTAAAGAAACTGAGGGTACAGGTGCTGGACTGGCCAATCATGTCTCCAAACCTAAACCCTATTGAGCATCTGTGGGGAATCCTCAAAAGAAAGGTGGAGGAGCGCAAGGTCTCTAACATACACCAGTTCTGTGATGTTGTCATGGAAGAGGATTTCAGTGGCAACCTGTGAAGCTCTAGTGAACGCCATGCCCAAGAGAGTTAAGGCAGTGCTGGGAAATAATGGTGGCCACACAAAATAGTTATTATTATTATCTGTATAGTTATTATAAGAGTTATTTTGAGGGCACACCAAATTTACACGGTTATAGAAGCTGTACACTGACTACTTTACATTGTATCAAAGTGTCATATCTTCTGTGTTGTCCCATGAAAAGATATAATAAAATATTTACAAAAATGTGAGGGGTGTACTCACTTTTGTAAGATACTGTGTGTGTGTATATATATATATAGATATCTCAAAGAAGAGGCAGCACTCCAGGATAAAGTGAAAAATGACCCGCTTTATTTCCCCTGTGCAACGTTTCAACTGCTCATTGCAGTCTTTCTCAAGCATAACAATTGGTGTCACAACATCTACATTTATACCCACAATGCTTAGTGAGTCAATTAACAGGGTGATTGGCAATAACATATTCAATAATATATAAAAACGTGAATTTCATAAAAAAAAATGTCATGATCATATGTCATGTGTTTATACACTACGTGCAGAATTATTAGGCAAATGAGTATTTTGACCACATCATCCTCTTTATGCATGTTGTCTTACTCCAAGCTGTATAGGCTCGAAAGCCTACTACCAATTAAGCATATTAGGTGATGTGCATCTCTGTAATGAGAAGGGGTGTGGTCTAATGACATCAACACCCTATATCAGGTGTGCATAATTATTAGGCAACTTCCTTTCCTTTGGCAAAATGGGTCAAAAGAAGGACTTGACAGGCTCAGAAAAGTCAAAAATAGTGAGATATCTTGCAGAGGGATGCAGCACTCTTAAAATTGCAAAGCTTCTGAAGCGTGATCATCGAACAATCAAGCGTTTCATTCAAAATAGTCAACAGGGTCGCAAGAAGCGTGTGGAAAAACCAAGGCGCAAAATAACTGCCCATGAACTGAGAAAAGTCAAGCGTGCAGCTGCCAAGATGCCACTTGCCACCAGTTTGGCCATATTTCAGAGCTGCAACATCACTGGAGTGCCCAAAAGCACAAGGTGTGCAATACTCAGAGACATGGCCAAGGTAAGAAAGGCTGAAAGACGACCACCACTGAACAAGACACACAAGCTGAAACGTCAAGACTGGGCCAAGAAATATCTCAAGACTGATTTTTCTAAGGTTTTATGGACTGATGAAATGAGAGTGAGTCTTGATGGGCCAGATGGCTGGATTGGTAAAGGGCAGAGAGCTCCAGTCCGACTCAGACGCCAGCAAGGTGGAGGTGGAGTACTGGTTTGGGCTGGTATCATCAAAGATGAGCTTGTGGGGCCTTTTTGGGTTGAGGATGGAGTCAAGCTCAACTCCCAGTCCTACTGCCAGTTTCTGGAAGACACCTTCTTCAAGCAGTGGTACAGGAAGAAGTCTGCAAGGTAAGAAAAACATGATTTTCATGCAGGAAAATGCTCCATCACACGTGTCCAAGTACTCCACAACGTGGCTGGCAAGAAAGGGTATAAAAGAAGAAAATCTAATGACATGGCCTCCTTGTTCACCTGATCTGAACCCCATTGAGAACCTGTGGTCCATCATCAAATGTGAGATTTACAAGGAGGGAAAACAGTACACCTCTCTGAACAGTGTCTGGGAGGCTGTGGTTGCTGCTGCACGCAATGTTGATGGTGAACAGATCAAAACACTGACAGAATCCATGGATGGCAGGCTTTTGAGTGTCCTTGCAAAGAAAGGTGGCTATATTGGTCACTGATTTGTTTTTGTTTTGTTTTTGAATTTCAGAAATGTATATTTGTGAATGTTGAGATGTTATATTGGTTTCACTGGTAAAAATAAATAATTGAAATGGGTATATATTTGTTTTTTGTTAAGTTGCCTAATAATTATGTACAGTAATAGTCACCTGCACACACAGATATCCCCCTAAAATAGCTAAAACTAAAAACAAACTAAAAACTACTTCCAAAAATATTCAGCTTTGATATTAATGAGTTTTTTCGGTTCATTGAGAACATGGTTGTTGTTCAATAATAAAATTAATCCTCAAAAATACAACTTGCCTAATAATTCTGCACTCCCTGTATATCATGTGTCAAAATCACAATTTTTACATACATGGTGAGATCTCATAGATTTTCAAAATTCACAAATAAACACTACCTAGTTCATAAAGTGCCTCGTGCTTTAATTACAGTGATCACCTGAAAGTGCTGATTGCGCGGTCAATGGCCGCATGGTTTAAAAACGTACTAACTTACAGAGTGGAGTATCATGATGGCAGCCGTCCCGGCGTCTCTGGGGTCCCACCGCGCATGCTCGGTATCCTGGATACCAGTGTACACTAACAGAGACCGCGCCCAAGAGTGACGTCGGTCCTGATGCGCACACCGGCCATTTGGCACCTCCCCCAAAGCATGACGATATGGAGGGCGGCGTCTCCCTGTTCGGCCTCCCGGTCACATGACAAAGTCACGTGAACCGTTGCCTGACAACTGGGAAGCGCTTATCCTCAACGCCTCGCCATCTCCAGGATCAGTCAGAGCACGGCAATGAGACCTATATTGAGAAAGGAGTAGATAGAGAATGATTGGGTTGTAAACACTATTCACATGATAATTGCAAACAATTATAATAGATACATAAATCAGGATGTCAAATCATGAATATCGGAGGATTGTAGTCCTAAAAGGGACATAACATGTGTTAAGTGGAGAATGGGGGGTGCGGTATATAAGGATGCACCACACAAGTGATCACCCCCATACACCTAAAGAATCATAGGTTACAGAGTGTTGTCCACACCCCCCATACATCTCCTGTGGCCATAGCTTCCTCCATTCACGATTTATCCATTTTTCTTTCAAGTGTGAAGCCATGATTCCAACCCCATTCTCTTCTTCTGAACCTAAACCGCCAAGGCGACTGCCACTATTCTCCTCCACCGTGAAAATAACTTGAAAAATAGATGAATCCTTTTCGGATCCCAAGTGTTCTAAAAATAAAAATGAAAATGAAAAAGAATAATTAGAATAGACACCAAAGGTGATCACATAACCAAATTGGTATACGAGGAAAACAAGCCCCCATGGAGGCGAGAGAGACCCCAACATTCTACATAATGTTCCACTTAAAGTCCACATTCAGACCCTTAGGTTTGAGTGACTGTAGGCGATGTATCCACCGCAGTTCCCGTTGTTTAAGGGTCACAGGGTGATCACTTGTGTGGTGCATCCTTATATACCACACCCCCCATTCTCCACTTAACACGTTATGTCCCTTTCAGGACTACAATCCTCCGATATTCACGATTTGACATCCTGATTTATGTATCTATTATAATTGTTTGCAATTATCATGCGAATAGTGTTTACAACCCGATTATTCTCTATCTACTCCTTTCTCAATATAGGTCTCATTGCCGTGCTCTGACTGATCCTGGAGATGGCGAGGCGTTGAGGATAAGCGCTTCCCAGTTGTCAGGCAACGGTTCACGTGACTTTGTCATGTGACCGGGAGGCCGAACAGGGAGACGCCACCCTCCGTGTCGTCATGCTTCGGGGGAGGTGCCAGATGGCCGGTGTGCGCATCAGGACCGACGTCACTCTTGGGCGCGGTCTCTGTTAGTGTACACTGGTATCCAGGATACTGAGCATGCGCGGTGGGACCCCAGAGACGCCGGGACGGCTGCCATCATGATACTCCACTCTGTAAGTTAGTACGTTTTTAAACCATGCGGCCATTGACCGCGCAATCAGCACTTTCAGGTGATCACTGTAATTAAAGCACGAGGCACTTTATGAACTAGGTAGTGTTTATTTGTGAATTTTGAAAATCTATGAGATCTCACCATGTATGTAAAAATTGTGATTTTGACACATGATATATAAATGAATTCACATATGATCATGACATTTTTTTTAATGAAATTCACGTTTTTATATATTTTTGAATATGTTATTGCCAATCACCCTGTTAATTGACTCACTAAGCATTGTGGGTATAAATGTAGATGTTGTGACTAGAGTTGAGCGGACACCTGGATGTTCGGGTTCGAGAAGTTCGGCCGAACTTCCCGGAAATGTTCGGGATCCGAACCCGATCCGAACTTCGTCCCGAACCCGAACCCCATTGAAGTCAATGGGGACCCGAACTTTTCGGCACTAAAAAGGCTGTAAAACAGCCCAGGAAAGGGCTAGAGGGCTGCAAAAGGCAGCAACATGTAGGTAAATCCCCTGCAAACAAATGTGGATAGGGAAATGAAATAAAATTAAAATTAAATAAATAAAAATTAACCAAAATCAATTGGAGAGAGGTCCCATAGCAGAGAATCTGGCTTCACGTCACCCACCACTGGAACAGTCCATTCTCAGATATTTAGGCCCCGGCACCCAAGCAGAGGAGAGAGGTCCCGTAACAGAGAATCTGTCTTCGTGTCAGCAGAGAATCAGTCTGCATGTCATAGCAGAGAATCAGACTTCACGTCAGCCACCACTGCAACAGTCCATTTTCATAAATTTAGGCCCAGCACCCAGGCAGAGGAGAGAGGTCCCGTAACAGAGGATCTGGCTTCATGTCAGCAGAGAATTAGTCTGCATGTCATAGCAGAGAATCAGGCTTCACGTCAGCCACCAATGCAACAGTCCATTGTCAGATATTTAGGCCCAGCACCCAGGCAGAGGAGAGAGGTCCCATAACAGACAATCTGGCTTCATGTCAGCAGAGAATCAGTCTTCATATCATAGCAGAGAATCAGGCTTCACGTCAGCCACCAATGCAACAGTCCATTGTCAGATATTTAGGCCCAGCACCCAGGCAGAGGAGAGAGGTCCCGTAACAGACAATCTGGCTTCATGTCAGCAGAGAATCAGTCTTCATATCATAGCAGAGAATCAGGCTTCACGTCAGCCACCAATGCAACAGTTCATTTTCATAAATTTAGGCCCAGCACCCAGGCAGAGGAGAGAGGTCCCGTAACAGAGGATCTGGCTTCATGTCAGCAGAGAATTAGTCTGCATGTCATAGCAGAAAATCAGGCTTCACGTCAGCCACCACTGCAACAGTCCATTGTCAGATATTTAGGCCCAGCACCCAGGCAGAGGAGAGAGGTCCCGTAACAGACAATCTGGCTTCATGTCAGCAGAGAATCAGTCTTCATATCATAGCAGAGAATCAGGCTTCACGTCAGCCACCAATGCAACAGTCCATTTTCATAAATTTAGGCCCAGCACCCAGGCAGAGGAGAGAGGTCCCGTAACAGAGGATCTGGCTTCATGTCAGCAGAGAATTAGTCTGCATGTCATAGCAGAAAATCAGGCTTCACGTCAGCCACCACTGCAACAGTCCATTGTCAGATATTTAGGCCCAGCACCCAGGCAGAGGAGAGAGGTCCCGTAACAGACAATCTGGCTTCATGTCAGCAGAGAATCAGGCTTCACGTCAGCCACCAATGCAACAGTCCATTGTCAGATATTTAGGCCCAGCACCCAGGCAGAGGAGAGAGATCCCATAACAGACAATCTGGCTTCATGTCAGCAGAGAATCAGTCTTCATATCATAGCAGAGAATCAGGCTTCACGTCAGCCACCAATGCAACAGTCCATTTGTCCAACGCAAAAAAATAAAAAACAGACAACACACAGCTGTGCCACAAATTATAGAACCTCTTCTATTCTTGGCCATTTTGTAGACCATAATAGGCTTCTTTTTTTTTTACAGTGGGTCCCACAAAAATATTGCACATGGACCACATCCGTATTTTGCAGACCACAAAACGGATATGGTCGTATTCAGGAGGCCTTAGGCCTCATGCACACAGCCGTTGTTGTGGTCCGCATCCTAGCCACATTTTTTGCGGCTCGGGTGCGGACCCATTCACTTCAATGGGGCCGCAAAAGATGCGGAGGCCTTACTCTGTAGCTCTGCTAGGATGAGTTCTAAATTAAATTGCTAGGTAAAATGTTTGGCTAGGGCGACACGTTTTGCTCAATCTAAAGATTTAATGCTAGTCAATGGGGCTGCAGTGTGACACATGACATGCCCTGGCTTCAACACAACAGTCGCAAAAAAAACAAAAATGTTGGGTTTTTGGTCACAGGTAGAGATATGCGAATTTCATATTTTGAAATTCGTTCACGCTTCGTTTACTGGTATAAGCTGAATTGCGTTATGGATTCCGTTACCATGGACCGTAACGCAATTCTATGTGATGGAATGCATAATGGAATGTCTTTAGAGGCATTCCGTCATAATAGAAGTCTATGGGCTGCAAAGCGGATATGTCCCGTTTCCGTTATGCAGGGGACTCCTCTCCTGCAGAACGGAAATAGGACGGATCAGTTTTGCAGCCCATAGACTTCTATTATGACGGAATAAATAACGGAATCCCTCTAAAGGCATTCCGTCATAAAATTGCATTCTGGTCCGTGGTAACGGAATCCATAACGCAACAACAAGAAGCACAAATGTTCTTAGTTATGCAAGAAGCTACCTGTGCCTTAGTAACTAGTCTTAATGCCAGCACATGCTTATAGATCAACTGGTCAAATATTGTTTAGAAGCTGCTCAGCTATTATTTACGTGGCCAGAAAATAACATATCTACTGCTGTGCTTCTAGTCTGTCATTACCTATTTTAAAGGTACTGTCTTAGGCTACTTTCACACTCGCATTTTGGGCGGATCCGTCATGGATCTGCAAAAACTGATCCATTACAATAATACAACCGCATGCATCCGTCATGAACGGATCAGTTTGTTTTATCTGTAACATAGCCAAGACGAATCCGTCATGAACTCCATTGAATGTCAATGGGGGATGGATAAGTTTTCTATTGTGCCAGTTTGGCTCAGTTTCGTCAAGCAGACAGCAAAACGCTGCAGGCAGAGTTTTGCTGTCCGCCTCCAGTGCGGAATGGAGACGGAACAGAGCCAAACTGATGCATTCTGAGCGGACCCTTTTCCATTCAGAATGCATTAGCGCAAAACTGATCCGTTTTGGATCGCTTGTGAGAGTCCTGAGCGGGTCTCACAAACGGAAAGCCAAAATGCGAGTGTGAAAGTAGCCTTATCTACAAACTATATTGCTCTATCATGTCAGACTCAAAGTCTCGTTTGCATTTTAGGATGAGAGTGCCTGCAGTGCACTCCCATCTCAGACTGCTTATACTTATGGACACTTGTGTAGCGCGGCTGGTACATTTAAACACATTGATATAGCCCCTCAAATTTTTTTGCCAGGTGCAGGAGTTCAGGTTCAAAATGGCCTATGGGCAACACATTCCACCATCTATAACTTCCTGATGTGGACACTGGAGAACCCAGCGGGTTTGTAAGCTATAAGGCAAGTTGGGTTAACTATACTACTGCCTGTTAGGATTATTGCTCTGTAAAGGTCATCCCCACTTCTCGTTGTTACCATCTGAGCAGCAAAGAATACCCAAATCATGGCATGTTGGAGCTGAGATTTAGAGACTAATATTTCCTGAAGGACCTAAGGGGGAAAACGAGACATGTCTTCAATGTCAGCCACTGGGAAATGAGGATGCCCTCTCTATTGCAATAACCTGACTTGTAGGCAGTGGTAACATAGGGGCATAACAGAGGAAGAACTATCTAGTACTTCGTTACACTGACTAAAGCAGTATCATTTTATGGACTGAATAAAAAAAAATTCTTCCATCTTTATTATGATTGTCAATAAATTGATTAAAGTAATAACTAGGGGTTTAGAGAGGTTTTCAAAGATTCTCCACAGCACCTTAGGCCTTAGCCTACCAGCCGCTAAACACATGGGAAAAGTGAACCAATGCAGTAATATGAAGTTTCATGAGATTCTGGAGATCTTGTGATGATAACTGATAAGTAGATGTAACTAGTTTTTTGTATTTTGGTGTAAAGAAGAGCTATTTTCATAGGTACTACTGAGTATTCCCTATGACCCAAGGAAGTATGACATTTGGAGCCTGGGAGTGATCCTTTACATAATGGCGACAGGAAAAATGCCATTCGATGAGACTAACTTGAATGCATTGCCAAAAATTCAGCAGGTAGGAGTGACGTTTCCAGAAGCTATAGAAGTGGATGCAAAATGCAAAAGTCTCATTAAAGAAATCCTGCAGTACAACCCTAATGATCGACCTGATATCTTCACACTAATAAAGCAAGAATGGCTACTAGCAGCATAACACCATCCAAGTCCTTCAATAAAGACAATTCCTAAATACCACTGAACTATCATTTGTACAAAAATCCAAAACACAAAGGGGCAACAGAATAAATCCTGCACCCTTATTTATATCAGGGATTTATCTTTTCATGGGACAACGCTTAAGATATGACACTTTGATACAATGTGAAGTAGTCAGTGTACAGCTTGTATAACAGTGTAAATTTGGTGTGCCCTCAAAATAACAACACACATTAATGTCTAAACTGCTGGCAACTTAGGGGTGAGTACACCCCTAAGTGAAAATGGCCAAATTGTGCAGAATTAGCCATTTTCCCTCCCCGTGTCATGTGACAAGGTCTCAGGTGTGAATGAGGAGCAGGTGTGTTAAATTTGGTGTTATCGCTCTCACACTCTCTCTCATACTGGTCACTGGAGGTGGCTCCTCATGGAAGAGAACTCTCTGAGAATCTGGGAAAAAGAATTGTTGCTCTACATAAAGATGGCCTAGGCTACAAGATTGCCAACACCCTAAAAACTGAGATGCAGCACGATGGCCACAACCATACAACGGTTTAACAAGACAGGTCCTACTCAGAACAGACCTCGCTATGGTCGACCCAAAAAGTTTAGTGCACGTGCTCAGTGTCATATCCAGAGGTTGTCTTTACAAAATAGACATATGAGTGCTGCCAGCATTGCTGCAGCGATTAAAGCAGTGGGGCGTTCAACCTGTCAGACTATATGTCGCACACTGCATCAAATTGGTCTGCATGGAAGCCTCTTCTAAAGATGATGCACAAGAAAGCCCGCAACCAGTTTGATAAAGACAAGCAAACTAAGGACATGGATTACTGGAACCATGGCCTGTGGTCTGATGAGACCAAGATAAACTTATTTGGTTCAGATGATGTCAAGCGTGTGTGGCGGCAACAAGGTGAGGAGTACAAAGACAAGTGTGTCTTGCCTACAGTCCAGCATGGTGGTGGGAGTGTCATGGTTTGGGGCTGCATGAGTGCTGCCGGCTGTGGGAAGCTACAGTTCATTGAGGGAACCATGAATGCCAACATGTACTGTGACATACTGAAGCAGAGCATGATCCCCTCCCTTCAGAGACTGGGCCACAGGGCAGTATTCCAACATGATAACGACCCCAAACACACCTCCAAGACGAGCACTGCCTTGCTAAAGAAACTGAGGGTACAGGTGCTGGACTGGCCAATCATGTCTCCAAACCTAAACCCTATTGAGCATCTGTGGGGAATCCTCAAAAGAAAGGTGGAGGAGCGCAAGGTCTCTAACATACACCAGTTCTGTGATGTTGTCATGGAAGAGGATTTCAGTGGCAACCTGTGAAGCTCTAGTGAACGCCATGCCCAAGAGAGTTAAGGCAGTGCTGGGAAATAATGGTGGCCACACAAAATAGTTATTATTATTATCTGTATAGTTATTATAAGAGTTATTTTGAGGGCACACCAAATTTACACGGTTATAGAAGCTGTACACTGACTACTTTACATTGTATCAAAGTGTCATATCTTCTGTGTTGTCCCATGAAAAGATATAATAAAATATTTACAAAAATGTGAGGGGTGTACTCACTTTTGTAAGATACTGTGTGTGTGTATATATATATATAGATATCTCAAAGAAGAGGCAGCACTCCAGGATAAAGTGAAAAATGACCCGCTTTATTTCCCCTGTGCAACGTTTCAACTGCTCATTGCAGTCTTTCTCAAGCATAACAATTGGTGTCACAACATCTACATTTATACCCACAATGCTTAGTGAGTCAATTAACAGGGTGATTGGCAATAACATATTCAATAATATATAAAAACGTGAATTTCATAAAAAAAAATGTCATGATCATATGTCATGTGTTTATACACTACGTGCAGAATTATTAGGCAAATGAGTATTTTGACCACATCATCCTCTTTATGCATGTTGTCTTACTCCAAGCTGTATAGGCTCGAAAGCCTACTACCAATTAAGCATATTAGGTGATGTGCATCTCTGTAATGAGAAGGGGTGTGGTCTAATGACATCAACACCCTATATCAGGTGTGCATAATTATTAGGCAACTTCCTTTCCTTTGGCAAAATGGGTCAAAAGAAGGACTTGACAGGCTCAGAAAAGTCAAAAATAGTGAGATATCTTGCAGAGGGATGCAGCACTCTTAAAATTGCAAAGCTTCTGAAGCGTGATCATCGAACAATCAAGCGTTTCATTCAAAATAGTCAACAGGGTCGCAAGAAGCGTGTGGAAAAACCAAGGCGCAAAATAACTGCCCATGAACTGAGAAAAGTCAAGCGTGCAGCTGCCAAGATGCCACTTGCCACCAGTTTGGCCATATTTCAGAGCTGCAACATCACTGGAGTGCCCAAAAGCACAAGGTGTGCAATACTCAGAGACATGGCCAAGGTAAGAAAGGCTGAAAGACGACCACCACTGAACAAGACACACAAGCTGAAACGTCAAGACTGGGCCAAGAAATATCTCAAGACTGATTTTTCTAAGGTTTTATGGACTGATGAAATGAGAGTGAGTCTTGATGGGCCAGATGGCTGGATTGGTAAAGGGCAGAGAGCTCCAGTCCGACTCAGACGCCAGCAAGGTGGAGGTGGAGTACTGGTTTGGGCTGGTATCATCAAAGATGAGCTTGTGGGGCCTTTTTGGGTTGAGGATGGAGTCAAGCTCAACTCCCAGTCCTACTGCCAGTTTCTGGAAGACACCTTCTTCAAGCAGTGGTACAGGAAGAAGTCTGCAAGGTAAGAAAAACATGATTTTCATGCAGGAAAATGCTCCATCACACGTGTCCAAGTACTCCACAACGTGGCTGGCAAGAAAGGGTATAAAAGAAGAAAATCTAATGACATGGCCTCCTTGTTCACCTGATCTGAACCCCATTGAGAACCTGTGGTCCATCATCAAATGTGAGATTTACAAGGAGGGAAAACAGTACACCTCTCTGAACAGTGTCTGGGAGGCTGTGGTTGCTGCTGCACGCAATGTTGATGGTGAACAGATCAAAACACTGACAGAATCCATGGATGGCAGGCTTTTGAGTGTCCTTGCAAAGAAAGGTGGCTATATTGGTCACTGATTTGTTTTTGTTTTGTTTTTGAATTTCAGAAATGTATATTTGTGAATGTTGAGATGTTATATTGGTTTCACTGGTAAAAATAAATAATTGAAATGGGTATATATTTGTTTTTTGTTAAGTTGCCTAATAATTATGTACAGTAATAGTCACCTGCACACACAGATATCCCCCTAAAATAGCTAAAACTAAAAACAAACTAAAAACTACTTCCAAAAATATTCAGCTTTGATATTAATGAGTTTTTTCGGTTCATTGAGAACATGGTTGTTGTTCAATAATAAAATTAATCCTCAAAAATACAACTTGCCTAATAATTCTGCACTCCCTGTATATCATGTGTCAAAATCACAATTTTTACATACATGGTGAGATCTCATAGATTTTCAAAATTCACAAATAAACACTACCTAGTTCATAAAGTGCCTCGTGCTTTAATTACAGTGATCACCTGAAAGTGCTGATTGCGCGGTCAATGGCCGCATGGTTTAAAAACGTACTAACTTACAGAGTGGAGTATCATGATGGCAGCCGTCCCGGCGTCTCTGGGGTCCCACCGCGCATGCTCGGTATCCTGGATACCAGTGTACACTAACAGAGACCGCGCCCAAGAGTGACGTCGGTCCTGATGCGCACACCGGCCATTTGGCACCTCCCCCAAAGCATGACGATATGGAGGGCGGCGTCTCCCTGTTCGGCCTCCCGGTCACATGACAAAGTCACGTGAACCGTTGCCTGACAACTGGGAAGCGCTTATCCTCAACGCCTCGCCATCTCCAGGATCAGTCAGAGCACGGCAATGAGACCTATATTGAGAAAGGAGTAGATAGAGAATGATTGGGTTGTAAACACTATTCACATGATAATTGCAAACAATTATAATAGATACATAAATCAGGATGTCAAATCATGAATATCGGAGGATTGTAGTCCTAAAAGGGACATAACATGTGTTAAGTGGAGAATGGGGGCTGCGGTATATAAGGATGCACCACACAAGTGATCACCCCCATACACCTAAAGAATCATAGGTTACAGAGTGTTGTCCACACCCCCCATACATCTCCTGTGGCCATAGCTTCCTCCATTCACGATTTATCCATTTTTCTTTCAAGTGTGAAGCCATGATTCCAACCCCATTCTCTTCTTCTGAACCTAAACCGCCAAGGCGACTGCCACTATTCTCCTCCACCGTGAAAATAACTTGAAAAATAGATGAATCCTTTTCGGATCCCAAGTGTTCTAAAAATAAAAATGAAAATGAAAAAGAATAATTAGAATAGACACCAAAGGTGATCACATAACCAAATTGGTATACGAGGAAAACAAGCCCCCATGGAGGCGAGAGAGACCCCAACATTCTACATAATGTTCCACTTAAAGTCCACATTCAGACCCTTAGGTTTGAGTGACTGTAGGCGATGTATCCACCGCAGTTCCCGTTGTTTAAGGGTCACAGGGTGATCACTTGTGTGGTGCATCCTTATATACCACACCCCCCATTCTCCACTTAACACGTTATGTCCCTTTCAGGACTACAATCCTCCGATATTCACGATTTGACATCCTGATTTATGTATCTATTATAATTGTTTGCAATTATCATGCGAATAGTGTTTACAACCCGATTATTCTCTATCTACTCCTTTCTCAATATAGGTCTCATTGCCGTGCTCTGACTGATCCTGGAGATGGCGAGGCGTTGAGGATAAGCGCTTCCCAGTTGTCAGGCAACGGTTCACGTGACTTTGTCATGTGACCGGGAGGCCGAACAGGGAGACGCCACCCTCCGTGTCGTCATGCTTCGGGGGAGGTGCCAGATGGCCGGTGTGCGCATCAGGACCGACGTCACTCTTGGGCGCGGTCTCTGTTAGTGTACACTGGTATCCAGGATACTGAGCATGCGCGGTGGGACCCCAGAGACGCCGGGACGGCTGCCATCATGATACTCCACTCTGTAAGTTAGTACGTTTTTAAACCATGCGGCCATTGACCGCGCAATCAGCACTTTCAGGTGATCACTGTAATTAAAGCACGAGGCACTTTATGAACTAGGTAGTGTTTATTTGTGAATTTTGAAAATCTATGAGATCTCACCATGTATGTAAAAATTGTGATTTTGACACATGATATATAAATGAATTCACATATGATCATGACATTTTTTTTAATGAAATTCACGTTTTTATATATTATTGAATATGTTATTGCCAATCACCCTGTTAATTGACTCACTAAGCATTGTGGGTATAAATGTAGATGTTGTGACTAGAGTTGAGCGGACACCTGGATGTTCGGGTTCGAGAAGTTCGGCCGAACTTCCCGGAAATGTTCGGGTTCGGGATCCGAACCCGATCCGAACTTCGTCCCGAACCCGAACCCCATTGAAGTCAATGGGGACCCGAACTTTTCGGCACTAAAAAGGCTGTAAAACAGCCCAGGAAAGGGCTAGAGGGCTGCAAAAGGCAGCAACATGTAGGTAAATCCCCTGCAAACAAATGTGGATAGGGAAATGAAATAAAATTAAAATTAAATAAATAAAAATTAACCAAAATCAATTGGAGAGAGGTCCCATAGCAGAGAATCTGGCTTCACGTCACCCACCACTGGAACAGTCCATTCTCAGATATTTAGGCCCCGGCACCCAAGCAGAGGAGAGAGGTCCCGTAACAGAGAATCTGTCTTCGTGTCAGCAGAGAATCAGTCTGCATGTCATAGCAGAGAATCAGACTTCACGTCAGCCACCACTGCAACAGTCCATTTTCATAAATTTAGGCCCAGCACCCAGGCAGAGGAGAGAGGTCCCGTAACAGAGGATCTGGCTTCATGTCAGCAGAGAATTAGTCTGCATGTCATAGCAGAGAATCAGGCTTCACGTCAGCCACCAATGCAACAGTCCATTGTCAGATATTTAGGCCCAGCACCCAGGCAGAGGAGAGAGGTCCCATAACAGACAATCTGGCTTCATGTCAGCAGAGAATCAGTCTTCATATCATAGCAGAGAATCAGGCTTCACGTCAGCCACCAATGCAACAGTCCATTGTCAGATATTTAGGCCCAGCACCCAGGCAGAGGAGAGAGGTCCCGTAACAGACAATCTGGCTTCATGTCAGCAGAGAATCAGTCTTCATATCATAGCAGAGAATCAGGCTTCACGTCAGCCACCAATGCAACAGTCCATTTTCATAAATTTAGGCCCAGCACCCAGGCAGAGGAGAGAGGTCCCGTAACAGAGGATCTGGCTTCATGTCAGCAGAGAATTAGTCTGCATGTCATAGCAGAAAATCAGGCTTCACGTCAGCCACCACTGCAACAGTCCATTGTCAGATATTTAGGCCCAGCACCCAGGCAGAGGAGAGAGGTCCCGTAACAGACAATCTGGCTTCATGTCAGCAGAGAATCAGTCTTCATATCATAGCAGAGAATCAGGCTTCACGTCAGCCACCAATGCAACAGTCCATTTTCATAAATTTAGGCCCAGCACCCAGGCAGAGGAGAGAGGTCCCGTAACAGAGGATCTGGCTTCATGTCAGCAGAGAATTAGTCTGCATGTCATAGCAGAAAATCAGGCTTCACGTCAGCCACCACTGCAACAGTCCATTGTCAGATATTTAGGCCCAGCACCCAGGCAGAGGAGAGAGGTCCCGTAACAGACAATCTGGCTTCATGTCAGCAGAGAATCAGGCTTCACGTCAGCCACCAATGCAACAGTCCATTGTCAGATATTTAGGCCCAGCACCCAGGCAGAGGAGAGAGATCCCATAACAGACAATCTGGCTTCATGTCAGCAGAGAATCAGTCTTCATATCATAGCAGAGAATCAGACTTCACGTCAGCCACCAATGCAACAGTCCATTTTCATAAATTTAGGCCCAGCACCCAGGCAGAGGAGAGAGGTCCCGTAACAGAGGATCTGGCTTCATGTCAGCAGAGAATCAGTCTGCATGTCATAGCAGAGAATCAGGCTTCACGTCAGCCACCACTGCAACAGGCCATTGGCATATATTTAGGCCCAGCACACAGGCAGAGGAGAGAGGTCCCGTAACAGAGGATCTGGCATCATGTCAGCAGAGAATCAGTCTTCATGTCATAGCAGAGAATCATGCTTCACGTCACCCAACATTGGAACAGTCCATTGGCATATATTTAGGCCCCGGCACTCAGACAGAGGAGAGGTTCATTCAACTTTGGGTAGCCTCGCAATATAATGGTAAAATGAAAATAAAAATAGGATTGAATGAGGAAGTGCCCTGGAGTACAATAATATATGGTTAAGGGGAGGTAGTTAATGTCTAATCTGGACAAGGGACGGACAGGTCCTGTGGGATCCATGCCTGGTTCATTTTTATTAACGTCAGCTTGTCCACATTGGCTGTAGACAGACGGCTGCGTTTGTCTGTAATGACGCCCCCTGCCGTGCTGAATACACGTTCAGACAAAACGCTGGCCGCCGGGCAGGCCAGCACCTCCAAGGCATAAAAGGCTAGCTCTGGCCACGTGGACAATTTAGAGACCCAAAAGTTGAATGGGGCCGAACCATCAGTCAGTACGTGGAGGGGTGTGCACACGTACTGTTCCACCATGTTAGTGAAATGTTGCCTCCTGCTAACACGTTGCGTATCAGGTGGTGGTGCAGTTAGCTGTGGCGTGTTGACAAAACTTTTCCACATCTCTGCCATGCTAACCCTGCCCTCGGAGGAGCTGGCCGTGACACAGCTGCCTTGGCGACCTCTTGCTCCTCCTCTGCCTTGGCCTTGGGCTTCCACTTGTTCCCCTGTGACATTTGGGAATGCTCTAAGTAGCGCGTCTACCAACGTGCGCTTGTACTCGCGCATCTTCCTATCACGCTCCAGTGCAGGAAGTAAGGTGGGCACATTGTCTTTGTAGCGTGGATCCAGCAGGGTGGCAACCCAGTAGTCCGCACACGTTAAAATGTGGGCAACTCTGCTGTCGTTGCGCAGGCACTGCAGCATGTAGTCACTCATGTGTGCCAGGCTGCCCAGGGGTAAGGACAAGCTGTCCTCTGTGGGAGGCGTATCGTCATCGTCCTGCCTTTCCCCCCAGCCACGCACCAGTGATGGACCCGAGCTGCGTTGGGTGCCACCCCGCTGTGACCATGCTTCATCCTCAGCCTCCTCCACCTCCTCCAGTAGTGGGCCGTGGCTGGCCACATTTGTACCTGGCCTCTGCTGTTGCCAAAAACCTCCCTCTGAGTCACTTCGAAGAGACTGGCCTGAAAGTGCTAAAAATGACCCCTCTTCCTCCTCCTCCTGGGCCACCTCCTCTTCCATCATCGCCCTAAGTGTTTTCTCAAGGAGACATAGAAGTGGTATTGTAATGCTGATAACGGCGTCATCGCCACTGGCCATGTTGGTGGAGTACTCGAAACAGCGCAACAGGGCACACAGGTCTCGCATGGAGGCCCAGTCATTGGTGTGAAGTGGTGCTGTTCTGTAGTGCGACTGACCCGTGCGTGCTGCAGCTGAAACTCCACTATGGCCTGCTGCTGCTCGCACAGTCTGTCCAGCATGTGCAAGGTGGAGTTCCACCTGGTGGGCACGTCGCATATGAGGCGGTGAGCGGGAAGGCCGAAGTTACGCTGTAGCGCAGACAGGCGAGCAGCAGCAGGATGTGAACGCCGGAAGCGCGAACAGACGGCCCGCACTTTATGCAGCAGCTCTGACATGTCGGGGTAGTTGTGAATGAACTTCTGCACCACCAAATTCAGCACATGCGCCAAGCAAGGGATGTGCGTCAAACTGGCTAGTCCCAGAGCTGCAACGAGATTTCGCCCATTATCACACACCACCAGGCCGGGCTTGAGGCTCACCGGCAGCAACCACTCGTCGGTCTGTTGTTCTATACCCCGCCACAACTCCTGTGCGGTGTGGGGCCTGTCCCCCAAACATATGAGTTTCAGAATGGCCTGCTGACGTTTCCCCCGGGCTGTGCTGAAGTTGGTGGTGAAGGTGTGTGGCTGACTAGATGAGCAGGTGGAAGAAGAGGAGGAGGAAGTCGAGTAGGAGGAGGTGGCAACAGGAGGCAAAGAATGTTGCCCTGCGATCCTTGGCGGCGGAAGGACGTGCGCCAAACAGCTCTCCGCCTGGGGCCCAGCTGCCACTACATTTACCCAGTGTGCAGTTAGGGAGATATAGCGTCCCTGGCCGTGCTTACTGGTCCACGTATCTGTGGTTAGGTGGACCTTGCTACAGATGGCGTTGCGCAGTGCACACTTGATTTTATCGGATACTTGGTTGTGCAGGGAAGGCACGGCTCTCTTGGAGAAGTAGTGCCGGCTGGGAACAACATACTGTGGGACAGCAAGCGACATGAGCTGTTTGAAGCTGTCTGTGTCCACCAGCCTAAATGACAGCATTTCATAGGCCAGTAGTTTAGAAATGCTGGCATTCAGGGCCAGGGATCGAGGGTGGCTAGGTGGGAATTTACGCTTTCTCTCAAATGTTTGTGAGATGGAGAGCTGAACGCTGCCGTGTGACATGGTTGAGATGCTTGGTGACGGAGGTGGTGGTGGTGTTGGTGGTACATCCCCTGTTTGCTGGGCGGCAGGTGCCAACGTTCCTCCAGAGGCAGAGGAAGAGGCCGAGACGGCAGCAGCAGAAGAGGCCGAGGCGGCAGCAGCAGAAGAGGTAGCAGGGGGAGCCTGAATGACTTCCTTGGTTTTAAGGTGTTTACTCCACTGCAGTTCATGCTTTGCATGCAGGTTGTGCTCAGGTTCAGAACGTTAATGCCTCGCTTCAGGCTCTGATGGCACAGCGTGCAAACCACTCGGGTCTTGTCGTCAGCACATTGTTTGAAGAAGTGCCATGCCAGGGAACTCCTTGAAGCTGCCTTTGGGGTGCTCGGTCCCAGATGGCGGCGGTCAGTAGCAGGCGGAGTCTCTTGGCGGCGGGTGTTCTGCTTTTGCCCACTGCTCCCTCTTTTGCTACGCTGTTGGCTCGGTCTCACCACTGCCTCTTCCTCCGAACTGTGAAAGTCAGTGGCACGACCTTCATTCCATGTGGGGTCTAGGACCTCATCGTCCCCTGCATCGTCTTCCACCCAGTCTTGATCCCTGACCTCCTGTTCAGTCTGCACACTGCAGAAAGACGCAGCAGTTGGCACCTGTGTTTCGTCATCATCAGAGACATGCTGAGGTGGTATTCCCATGTCCTCATCATCAGGAAACATAAGTGGTTGTGCGTCAGTGCATTCTATGTCTTTCACCGCTGGGGAAGGGCTAGGTGGATGCCCTTGGGAAACCCTGCCAGCGGAGTCTTCAAACAGCATAAGAGACTGCTGCATAACTTGAGGCTGAGACAGTTTCCCTGGTATGCATGGGGGTGATGTGACAGACTGATGGGGTTGGTTTTCAGGCGCCATCTGTGCGCTTTCTGCAGAAGACTGGGTGGGAGATAATGTGAACGTGCTGGATCCACTGTCGGCCACCCAATTGACTAATGCCTGTACCTGCTCAGGCCTTACCATCCTTAGAACGACATTGGGCCCCACCATATATCGCTGTAAATTCTGGCGGCTACTGGGACCTGAGGTAGTTGGTACACTAGGACGTGTGGATGTGGCAGAACGGCCACGTCCTCTCCCAGCACCAGAGGGTCCACTAACACCACCACGACCATGTCCGCGTCCCTTACTAGATGTTTTCCTCATTGTTATCGTTCACCACAACAACAAAAATATATATTTGGCCCAATGTATTGTATTCAAATTCAGCTGAATATAAATTTGAGGCCTAGTATTTAGGCGCTGGGTGACCGGTATAGATTTACTGACAGAATTAGACTTGGAAATGCACAGTAGCGTGTGTGTGAAGTTATTCTGAATGACCCTATGTGCACCTTGAATATTATATACCCTTTTAGGGATAGATTTCAAATAGCTCTGATATAGCAGAAACCACTAAATTATGAAATTGCTAAATTGGGAATTGTATTTCAACCCAGAACAAAAAATGTGCTTTGACGGACACTAAATAACTTGCCCAGCCACAACAGTACAGCGGTAACGACAGATTTAGCGGGATATAAATTTGAGGCCTAGTATTTAGGCGCTGGGTGACCGGTATGGATTTACTGACAGAATTAGACTTGGAAATGCACAGTAGCGTGTGTGTGAAGTTATTCTGAATGACCCTATGTGCACCTTGAATATTATATACCCTTTTAGGGATAGATTTCAAATAGCTCTGATATAGCAGAAACCACTAAATTATGAAATTGCTAAATTGGGAATTGTATTTCAACCCAGAACAAAAAATGTGCTTTGATGGACACTAAATAACTTGCCCAGCCACAACAGTACAGCGGTAACGACAGATTTAGCGGGATATAAATTTGAGGCCTAGTATTTAGGCGCTGGGTGACCGGTATGGATTTAGTGACAGAATTAGACTTGGAAATGCACAGTAGCGTGTGTGTGAAGTTATTCTGAATGACCCTATGTGCACCTTGAATATTATATACCCTTTTAGGGATAGATTTCAAATAGCTCTGATATAGCAGAAACCACTAAATTATGAAATTGCTAAATTGGGAATTGTATTTCAACCCAGAACAAAAAATGTGCTTTGACGGACACTAAATAACTTGCCCAGCCACAACAGTACAGCGGTAACGACAGATTTAGCGGGATATAAATTTGAGGCCTAGTATTTAGGCGCTGGGTGACCGGTATGGATTTACTGACAGAATTAGACTGGGATATGGCCAAAAAATAACCACACTATTGCTGGTTAAATGCACTTGGTGTGACAGCTTGACCAATCACACTACTGAGGGTTAAATGCACTTGGTGACAGGCGCAGCTTGCCCCTGATGTAGTATATGGCCAAAAAATGAACAGACTATTGCTGGTTAAATGCACTTGGTGTGACAGCTTGACCAACCACACTACTGAGGGTTAAATGCACTTGGTGACGGGCGCAGCTTGCCCCTGATGTAGTATATGGCCAAAAAATTAACAGACTATTGCTGGTTAAATGCACTTGGTGTGACAGCTTGACCAACCACACTACTGAGGGTTAAATGCACTTGGTGACGGGCGCAGCTTGCCCCTGATGTAGTATATGGCCAAAAAATTAAGACTATTGCTGGTTAAATGCACTTGGTGTGACAGCTTCACCCTGATGTAGGCTTTAGCCAAAAAACAACCACACCATTGAGGGTTAAATGCACTTGGTGACAGGCGCAGCTTGCCCCTGATGTAGTATATGGCCAAAAAATAAACAGACTATTGCTGGTTAAATGCACTTGGTGTGACAGCTTCACCCTGATGTAGGCTTTAGCCAAAAAAACAACCACACCATTGAGGGTTAAATGCACTTGGTCGCAGCTTGTGCTGGCGCACCACAAGACACAAAATGGCCGCCGATCACCCCAGAAAAAAGTGACTGACAAACGGTCTGGGCAGCCTAAAAACAGTGAGCAATTGAGATTCAGCAGCTCAATGATGCCACAGCTGCAGATCGATCGATTAATCAAGTCCTTTGGAGGAGTTAATCTGCCTAATCTCGCCCTACTGTCGCAGCCGCAACCTCTCCCTATGCTGATCAGAGCAGAGTGACGGGCGGCGCTATGTGACTCCAGCTTAAATAGAGGCTGGGTCACATGGTGCTCTGGCCAATCACAGCCATGCCAATAGTAGGCATGGCTGTGACGGCCTCTTGGGGCAAGTAGTATGACGCTTGTTGATTGGCTGCTTTGCAGCCTTTCAAAAAGCACCAAGAAAGCGTCACAAAAGCGCCAAGAAAGCGACGAACACCGAACCCGGACTTTTACGAAAATGTCCGGGTTCGGGTCCGTGTCACGGACACCCCAAAATTCGGTACGAACCCGAACTATACAGTTCGAGTTCGCTCATCCCTAGTTGTGACACCAATTGTTATGCTTGAGAAAGACTGCAATGAGCAGTTGAAACGTTGCACAGGGGAAATAAAGCGGGTCATTTTTCACTTTATCCTGGAGTGCTGCCTCTTCTTTGAGATATCTACAATTATTTTGACCGAACAGCCTAAGGTCAGAGGATTTTGCACCCGGCTTCATCTACAAGTAGTGCTGCTGCCCTTTCTTTGTACTGTATATATATGTACACATACACACATATTTATTGTGACACAGTAAGGGGTTTTGTCTGGGAAGACAGGTATTTTTCTCCCAACATGTGCTGCTGGCCTGATTAACAGCCAGGTGAGGTCAAATGCCAGTCCGGGTTTTGGCAGCACCTGGCTGTCCTTCAATAGGCAGCTGGGCTCAGAAGCCAGGTCTCTGTGTTGAGATCTGGGAGCCTTGTGTCTGGATGAAGGCTTGCTACCTGTTTGGCGGGAAAACAAGTTGGTGCTGCTATCAGCAAGGACTCTGAGGCAGAATTGCTGCATGGTGTGAATTACCACCAACACTGCAAGATGACTTTTTGTTTGAATATGACTGTTTTGTCACTTGCCTAACGTGTGAATAAAAAACTGAACTGTTTAATCCAAATAACTTGTTGTTGCCTCTATACTGCGTCTGCTAATCCTGTCTACCAGAGCGTGCCCCCACAATTGGTGGAGGATGCGGGTAGGTGCAGTGAGGCCGGGGAGAAGGCCGAAATTTTTTTTTTTTCCCGGCCACGGTTGTATGACTTACATCAAACCAGTGAGATTACAACCCGTGTCTCTCGACAAAATAGGAAACTGTCATGAAAGCCCTCATGGAGGCTAACCTGCAACAGCGGGAGGCTAATAAGCAGCAGCAGGAGGAAACCAACCAGCTGCTATTGCAACATGTGATGGCTTTACAATCGGGAGAAACATCCCAGAACGTCCACGATGCCCAAAAAGCGGTCCGTGCGGCGATCCCCAAGACGACCCCCTCAAACGACGTTTGTTTTGTCACTTGCATAACGTGTGAATAAAGCACGTGTGATCCAAAGAACTTGTTGTTACCTCTATACTGGGTCCACTAATCCTGTCTACCAGAGCAAGTCCCCACTAAATAAATAAATATAATATATATATATATATATACACACACACACACACACTATGTATATATATTTATACACGCACACACATATACATACTCACACTATATGGCAATATGCTTGATGGACGTTCCTTAGGATTTTTTTGTGATCACTACTGCTCATTTCCCAGAGTTACCTCTGTAGCGTACATATGAATACATTTCACAATACATTTACTTTGTCTACATGATAAATGCCATTTGCTGAAGCGAGACAATCCCTGTAAGTTACTAGTGCTGGTTATTTGTGGTACTGCATTATATACACATTTTATAATATACGTTAGACTATAAAACTATATTTCAGTGGGGTCACGGGAGACTGTGTAAGATGCTTTCTCCTAACTAAATATACTGTAGCATTTCTTTAAAATAACCAAGGGCAATATAGACCTGCTCTCTCTCTCCATCTAGTGGAATTTATTCAAATTACAGCTTGAATAGGTATCACCTTAATATAAAGCTTGTTAGGCTGCATTCAGATTACTATATCATTGATTCTTGAAGCATACTAATATTTTTTTTCTCAAAATCTTGTTATATGCTAGATGTTTTCGATTTACTCAGAATTTCAATGAAAGGGGTTTCCCCATCTCTGATTTTCACAGCTGAGATATTGTAATACCAGTGGCATGCCGAGTCTGCCATTATGGAAACTACTGAACGAGCTGTGCTACGATGTTTTGGTAACTCCCATACATGAGAATGTGAAATATGGAAACAGCATAGCACAGGCAACTCGGCTGCTGCATGTGAGCGGTATTCTGATCTTCGTCTCCATCTCCGTCTGAGTTGGGAACATCCCTTTAAGGCCTCATGTACATGACCGTTGTTTGGGTCTGCATCCAAGCCGTATTTTTTACAGCTCAGGTGCAGACCCATTCACTTCAATGGGGCCACAAAAGATGCATACAGCACTCTGTGTGCTATCCGCATCCATTGCTCCGTTCCGTGGCCCCACAAAAGAAATGTCCTATTCTTGTCCGTTTTGCGGACGGAGGATTTAACATGCACTTAAAGGAGTTGTCCCATGAAAAAAATATTCTAGTTTTCCTACTGAGACGGAAGTGCATGCTCAGTTCCATCCTTCAACTGCCATCAGCTGCAGCAGAAAGGACACATCCCCTAAGCTGACAGCTTTAAAGGGTTTCCTTTACTTACTGCGCCCAATACTGATTGGAATGGGACGGCGCAGGTGCGATATTTCCATAGGAGACAGGGCCAGCAAGCGGAGACCAACGTTTCCTGGCCCTGTCAATCCAGTGTAGCAGGGTGCGGCCAGAGGTGGGAGAACAGAGCCTCTAGGAGCAGGGGCAACGCCCCCTGCTCCTAGAGGCTCATTTACAGAATATAAAATTATTTTTCTCAATAACGGCGGCACGTAGTGAGGTGGTACTAATATACCGTATTTTTCGCTTTATAAGACGCACCTAGGTTTTTGAGGAGGAAAATAAGAAAAAAATATTTGTAACCAAAAGATGTGCTTTTGGTAGGTTTTGAACTAATGGTGGTCTGTGGATGACGCACTGTTATAGGGTGGGGGGTATCTGTGGATTACACGTATGGGGCTCTGTGGATGACACTTATGTCATCTACAGATCCCCCATCAGATGCATCAGTGTGGAGGGAGGAGGCGGAGACACTCATGGCGGGGCCCATTGCAGTGATTCTACTCTAATACACCGGGCCCCGCAGCTGTTAAGTACATTCAATCTGATCCATATCTTCATGTATACCGCACTGTTCTGTACTTACTGTAGTACCGTATGTATAGCATTAAGACGGCGCAGACCGGCAGCTCCCTCAGGCATGCGCCGCCTGCCTGCTTATCTCACTTTATGAATGAAAAGGCAGGTGGCGCATGAGGCGGGAGCTGCGGCAGGCTGTACGGATTGAATGTACTTGACAACTGCGGTGCCCGGTTTATTAGAGTAGTCACTGTACCGGGCCCGGGGCCCCCCCATGAGTGTCCCCGCCGCCTCCCTCCACACCTGATACTTCGCTGGCTGCACTGTGCAGCATAGCGGCCGGTGAAGTATATTCGCTTTATAAGACACATGGCCATTTGAGACAAATACAAAATATACAATTAAAAAAGGGACATCTGTTAGGTTTTTTTTCCACACTTTTAAGGTGACTGTCACAAAATGTATCAAACAGTGCAATATCTGATAGTTTTTGTGCAAATTATAACAGACTCCTGCAAAACTGACTTTAAAAATTCCACTTCAAATTTTTTTTTGTGACACCACCCTTACCCTACTCATTTGATTCTATTCTCTCATATGGCAAAGAAAACTGACAAAAGTGGGTCGTGGGTAAGACAAGTCCACAGCAGGAGCCCTCCTCCACTGTTCTGTTAGAAATGGGAGACGAGGCATGCAGTGCCAGCTTTTGCAGCCGTTTACCATCCAAAAATAAAGGAGGAGATCAGGGTGAAATTAATGTACACCTTTGTTTTGTTATTGCATTGTACTTATTTTAAACTAAAAATCTTTTTTTCAATTGGTCTTTATTAAAAAAAAATGTAACCCCAGTCTCTGCAGCATTTAGTTTCTCTATTCGCAGAATCTGAATTTCCACGCTGCTCCGTCAGGCAGCTGAGCTGGCGGCTCCTTATTTATGCTCCTAAACAAACACTCACTATAGCTCAATTCTTATCCTACTGATAAGAATGTGGTTTGACTAAGTGTTTATGACCTTTTGGTAATTTAGAGATAAGGTTTATTAGATGACAGGCAAAACAAGAACATAGCATTCACACAACTAGACAGTTAACCCTTTGTCATAGAATGGCTCAATCTAATATATAAAGCTGAGTGAGCGAGTGTGTGTGTGTCTGCTAAAGGAATACGTACTGTCGCTTTTTCCATCATGACATCTGGCACACAAGTACATCAGGTGTCCGGGAAGGTTTTAGACCAGGTCTCAGCTCTCTAGGACGTACCGTTCCTGAGATATTCCCAAAAAATGCATTAGCCAATAGAAGCTCACAGGTCCTCTAGCCTCCACAGTTTTACTCCAGGTTTCCATAACAACCCAGCCATTTATCTTCACTGCTGTAGGAGAGCTTTAAAGGAAATCTGTCACCAGGATAATCGCTATTGAAGTAAAGCCATGGCCTAATAGCACTTAGTACCTTATTTCAAGATGTGCCTTTGTTCCAGCAATAGATGTTTTTATCCTCTGAAAATCCTGTTTATTTGATATGCAAATGAGCCAGTAAGGTGCCCAGAGGGGCATCACTCTTGCAGGAAGGAGCCCAGACACGTCCCCTGCCACAAAGTGTCCACCCTCAAAAGACTTAAAACCCCGCTCCCAGATCCAGCTAAGCCACGCCCTGATGTGATTAGGCCATGCCCCCCTCCTCAGCTGATAGGGATTGAAAAAAATAAAATAAATTAAGGTAAAAATCAACTTCTGTCAGCTGCAAAGGTGGGCGGGTGACTTTCTCCCTGTAGCTCACACTCCGTACAGTGCTGCTGTGTGGGAGTGAGCTGTTCAAAAGGACACGCCCCCTTATCCAGTAAAGGCCAATGTTAGGGGGGCAGGCCCCTGTACAGCGAAGCTGGGTCCTTCAGCTAGTACTTTTCATAAAAAACACAATAGAAAAAAATATTTTTAGCCGAACACAAATAAAATGCAATCATAAAAAGCTGCCTCTGAAGGTGTACATAGCCTTTAACTCCATTGTTCTGAACGTCTTTTACATCTATTACATACTGTCATCATTTTTCAATCAGAAAAGCCTTAGTATTGGTTTAGTTTATGTTTTCTAGACATCTACTGTTAAGGTGTTGACTGAAAGGGAACTGGAAGAATACGGATTTTGGGTTCTGTTTCGTATACTCATGATCAGTAAGGTATGACATACAGTATGTTAGCAATATGCCATCATTCTGGGCCAGAGGACGCATTTACGGAATTTGTTAATAACCTCAACCACAACAGTCTTAACCTTAGATTTACTTCCACCATTGTGCGGGATCACCTCCCGTTTTTGGATATTTCCATATCCAGGGGCGACAATGGCGGCCTACAGACCACCATTTACCGTAAGTCCACATCCACGAATTCCCTCCTTAGGTGGGATAGCTGCCATCCCACCCCTTTGAAGCTCGGTATACCAGTTGGGCAATACTTGCGGCTCAAACGTAACTGCTCGGAAAAAGGTGAATTCAAGCGTCAGGCGAACGACCTGAGAAGACGCTTTCAGGAACGGGGTTACCCCGATAGGGCACTTAAAAAGGCCTATCAAAGAGCATGTGCAGAGACGCGTACTACCCTTTTACACCCTACTAAAAACTCTAACACGGTCCCTCAAAAGTTGATACGGGTTGTGGGGACCTTCGACTCAGCAGCTACAAGAATAAGGGAAATCTTAAGTCGGAACTGGGGCACTCTCCTCATGGACCCAGATTTAGCTGTAGTCCTGAGCCCCCAACCCTCTGTTACTTTCAGGAGAGGAACCAACCTAAGAGATAGGTTGGTCAATAGCCACTATAGCCCACCAGAAAAACAACGTACATGGCTAGATAGCCCGGTCAAGGGCTGTCATAAATGCGGACACTGTAGCTTCTGCCCCTATCTCACCCAGGGTAAATCCTTTGCGCCGGACCCCGCGGGTCAGTCTTACCACATACGTGATTTCATCAATTGCCGCACCACGGGTGTTATCTATCTTCTCACCTGTGAATGCGGCAAGAGGTATGTAGGCAAAACCAGTAGGGAACTGCGTAAGCGGATGGGGGAGCATATCGGAGATATCTGCAACGATAGAGATACGCCGGTGGCCAGACATGTCCACACTGACCACGGCGGACGCACCTCAGCCGTGACCTTTATGGGCATCGAACACGTCCAGAAACCTCTACGTGGGGGTGACTGGGACAAACGCATATTGCAACGTGAGTGTTGGTGGATTTTTAAACTTAAAACCACCAATCCCCATGGCCTCAACGACCAATTACAGTTTGGATGTTTTCTCTGATAGGCCCTCAGTCCTGTATCTGCTCTAGGTTACAATATTCCCTCCATCAGTCTCTCTAAACGAGGTCTGGGAGAATGTAACGTTATTCATCCCACTTCCACTGTTGTCCCATTCTCAGTTACCATGGTTTTTCCCTGCCCCTTAATGTCCACTGTGTTGTCCTTATTGTAGGATCTGTGATCATGACCCTCCACACACATCCTATTAAAGTGGTCTGTAGTAGCCGGACAGTGTATCTCTGCCTCGCTCCACCCACTTATCCTTTGAGCGAATCGCTGCATCTGCCCATCACGTGCCCACCCGATGTGTCCGCCCACGGTTCTCCAGCGTGTCCGCCCACATAAGGCACTGAATAGGTCAGCCTCAGCGCTCAAACAAGCAATGACGCGCACTCACGTGACGCGCGACGCAACATGTGATACCTCGTCATCACAATGCGACCGCGTCCCGTGCGCGCATGCGCGGATTAAATCTCCGCCCCCCTTCACTTCAAAATAGCATCAGCGCCTCACTTAGCGCTGCCAGACGCCACAGACCCGACCTCACACTAACTGTTTGATGCGGGCCCAGCCGGAAGTTTGCCATACGCACCCCAGGCTGCATGTAAGTAACGACACTCTCTGCTATCTGTATACTTAGATGCATATTAGTGTTTTGCCTGCCGGTCCTTACCTATGTTAGGGGATCGGCATGCCTCTTCATCATTAGAGACGTGTCTAGCGGGCGCTCCCTTGTTTGTGTTTGTGTGTTACAGGTATACCTGGACCCCTTTTTGCCACACGCATTCTGGGTATATAGTTACCTCACCACACATCAACTAGTGGTTAGAGCAAGTCTGCGCTCTTTTCACCGCAACTGCCTATCATTATCCTCATACTAGATGCAGTTGAGGCTAACCCTAGTGTTAATACACCATGTACCACGAGTGGTTTAACTCAGTTTGCCCTTTCTATCACGCCCAGCAATAACCTTGCCACCGTGCTACAAAGGACAACTACCACTTGTACTAAACCCCCGTCCCCTGATGATTCGAGGGGTTTATTATAATTACCTTACAGTATGTTCCACCGAAGAAACGCGTAGGGACAGGTGAACATACCCTACTCTTGGTACCCACGTTTCTTATTTTTCACTTTACTAGGTGTCCTCCTCATCACCCCGGCAGGGTCTTACAGGGACCTTAGACCAGGGCGAGGTTCCGGACGGGACCACCCCTTGCGGGGCACGGATCCCGTGTTAGGTTATCAGGGTCATACTAGGCCAAGTAGGGTGCAACAGGGATAGATCTACTCCCTGCAGTACTCCACACACACATGACCCAGTCCAAGACAACCCTATTCCAAAGGACACCACTTAAGGCGCTGAGAAAGGACAATCTTTTCCGGTGATCTCCTGAACTTGCCGAATAAACGCACCTATCAACTTGGTTCCGGTAAGATCCACCCACTGTCTTCTTACCATTATTAGGCATTGTCCTGGTGTCCCTTTCCCGGAACTCAGGACATTTTGTTTATTCTCACCACCTAGTGTGATTCCCCTTGACCCTTGGGGCTCACTCTACGTCAATAAGGGTCAGCCCGAGGGGCCTCATCTGCCGCAATCCGCCTATTCGGCGGCTCACGTGTTCGTGGGGTCCCACGCGTGTCTGTCTGTTTCTGTTTGTAAGGGGCTTCAGGTGTTTTTTAGTTGTACCATTAAAACTTGAGTATTTTAGAATGTTACTGCCCCTTTAATTTTCAAATAATACGTTTTTCAGCAGTATCCAGGTGAGAGGTGCGGAAGCACCATTCTCCCTCGAAGGGACAACCCTTCCCTCTTTTTGCATTTTCATCATTCTGGGCCCCAATTATGCCTTTCCCTCTTATCTGCCAAATTCTGCTGTTGCAGAATAATGACTGCCCTTTGTTGATGTTTTCTGTATTTTGCGAGGTTTATTGGGAGCTTGCAAATATTCAGAGATGCCAAGCATATGTAATGGCATTCTTCTCCTTCAGAGAGAACGCAAGATTTAGTTGCTTTGACTAAACATTAAATTAATAATGGGAAACTGATATGGAAAAGGATTTTTTAGTTGGCAGTAAACTTAGAGGACCTTTCTCTAATTTAAAAACTAAGTATATCAGTGCAGCGCCCAGGGGTCCCCCTGCACTTACTAGTATGTCTGGACGCCGCTCCGTTCGCCCGATACAGGCTCCGGTGTCTGCAGCTCCCTCTGTTGTACTGGGCGGAGTTTTTGTATTAGGGTTGTCCCTTGCTGCAGCGCTGGCCAATCGTAGCGCACAGCTCATAGCCTGGGAGTCCCAGGCCGCTCTGCCCACTGATCTAGTTAGTTTTTCAACTAGTGAAAGGTCCTCTTTAAAGGGAACAGGTCATCAGAAAATTACCTATTAAATGTTTTTATTTATTTAACATTTTTGAAGAATTTAAAGTTATTTCTAATCCTGCCACACAGCATCGCGTTACAGTCCAGATAAAACCTTTGTTTAGAAATAAGAGGTCTGATATCTAATAAACTGTATATAAATGTATTAAAGGCCAGTACAGGGATCTCTCCCATGATCTGTTTATACCCAGGACTGCAGCTATATCAATGTCACGTCTCTAAGTCTGAGACAAAGGTATACCAACACAGAAGAGGATTCTTTACGGTAAGAGCAGTAAGACTATAGAGGAGGAGGTGGTGATGGTGAACTTTGCAGGATAACAGGCTGAACTGATGTCTTTTTTTTTCTAGCCTTACCTGCAAGCAATCGTTTGTAAGGATACTTTCACATCTGCGCTTTCCCTTTCCAGCAGGGGCGTAGCTATAGGGTAAGCGGCTGCTTTAGGGCTCTGACCCAAAAGGGGGCCCATCCAGGAGGAGGAGGACTAAAAGATTGTCAGGGCCCCCTCAACAGTATTACCTAATGATATACAGCAACAGTATAGAAAGCGGATGCAACAGCTGCCAGGACTGGCCTGAGAGAGCGATCTCTACTAGCCACAGGAATGGGGGCAGCATGAAAGGAAGGGGGTTGCGAAAAAATTACTGGGAAGGGGGGGGGCATTCAAAAATTTGCTGTGGGGCCCAAGTCATTTCTAGCTATGCCACTGCTTTCCGGTATTGAGATTCATCATTGTCAATGGGGACAAAACTGAACGAAATCAGAATGCATTCCGTTCAGCTGTGCCCCCATTGCGGACAGAATAACACTGCAAGCAGAGTTTTTGTTTCTGCGATGTGGTGCAGATGCATCAATTGACATTTTTTAGTGACTAAAGTTTCTGAACATATAGCACAATACAACAGCCATTTCTAGTGGGAAAGAAGCATTTTCTTTAATTTCTTCCTGACATATGCAGCACGTCAGGTCTTTAAACATGGCACCAGAGTAGGCACCATAGCCTCCGGGCGCCTGCTGTTTTACACAGCAGACACCCAGAAGCAATGCCGCAAAAAATTTGCTCTCACACTGCTCTGTTGACAGTTTTGGTGATGCAAAGTAAAAAAAAAATATATCTATATATATATATATTTTTTATTTTTAAAGACTTTAAGTTTTAAAACACAAGAAAAACAATATAAATGCAGCAACACTATACCTAAATCGTACTGACCTAGAGAATGAAGCCATGTCAGTTTTACCTCATAGGGAATACCATAAAAACAAAACTCCTAAAACTATGGCATAAATGTATTTATGCCACAGTTCTAACCCATTTGGAATTTACCAGCTTCCCACTACATTGTATGCAATATTAAATGGTGACATTAGTACAACTTTTCACGAGAAAGAAGAAGAAGAAAAAAAAAAAAAAAAAAAAAAAAAAAAAGCCCTCGTACAGCTATGGGAACTAAAAAATTACAGCTTTGGAAAGACCAAGTAAAAAGCAAAAAATTATTGTGTCAGGAAAAGGTTGAAGGACCACAAAACTTTGGAATATGAGAGAGAAAGAAAGAGGGAAAAAAAACCAAACTAAAACAAACAAGCAGTTAGTCAATAGCTCTTTCCGCATGGACATCTGCAAGCTTCTACTTTTAGCAGATTTCCTGCAGTGAAAGAAATGCCTCCTTTCTCCCAGCCCCTCCATCTTTGGCTGAAGACTGTCCGTTATTTCTCCATGTGCACTAGCATGACCTCACAGTCAAAACCGGAAGTTCGGGAAAGGGGCAGGGCTTAATGCTCCTTTATTTTAATAGAGTACTGTGAAGGAGGGGGAAACAGATTAAATGCTTCTTACAAAACCTCTTCTTGTATGTGAGCAGGTACACTATACAGTACGAGGGCACTGACACTACAGAAAGTGCTACCCAGGACCCTGAAAAGCAAATCTGCCTTGCCATGACACTGAGTAAAGTGGGGTTAAAGTATTCCAAGGTCTCTATTACAGGTCCACATAATTTGCTACTGAAAGCCAAATATGACTAGCTATGGCACTATTGGCAAACCACAAGGATTTAAGTAGACAGGCAGTGATTTATAATCGGATTTACACCGGTTTTTGCCATAAATTAGGTTGCAGATTTTGTAATAAAGATTGTCGCAAAACATCTGTGACTTTACCTTGCTTGCGCCACTTTTGCAAAGTGGAGGAAAAAGGGGGTGGGGGGTGGGCAGGAAAAGGGCTGGCTGGCCTATATCATTCATCATTTTCCATGTCAGTTTATGGCATTGAAAATGGCCTTAAACTACACCAGCTGGCATACTTTGGCTCTTGCTGCCACTGGTTGTGCGACATGCTTTAAAGTTATGTAGAGGCCTCTACATAACATATTTTACACACTTTTATAGAGCTACTATATTCTGCAGCACTTTACAGACATTGACATCCAACTGTCCCCAATGGGGCTCACACTCTAAAGGTCCCTCTCAGTACGTCTTTGGAGTCTAGGAGGAAACCGGAGTACCTGGAGGAAACCCACACAAACACCGGGAAACCATACAACCTCTATGCAGATGTTGTCCTTGGTCAGATTCGAACCCAGGACCACTGCAAGGCACCAGTGCTAACCACCCTATAGTGTGAATCTATCATAATGAACCCAGGGCAACAAAATCTGTGGTCACAAATGAAGCTGCAGTGTCACCCAGGACCATAAGCAGAAAGATGTATCACTGCATAACTAGGCAAATGTGGAATTCAGCATCTTGGAAAACGGCAGAGATATAATGGAGTGAACTTTGTACACACTATATCCAGAATATCAGGACAGCCTCTGTATACTGTATGTAGTCTGGTCTCCAGCCCCTCCCCATGCTAACCAGCTTCCTAAAGCTGCTGGAAAAGCAAACCTGCACAATCACGAAGTGGATGGAGAAATCATCACTGCATAACTAGGTGCATGTTCTACAGCTGGTACTATGACTGGCACTGTAGGTAAATAGGAGATTCCCTCTAGAAAAAAATTGCCACACTCAGGCCTAGTTCACACCAGTGATTGTGAGCCACAACCAGGTGCAAATCTCTCCATTATACATTATCTATTTATACAATCCACTCCTGGGTTTGGCTCACAATCTCTGATGGAAATCACTAAAAAGGTGTGAAAGAGGCCTCACTGCGTAGTCAAAAAATTATGTCGCCTAAACCCAGCCCCCTGCTCCTAAATATTCTGGTTCACATACACCAGGGATGCTTAATCTGCGGACCTCCAGCTTTTGTAAAAACTACAATTCCCGCCATGCCCTTCTGTAGGCCAGGGATGCCCAACCGGTGGCTCTCCAGCTGTTGCAAAACTACAATTCCCAGCATGCCTGCACAACCTACAGCTATTAGGGCATGCTTGGAGTTGCAGTTTTGCAACAGCTGGAGGGCCGCAGGCTGAGCATGCCTGACGTACACTAACAGCAAAGGTGGGAGAGGGAGGGGGGAGAAGACATGGCTGCAGCCTAATAGAAGAATACACCACTTTTCTATTTTATTTTCCATGCCTGCAATTGAGATATTGAACAAAACAAGTAGAAGAATTATATTTATGGAGATTATGTTACATTTTGTTCTTTGTCTGTGTTCTGTGTTTATTGGTCCTTTAACTGATAGGCCTCTTTCACACGAGCGAGTTTTCTGCACAGGTGAATGCATAGCACCCACACTGAATCCTGACAGATTCATTTCAATGGGTCTGTGTACATCAGCGGTTTTTTCCCCACACATTACTTCTGCGTTGTGCGAGAATCGCAGCATGTTCTATATTCTGTTTTTCACGCAGCCCTGACCTCAGAGAAGTGAATGGGGCTCCGGTGAAAAACACATTGCATCCAGAGGTAATTCAGATGAAATGCATTTGTCACTGATAATTTATTGGAGATGTTATTTGTAAACCTTCAGGTTTTTTTTTTTTCACACGCATGAAAAACACATTGCACCCCTGCAAAAAAAAAAAAAAAAACACCACTGAACGCAATGGTAGACCAAACTAACTGAACTTGCTTGCAAAATGGTGCAAGTTCCACTTAATGCACCCCGAGCCAATTTGTATCGCTCGTGTGAAAGAGGCCCTATAGTGAGAACTTCCATAATGGAAACACTCACTAGTATTCACTTTATAAGACGCACTGAAATCCCCCCCCCCCCCCCCACACTTTCTGCATCCTTGTGAAGTGCCATCAGTACAGGGAGGTGTCAGTGACAGACCGCTATCTCCGTATGCACACAGTGCCATCACTGATGACATATCTCGCTTGTACCAATTGCTTTTCTTCACTTCCTGTGAATACCTAAGATATAAGCCTCATGCACACAGCCGTTGTGTGTTTTTCGGTCCACAAATTGCGGATCCGCAAGACACAGATGGTGTCAGTGTGCATTCCGCAATTCCGTTCCGCGGACAGCTATTAATATAACTGCCTATTGTTCTCTGCAAAACGTGGACAAGAATAGGACAGGTTATATATTTTTTTTTAGGGGGGGGGAACCACGGAACGGAGCAACGGATGCAGGCAGTGAATGGGTCTGCATCCAAACCGCAAAAACTGCGGCTTTGATGTGGACCAAAACAACGTCCGTGTGCATGAAGCCTTAGGGCTCTTTCACACCTGCATTCTTTTCTTCCAGCATAGAGTTCCGTCGTCGGGGCTCTATGCCGGAAGAATCCTGATCAGTTTTATCCTAATGCATTCTGAATGGAGAGAAATCCGTTCAGGATGCATCAGGATGTCTTCAGTTCCGGACCGGAACGTTTTTTGGCCGGAGAAAATACCGCAGCATGCTGCGCTTTTTGCTCCGGCCAAAAAAACTGAAGACTTGCCGCAAGGCCGGATCCGGAATTAATGCCTA